>NC_092522.1:52309660-52909660 GCF_037038585.1 Patagioenas fasciata
GGATCTGGTCATGAAGCCCTGTGGCACACCAGGTCCTGGGCAGGCAGATGTGAGTCTTTCCCTCCAACTCCAGAAAAAAAAAAAAAGATGTCTAAGAGGAAGGTTTTCCAGAATATGTTCAAGTGCCTGATAGAAGACACAGCCCTTTTAGGAAATATGCATCAGCAACCATCTTAAATCTCTGCACTTACTGACAAGTAACCAGTTGTTTTTTTTCACTGGATGGAGAAAAATGCATTTGTAAAACCACTCCTCTCCCTCTTGTAATTCTGCTCTTTAGTCAATTTCTTTGTTAGTTCTTATTTCTTTATCCCAACCCAGTTTACCTTTGGCTTCTTCACCCCCTTTTTGCGTACCGTGTGTACCATGAGAATTGTCCCTGAGACTCAGAAAGTCTTACATGCCTGAACAGCATCTTTTTCAAGGGCAGTCAAACTGCTGGCTGAGCACCTCAGGCACTACAGCAAAGCAAATAATAGGCAGTAACAATAACAGCTAATGTCTGAAGCTCCTAAGAGGCAGAGATTTTGCATTAAAATCTATGAAGAATAGCTGAAGACAAGGATTTTTGATTATGCCCAGCTATTCACATTAAGCATAGATAACTTTGCAGTGCACTGGCTGCTAAAGATGCTGTGCTCCCACTATCTGGATGCAAGATGGAAGAAAGGCATCTCTGTACATTCATCTAGATGGACTGGAGAGCTATTTGTGGTGCTTTCACTGCTTTCTAAACAACCAAAGCTGGCCTGAGCTCAATTCCATTCTTTGTTGAGGAAATTAGTTTATTAAAAGGCTGGTGACTCACCCTCTGTGGTGAGGCTGGGTGTTGTTTTGGCTTGGTACACTCCTGCATAACTGGTTCTTCCCATCCTTCAGGTTCTGCAGTCACTGGTAAAAATAGCCACAGTCACAGTGCCTCACACTTTCCCTACTGCAGGAAGAAAGCTTCAATTTTAATTATAGTCTGCTTGCTAAGGCAGGCAAATAAAGAGTCAGTGATTCCCAGCATATTTACCCAGACTTTCCAATTGTCATCTTACTGTCTGGGCTATTCTCTCTATTGCAAACTCTGTTATAATCAGTTATTTGCTTTACTTACCCATTCAGGCTAGCTGCTTCTCCAACAGTATAGTCAGTGTGAAGTGTCAAGGCGTGTTTTACCTTAGCATTTGACTTGGACAAGTGGGGGGATTTCAGATGTGAATCTCCACTAACTGCTATTATATTATCTATATTGACCTCAACTGAGTCAGACACAGCAGGCAGGTCATCCCCTAATGCTAGTAACCATGTCCCCTTGAGAACTAACATATTGAGAAAATAATGTTATTAAATTTAAGCATATGAGACTTTTGCCAGAAGCCTAAATTTATTTCACCTGTTGGTAGTAAAACAATTAATCTTTAGGAAGATTAGCTGTTAAAACGGACCCTTAAACACAGAGAACAGAAATAACCTGCATTTCGCTACAGAGAAGTAGCAAGTGACCCATGAACTTTTAAACACTCTTGATAGTGCTGATCTTTTGCTATTTGGACCTCTGCTCTTCTGCCATCTGTAGCAAAGGTGAGGATTATTTATTCTGCAATTCAAGTGCCAATTTGTTATTACTTCCTTAAGCCCAGGAATGACAGCAACCTTCTGTGAAGCTCATGTCAGATATCCAGCAGACACATTCACACAACTTGCACAATCTCCAGTTCCAGGAAGTCTCCAAGTGGCCCCATGTTCTTCTGCCATCCGATAGTCTGTGAGGAAAAATACAGCACTGGCATTTGAACCAAGGTGAGTTATACATTAGTACATCCACCAACACATGCGGAAGACATTGGTCTTACACTAACATGACCTTTAAACTCGGTGTGTTTTTTTAACGTTAATAGCAAATAAAGTAAAGAATATCTCCACTGTGATACAGTGAACAGCTGAAAACAGCCTGAGACAGGCTGGGTGGCTTCCTAGGTCACAGAAGCTTTCTTCCAGATCATGCTTCATTTCAAGTACGATGCCTAACTGGGGATGATCCATTGCCATTGGCCATATCCTGTACTTAAATGCCAGTGCTTCAAGTATTCTTGATGCTTTCAGTCAGTATCACCAACAAGCACTTAACACTTTCAAAAATTGATCTATAAGAATTACAAGAAAAACTTCATCAATGTAGCTGGACGCTTCATCTCTGGCTTTTAAAGGAAAGTGGAAGAAGAGTTTAGGCAGTATATGTTAAAGGTAAGAAAATGTCATGCAAACCCCATCATTCAGGCCTCGAGCCATTTTTAAAATGCACCAACTAATGTCACTGAATATACTTAGAGGGTTCAGAGTTCAGATGCAGGGAAAAACACAAAACACTTGCCACGGAGATGACTAAACACACTGATCTGTTGAGCTCAGCCTGGAGATGACAGAGAGACAACTTGATTATTGCCTGCAAGAATCTTCACAGGGAGAGAAATCCCAGGTTCTGGAAGCACAGAGAGACAGATCGGAGCACAAAAATGAGCAAATGTCTGGGTGCAAAGTCCACACAGCTCCAGCCGCAGTTTTAAAAGTGAAGCTGGTTATTCGTCGGAACAATACCATCAAAAGAGGAGTTTTCTGTTCCTCTCAGTCACTTGCAGTAGATACACCATAAGAGACAAAAGGTTAGTACAGAAGCAAGTGGAAGACAATAGTCTTCAGTAATCTGGAAATCAATTTAAATTCTATGATGATCTCTTTTTGTCTGAAGTATGACACATATTTATATCACCCTACCACAAGTAGTCAGCAGCGAGTGAACAGATCAGGTTTCCATTGGACTGATGGATGAACTCCTGAGATTAATTTGAATATTGTTAGGCCACAAACAACTGGAATAATCAACTTCTCTGTTTAAATCTTTATCTTTACTGTGGTACATGTGGACAACGTTTGCTGTCTTCGACAATATAGAATACCACTCTGAAATTTTATATTTAGGACTATCTATAATGTTTATTTAGAAAACCCTGTTTCACACCATTGGTGCAATATTGTTAAAACTTGTAGCAAGACTGGGTAAATGGTGTTACCTCAAAAAAAAAAATAAACAACTCACTGCTTTAAAACCAAAATAGGTTACTAATAGCATTACTAGTGCACTAATCCTGTGAACCACAGGAGGGCCTTAAACAAGCCAATGTCAAACATGAATGAAACTTTCCAGTATGAAAAGATAAAGAACGTTTTAATCTTCAATAAGATCTCCAATCAGTATTAAGCTTTAAAAGAGTGAAAATTAGACCACAAAACCTTGAATTCTTAAAATTTTCAAGGCCTGGAGCTGAGTGATGACTTGTGAACTGACTTCATGCAGCTTCTGCACATCTGTAAGATGTACCCCAAGACAGATAGAGAGGCTGCAAGATTCTAATCACAGTATGCTGAGTATTAAAGAAAAAAAAAAACAGAAGTAAATTATCAATAACAAATGCAAATGCTGTTCATAATAATGCATAGCAACAATGGAAGAAGGTGCTTTTCCATGGGAAACACCACCCCACTTCCTCCTCAGCTTCAAGATTGTAAATGTTAGCAATTCCCATAGGAACTAGTTTTGGTAAATCCTAAACACTGAAGATCACATCTAGTGAGAGTTGTTCCACCTCTGTGACAAACATTGCTGGAGCAGCTTCCCTGTGGTATGATGTGGCAGAGATATGTGCTGAGCAGCCGCTCAGTATGGAAGTGCTGCATAGCCACTCCCGTCAGGGTGACTTGTTGCAGAGTGACAGTCTCTCTTTTTAGTCCAAAGAGCGTTCAAGAGCTTACACAGTTGGAACCTTGTGTCACGCTCATGAGAGGTGGGATGTCTGGGTCTGACCAAGACCAGTCTGAGGAAGGAGCTAATGGGGTTCCCTGCTCTGATCTGCAACACCCTTGGCAAGTACTGGGACCACAGGGTTTTCACATGATGCAGAGATGATGATCACACTGCCTCGTCCTGAGCTTTCCACAGAGAGGAAGGAGCTGCTCTCCACAGGGTGTAGCCTTCAGGAGGGACACTCTTGGCAGAAATAAGTATCTCCACTCCAAATACCCTCTTGGTTAGGTTTTGTTGAGCTTCCTGCTCAGTGCGAAAGATCTGGCTCCCGCGCTGGCAGGGCTTGCCCTTCCCTCCTCACCCACACAGCCAAGCTGGGTGTGCCAAGCAGGTGCTGCAGCCCGCTCCAGGTGCCAAGGTTCAGCAGCTAGGTGCTGCATGGCTTTCCGATATAGGCTCGTGTGTTTAACTGATAGGGCTCAGTGTGAAAAACAAGATATCTCTTGTAAAAAACAAGATAGTCCCCAAGAACTGAAGCTGTAGCATCACCACCTAACATTAATGTTTATTGGAAAGATGAATACCCACACAAAAGACGGCCTCAGAAGTCTATGGGGTACAATATTTCAAATCTTTCTGATAAGAAAAGGACCCTCACTACAGACTTTGGAAGTTGTTTTTAACCACCCATCTCCCTTTTGCACATGCACATTTGGATACATTAGTAAAATGCATCTATTTTTTTAAAAGTACACACACTTGAATCAGTACTTTTTTTTTTTCTTGTTAGAACTTGTTTAAACCCAAATGACTCCCTGTTCAGTCCTGAATGGCCTTGTAGGAGTCCACCAGGACCTATTGTTTATTTCACTCTGATCCCTGTAGCTTTGGAAAGGACTTTGGCATGTTTACCTTCCTTACTCATCTTGTATGCCCACAGTTTGTTTATCCACTGTAGTCTACTGAAAATTCCACTGTTTCTTTTAGGTAAAGAAATAGGCCAAAGGTGATTTCAGGGTCCCTACCTGGATATGCATCACCAATTTGATCAAAGACAACCTTTGGCTTGTTCTTGTAAGTCAGGGGCACTCAGTGAGTGGGAGAAATCTCAGTCCACTCTCAGTCCAGAAAGACTGATCCTAACTTAAGCAGATTTGACATCACTGGCGATACTGTAATTAGACCAAAGTAAGCCCTGGTATAATCAGGCTTTCTGGCTTAAGTGTGCTAATCTGCTTTTTTTTTTTTTCTAAATCTAGCCTACCAATATTTATGTTCAAGGTTTTCCAGTGGCCATAGTTTGGGTAGTTGTTCTTTAACAGTCTGGAAGATGAGAGAAGCACAGAATTGTACTTTTCTGCCAGGAATGATCCCCCCACTCCTGGCCATCCTCCAGCCTCACTTGGGTTATTTAGGCTGCAGAGCGCCAAGGTACCAAGAAAAAGTATATTTAAATATGGTAAGTGAAGGTATTAGTACTGAAACATGCCAGGAGCCTATATTTTTGTCATATTCTACTAAGTTTATATTTATTCAGCTCAATGAAGGCACGTGAGTCCTGAGAAAGGCTTACATAACTGAACTGACTGTCATTAATTAACAGTGTGTTTCAACTTTGACCCCTTCACTTTCTGCCATCAGTCAGAACCTTGATTTTAGGCTCTTCCTTAAACCCGTGTGGCATTTTTTGTATAAAACACTTTAAGAAGGACACAGAAAACTTTGGAGAAAACCTGTGACTAGCTCTCCTCAAGCAATACAAGGGTTTCAGCAAACACTTTGCAAGACAGTAGTGGAAGAAGTAAACCTCCTCAAAACCTTACTTGAGATGTTCATGCCACATCACTGATCCTCCTTATGCAGAAAAAGGAAATAGTTTTTCAAAATAGAATAGAAAACTACTTATACATTTTAAAAATCCTTTTGGATTCATTGCCAAGGCACGTTTTCCATAGTGAGGAAACCAAGCCTCCGTTGCAGCCCAGTTCAACACCTGCTAGGAGGTGCAGCCTGTCAAGTAAGCACTACCAGCCCTCCTACTCTGGAGGTAAAAATTACAGCAATTGCATATATGCCATTTAACTGTAAAAGAATATTTTTCTAACTGAGTAGAGGAGAATTTTGTAAGGCAGTGTTACAATAAGAGGCTCTCTAACCCCAGCTGACCCGATTTAGCAATATAAAGTACAGAGTTCACCTGACTGAACAAGCAGCCTCATCCCTTCCTTCCCAAACAATATAATCATCAACAATTGCTTCAAGGATATCAGCAATGCAGTGGTTTAATACCAGAAACAGCAGCTGGTGCTTCTTCTCACATGGATGTGGGGGCATGATTATTAAAAAGTGATCATTTATTATCATAGCCATCACCACTGTGGTGAGAAAACACACCCTTAAGAATAGTGGTACTGTAAGCTTAAATAGGGTGAAGATACTAGTTTGCGGTGGGGTTTTTTTTGTTGGTTTGGGTTGGTTTTGTCTGTTCCTCCCCTCTCAGGGCCTGGAGCTTGTAGCCGGCCCAGCAGAGGGGTGCTGCTCCCACCTGCAGCAGTGGCCCCAGCTCAGCCAGGCCATGTCCTGGGCACGCTGGGACTGCAGCCGCCCAGCCCCGCTGCACACCCGGGCACCACTCTGCCAGAGCGTTGCTCTCTGCTTCCCTGACTTCAGGCATTATATGCTTTTCAGAGCACAGGGCTATCTGTTTTCTATGCACATATGCTGTAGACCGTGTTGGGCCAGAGCTTGTGTGACTCCTACATATAGATTTTAGAACAGCAGGAACAACTACGTTAGTAAAAGCTTCACGAGTTCAGACCCATCCGACGGTAATCTAATCATCACAGGCAGGTCTTTCTGCATGTAAGGCAGGGAGAAGCAGTGATAATTGCAACAATTGTTTGGAATGCTGTCTTCTACGCTGACAAAATACTTTTTCTTTCTTACAGATAGCACCTCTCACTTCAGTTCCTGCTGCCCAGATGTGGTTTGGCTTGCCAACGATGATTGTTAATCGCAGTAGCTGCTAATTTGCCAGTATTTATGTCTCAACAATCCAATTTTTTTCCAGATCCATTTTGCATCTATTTTACTTTTCACTTATTGACTTTGTCCATTATAATTCCTGTATCATAGTGCTCCTCTAGGCATTAATAGAGGAGAGTCTGAGTTTTTCTTGTGGTTTTATAAATATTACACCATTGCCTTATTTGCAGGTCTCCAGCTGGAAATACATGTTTTTGTTTTGATGCTTGATCCTACTCCAGATCCTACTGAGAACTGCAGATGATGAAATGCCTCTAGCTCTATAATGTAATAATTTATCCTAACTGATCAGATTTTACATAGAAACCATTAATTTCACAAATTACACATACTGCTCCACGGTCCGTTTCAGAACTGTTACCTGCTTAGTTGTTCTATTTTTCAGCACTGAGAAAAGTATTTCTGCATTTTAGCTCCTTCTAGAGTGATTTAGTTGTTATGCATTTATTTCAGTCTTATTCAGACTAATATTATACTAAATTCATATTTCTACTAGGATATCTCTACAAACATGTCAGGGCTGACCACAGAGATTGTTCATTATTTACATAAGGCAGCTTCCCAAGTTTGCATTCTCAGGTGTTCAGTCTACTTCGTTACTGCTGTGTGCTCCGCATGGAATAAAACTCCTCAAACATTGTGCCATCACCTAGGGATAATAAATCTGTAATCAAAGATGCAAAAATAAATGTAAGTGTCACATCGAACCGTGTTCTTGTTTGGGTTCATTTGATATTGATGGCTGACTAAATGTCATAGTCAATGGCTCTACTCAGTCTTCTTATCTACCTACCAGATGTTTTGTGTCCGCTTTAATGAACAGGTATTTCATTACAAGGTATTAGGAGGTTGTTATAGCAATACATCTTCTCTTCCTATTTTTCTGCAACAGCAGGGAAATAATAACTACTTCTGTCCTGAGGACACAGTTTCTTGAACTTCTTGTTTAATTGTTGCTCCCTTGTCTGTCATACAACACTCCAAATAATGTTTTCCTGCAGTTCCTTTCACAGCTGAGAAAAGGTAACATCATTTTCCCCTGCGGATGTTTGTTAACAGTTACATCGGATTCATCCTTTAGAACTGACTTCATGTCTTATGCCAGAAGCCTAACTACTGCATAGCACAAGTAGATTGTTCTGCAATGTCCTTAACACATTTCTCTTCACTGGTTTTATTGCCAGACAGGTAGTACATCACTCTTTCCCTGATGGGGACATATCATCATGCATGTGCCTGCAAAGGCATGTCAAGGGGAAGAAAGAGATGACCTAAAAGGAGAATAACTGCAGACTGCTCTACTGCTTTACTCAACAGCTGGATCTGAAGTCAAGTCCTGATCTGAAGTTCTGGGATGTGGGGAACTGGAAGGGCCATACATCTCCCACAGCTGGACAGAGAAATGGGGAATGTTGGATATGAAGACTCCCTGCTGGGGGAGACACAGTATTCATTTGCTAAACAGACCCATCATCCAACAGCTCACCTGCTCAAAGAGACAAAATTCAAGATACTGTGAAAAATTACTAAGGCTCACCCAGCCTTGGCTACCTTAGGTACCTGTCCTTGTGTCCAAAAATGCCAGCGCTAGACGTGGTAGTACTGAGGAGTTGTGGAACTAAGGCTGAAGGAGCCAGGGATGCTCTTCTTTCCCCCCAGCTGCAGGCGGCAGTTCAGGAGAGTGCAGATGTGTGCTGGTAGCAAGGGATGATGAGCTGCAGAAGTATCTACATAAAGCCTCTGTTTTTAAAGAGCATCCCATGTAGAGCAACTGATGGACAACCCTAGAGTCTACCTGCTAAAAATAAGGAAGGGAATTCAAGCGTACCGGCTTGATAATCAGAAGTACAAGGCTAATGATAAGCAAAAGCAACAGGAATTCCAGGAAAAAAATCCCAGGAAATGGCAGGTAGGGGTTTTGTGAAGATAATTTAAGGGATAAAAGACTGCAGGGGTTCTGTCTCTTTGAAGACCAAACCAGCTACAATTACCTGTTCTGACTGGAAGAAACATAGGAGCCATCCTCAGACATATGGGCTTGGCTTATTCACAAGCACCTAAAAATCAAAAGTGAACATACAATAAATAGACAAAAGGACATATGAATAGATGAAAATAAAGAAATGGTGTCAGCCTGAAGATAGAATCAGAAAGGTTAAGGCATGAAATCAGTTTCAACTATCATGGAACATAAAAGACAAATAAAGTTTGATAAAAGCATTAGAAATTGAAAGAAAATAAATTGTAGTCATTTATTAATGCAGAAAGAGTCCACAACAGGTAAAGGAAGAAGTATCATAAAAATGAATCAAAATAGGTCTAAATTCAGCGTGAAAAATTGATAGAAGCATAGTTCAGACCATGAAAAGAACAGATTAAATATATTTTAGAAAAAATGCGTGGCAGGACCTAATTGGTGATTATCCTCCAGCTCATGGAGAGGACAGGGCAGTCTAGCACTGGAGAAGAGCACATGTCTGAAGAGAAGGGGTTAACAACAACCTAGCAAGTTATAAGTCTATTTGCCTAATTCTGATATCCCTAAAAATTGCTAGATTAATTTACTAAACAAACAAATAATGTTCACTCAAGGAACAACATGCTTAAAAGTATACCTAACAGGGACTTGTCAGGAGCAACTCATGGCAAATCCAGTCAAATTTCACTATTGAACAGGCTACAGGGTTAAAAGGGAAGTGGATAAATTGAGGGGGTGTTTTGTATGGCTTTTGATATCCTTATAAGAAACCTAAGAAGTGGTATGCAAATAAAACCACACTAAATACATATAGAACTGCAGCAAAACGAAACTTCAAATCATTGCTAGCTGTTTTTGTTGTGTAACTGGTGGGGCCTGTCACATGTGACTGGTTTCTTCTGGGCGCATTTCTAGTTAATGATTTTTCCAGTAACTACTTCAAAAACAAAGCTGGATACTCTCAAAACTAGAGAAAGGCACTGCCCTGCTGGCAAGGCTTTGACTGAGACATGATGACCTTTGACAGGGCTATGCCTTAAAAAAGCTGTGAACAAAAATGGAGTAAGGAAAAGGTTAAAAGATTTAAAAGGTATAGCCTGTGAGAAAATGCCTTTCAATGAAGACAGAAGAGTTTGGGTTTTTTTCTTTTCTCCATACATAGATTCAAGAAAAAAAAATGGTGAATTTTCAGTAGAGGAGAATAAGGCTATACCTCTAGGTAACACTGTAGCTATAATATTAGTGACTGAGCCTGGCCATATAGGATATGTGGAATATATATTTTGTGGAAAATGTATTTTGGATGAACCTACAGAAATTACTTCCATAGACCTTGTTTCTGTTGGTGGAAGTTGAATCAACTAGAAAAAATGATTCTTTGAGACCTTGTTCAGATTCACATTGCTGTTTTTAAATGAGGAGGCTTAAAAGGCCACAGAAACACGTTGGGCTGCATTTTGGCTTTCCATAATGCACTATACCAAAGGGATTAAAACTCCGTCTCCCACACAGAAAAGCTGGGGGTGGTTGTGGGGTGTCACATCATATGCTGCAGACAAAGGAGAGGATGTCTATACACAGTGCTTTTCCTCAAACCTGCTGCACTCTGAGCAAGCAACCAGAAGGGTGCAGGGCTCTTACTTTTTTTTTTTTTTTTTTTTTTTAACCCGAGATCCTGCAGGAAATTAAGCAGCTGTGGCCTCCAGGGCTTCTGGCTGTGTATGTATGTCCCAGGCTGCACTCTCAGCCCAGTTCTAGGCTGTAAAAACTGAGGCTGCAAGTCTTTGGAAGGCAGAACAGATAACCACTGATTTTCACTATCTCTAGTGCACTGAGCAAAGATAAAAGAAGTAATTCACATATAGGTATTTGTTTGTACGGCCCAAATTTTATGAAGATGGTATTACTAGGCTTAAAGTTTATCTTCCCTTCTAAATAAGCAACCTCTGCTCAGGTATGAAATAGAAAGTACTACGAAGAAATGAGATCTTGTACCACTCCAGGCACAGAGGTAAAGGTTGAACTGTTGCAGTGCTCTGTCATAACCCTGTACTCACAACTCCAAAAATTCAAGGCCCTGGGCTCTTCAAAACCCCATAGGATTTATGTTAAAAAAAAAAAAAATCACTGAAACAACTGCGGGACCTCATACTTCTGCTCCAAGCGCGACTGAGATATTTTTGTTTCTTCAGCCATCTCTGCCACCATAAGGAAAACACCGTTCGTTGGAGAGGAAGTAGAGACTCGCCCCTTAACCTCCCGCGGGGCTCCGGCTGAAGGCGAACGGCGGGGCAGACACAGCAAGTCTGCCGTTGGACTGGCAGCAGCTGGCAAGGGACCCCATCCCGCCCCGTCCTCACGGATGCAACTGCCGAGGTCGGCGCTGCTCGGCACCGGCCCTGAGCGGGCACCCGCCCTGCACAAGGCCGACCCCACGCAGGCCGGGACAACGGGCGTCTGAGCGGCCGCACACAGGCAGAGCGTGCCAGGGGCTGCGGCCGCACACCCCTCCCGGACGCCGCACACCCCTCTCGGACGCCGCACTCCCCGCCCGCAGCCCACCAACGACCACTGCCCGCTCAACCCTCCCGGCGCCCCTGACACGCGCCACTGATAGGGGCAGAGCGAAACACCGTGGGGGGGTGGGCGGGATGCGCCCCGCAGTGGCCAATGGGAAGCCACAAGCCGCCGTCCTGCGGCCAATGGCGGCTGGCAAAGCCGCCGCGCGGCTCCCATCTGCAGGCTGCAGAGGAATGCCGGCAGCTCAGCCGATGGCGACTCTTCGTCGCGCTTTGCGACAATTTGCCCCCTCCTGTTCCCGCCGCCTTGGTTTACGGCAGTCTGCCTTTCCCCTTCCCCACAACCAGGAATTCGGTTTCGAGGCGCGTGAGGAGGGAGGCGGGGCCGCCGCGCGGCTCCCATCTGCAGGCTGCAGAGGAATGCCGGCAGCTCAGCCGATGGCGACTCTTCGTCGCGCTTTGCGACAATTTGCCCCCTCCTGTTCCCGCCGCCTTGGTTTACGGCAGTCTGCCTTTCCCCTTCCCCACAACCAGGAATTCGGTTTCGAGGCGCGTGAGGAGGGAGGCGGGGCCGCCGCGCGGCTCCCATCTGCAGGCTGCAGAGGAATGCCGGCAGCTCAGCCGATGGTGACTCTTCGTCGCGCTTTGCGACAATTTGCCCCCTCCTGTTCCCGCCGCCTTGGTTTACGGCAGTCTGCCTTTCCCCTTCCCCACAACCAGGAATTCGGTTTCGAGGCGCGTGAGGAGGGAGGCGGGGCCGCCGCGACCAATAGGCGCCTAGAGCGCCCTTCTGACGGAGTGGGCGGTGGTGCGTGCGCTGCCGTAAAGTGGGCGCCGGCGCGAAGGAGTTGTCAGCGGCGCCGGTAGCGTCAGTGCGCGAGGCGGCTGGGCTGGGCGTTCCTACCGCCAAGGGCCGCCATGGCGGGGTCGGTGGTCCGCAAGGCCGTGGACTATTTGCGCAGCAAGGATTTCAGGGACTACTTGATGAGGTGAGCGCCGGGCGGGGGCCGTCGCCAGTTGCCGCGCCCACCTGTGCCTCGGGGGGCCGCTCCCGCCGCGCTGACCGGGGAGGCTGCAGGGACCGGGCAGGCTGCAGGGACCGGGCGTCCCTTCCCCAACCGCCCGTCCGCTCAGTCTCGGGGCGCCTGGGACGGCGCTGTCTGCGGCTTCCTGACAAGAGGAGGAAGAGCAGGCACCGAACTCTTCTCTTTAGTGACCAATGACAGAACCCGAGGGAATGGCAGGAAGATGCGCCAGGGGAGGTTCAGGTTGGACATTAGGAAAAGGTTCTTCACTCAGAGGGTGGTGGAGCACTGGAACAGAGTCCCTAGGGAGGTGTCACGGCCTCAAGCCTGACAGTGTTCAAGAAGAGACTTGACAATGCCTTCAGACACATGGCGTGACCTGTAGACTGTCATATGCAGGGGCAGGAACTGGGCTTGATGATCCTTGTGGGTCCCTTCCAACTCAGAACATTCTGTGATTTTATGGCCTCTGCCGGGCTCGTTCTTGCCAGCGGTTGGGGTGGAGGGGGAAGGTGAGGACCCCTTGGGCGAGGGGGAGGCCGGCCCGGAGGTACCAAGGGCGGCGAGGCCCGAGGCTGTCAGGGCTGTCAGTCTCCCGCCCGCCCCACCCCGGGGAGACCGGGCTTGACCTTGAAGCGAAGCCACGCGGTTTGAAACTGCCGTGGCAGCTGCGCCTCTCGGTGACCTTCCCGTTCCTTCTGCCGGCTGTGATGGCCTGCGGCCTTTCCCAGCCCGGAGCGCTGTCCCCCCAGGCAGGCGGGTGCTCGCTGAGGGGGCAGCGGTGGCAGCAGCCACAGGAGCCGGGGGCACGGACACTCTGACCGCTGCCTGCAACAAGGGCAGAAAGAGCTTTGCTCGGTTGTGGGCGGAAGTGAGCTTGGTGACAGATGCAGTCTTAAGATCACTTACTTACACGTCCTCAGATATTTAAATAGGTACTTTTCTCAGAGGCTTGTTAAAGCCACACTTTCATGGGAGTGTGGCTCAAGGCACCTTCCAGACAGCTCAATACTTCTTTCAAGCTTCAAGTTTGTGTGCTGTGCTAAGGGGTATGGCACCTTGAACTGAAATCACAAGAATGCTTCAAAGATACAATTGTGGCACACTTGCTTAAATCTGGTTGAACTGCTTTTATATAGGAACTGTCTCAAGTAGGAAGGTTGAAGTTATCTTGGCTGGCAAGCAGTTTGACAAAACTAGACAAATAAAAATGGATGCTTCTAATAAAGATTGTTAAGCAACTTTTCATTATAGCTGTTGCATGCTATTCTACCTACATCTATTGCAACTGATGTTTGATGTTGAGCAAGCAAGTAGGAGGACATCTATTTATCTGAGAAACTTAGTCTTTGTCAAGGTAGCAGGAGATGGTGTAAGACTACG
Organism: Patagioenas fasciata; assembly: GCF_037038585.1. NCBI lineage: Eukaryota > Metazoa > Chordata > Aves > Columbiformes > Columbidae > Patagioenas > Patagioenas fasciata. The sequence goes on from NC_092522.1 coordinate 52,323,398, forward strand.
TGGAGGCGGGGGTTGTAATATAAAGGCTTGGGAAGCAGAAGGGTTTTTTTGGCATTTGCAAAATCAAGTCCCACAGAAGTCATGGGGCAAAAAGATGATTAAAATCTGAGAAGGAAGAGAATATCCTTGAAGTGAAATGATGAAAGGTCAGAGCATGACTCTATGTGGATTCCTTTTGAAAGTTTTGAAGATACTGTTTAAGTTTGATAGATGCATTTTAATGCTAACATTTAGCTTATTGTACCAGAATTCAAGTGGAACATATAAATGGTCAGTAAAACAGCAATCAGCTTCTTAATTAGAAAAACAAAGAAAAATCTGGAGGAGATAACAGCTGCTTCCTAACACCACCACAGTTACTTGTGGGAAGTATCTCCTTACTAAAGACTGAAAAGGTAGCTTTTTCAGCTGTATTTCATCCTAATTCTAGTATTGAAATAAGCTATCTAAAAAGAGCATTCCCCAGGATAATACTTTTGTGGGATGGGTTCTGCTTTGTTATGTACAAAGATATCTGCTTATTTATATTTCTGTTACTGGGTTTGTCATGAAGGGCTGAAGTCAGCTGCTCCATCTGGTATGGCCTTTCAGCATTGTTCCTGTCTTACTAGAAGACGAGTGTCTAAGTTGTTGGCTTGGAGTTCTTCTTTAGAGTTATCTCTTCACATCCCTTCCTGTAGGCTCTTGCTTCCCCAGACTGCAGAACTCTCTCCTAAAGAAGATTCCTTTTTTGCCTTGCTCACAGACTGTTTTCTCAAAGCTCTGAGACTATCGTATCTGTTCCGAAAATCAGCATCTAATCACTGCAGTGAAGCAAGGCTTTATAGAAGTGAAAATTGTTTGTGGGGGGAAGGTTGAATTTAGATGTTGTTTGTGATACCAGTGTTGTGTTTTAAATTGCTTAAACCTAAATAGAATAACTGAAGTTACCCAAAATGGTGGAATTGAGTGTTCTATTGTTATTACTTGGAGCAATCAGAACTTGCAGACATCTATTGGAATAAGTAGTTTCAGCTTCAGAACTTGAAAACATGAAAGCAAGCATAATGAATGCATGTTGTTCTTCTCAGGTAGTTATATCTGGCATTAGGATTGCATTACATCAAATGTTAGCTTTTTGATCTTGCACAAAGAAACAAGATGAATTACTTTAAAAACTGTCATAAATAATTAAATGTGTTGCCAGTTTTTCACATTTGGCTTCTTTCAATGGTAATTAATGGGGATCTGAGTAACTGTAAATCATGTAAGTATAGATTTACCCTAACCATGTCTTAATGTTTTAAAGTGAGCATTGTAAGAATGTAAGCGATAGGTAGACTTTTCCTGCTTTGTTTAAAATGCAGCAGTAATGTTAATTTAAAACTAGCTGACTAGCATATGAAAGGTTGGTAGCTATATACATTGTGAGCTTGAAGTTGCATAATTTTTTTCTGTATAACCTAAAAAATGTCAACTATAATATCACTAAAGTTGTATTATCTGAACCACTGATAGTAGGCAACTGAGTCCTCTTACTTCCTATCCTAAAGATTTAAAACAATATCTTGTGGAAAAAACAGCGTTCTCTTCTCTTGAGAAAGCCCATAGGCCACTCATGACAAGTTTTGGCATCCTCTTTAGAAGTAATTTGAATTAATTTAGTCACATAATGAATCCCAAGGCGTCCCAAAATCTTCTGGTAATAGAAAAATAGGAATGGAGACTGCCATCTTTTGGGGCACTTCTGAAATGTCTCTTGCTGATGACTCAGCAGTAATGCAAATGTACTGACCCTGTTAATGTAGATGGTTTTGAAATACATAGTTCATTCCTTGTGAAGCCTGAGCACTTATGTTGAAGTAAGCTGTCTAGGACCTTCCTTTTAATTGACATGCACTTGAAAAGAGGTAGCATCAGTAGTATAACTAGAATTAGCTGATCTTTAGTTCTCTTCATTAGTAAATCCTTAAACAGAAGGACATAAGAACTTTAAAAGAAGTCCTCTACTGGTTTGTGCCAGAGACTGAAGAACACAGTACCTGCTGTTTTTTGTTCTGTATGCTCCAAGAACTGAATGATCTGCCTCTTGCAGAAGGGTAATACATTTAGGGGATGGCAGTGTGGGGGAAGCAAGTAGTGACAGTTCATCTATATTTGTAGAATTGTCTCTGGCCTATTAATATCCTTTTGCTGGTATGAAGAAAACACCTGCAAAAACTTTGGAAAAATAAATCTTCCCCAGTATCACCTTTTTTAAATGCATTGTAGTAGAAACATGGTATTGATCAGTTGATGGTTCCTCTTCTGGTGTCTAGATACTTACACAGAAATTAATGAGTAAATCCAATAACTGTTGTCCACAGTTCTTGAAAGTTTAATACAAAGTGTTTACTTTGTCAAGGGATTGGAAAAAAAAATGTTCTTGGAAACTCCTAATTTGGAGTGGCGTCACTTCAGGAACAGATGCATGCACTTGCCATGGTATCCTTACTATTAAATACAGTGCATTTGTTGTAGCTGTATTGGCTGCAGAGATTTGGGGCTGGATGCTTGCTTCTGGAAGCATCTGAATGACCTTGATCTACTCTCTTATAGGAGCATAGTAATTGTTCCAGTCAGCCAGAGCTGTATACTGTGTTAAAACAGCAGCAGTTTGATTCTATTTTAGGCTTTTGCTTGCCTGAAAACAACTTCCACTTTAAAAATGAAGGCTAACTTCTGGTGGCACAAAAACATTGTGCCAAGAAACACATTTGAACTTGTTTAGTTAAGGTTTTATGGAAAAATTGCAGTGTGCACTTGTCTTGTGAATTTCAGTTATTGCTGCAGTTTAGTTAATAAGAAAACAAAGCAAGTTGTTAGACTAGTCAAGGTTCCCCCAACAAAGCATCTTGAACCAGTCTGTGGATTGTAACAAAGGCTCACTGAAATGCACATCCAGTGCAATTTCCTCACTAGACCTGACTGGTCCCTTACTACAGTTATTTGTAAAACAGCTCTCCAAGAAGATGGAAATCAGTGTGAGGGGAAGTGACTGTTAGGAAGTGTTCTGCAGCTTGGGGCAGTGGTAGGTGAGCAGCAATCAGTCAGCAGTAGGCTTCCTGTTAGTACCTGGATTCTTGTAAGTCATAATTCAGAACTGATTCCTATCAGTATTTTTGTTAGAAAGAGAAGCTTTAAAAGTTCTGAGGCATTTTAAAAGGTATAATAGCAAACTATCTTATATATAAGCTGTTGTCCAGCTTTCACACATAGATGGCTAACTTATTCTGTAAATAAATTGGTACCCATATGATCACTTAAATGAACCCTATCCACAAACAGAGTGCAATTGCATGTTACATTACAGAAAATGCTTTATAGCTCATTTTTGGTACAGCCACAGTTAGCTTAGTGACAGTAACATCTCTGGCAGTGTTTGGATTGACCTACTTATGTGGGTGTACAAAGAATTCCAAGAGACTTCTTCAGAGCCTCCACTGAGTAACTGTAGCTGTTTAGCTTTGTTATGGGCAAACCTTCATTGCTTTTGACATCCTTTTAAACTAGTTGATGTGCGATCTTGGATGCTTTGAAGTCTACAGGGGATGAATGTCTTCCACAGACCATATTAGGATTTTTATCTTGCTAGGAAAAAGGTACTTGAGCAGCCAACACTTGTCACAATGACAGCTCTTGAAGGAACCAGCATTTTTAATACTGTTACATTATTCAAGGTTAATGCCACAGCAATTTCCTGACTTCTGCCTGTCTTTGTGGTATGCTTCTTTATGTCAATTATGAAAGCAATGAACATTTTTCTTTCCTTTTTTCTTCCATGTGCTTTCTGAATGGAAAATGATGGGCCACTCAAACAGTACGGTAAGACAAGGGAGGGGACTTCTCGGGGGGAGGGGACTTTCTCCCTAATTTCAGTAACTTACTGTCTTTTTGCCTCAGCACTGTTGTGACCTTGCCTGCATCTGAAAAGCATGCTAGGAACCTCCAGGGGTGATAAACTAGTAATATTTATTCACAAGTCTGAGGCTAAGGGTGGACAAACATTAGCTCCTTCAGAATGCCCTGCAAAGTAATCACTACAAAATTAACAGGCCTTCATTTTCCCCACCCCCACCCCTCAGATACTCTTTGCTAAGGAGATCAGATCAATCTGGGACCCTTCTTCTGCATAGCAACAATACTGGTACATAACTGAACTCTGTCTTATTTTTAATTAGCTTTACTTCAGGCAATTAACAGTGTTATGTAACTCATGTTACAGACTCTTCTTTCCTTCAGCCTCCGTTTACTGCTGAAACTGGGAGTGGGTGTTTTATTTCACAATATTGTGAATCATAATGTTGTGGAAGACTTGCTCTTCTATGTAGACCAAAGACAAACTGTGTAGTGTAGTTTAATTCTTGTGTGTGGAGACTTGAGAGGGCTGCATGCCTGGAGGCACTTAAAACTTGACAAACGTCTCAAGTGGGAACGTTCCAAATCTACCTCCTTGGTCAGAAGAGGAAAGTTGCTGCTGCAGCACTGCTGGGGTGGGAGCTGATTCTTCAGCTTCTACAGCCTGAAGTAGTCCCTAGTCTATAGTGTACTACTTGTTCATGTTCTAATGGCAGCTGAATTAAGTAAAAAATGCCAAGTTGACTTGATTTACCCTTCAAAACAGAAGTTACCACTAAGACTCTCAAAGCTGTAATTGTTTCATAAATTCATAAAAATCAACAAATTTAGAGCCTTAAATATTTATTTTTCTAAAACTACAGTTGTTTAAATGAGATTCCTGAAATGGCTGTAAAAACCTCACCAAGTACATGTACTGCCTCACCAGTTACCTTTTGCAGTCTGCTTCAGTGCGGTTGTGCTTGCTGTCTTAGTGTACAAATAGTCATGGCTATGTGACTAGAAGTTTGTTTCTGGTCTTATTGTCCTTTAGAACTATTTAAATAGCTTCATTAAAGCCACACAATATCATGTACGCTACTGACTTCAGTTTCTGTGAATGTTATTGTTGTATTGCACCATATCTTGTGTGTAAGTGGCATTATAGATACATTTCTTTATGCTAACTGTAGCTGTACAATGTAAATACCATGTAGTCATGCAATTCTTTTCAGTTATGCCATATTTCCTCTGATGTGCTTGAAGGCTCTAAGCATTACAGATGTCAATTTCCCTATCAGTAGGAATATAGTAAATGCATTTATTGTACTCTTCAAAATGCTCTTATTATAAATCTGCGTTTGGATAAAATGCACATTCTGTAGACATTTGCGTAAATACTACATTGTTTCGCATATTGCACTATGGTTGAACTACTGGTGTGTACAACTTAATCTCAACTTTTTTTTAGTTCATTTTCTTGTATTGCAACCCAAATGGGCAGGAAGCAAGTGTGACTTTTAATTTTATTGTAGTGTTACAGGCTAGCAAGAGTATCTTAGAATTAAAATTGCAAGAAACTTGAAACTTAAGTATCCCCTGACAATTCCAAATCATTGTAATATCTGCAGTATTATAGTCAGAGGAAGTATAAAAATAATGGGTATAGTTGGTATCTGCAAAGCTCTTTTGTTACAAAGTGCGTCTCTTGCTGTATCTAGCCAAATTACTTTTGATCATCCTTAGTTTCCGATTAGGAGAAGCTGACCCAAGTACTTCATGTATCTTGTGCGGAAAGAGTTCTCTCCACTTAAGCCTTGTTACTTGTAACAGTAGGAGAAATTGGATTTAATGACACAATTTGCTTCAGTTTGGAGTCTTAGATGATACCCATCAAATGGAGCTCTCATCAGTTTTTCTGACTTGATTCTTTCCACTTTTTGTTTCTGTGTACACACCTGTGCCTAACTGCTCTACTTTTACCTGTCTAATCACTGAGCTTTAGATAGTCACTAAGTTGTTTCAGCAATTGCAAATGAAGCTCTAGGTAACAATTTCAAAGAGATGGTGGAAGCACACGGAAGAAGACACTTGCTGAGCATTTCTTCATTCTAACCATAACATGAAAACAGTTCCGGTTCTTCACTTCAGCAAGTCCTTGTGTTTCATTACATTTTTGAGGAGCCTTATTTGAAAGATGAATACCAATTCTCTGCACATAATTGAGCTGTAAAACTGAGGTTATTATATGACTATACCAATCAGACTGCTTAATGATGGCTGAGGTATAATTACACAAAGCTGCTTTTTAACACAATAGTTCCTTTCCAGTTGCAGGAAGATGCAGAGTGGGTTCCTTTTCCTTCCCTCCGGAAGACTAGATCCTGCTAAAAGAAGCGTTTAGTTTTTCTCCCTTACATCAACAGTAGTCTCTGTCTTAACTTGGAATTTTACTGTTAATCCCATCCTCTGAAGCTTTGCATGGCTAAGGGAGCCTGTATGAATATTGCAGGAAGTCTGAGTTTCTGTATAACCTTATTTTTTTGACTCTTTACAGCACTTTTGGGGTCCAGTTGCCAACTGGGGACTTCCTATTGCTGCTTTTAATGACATGAAGAAATCTCCAGAAATCATTAGTGGCCGAATGACATTTGGTAAGACCTGAGACAAACTTCTTGTCAGTAAACTGACTACAGAACACAGATCCTGTCCTTCACGCAGTGATATGTTATTAGTTGCTTGCAAAGTTGTAATCAAAGCAGATATAGATATCAAATATCTTGTTATATAACTTTAGAGGCCACTTAAAAATTGAGGTACTGAAAAGTTGCAGAGCTTTCTTTCAGAGGACCTTCCAGTAATTCTTGGAGAGGGAGGTGGGTCTTGAGCAGTTTCGATCACCAGACACACTCCTAAAGTATAATTCTTTTGGTGTTATACTACTGCATACACTGGTTCAGAATGCATCTCTACACAACTTTATTCTTTGTATCAAAAACAATGATTCCTTTTGTGTAGTGTGAGGCTTGAACAGCAACATTGACAAAGTGAAGAAATGGTAATGCTTGGTCTGCAGGGTGCAAAAAGCAGCTGAGGGAGGTTAACTCCTTGCAAAGTAGTTGCCTGTGAGAGGCTAGTATGACTCCTAATGGAATATTGTGAGAATTTCTTTTTAAATGCATAAGCAGTATTTTTTCCACCTTTTCTGGAACATGTATAGCTTTTGCCTAGATGACTATGTCTGTATTTCATTGTTCAGATACTTCTCTAGGATTATAAATCTCATAGCTTTAATTTATTAGCTTAGTTTTGGCATTACGTCTCTTCCTTAACTCAGTTAATAACTTAATTCTGACTAATTTTTCTCCCTAAAGCAAAATACTGTTGGGTTAAGGAAACTTACAGCCTCATGCTCAGTAGCTTCTGCTTAGACTAATTCAGCCTCTTAAACAGCTTCCTAGGGATGAAAGACCAGTTTGAATAGTCTCTAGTATAGTTTTGCAAATAGCGCTTTGGTGGCAGCTACCCAGCTCCATAAAGTTAAGACACTTTTAACTTTTAGTAAGTATACATATGATGGTGTGTGTACAAATGGATTGCTCCTATCTTTTAGGCTCTGTACCTTTAAAAAGGCTGTTTTCTTGAACAATTAGTTTTCTGATCTTTTTTTCTTTCTTTAAGCCTGTCAGAAAGCTAAAAATGAACTTTGCAAAACTAGTGACTCAAGTTGTAATTTGCTGTATTTATATGCACTTATGGCAGGAGAGTAGATTACAAATTTCTTGTCCTCCTGGAAAGCAGTTAACAAAGCTTTATGCTCCTGAATGTTCATGGTTTCCTGAGGATGGAAACTTCTTTTCTCTTAAAGACCATTTAAGAATGTTCCCAATAAGAACTGTAAGTAATTAGTGTCTTTAAAAAATACTCTGTCCTAGAAATTGTCAGAATTGTACAGGATAGGCCATGTCTCACTGGACTTAACTCTTACTCCCTGGCTGAGATGGTTCAGGCAATAAACTAAAAAGGCTTCAGTTTCATCACAGGAAACTGTATGAGGAAAATGAGTTTTTTGTGGAAAGCTGCTGCTCTGCAGATTTTTCTTGTGTAGCAAAAATTAGCACTGTTACATCTTTTCCTGCATTGGACCCTTAAAGTGGGCAGATTTGTAGGATTATTGGAAAAATCAAAAGCAGTGATAAGCATTTATACTTATTATATTCCACTAGTATGAAAATTAAGCCTCAATAAAAAGCAGATATTAAATAATCTACTAACAATAACTATTATGTTTTGCAGCACTGTGTTGCTACTCCTTGACTTTCATGAGATTTGCCTACAAAGTGCAGCCAAGGAACTGGCTACTTTTTGCATGCCATTTCACTAATGAAATTGCACAGCTTGGTCAAGGAGCACGACTGATCAAACACAGGCAAGTCACACTTTAAAAAGGGGAAGTCAAATTGATGGTTCTTGGAATACTCTGGTGGTTTTTATCTGTGGTGCAACTTGTTTAACTTTGGTACCTTTTGCAAAGATTAACAAGCTTTTTGTCAGGAGGCTGACTATGACTTCTTGTCTGTACCTCCTTTAGAGCTCCTCTGGGGTGTACATAGAAAAGGCTGAAAACTGTTATAGTCATGGATGTAGACAGGGCTTTCAGCAGCTGCTGGCTATTTTGGGGTTTGTTTCATGTATTATGTTGATTAGCCCACATGTGTCCATCTCTGTAAGTAACTCCTGAGATGGAAACATGTATAAAACTGGGAAGAGGTGGTACATCTGAAAGAGAAATCAAGCAAAACCTCTCTAAGCTGACTGTTCTGTATATGGGGTAGATCCAACTGAGTGTGAATGAGGAATGGATTGCAAGCAGTCTCACACCTTCTTTGTGTAGCAAGTAGTGCTGACACTGCCCCAAGCAATCCTAATGAGTCAGGATTCTGGCTTTTTTTATTTTCTGCTCCAAGAAATCTATGTGGAGCAATGGGAAGATGAAGCCTCCTGAACTATAAATTAAAAAAAAGAGACTGAGCAAAACAGCAAGTGGACCTGCCTTTGCTGTCCAAATGTCCTTCATGCCTAAAGTTATATACTTATCTAGATTTTTTTATAGTAATTGCATTTCAATATTCACTCTTACAAAAGCTGTTCTTCTCTTGGCAGGATGGAGAAAAATAAATAAATATCTAACTCGAAATAAGCCAGGGAATGTGTTCATCCCAAGTGACAACCAAGGAAGACTTGCCATCTACAGATAAAACATTTAAAGATAAAACAAAGACCTGTTATGAATCTGACCCCATCAAGAATCCTCCTACTAATTTTTTTATCTTGCCTCTTGAAAAGTACTATTCAGCAACGTATTTAAAGACTTGCTGCCTTACAGGTCCTTAATAACTGTTTTTTATAAAGAGTTAGTCATACAAATAATAAGCAATATTTGAAAGCCAACTTCTTTTTAATCTAACAGTCTAAAAGTGGCCCATGATGGTTTGACAAAACTTATTTTCAGATCAACATGAACAGAGGCCAGTAAGCAGAACTGTAGTTGGTATCATTGTTCTATGTATTAACATTCTTAAAAGCCATTTAACTGGGGTGCATTTGTTCCTATTCTGCCTCTTTTTTAACTTAAGCGGTGACTTGCTAACCTGCAAGAACAAACGTGTAGATAGGCAGGCTGGAAGTGACCAGCTTTCCCTCTTCCCTTATTGCATGCCTTGTCTCAATAAGGAGACTTCATTAATATACCTTTTTGAGTCGCACATTATTTAAAGAAGACTTGGAAAAACAAAAGCATAGCACCGATTGAAGGAAGGCAACGAAGTCTAATACTGTTCTTTAAGAAGTTCTAAATGGATTTTACTTTTTTTTCCTGTTGGTTGAGTTGTTCCAGGTGTATGTAATTCTTATACAGGCAAAAACTTGACTTGTCTGGAGCCTAAGATCTGAAGGACACAAGGTGCCTTTCAGTAGTTTTTGACTTCATTGGGAGAGTGGTTTTCCTGCATGACCTGCCTGAAAATTACATTGATGTAAAGATACAGATGACAAAGAATGTATGTGATGGATTTTCAGTGCAGTGTTTTTGAACAATAAACATGTCCCAAATGGCAAATCCCTTCAACATTTTGAAAAGTTTTGTTTATTATATTGTGATACCAGATCCTGACGTGAAATTTTAGCATGGAGTGTAATTCTATTACTGTAATAACATGAAGAAAAACAGGCTGGAAAAGTAAACGGTATTATCCTTTGTATGTACTGATTTAAGGCAACTGTCTTAATTCTAATACCTAGCACTTCTTTCTCTGCCTTGGCCAAGGAAAAAGGGGTGTGGCTACTTAGCAGGAATATTCATTCTCAGTCATGATAGGTAGGGTCAAGTAGGCTCTTGCTATGCAGCTGAGTAAATATTACATATTGTCTTCTAGCAATTATAAGCTAGTCAATTAAAATAACTGCTTTAATCTTGGGCTGATACTGTGTTCCCTATTACATGATGGCTAAATTTTGTTAACAGGTGTACAGGAAAGAGGTTTATAGGGCACGTCCTGCTGCATGGATAAAACTAGTACTGATTGCTACTCATTGCTTGAGAAAAGTTAATCCATAAACTGCCCCTTCACTACTGCTGTCTTGTCACAAAAGTAGTCATCTTCTCTTCTTCCCTGTCTCCTGGAATAAACAAAGCCTTAAACTTCTGTATAAATGAGTACTGAGATACAAACACTAAGTATAGTTTGTTATGTTGTTTCTGGAGATAAAATAACTTATAGGTGAGTCTGATCTTCATAGTTATGAAATGTAGTATTTTGGGCTGCTCTTGAGCAAAGCTTACTGGAGTACTGTACTCTCACTCAGTGCTTTCAGCACTGTTCACTAGCTGTTGATTGTCTTAACTTCCATGACTAGGGAATACCATTCACAAGATTTTTATTTTCCTTCATTTTGCTGATAGTTGCCTGCACTATATTTTCTCATGTGTTTCTGTCTGCCTTTCTCATTTCTTCCTCCTATCTGTTCACTGTGACAAAGCTCAAGTTCTCTCATACTGGAATAGCACAGGTGGAAAGTGGGCTCTGATGTGCTTTGATTAGGTTTTAAACCAGTGATGCTTCCTGCAGTTGATATGGGCTTCTACAAAAAGGGGAAGGAGTGGAAAAAAGCATCTTTAATGGGACTTGAAGGGATAGAGACCAGTCTGAGATGGGGAGCTTGGGGCTGGCATGGATGTTCCACAGCCTGTCAATCTGCCTAGTGACAAAATAATTTGTATGGGCAGACTGCTACCAAGTGGCTTGTGACTGGTGTCCTTCAGAGTGTTATTTATCAAGCCATTTACCTACTATTTCTCTATTTAAATACTGGTGCTTGAGAAGAGAAGGAACAAAAATACCCTCCAACAAACTTTAAACAGAAATGAGGAGTTCTTTCAATAAATAATTGTGTAGTTAATCTGCACCCAGTTTCTCTAGCACAGAATCCTGAGACATGTTGGCATATGGCCATTTTGAGATGGTGCTGTGGTAACCCAAAATAGAACATTTTAAAGAGATGCTGAAGATTTTTATGTTCTTGAGTCTGAATACCTTAATGGAGCTAATGACTTGCTTTTTTTTTTTTTTTTTTAAATTCAGATAGCATTGGGCAAAATAATTGGTTTATGCCAGCTTAACTGATTAATAGTAATGCAAAATTAGAGCTCAGTATTTGCATTTGACTTAAGACTAGAAGTCTTGTCTCTACATGCTGTTGTTCTAGAATAGGTATTTGTTTTTAATTCCACAGCTTGCTTTAATCCTAATAACTTTTCAGTTCCACTGGAAATTGGTGCTGCTCTGATCCCACACACTGTCCTGTGTATACTGTTCCTGTTCCACAACCACAGTAAGACTGGGAACCACATAGCTGTTCCTGTCCTGCTGCCGTGGCTGGTCCTGCTTTCTTTCTTGTTTTCAGACAGAAAAGAATTTCTCACCTTCCTGAGCAAGTGCTGCTAAACTGCTGCTAGAGAATGTGATGCCCTTGGACTCAAGTGGGAAACAATACCAGCTAAGCTCTCAGTCTCTGTTGTTCCCCATCTTCCCCTAGTTTGAGCTTGATCTCTTGACCCCCTTCTTAAAGGGAAAACAGACAATATCTTACTATGGCATTACAGTAGTTCACAATCTTTTCTATTGTTGCAAGAATAGGTGTCTGGAAGCTTGCTGATTTAGGATTAAAATGTGGAGCTCATTTGGTAGCACAATAATAAATAGCAAAAAAAGCAGTAACCATAATGGTGGAGTCAGAACAGAAGAAATTACTTGGAAGGCTTCTTTAATGAGGGTAAGAACAGCTACCTATACTGAATTTTGTTCAACCTTCCACAAGTGTCTCATGCTACATAATTTCAGCTAATGCTTGTGTGTATGGTATATATTCTTTCTGTTTGTTTTGCTTCTAATACTTCTGTATGCAGAAGTGAGTTCTCCCTACTCCAAAACCAGCAGAAAACTCCCTTTAGCCAGGGCACTGCAAATACAATCTACCAGCTCTCAGAGAAAACACATTCCTAGTAAAATGTAGTTTTCCGTAGTGGTGTGGGTTATCTTGTCCTCAATACAAAGCACAATGGTGCCATCTGAGCAAGGACAGCAATGCAGAGGACTTTGAGGCGGGGGGCGGGAAGGATGAAAGTCTCAATAAGGTTACAGACTGAGCAGACAGCAAGAGAGGGTTTGTTCACTGGGTTCAAGACAGGTTTTAACATAGAAGTGTTTAGAAAATGCAGTCCTGGATTAGAACAGAGCAGTCTTCCAACTACTCCAGTGCTCTGTTCTTGAATGCAGATGCTAATTGCATTATGGCCTAACTAATATGTAGAGCAGTTACATGCATTTACTTCAACTGCGGATGTTACCAGTGTATGTGAATCTGTATTTACTGGCAGACACATGTTATTGCTTTACATGCCAATTATAAGAAAGGAAAGGAAGCCCTTTATGAATAAGGCTGGTTTATTCATGCTAACATGGCAGACTATCAACAATATTAAATGGTAATATATGACAGTCACAAGGACAGTTATCAGCTCTCAGGTTTTCTGCCTGTGTCTCACAAGATACTTTGATCCTGTCTGCTTTTGGGGAAGAACAGTGCTAACTACCTAATGTAGTATGTCTGCAGTTCTGTTTCTATAAAGCTAGAGTATTTCTGCTGTCATCTTATGCGGAACCTAAAAAGTTTGTTCTGGTTGAATAAGACATTGCTGCAAGTTTCACTGTCTTTGTCAAGTGGAAAAACAGGCAGTCTGGTGATCTAAACTGAGGCAATTTCTTTATTAAATGAGGACAAGTCTGTCCCTCCCTACCCAATCCCTTTCTGCTTTTGCTGATCTGATAGCTGCCACTGTGTTGCATTTAGTTGCTATGGTAACCACTTAGCAATAACCAATGTCCACAGAACCACACCAATAGGAACTAGAAGGCAGACCTGCTGGCTTTCTGTCATCACCGAGGTCCTGCTCCTTCAAGATCACTGCCTCTCTCTATCACATGGCCTGACCCTGACCATGATACTGCTCTCTTCCTACTTTTTCTCCTTCTCCCTCCCTTCTCACTTTTTTTAACAATAGGTTTCAAGTAACTATGGCAACAAGCCTGAGAATTTTAATCTTATTCCTTTAGTCCGAAATGTGGGTCAAGTCTTTCTCATTAAGTGAAACTATTGTACGGGGATAACCGGCCCAAACTCAGCCCTTGGTGCAAGAGAAAGCAGCGCCAATTATGGCAGCAGTTGCCCGTACTTATGTGATGGCTCTATTTGGTCCACTATGTAGAAATATATAAAGGTACAAAGCAAGCCACTTAATTTTGAAAGTATTTAATATTATTTAAAGCATTTAACCCATGCTTATATATAAACAGTTAATTATTATACATGTAAAAAAATAGTAAGTTCTGGAGCAAAAATTAATGTAAGACCCTGTCTTATTTTTGGGGAAATGGTATTTTTACAGAATAAGGGTTTACAGGTTTCCAGCTGATAAAGGTATGAGACTGAAGGGTACAGACACAGTTCTGTGTATGTTTAAACTATGCCACCAACTGCATAAATTCAGCAAGTTGGCTGAATTAATGAGTTTTTCAGGAAGACAACATTACTTAGCAGATTTTCTAGCTAGCTTCATATTTAGATGCGGATACATGCAAACTAGTGAGCTAAAGAATCAATTAAATTTCTAAGCAGATGACACTATACCTTTCCATTGCTTAAAGTGGCAGTCCTATCATGCTTACTATACATAGGTTTTTATAAAAGTAAACAAATTATATATGAAGGCTGGTCTTCCCTTATATGTAATGCTGAGGTTTATCACCCTAATTCATCAGACTGAAACTTAAGTGTCTGGTCTGACCTAGTCTTCCATGCTTCCTCTACAGTCACTGGAGAGCAGAAGGCAATCTCTCCCTTACTAAAATAACTGCCTTAGATGAGAACTGCCCCCTGAAAGTGACATTCTTGCTCTACAGACTGTAGCAATCCAGAAAATTGCTCTAAATTTTAGGGTTTTTTTGGCTGCATCTCATTAAATTTAATACAACAAATGAAAATTAAAGCCTTGAAGAAGGTGGTTGTGGTGTTGAAAACCAAAGAACTGCTGGTTGGAGGTAGCACAGGAGATGTGCCCCTGTTTACGAAGGTCTTGGACAGATCATCAGATGGGATCTAGTGCCTGCTTGGACATTTCTGAGTCCTGGCATTGCACTGAGGGTGAGTCCAGAGGAGAATGTGCTCGCTGGCATCATGCTGGATCCCCGTGCCTGGACACCACAGAAGACTTTTGTGAAGGTACAACCAGTGACACCTCTCTGGCCTGCTCCCCACCACAGGCTGCCTCAGTAATTCTTGGTATTAGTATGTCAGTGTCCAACTTGAACAAAGAGGTACTGCCTTTCTACAAATACATGGGCAGGCAAGATGGGGAAGAACAGGGGTTTGAGGCTTCTTGTGTTGGTCTCAGAGCTATAGAGAGGTGACATACATCACTGGCACTACCACAAACACTATTAGGTCTTTAAAACTATGTTCCCTGGGGATCTGTGGCATGTAGCAGCTAGCAAAGGCAGAGAACACGTACTCAGAGCCTGCCCCGTGACCCATGTGAGGGACTAGGGTCCCAGCATGTGGGTTAAATGTGCATCTTATGTGCAGCCCCCATAGCCTCTGCATGGAGCTGCTGCACTGTCCTCTCTCCTCCCCAAAAACAGCAGGTTAGGGCTGATGATGTGGCAATGGTGTTGCATACACAAATACTCTGGAAGCCATCAGCCCTCTCCTCCCGCCCCTTTTCTCATTTCTCCTCCCCTGTGTTACAGTCATGTTGTTCCCTTACACACTCCCCTCCCTGCTCAGGTCCTTGCAAGGTAAGGGCCATGCTGGCCAGCTCAGGGGGGGTGATATTTTGCTGTTGTTTGACTATTTTCATACATCCATGTCTGCAGGCGTTTCTTCCATTCAGACTCCTGGCCTTGACCCAAAGCTTTCTGAGATGCTGATGGCCTGTCATCAGGCTGGAAAGGTACAGCCTGTGTCCAAGTATTTCACCCAAAAGCTGATGTACAAGGCACGTGGGAAACTCTTCCTAAGAGATGTGTGTGGGAAGCGCAACAGGTGGGAACTCTCACAGAGGGGAGAGAGGGAGAAGGTTTCTGTCCTGAAGGGCTTCACTGGGGACTCTGCTGCCCTGGCTCTTATCAAGTATCACTCACACAGCAGCAGGTTGCACAGCCCTTATCACTCATTTTCCTCTGCTGCTGCACCCCACACTGCTGCCTGCTGTCACTTTGCAGCCAAGCAGCAGGCAGGGCACGCCCACTGCCTCCTTCTCCCCCAGCTACCAGCCTTGTTGCCCCTGCAAACCACTCAGGCCAGAGCTGTGGTGCTCGTCTGACGGCTGGTCACACAGCGGAGCCACATGCCAAGACAAAGGAACAGGCAGAAGAGCACATGGTGGGCAGTGTCTGAACAGACCAGAACAGAGTTATGGGTAGTGACTGTGCTGGAATAGAAGGGATGGAGGTTGGAGTGCTGCTGGGACCAAGTAGGCAAAGCAGCCATGGGGGCAGCATGATGGCCTCCACCATAACCTTTCTCCCAGGGGCAGAGGTCAACAGACAGCACAGAGCCATACTGCAAATCTCTGTGTTAGTACATGCATTACATTTACTCATTGAAGAAAGCCTTAACAGCTAATCCCATTTCTCTCTGCCCCACCAATTCATAGCTGGAAAGCCATCTGGCTTGCTCGCAGATGTGCAGGGTGCAACAGCACCCCTAATTCAAGGAGCAGTAAGGCTGCTTACACGGTGTTTGCAGCACACCTACCATCTGGTAGCTGCACGACCACATACTCGACCCACGGGCACCACTCCCATGGCACAACCAGGGCTGACACAGTGACGGCCCTGCCGCTACAGACACGCGGGCGGAGGCAGCCCCTGCCAGAGCCCCGGGCCCTTCCCTCTGCATCGCCAGTGCACCCCAGGCTGCGGTTCTAGCAGGGCCGTGTGTGATCACGGTGCTGCCATTCAGAACCTACTCAAAAGGCTTCATTTAATGGTCAAGTCACACTGCCGACCTCACGCAAATCAGTTTCTGCCTGTATCGATACAAGCCAGTCCCCCAGCAAGAGGTGGAGCCGGGGAACACTGAAAAAGACCTTCTTCCTCTCCACAGAGGCCTGCACAGGCACCCACCTCTCCCCCACCTGCGTGACACGGCGACACTCTACAGGGGTTCCCGGACAAGCGCCCCAGGGCGCCCCCGGGGCTGCCACCACCGCCACGACACCCGCACGGCCCGCTGCCCAGGCGCGCAGGCGCGGGACCTCCCTCCCACCGCCGCGCTGCCCACCGCCAGGGGGCGAAGCCTGCGTGTGCACATCACTTCCGGTTGGGGCCAGCGGCCGGGCAGGGGAGTGGGGGTTCGTCACGTCCCTTCGCCTCTGGCCCGGCCCGAGCATGGAGAAGCTGCGGCGGGTGCTGAGCGGGCAGGACGACGAGGAGCAGGGACTGACGGCCCAGGTACCTCCCGGCAGGGACCCGTTCTTCTTGTTCTTCCCCCTGCCCGCACCGTACGCCTGATGGCCGCCGCTAACGGCCACCGAGCTGCGGCTCCAGGGCTGGTGCCCCTTCCCACGCGGAGACAGCGGGGGCTAAGAATCGCCGTGATGGGGCCGCCGAAGCCTCCCTGCCCCAGGATCGCTCGGGTGTCCGCGGCCTCAGGTGCCGTCGTGTTCCCGCACTCCCCGGCCTGCACACGGTGTCTGCCCGCACGCCCGGCCGTGTCAGTAACCGGGAGAGACGGGGAGGCAACGGAGAGACGAGAGTTTGCTGCACGTGCCGAAAGATGAGGTTTGTGGGCAGCAGGCCCTGCCCGGGAGTAAGAGTTTTAGCGAATTTTCGATGTGCAGAGAAACACTTTGTTGTGTTGGTGCTTTGGGGTCCTTTGGTTTTGTTTTCCACTAGCTGCTTCGAGATAACAGGATCTCCTTGTCTTGTGTGTACTCTTCCTCCTTATGTGTACTCTGTGCTTCCTGACTTGATCATCAATTAAACAGTAGGTTTTCGTTCTATATCACTTCTATATTTTCTTATACTCCTGTATTTGTAAAACCTGTGAAAGACTTTCTCTAGATAGAGATCGTTTCGAGTTTATTATGCTGATGTGTGGGGGTTTTGTTGTTGTTGTTGTGGTGTTGTTTTTTTTTCCCCTACTGAAGTACAGTTCATTTTTTCTGTTTCCTCTCCATCATCTTCCTCATTGTCAGTTATGTTTCTTTACTGGGTTTGAACACCATACATCCCTGAGGCCTCTAGACTGAAGCAAAGCTGTGCGTGCTTATAAAGAATCATTTATAGCATCAGCTCTCTTTTAATTGATGTGACTGCAGGTGAGAGTACCCCATACCATGGAGTATCTTGATCCTGTGTGCTACAGGATGCTGGAGCATGGTGGAGGGAGCTGGAACATAGAGCCTGGATCTGAGCTGCAGCTGATAAACCTTAGTGAACCAGCACAGCCTCAGTTATGCATTTTGTATATAAAATCTTGAACTGTTTTGGGTGACCTTTTGGAACTGGGTCATGTGTTTGGTTAAAAACAATGACCCTCTCTTTGGATTAGCTGATAGTTGTGTAATAGCCGCCATATGGTTTGTGTTCATAGATGTCTCTGTATTCTGCTCCTTGATTTTTGCAGAACCTTTACCACGAAGTCAGCAGTAATTCCTGTTAAGTAATGGTATATAGTGAGACAATTGTGTTATGAGTCAATGAAGTCTTTATGCACTGAACTCTTCAGATGACCATCACTCCTGCTGCAATTAGATCAATTATCCTAAATCTTAAAAAATAATTATAAATATAAAAGTTAGCAAAAGGAATTTATTAAAAAAAGGCAGTAATGAATTGCAAATATACCAGTGTAATAATGTTATCAGGGCAGCATTATGCTCTTTAGTTTTATCAACACCAAAACTAATATAAAATCAGTCCATTTGACAGATTGGCTTGTTTTCTGACTGTAGTTTCATGATAGTTGTTGATTGACAACTGCTTAAAGCATTCAACAGTATTTTAGCAAGGAGAAATAGACCAGATATTTAGATTTCTCATATTTTAGTCTGAAGTGTTGATAGAAACCTTTTAGGGAAGACATGTCTCTATAAGTGTTTTTTGAAATATTGCTTAGGAACTCTATTCTGAAAGCGTACTCAACATTTCTTTGAAATTCCATTTTTTCCCATTACTTACATATTCTTAAATTTACTTTCTTAAAACCTGTAAAAGAAAGTGATTCTGTTTTCTTTCCTTGCCCACATGGAAAACCTTTATAAGGTAATTAATTTATGGAGAGAGCCTAGGTGGATGTTCAAAACCACAGTAAATATTTTTGGACAAAGGCAGTCTTGCAGATTGTCATTGATATGATTTATTGGGTGTCCATACTGATCTATTCAGTAAAGAGACTCTTGTCTGTTATTTGCAACTTGTGTATTGCAAGACCATTCCTTGTGTTTCAGGAAATCTGCCTTCCAGGTTCAAGTTTCCTCTTAGGGTTTCGCCTTCATTTCTGGATGTCTTGGTTGTTTCTTTGGTGTAATGTTTTCTTGGAATACCCTGTGAATAAAAATCTTTTCTTCTTGCCCAGGAGTTTGGTATTAAAGCTTAGCTATAGAAACCTGAGGGTCTCTGATTTATCTTTCTTATTTTTTCTTATTGCGTAGAAACAAGCTGATTAGCAGTGTAGCGAGAAGGGTATGTTTTACAGGAACTCCTTTGCTGCCGCCACTGCACAGTTCTCCATATGAATCTTTCCCCAGATGTAGAAGTTCCATGGCTATTTTTTCAGTCTTCTAAGTAAAAGGTTCTGCTAATGCAAACATGGTAGAATGCAATGCCAACTGTTTTTTGTCTGAAATCTCGGATTAGCTGTATGGCTTATGTCAGACAATTAAAAAATTCCTAATCACCCCTACATTGTTTTCCTGCTTTTGTTGCATAGGCAGCTTAGACTTTACTATTTTTTTTTCGTAGGGTTCTGGTTCATAGTCTCTGGGTGT
Source organism: Patagioenas fasciata (assembly GCF_037038585.1). Lineage (NCBI taxonomy): Eukaryota > Metazoa > Chordata > Aves > Columbiformes > Columbidae > Patagioenas > Patagioenas fasciata. The sequence goes on from NC_092522.1 coordinate 52,342,863, forward strand.
AGGTATAAGAAACTAAGCTGCTACTTCAGGATGTCTCACAGCCCCTCTTATAGAAATGACTGCTTTTGCAGCACATACAGCAGAATAGGCAGGCGCTGTGTCAGCTTCTCAACTTTTACAGACTGTAGCCTGACATTTTAGCACAAGCTGAAGTCTCTGGATTAAGTAGTTGAACTATGTACCTGTTACTCAACTGCTGCTGCAAGGTGCTTCGCTACAGGGGTGAAACAGATGTCTCAGAAAGATGACCTGTTCAATTTTTAACTTGAAACTTAAAAAGTCTTGGGTATCAGGGACTAAGAAAATGCATTATCAGATCACCAGTTTAATTATTTCAAACATTGCATTAAGTAGGTTCAGCTTGACAACATAAATTGAATGGTTGGAGGATCAGCCTTCATTTTAATGCCAATAGATTTATTTAGTTTTGTTATTACAGTGAAGGCTTTGTTATGGTGCTCTGGCAGCCCTCCTGCCATAGCTTATCTTCCTGTAGTTCATGTGAATGTATTTTCAATCTAAGATTTTAAGAATTAAATCCATAAAATGTATTAAACTAGTTTTAAAATAATATTTTAAATTTTGTGGCCTTTTTTGTTCTGAGCCTTTGTGTGGCTGATTTATTTATGGTGTTATTTTTTTCCACCTAATAACTGTTAGAGATTAAGTGAAGATAAAGCTATTTTCAAATTTATATAAAAAATGAAATTTCTCAGTAGTTGTTTCAAGAATACCATCAGATATTAAGACTAGAAATAGAATAGCAATAAGTGGCAGCAGTGTGCATGATACACCTGAAGAAATTATTTGCCTTCATGCTTTCCCTGTTTTCTAGGCAATCTGAGATGCAAGTGTTGGGTGTAGTGATAGTATTGGATTGGCCTATCCACACTTCACTTCTGAGCAGGGGTGGAAAGGATTTTTACTTTTTCTTTTCTGTGAACATGTGATTACTTGCATGAATAGGTGTAACTAAAAGCATGATTCAAATGAGTATCTTCAGTTATGTCCTACCAGCTCTACCTGCACTTCTTACATGTATAGGTATTCAGGAATATGACTAGCAAATATAATTTCAAATACTAAACCATCTTTCAGTTACGGTTTTTTGTCTATTTCTTTAATGCGTGCATAAGGATAAAGAGTTGAACCCAAGAAGGTAAGCTACATCTTCTGACCTTTGGAAAGTTCCGTCTTTACTGCTGAACACAGTGAAGGGGAAAGAAAGCTCAGAATATCTTTGTATCCCAGCTCCATGTCTGCTCAGACAGTATGAAAGTGTAAACGATTAGTTTTAGTATTCTGATCCCCCTTCTTAAGTAAATATTTAAAGCATTTAATTTGATTAAATAAGGTTAGTAATTTTTGTCTAAGTAGAAAATAGTCCAAGCTATTCTTTGTTGACATATGTTCAGACACTGATTCATCACAGCACATAAATGTATACTTGTATGTGGCCATTTTTTATTAAACTAGGTATGGATTCCTCATTTGTACACATGCAAAATTTTCAGCAGTAACCAAATTTCATTCACTTACCACTGCCTGAAAGGGAAATTTCTCAAGAGAGTAGGAGAAAAATCAAACTAATAGGTTGGGGAAGCCCTGACTTGTGTATTTGATTAATTTTACATGATTGAAAGTATCTGTAGAAGAGATAAAAGGAGGGCAAGTTTTCTTGTGTCATCTGAACAAATAGGAAAGTCAGCTTTTTATAGTCATCTTAAGTGTTGCTTCAGCTTACCCAATAGGTCAGTTTAGAATAGAAAGTATCTTTAATTTTAGTGACCTGCAGGGGGCTGAAATATGTTGTTTTTACAGCATGGGTGGAGATGAGCATATCTAGCAAGTCACTTCTGCTGAAAGGGGCTGTTCTTCTGCCAGCGCTGTGGCCCTACCTCGTTCCTTGTATCAGCCCCACCACTTTGCTGACATCTTGCTGAGCTGGTTTGGCTTGTTAGTCTAACACAGAACTAGGTCATCAGAATAGGAAGAACACTTGTTCTCTACCCACTTGGCGAGTTGTATCAGCCAGCTCAGCTCATTAGTGGATCTCACAGGTTCAGGAGTCACACTGGAGAAGCGGGAAGTAAAATGATCCCTTTTGACAAGTTAGGTGTCTGGTGAGAAAAGCTGTGTTAATCTCCTACACCTTCACCCTGTAAGGAACAGTAATTGAAGCGGAATCATAAGGTTTGTGGTGGATACTTGTATTCATATGTATAATGGATTCTGTCTAGTAAAAGAAAAAGGTTGTAATATCTCTGGGAACATACAGTGCTGCACAAATAGATGTATGTTCTGCTGCTGCACAAATAGATGTATGTTCTTCTGCAAATTGCTGGAAGGTCCATTCATTCTTCTGCTTTGGTACAACTGTGAGAATTTTCAATTGTAATTGCATGGTGAAAAGGAAGTTTATGAAGGTAGAGCAGTATTACTTGAGTGCCAGGATATACCTTCACAGCTCTTGTCTTGTTTGTTTGTTTTGGAAATATGTTTCCACATTGCTAATGTAATTTCTTAAACTGAAATAAGTATGCAAGCAACTGTCAAGCAAAGTAAAATAGTTGTTTCTGACTAAAAAATTGTTTTGTTTGAGAAAAAGGATTTTGATAGTACAGAAAAAGTGTCCTTTGGATTGTTCAGAACTGGGTTTGTAATATGCTTCTTTTTTTCCCTCTTATTAAGGTCCTTGATGCCTCAACACTCAGCTTTGGTACTCGAGTCAGATGGTTTGCCATATGTTTTGTTGCTGGCATTGTGTGTTCTGTTCTTGTAAGTACTTTTTTTTCCCCTGTACTTTATTAATGTTCTACAGTAGAACCTGATTCATATTCATGCTTCATATGTAATGCTGTGTTTGGTTTATCCTGTCTCCTAAATTTTGTATCCATAAATTTAACTGGACATTACACTTAAAATTAGCATGTAGTGGCTGTTATTCTGTAAATTATAATGTTGACCATCTTTCTTCCATTCACAGCAGAGAACATTTTTATTGTAGTGTGATAAAATTTCATACTAAAAGGCTTGAACACTGAAAAAATATGCTATGTTTTTAATTTAGATTTATGACTGGTATACTAGGGAAGAGCTTTTGCTGTTTTTCAATGTGTACACATCTGATTTTTTAGTCTCTTCCTTAAAACAGAAAAATAAAGGAGGAAGCTTGAAAGGTTTTTAAAGGCTAAGAAACCACAAGTGGAATCTGTCATTCACAAATCGGTAGGTGATGACTATGGGAGCGTGTTGACACTTGAAAAACCTCTTGCGCTCCTGTTGATCTTAAGGCCAGCAAATCATTTGTTCATTCTTGAACTTGAGGCGTTGGCAGGAGACTCAAGCCTGCAGTTAAAACCTGAAATCTGTTAATTGACTGGGTCTGCCAAAATCTGACACATGTAACTGGCAGTGCAAAGCAGTTCTTTATATGCATGGGAAGCCCCAGAAGCAGGTGAAACAATGTTGCAGAGGCATCCAGACTGCTGGTGGGTTTTTTTGTGTTTTGTTTTGTTGGATGGGGTTTTTATGTTTGGTTTGGTTTTGGTTATCTTTTTGTGTTTGTTTGGTTTTGGTTTTTTTTCATTATGCAGTAGGATGTTGGTTCTTCACACCCTTTTGATGTAAGCTAGTCAGCAGCAATTGGCTAATGTGTGTGGATGATGTTTGCAGTTTTTGTGGAGGCTGTCAGGCAGATTGTCTTGACTCTTAATGCATTCTGGTAGCAGGATGGAGAAACTTGTCCTGTTTGCGTTAGTTGCTGGTTTTGCTATTATTTAAGTGACTGCTGCTGCTCTTTCATTCACCATGAAAAGTTTTTAAACCAAGGAGACACATGTAATGACAGGAAGAAGCAGCTTTAGGATCTTGATTTCCTTGAGTTATCTTGATAGATAGGAGTCAAAACTCTGCTGGTGTGTTTGTGGACCTCGTATTTTGGAGAGTTTGGAGGCAGCTCCATAGCCAAGCTTTGCCACAGAAACGTGAGAGCTGGCAACTCCACTTTCTGCTTCAGGTTAGGGACCTTTTGCTGCAGCATTAGAGACACCCTCATAGAACCACTCAGTTCTCCCTTACGGTTGTGTACCTGACTTTTAGATCTCATATGTCTGCAGCTTGGTATATTTATTATGTTCTTGGTTGGACAATATTGCAGATGTTTTTCCTTTAATCTAGTCTCTGCAAAGTGTCTACTGGCTTTCCTTGTAGTATGCGATTACACTCTTGCAGCTTTGAAGCTTTCCATGGTTGCTTGTATTGTGGTCTGTGCAAACTGATGCCACAGATTCCCACTGAAATTGCAAAATTGCAATTGGGTAAAATATATTTGGGGTTTTTTTGGGTGGGTGTTTTTGTTTTTTTTTTTTTTTTTAGGACACTGTGACCACATAACAGCTTTTTTTTTTTTTTTTTTTACCTCCTTCTTAAAAAGAAAAATCAAACAAACTAAAAAAAACCCCGTGTTTTTCTTCTCATTTTGGCTCTCTTTGTTTCTTCCTGATTGTCACAGGCTTTGGCTTTTTTTGTGTTTAGTGCAACTAAGAGATGTCTGGAAGTAAGAGTTCTAAAATATTTCTATTGGGCCTCAGTGCATATCTAGACTGCAAGTCCACATGGTTGACTGGAGGAGAAAGGAGATGCTGGATACTAGCTTGGCTTCATGCTGAGGTGTATGATGTATAGTGAGGCATTATAACAAAACTGGAAGTGTCATAAATAGAATATGAAAGTATCAATAAATGTTATAAACAAACATTGTCTAGTTATAAAAATATTGTAAAATATAATATATCAATTCATTATTTTGCCAGTAGGTGGCAGCAGAAGTGTGCTGAATATTGACTACTACAAATCTGCGAACAATATACTGTGCTGGTATATGTTAGAATGACACTCTTCGTAGTTTGAAAATATAAACTATAAAATCTAAATAAATTGAATTAACTAATTACAAACATACAAATCACCTCTCTTTTATAGGGAACAGCGTTGCTATGGCTCCCAAAGGGGGTCAAACTTTTTGCAGTGTTTTACACCCTGGGAAATATTGCTGCATTAGCCAGGTATGATTTCTTAATTATTGTTATTAGAAAAGTGCTCACCTTTTCATCTGCATTTGCTTTTATTCTAGGTTGGTGTCTCTTCATATTGTGTATAAACAACATAATTTTCATATTGAAATGCTAATAGCATAAATTCTTGTCCTACAGTTTTAAGATTGTCATAATTAGTGAATATCAGTTATTCACTTTTTATTGCCTCGTTGTAATGCCTTATGTGATAGTTTTGTAGACACATCACAATTGCTATCTGAAGTATGAATAACAAATTGCTTGTTGAATTTTGTGCTTTTTACAGCTAAGTCCTTATGCCAAGTGCAGGGGTACCTCAGTTTCAGGGGCAAGCTGATAGTCTGCCTACTGTGTGTATACTTTGTTACTGAAAGGAGCTTTTTGCTTTTAACAGCAAGATGACCCTGTCTCTAGGAAAATAGTTTGAAAAGGAAGAGGTTCAGGAAATCTTCGTTTTGACTGTAAGGCCGGGCAGAATCTAAAAATCATTCACAGTGTATTTTTAAACTCTGCTTGGTTCTTTGCAGTGTTTTCCATAGCAGTTGGTACCCTCTGCAAATCTTTTAAAACCTGCTAGGATCTAAAGCTCTTCTTTTGCTATTCAAAAGATATGTAAGAAACAACTCAATGTCGATAAAGTATTTTCAGTTTCTGTTTGTCCTCCTTCTCTTAGCATAGTTGAAACATGGTCATGGGACTCAGAACCCTTGAAATCTGGTGTTGACTTTGATGGACTCCATGACTTTAGTCAAGTCACTCAGTTCTTGAGTCAAAGCATTGTTAATCTGTTAAAACTCAGGAAATGGTGTACTGCTTTTCCTCAACAAATTTGTTAGAGGGCAAAAATGTTTTTACTGGAGTTGAGTCTCTCATTTGTATAGCTATTTCATCTTGTACTAAAACAAGATGAAAAGTTAATACTGGAAGGGTAGGCAAAACTGAGCATTTCCCATTATCTCCCTTACCTTATTTTTTATTCCTTGTTGTTGTTTTTTTTTTTTTGGCCTTTTTTTTTTTTACCTAGTATTTTGGGTGTGTTTTCACTGCTTCAAATTAAATTAGCATTTTAGAAACTTGGTACTAATCAAGTCTAATTGTCAATGAACTAAGACTAAAACTTTTACAGACTGATATTTCTTTTAGGAGAACGCTGAAAAACTTCAGTTTGGACTCCCAACTAAAATTAGAAGTTAAAAAGAGGCTCCCTTCCCCTTCAGTAGCCCTTTTACATATAAACAACAGGCAGCTGTGTTCTAAGAACAATAGGAAATGATGATTAAGTCCCAAATTGACAAGAAGACAAACTTTTTCAGGTTTGTTTGCAAGTCTGTATTTAAAACAAATGCAGAAACCACTCCTATTAAATAGTCCTGTCTAACCTGTTTTTATGATGATTTTCTAGCCACAAACATGAAAACAGTTACTTATTTGATTCTTCTCTGTCTTGATGACCGTGAGCCAGCACTGTGCCCTTGTGTGCCAGGAAGGCCAATGGCATCCTGGGGTGTATTAGAAGGGGGGTGGTTAGTAGGTCGAGAGAGGTTCTCCTTCCCCTCTACTCTGCCCTGGTGAGACCACATCTGGAATATTGTGTCCAGTTCTGGGCCCCTCAGGTCAAGAAGGACAGGGAACTGCTGGAGAGAGTCCAGTGCAGGGCAACAAAGATGATGGAGTGGAGCATCTCCCTTATGAGGAAAGGCTGAGGGAGCTCGGGCTCTTTACCTTGGAGGAGACTGAGAGGTGACCTTATGAATGTTTATAAATATGTAAAGGGTGAGTGTCATGAGGATGGAGCCAGGCTCTTCTCGGTGACAACCAATGGTAGGACAAGGGGTGATGGGTTCAAACTGGAACACAAGAGGTTCCACTTAAATTTGAGAAGAAACTTCTTCTCAGTAAGAGTATCAACACTGGAACAGGCTGCCCAGGGGGGGTGGTGGAGTCTCCTACTTTGGAGACATTCAAAACCCAACTGGACACATTCCTGTGTAGCCTCATCTAGGTGTTCCTGCTCTGGCAGGGGGATTGAACTAGATGATCTTTTGATGTCCCTTCCAATCCCTCACATTCTGTGATTCTGTGATTCTACAGAATGTGTTGTATATAAGAAAAATCCTGTCTAAAGTGAAGGATCTCTATTTTCTGGCCTTTCTGCTCACTATGGATTCTCTCACATCTCTAGAGAATGTCTGTCCTTCAGTGCTAATCAGACTAGCATCACTGTATTCTGCTTTCTATTTTTTTTTGCCTATTTTGTGTGGCCTGAACCTCCCTCATTTTAACAACCATATTTTCATCATCCATATCCTTCCACTAGTAGCTAACTAATTTTTTATTCTAGTTCTTCAGGTCTTTTTTTTTTTTTTTTTTTTTGTCTTAATCTAATTTTATGGCCCAGCAGCCAAGATTTAAAAATACCGGGGAAAAAAATGTTAGTGTGGATTACTGTGAATTTAAAACTTTTTTCTATTAATTTGAGAAAACATTTTCTCTCCATTTAGTATTGACTTTTGAGGTCTGTGCATGCAACTTAAAGAAGAAAAAATATGTGGAGACAAGGGGTGTATATATATATATATACAAAGTTGCAAGTAGGAACATCTGGATCTGGGAGATCATGGGCCTGTGACTGATTTCAGGAGAGAGCCAAACTCTTCCCTGCTACTGATTGTTTCATTTTATAGGAATAAATATTAACTAGAAAAGGAGTTAAACTAGGTTTTTCCTGCTCTGTAGTAAAGCATTCAGACCAACACAAGGTTACAGACATTCTCACTCTCTCAATAAATGTTTTCTACAAAGCAGAATGGTTTCAGTGACAGGGGAAGAAGAGACTTATCTCAGAATATTCTAAGCCAGATAAACACTCATACAATTGTAAATTCTTGGTTCACATCACATTTCTTTGCATGAACAGGCACAGCATAGCATTGTCGATGGTTTTCATTTTTGTCAAGTTAACTACAAAGTAGAAGGGGGCAGGAGAATTTAACACAAACTACCGAACATTTTCCTTCTTTGTTTGCTTGCTGAGTTTGGGCAAAGAGTTAGAGCTTCCCTGTAACCTTGATTGTAGCTACTGACACACTGCCTGGGTGAGAAGCTTGTTGTTAAACAAAAATTTTCTACAGAAGTTTGGTCTTTGTATTCTTTGTATTCTTTGGGCAAGTCATTTCTTGGAACAGCCTCAACACAAAATTCACTAGATTTCAACTTGACAACACTGTGCTGTAAGTGGTAATGGTTTGGAAGGAAATTCATGACCACGGATGACTCAATACATAAGCTGTTTCCAAGACTAAATTAATTAAATATTTCACCTGTCATTCTAGTGGGTCTTTGTTGCTAAACACTGAAATGCCTTTTTTAAAAGCCTTTGTACTCATCTAACTGTTGGAAAAACTGGTTAATTACCTATTGTCTTTTGAAAATATTTATTTTAAAGTGATTTACAATTTGTTTTGTTTTTCCCTCCTATTAGTACATGTTTCCTGATGGGGCCAGTGAAGCAATTGAAAGCAATGTTTGAGCCAAAAAGATTAATAGCTACAGTTGTGATGTTGGTAAATACACTACCTTTACTTCCTTTTGCTAAAAAGTTTAACCTCAAAGCTAAATCTGAGGCTTTACTTAAGAGAGGTTATTTCTCAGTTCATCATTTCTTTTTACTGAGGAGTGATAGTCAAGCTGATTAGCTTTGTGTATCAAAGATTATCTAACTCCTTTCTGTGAGCCTGTGTTTTTATTGCTGATGATGTTTTTTTAAAATTAAACATTTGGAGTAAAATGTTATTCACTAGATATTTCTTAGTAAATGCTAATACTAGGTTGATTATTTTTAACAATTTCTTCAAGAACAAGGCTAAAGAGACTTTCCAGCTGCCATGAAAAGTCAGTGGTCACCAAGTCTGGCTTGACAGTTTGTTGGCTGCAGCTCTGTTTGTATTAACCTAGTGGTTCAGCATGTTCAAAGCAATGAAGAAAATTAATTTCTGTCCTCAAAATCCAGGAAGCCTCATGTTCAGCTTTACTCTCCTCCATTGTGAGGATTTTGGCTCTGTTACTTCCATGACCACCATTTCTTCTTCCAGAAGGATGGAAAAAACAGCCCTGTCCCAAAACTCCATATTAGGTAGATAAGCACAAGATTCTGCCCTTGATGCTTCTGTTTTGTACTGAATTTCTTGTTCTTCCTAATTTGTTTCAACTTTTATTTTTGAGATGTAGTTGACTTCCTGTTCTCGCTGTCATGTAGCTTTCTAGTTGATTACAGCTGATGTGGATAAGAAACCCTTCATGAATTCTTTTTGGGTGGTTGTCATATGGGTTGTATATTCTTTCTCCCACACACCCACATTAAAAAGAAAAAGGCAAAAAAAAGTTATTATCTCATCTGAGAAGTTCATGTTTGCCCACATCTTTCAGAGAAGTGACTTGATCCTTTCTTGGACTCCAGGCTTTGTTAAAGAAATGACTTTTTCCCATCTCTTATAAATCATACCAAGTTATAGATCCTAGGGAAGTTATGTTTCATAAGTCTGCAGTAAAAACATCCAAGAATATATCCGTGTTTTTAAGACTCTGTATTTGCTGAGCATGATTTCTCCAACACATTATAGCTGGTGGAGTTTTTCTGGTCAAGCTGAGAGCCTAAGCCAGACACTGAAACAGCCAGCAGAAAAATTATTGGCTCTGTTATCCTATCATCCACTGTGCTCAGACATGGTGACAAAGAAAATAACTTGCTTTGAAGGCTGTAAACACAAGACCCATCAGAGAAATGGAAGGAAAACAGAGAGTGGAAAAAATATCATGGACATACCTACCTGTGCAGAGAAACTATCAACCAGATTAGGAAAAGACAGAATGAAAGGTTTAATCTAATAGAGAACAGGAACATGGGCTGAGAGCTTGGGCTGCTAGGAGGGAAAATGTCAGTAATATGGAGAAGAGCTGGAAAACTTCTGAAGTTTAGAAAACTTTTGATGTATTTGACTGTTTTCTTCCCTATTCTAACACAAAGCTAGAATTGTAGGCAACTCTGGAGTCACAAATATGTTTGGAAAATTTTGAGAGTCTGTTATTTTTGTTTCCTTCAGTGAAACGCCAACAAAATTTTTCCAGTGAAACTTAAATTAGAATTTTGTTCTGTTTTCTATTATGTATAATGACAAATGGAGGGAGCCAGGCAAGATTTGGTGCAGAAGTTCAGTGAGGGTTTTGCTTGTACAAATGGTGTGATTAATTTGGCATAGTAAACCATATAATTGTAATGTTCCATCAAAGGTGTATAAGTAGCTTGAATAAACTTTCATGTGAGCTTTTTCACTGTGTATGAGGCTGCTGCTCCCCAGTGGGCTCTTAATTACTGTCAGAAGATGAGGAAACACTGACAGAAGCAGCAGAGCCTGTATTTGCCAAATACCGTAATTATGAGTGAGTGTTTTTAATAACAGGTTGTTAATAGTGATGCACATACCGTCCTTGTCAGATTGATGTTACGAGTACTAGATGCAAAATGATACTATGTAATGAAATAATAGAATAGCAGTTCCCAGGCTGCTTGGTTACTTTCAAGCAAGCTTTGTCATCTAAGCCCACCTCTTAACAGACCTTGGACATAAGGCTACACAGACTTGGTTAAACTCCTAGTTCCTCAAGTCAGTTTCTGCCTCCTCTTCTAAGACTTGTCCCTTCTGGCCCTGGAGCACATCATCCTGTACTTTGGAAAATACCACCTTACATGAAGTTCAGCATATAGTCACTTGTTTGACAGCCTTTGGCTCCACTTGTTTCATGACTCAATTCCGAAAATGCTGGTTACCCATTGAAAACATGAAAACAGTTACTGTTTTTTCTTTATTGTGAATTTGAGTAGTCATTCTTTCTTCTTTCTCCTTTCGTCTTCCACCAGCTTTGCCTAATATTGACTCTGTGTGCTGTATTCTGGGTAAGTGAGAATACTTCGTTCCTCGTTGTTTGGTTAGTTTATTAATCGTATTATGGCTTTAACATACAGTTCAATTGTAGAGGACAGATGAGCTTGTGTGTGTGTCATATTTGTGTTTTCAACTGCAGTTGAGCTTAGGTGCAGGGATGAGCCTGCTGGCTACAAAACGAATGCAGCATTCCACCTGCCTGTCAGGTAGATGAGAGTACAAAATCTACAGCATCAGGTTCAGCCAGCAGGCCTCTGGACTGAGAACTGAGAAAAGCAAGTTAAAATATGCTTTCATCTTAGTAACCTGTACTTATGTCAGAGGATATGTAGTCGTCTTTAGAAACCATGGATACAAGAATATTAAACTGAGTAAGATGAAGGGGGAGAGAGAACAACTACCTTCAGACATCTTGATTGAAAAACTAGCTGTAGTTATGTTCCATAGAAGTAATATGTAGTTGAAGTAAACTTCCATATTTGCAGCAGTACAGTATCATGAATGAAAGGGAAGGTTTTAGCAGTGGTGCAGTTAACTGTTTTCAAAGCTAGAGAAGGTTTTCATGGCATGATGCTAATGGAGTGATGGACAAAGTGAATGGAAAGCTGTTAGAGTGGAAAGGAGTAGCAAATTAGCTGATGATACCTAAATTTCCTTGTCTTAATTAAATTTTTGGCTGAATAGGCTGTTGCAATAGTTTACAGTATAGGCTGGTGGAAAATGAACTAACTTGCATTATTTGCATTGTTTTTACTTAGTGGAACAAAAAAGGCTTGGCGGTGTTATTCTGCATATTGCAGTTCTTGGCAATGACCTGGTAAGATTCTTAAAATTCATTTTAACTACTTTTCTGTGTCCCTACACCCGCGTGATTATATTATAAACCTATATATAAATGCTTTGTGTAGCAAAAGTGTGTGCAAATGCTAGCCTCAATCTGTTTTTCTAAGCTAGGTTGTATAACTTCAGTGAAATCTATATGCAGTCATCTTGCAAAAGTGATCATTTTAACTATATTCTGCAATGTGTGAACTTATTTGAGGCATTATGAGAGGGATATATATGCAAAAAAAATCTCATGCCTTTTCTCTGTTATGAAAGTAACTGTATACTAATATGCTCTACATTTGATTATTGTCTCTTTTTGAATTCTAACTAAATTTTGGTTTTTAAAGTGGAAGAAACTAAATAACATTTTGCTATAGGATGCATGCTGCCCCAAGAATATTCAGCAGCACTGGGGGTAGAGTGGGTGGATGTGAGAGGGTAAATTTAGTGCAGCAGGTACAGTGCTGACCATCCAGATGTGCTCAAGGTCTGGGCTTGGGAATGTGTGAGCACAGTTGGGTGAATTGCTTGTAAGTCTGGCAGAAGTTCTGGAAGTTACAGCTTTCTCCATGGAGATACAACAGAACATACTTGGTTTCCTTGTTCTGGGTGAATTACTTGGTACTAACTCTTAGGTGATCCAAGGTGACCACAGTTCTTGTTTGAACTTGCCTTGAATACACAGTGTCTATGCCGAACTTGGATCTGAGGACAAATAAGCATTTGTTCAGGACAGGGGCTGTTGGGCATCGTGCTGGGTCCAGGTGAATGCTTGATACCAGGTAGAGGGAAGACCACTGACTCAAACTGTGTTCCACATGTCCACAGCAGACAGTGTCACACCTGTTCAGTGTCCTAGAGCTTCATCAGGCTAGGCATGAGAACAAAACAGCCTGGAGGCTTGTGAGAAGCAAGTTTCAAAGGATAATAGAATTATCAGCTGTTTGAGTGTCACAGTTGTTGTGTATTATTCATAGTACAGCATATATCTGTACTTAGGGTTACATAAATAATACAATTAGATGTATATTTGCATAATAATGTATATTGTCTTATAAACTGGTAAAAGATGTCTCTCTTATCTTGAAGAACAGTTAGTTTTCCCAGAAGTCTCCATTCAATTTGAATCTGTTGAAAGCAAATCTGTTTTTTATGTGCAGTAGAAGTTACAAGCTATATTTAACAAACAAAAAAAAGTAAAAAGTAAAGTAAACTAGGAAATCCTTAGCAGTATGTTTAGTTATTATCCAAGAGTGTAGTCTTTTCTCAGGTAAGCATTCAATTGAGTAGGTAATCTTATTAAAGTTTTGTTACAACAGATTGCTTTTATTACTGCTGGAGTGTAGTGAAATAATTGGGTTCTAAGAGAAACATGAACATTGTCAAATAGACTTTTTTCCTCTCTTTTTCAGGTATAGTCTGTCATATATTCCTTTTGCAAGGTGAGTCTGCATAATTACTTCCATCTTAACAAAAATTAGTTATCTTCATGCTAGTCAGGGGGAAAAGTCCTTAAATTCACTATCTGAAAAGACATAACCTCCCTTTTAATTTTTAGAAAATTATATAGCTGAATTCAAAGAAATGCTTAATATTAAGCTTTAAATATATGTAAAGTGCATAGTAATTCTGTTTGTAAATCTCATTCTAATTTTAATCACTGAAAATAAATTGGGGTTTTGTTGAAGTTCTCCAGTGATTTAAAAATGCATTGATGCAATAGTGACTTTTCCAGTACTTATATTAAAGATAACTTATAGATCTGAGGTTTTAGTTAAAAGCAAACAAACAAAAGCATAGTTTCAGCTGCTAAGTCTACTTCTGAATTCCTCTGTCATTTTTAGACAATGCTTCATGTTAATTTTCATTTTGGCAAGCTTCTGTCTTCCTTTTCACTCTTTTGTGTACAAAAATGAAACAAAAGCTGGCCAAATACATAGTGAAACCCCATGCAAGTAAACAATATAATGTTTCACCTGAAATGCAGTTTGGTCTTTCAGCCCTGTATTTATTTGTATGGTTTTTAAATAAAGTGCTTCCATGTCTGTATATTACTTAATGAGGATTTTCTGTAGTGGAAGAGAGGGGAGGGTGGAAAGAAGAACACAAAGTATTGTCTATCCCTTTCATCTCATAGCTTCCGGGAATGTTTCTGTAACTTTGCCAAAAACTCTGTACTATGGATTTTTTTTTTTTAAGCTTCAGATTTGATCTAGGGAGAATTTAGCCATATTATGTTGGTTTCTTTTTAAATATAGTAGTTGATAATTGCAATGGATTAAATACTTTAACTGAACTCAGGCTTCAAATTATCATCTGCCTATTTCTGACATCTCAAGCTAACCAATCAAAAGTAGTGTTCTGAATTCTTGTAGTTCCTGTGGCCGCGTGACAGTTTCAGTTGGGTCACTTTTTATGTTCTGCTCTGCAGAGAAAACAAGTTGAGCTACTGGTCACTGATCTTTTCTTCCCTACCAACAGTACTTTAAGTTCTGGTCAGAAAAACATTAGGTTACATGCATTACTTAATTTCTTTGATTTATTTGTCTATGAGATTTTATGAGCCAAGGAACTGAATTTTACACAGGCTGCTTTTAGTAGTACAGTGATTTCTTCAGGGATTATTTGGTAATTTGCTTATGTGGAATGCTATCATAAATTTTTTTACATAGGCTGCCTTTCTTATGGAAACAGTGGAAACCATGTTAAGTGCCAGGGAACAGTACTATATAATTTGTTTAAAGTACACATTTATCTTTATTTCAACAAAAATGTCATTACTTGATTTAACTCTGTTAATGGTTTACTCTTGAAAACAATTTACTCATTTGTGTTTTCTGTTTTGTTGGTTTTGGGTTTGTTTTTCCTTTTGTTTGTGGGTTTTTTCATTTGTTTTGGGGTTTTGTTTGTTTGGGTTTTTTATTAATTGTGGCTCTCCTGCTGGCATTAAAAAAAAAAAAAAGCATACATCCAGTGACTTTGAGTCATGATAGTATTTTTCTTCATTTTTCCAATTGGCTAACAACAGAATACAAACTCCACTCCTTAACAAGTTGTTACATTTTTTGAGAAAATGAAAAATAAAGGAGACTAAAGTGAGTGATGTAAGTAGAATAGTCAGTAAACAGTTTGTGTTATTGTTGGTTAAAGAAAAAGACTCCTTCAGATCTTTCAGACCTTAAGGCTGAGCCAGCTCCTCATCCTGTGTTGTAAGCACAGGCACTTCAAACCCTTCAGCCTGGGCTTTTTTTCCCTGCACCGTGATGGTCCAACTCCAGCACAGCCTGGGCGCCGAGCACCTTGTGCGCTGCTGATTGCCTGGACTGGGCATCCTCAGCCCTGCCCTTGCTGGCCAGCCTCAGTCAAATAAGGCTGTGACCTTTGCTGAGCCACCAAGTGTGCTGCAGAACCATTTTTAACACTGTCTCCGCATTTTAGCATCTGCTTGAGTGTAAACAGTGAGGAAGACTTTGGCAATGTGGGCAGAGCTGAGTCGAGCTTCGGAGTGGGCTTGAGCCTTTGCTTTTGCTGCTGCTGTAGATGTGCTCAACATAATGATCGTTGTTAAGGTCCCGCATTTGATAAACTATTGGTTTTTGTCTTCATGTAATATTTCTCCTTTTAAATATGTAATGGTTGGTATGTATGTGAAGAAAATAACAAATATCTTAACTGAGTCTTTTTTTTTTTTTTCTTTTTAAAGGGATGCTGTGATTAAATGCTTCTCGGCCTGTTTAGGGTAAATTAAAACCAAGAACCACTGTGTGCTTTAAAAGCCAACTTCTGTTCCTCTGGGAATTTTGCTTGGAAAACTATACTTTTTCACTCCTGAAATACCCAGTAACAATTTAGTGTTTTGCTTGCCTTTTGCATTTGGGGGACTAGGTAATTTTTACTTGAAACCATTTTTAAAATAAATTGGATTAACTGTTTGTGTTTACCCTGGAACTTTTAGGATTTTTTAACAAAGAAAAAGAAGTACATTTAAATACTTTGAGCAGAGTAATCTTGAAACTACTTTGCATCCAGTGACGCAGGTTATTCCCCAGTGGAGCCAGGCCGCTAAGATCTGGGTAGTATGCGTAAAGATTTCATTTACACTTCTGTCTAAAACTTGCAATATGCTGTTTATGTTTGTATATGATTCATTGTATGTATTTCCAAAGACAGAGTTTTATAAACATTGTAAAGATTTGGTAAGTTATAATTAACTACTCCTTTGAAATGTCTATACGTGCCTTACAGAAGAAGCTTAATGAGAATATGTGAAAGGTCTGTTTAAAACTTGTTGGATTGTACTAAAAAGCTATATTTTAAATGATTTTTTACTTAAGTACTTTTTACTAAATGAACTTATGGCTAATGTATAAATGAGATTTGTGAAATAAACTAGTTTTAAAGGTGCCTAAACTATTTTTATTTAGCAGTCTGTTATAGAGGGATGAAAATTTTAGCATTACACTTGAATAAATACGAAAATATATTTAAAAGAGGGATATGTATATGACTACATCAAAATTTGGTTCTTAGATTTGCTGAAGTCACTTTAAAGCTTCTTTGTGTTTGTATTTAGACAAGCTGTTCATTCTGAATTAAACTCTTAACAGATAGAAGTGAAATCTAGTACTTTACCTAGCTTCAATAAGATGTTCTCATTTCTATTTTTTTGAAGCTAAGACCTATCCAGTTATTCAGGAACAAAGTTAGATCCTTAATGTTTGATGGCTGATAGAATGTTACAGGAAGTTCTCTTTAAGCACAGGATGAATGTGCTTGATTACTTGCATTCTAAACCCCAGTTGTTTCCAATATTATTTTTTTCCCCACTAATCCACAAATAGAAGGAATGGATTTGAAAAGATGTGAGGTGCAGCATCAGGAAGGGGAAAAATCCCAGTCTTTTGGTGTTCAGGGTGCAGGCCAAAGAGACAAACCGCAGTACATTCCTGTTAAATCATAGTGTATGTTGCACGAAAAGCAACATCTTTGGGGAAGCTGTATAAAGGATGAGTGCACCATTTTGCAGCTAAACTGCCAACCAAGCCACACCTTTTAACGGATTAGTAACAAACGGCTAGTGAGCATCCTTCACTGCCACGGGCTCCTGGGCTGTTAGTGCTGCATGGTGCAGTGACTGCCTCTCCTGCTCTGCCCACCACAGCCCCAGGGGCTGAGGGGACCCAGGAGTGAATTTTTAGTTCCTCTTAGTTTTCAGTTTGCACTGAAAATGAAAAGTGTGTAGGTGGTGCTGGGTGTCATCCTGGAAATTGCTGTCTCTGCCTCTTCCCCAGTTGCAGCTGCTGACCATAATGGGCACTGGAGAGATCCCACCCCCCTAGTTGGCGGTTCAGAACTGAGCAGCTGTTTGCTCCAGAGCTGGTTTTGCCCAACCGCCAGTTCTGGTACATCATCATCATCACTGTAATCTGCAATTAGAATAGTATTAGTCATTTGGATTTTCTTTGTTTATGTGCTGCGGTAAATAACAACTCTCATCCATTAAAACTTAGTATTAGATCACCAGAACAAAAATGGGTTAAAGCACTGAAGTCTGAAAGTTCCGTGTACTGTTATGCTTTTATATGCACTTTGGTCTGTTATAATACATCCTGTGCTTTCTTCTTTTCTCTCATGAACATTTGAGGATTCCCTTACTTCATCTGCATACAGAGCGCACACACTGTGTTCTTTTGTCAGTATCTTTTGCTCCTTCAGATCCTGTCTTTGCTGTGTACTAATATTCCAAAAGTTCACAGTTGATGCATCCTCATTGTATGATATGCTTTTATGACAGTGTGAAACCATAGATGTGAAGATCTCTTCCTCTGGATTGCATACATCGTACCCACTTCTGCTAAAATTCTGGTACCACAATTAAAACAGTACTTTGGAGTAGGATCTATAGAAATTATATGCCAAGACTTGTTTAGACAAAATTTTGAGTGTGGCAGTAACCTTGCCTTCAAAAATAAAAAAAAAAATAAAAAAAAAAATCAAGGATGAGGGTTTGAGCACTGTGCTTACCATCAATCACAGTAGGAACTGAGGCTGGGAAGAAGTATCTCTGGACTATGCTCTTCATTACTAAGTGTCTTGTCCTTAAGCAGATTGTGTATTTTGGAGTTTCACATTAAGTGAAATCTGCTAGGTCTTGGCTGAAAGTACACACTTTGTCCTGTCTCCCTGCCCTTGTTCATGGTAACTCAACCAGTCTAGGAGCTCAAAATATCATTGATGTTTGAAGGCGGCATGAGGGTGCTAGTTTAACGTGACATTAAACGCCTGCCTTTTCACACTTGGGCGTTTGAGGACAGGGAGGCATTCAGAGCCTTCCTGACCGCGGGGACATGGGCCCCACCGGGCGTTTCCTTCGGCTCTGCTGGGGGCCGGGCCGGAGACACGGTGGGAAAGGCGCCGGCCTACGCGACCAGCGCGGCTTGTCCGGGAAGGGCGAGTAGCACCGGGCAGGCCCCCAGTCCCCGCCCGCATGCCCACTCCGCGCCGGCGAAAGGGTGTTGCCGGGGCGGGCGAAGGGCGGGAAGGGGGACGGGTTATCGAGGGGGAAAAGCAGCGGCTGTTGGTGCAGACGAAGCCCGTACTCTGTGCTGCGGGCGGCGGGTGGGGGTCCCGGTTCGTGTCTCGCCATGGGGCTGCAGCCCCGGCGCGCAGCGGGGCCCTGCCCGCCCGCGGGGAGATGCGCTGCCCTGCCCGGGGCGCGCACCGGGGCTGCCTGGGCCCGTAACGAGGAGACAGACGGAGCTCCCGGCCGCACCGCGTCCCTGCCGCCCATCCTGCCGGCCCCCGTCGCCGCTGCTTCTCCCGTCGCCGCCCGGGTGCAGCCCAAGAAGCCGCTGGCGGTCCCCAAGAAGCCAGCGCCTCGGCCCGCGGAGGAGAAAACGACGAGGAAGGCGCGGGGGGCACCCCCGGAGCGGGCGGGTCCCCTCTCTAGCTCCTGGCCCTGCTCCTCCCTGCAGCGGCAGCCGCCGCGGAGGCCACCGGCAGAAAGGGGGTCGCGGCCCCAGGCCGCCCCTCTGCAGCCGCGGGGGCGCCCGGAGGCGCTGGGGGCGGGCAGCCACCCGTGCGAAAGCCTCAGCGGGGCGCCGGGGGAGACGGCGCTGCGCCTCTCGCTGAGCCTGCCGCCGGAGGCTGTCCGGCTGCTGCAGCGCCGCAGCCTGGAGCGGCAGCGGGGACAGCCCGCCCCCTCTCCCGGCGGCAGAGCGACCCCGGCGCGACGCGGTGCTCGGGCGGGCGCCGGCGACTTGCGCGCCCTGCTGAAGATTTCGCTGCTCAACGACAGGCACCGCTACGACGACGAGGAGTACGAGGAGGAGGAGACGGCGGTGGCTGCGGTGGACGAGGGGCTGGTGCGGAAGTGCACCGAGTGGCTGCGCGGCGTGGAGAGTGCTGCCGGGCGGGACGGCCCCGACAGGCTGGAGACGCTGCCGCACCTGGGCACCCTCTGAGACCCGCCGCAGGCTCCGGGGAGCGGCACTGCTGCCGCCGCCGAAATAGGCGGTGGGATCCGGGGAGGAGGTGGTGGCGCCGCTATCCGTTATCCGTAGCCATTGTGTCCTTTGTGGTGTTGTCCGCGCCGGGAAGACCCGGCGGGTGACGGTGAGGGCTGGGCGCGGGGCCCACGGCCCGGAGCCGATGCGCGGAGTAGCGCCGCCATTGGGGCGAGGGACAAAGGAGCGGCGGCCTCCGCCACCCAGTGCCCGGGTGCTGGGAGCGATAGGGGCCGGCTGTGGGCGCCCTCCCTCGCCCCCCGTTTTCTTTTTTTTTTTTTTTAAGATTTCTGACTACTTTGTAAGGTGTGCGTAATGATTTTGTATATTTGTATATAAAAGCTCATTTTTATTTATTTGAATAAATGACCCATTTTTTGTGATGCAGTAGCCTTAGTGCCTTAGCTTCGCGTTGGGCTGTCTGTGACTGCTAGAGTGTGCATTGTTGTCGAGGTGTCCTCAAGCCAAGGATGGTGGACGGTTAACAGTACGGAGAGCGGGTGCAGTGCAAATATTTGCTTCTTTAGGATGGCTGGTGATACAGTCACCGACAACTCGGCTCCAAACAAAACCCTAAACTGCTGAAGCCGGAGAATGCCTCTGCAAAGAAGGGTAGTGCCGGAGATTCAGCGGGACGAACGACACTGTGCGGCGGCAGAAAGCAAGACAACGAGTGGAGGGGGCGAGCCCCTCCCGGCCGGGCGCTGGCGGGGGGACATCGTGGCGGTGCCGGGCAGACCCCCAGAGAATGGGAGGAATGTGCGCGGTAGCGGCGTGAGCAAGGGCTGATCCGCTCCCCTGCGTCCGGGCCCGCGTCTGCACCGGTAAACGAGAGGAGAGAGGGCGGGTGTGTGCGTGGACTGCGTGATTTCAGCCGCCTCCCAGGCACATCCGACCCTACGAGGCGGAGAAGGGAGCGGGAAGCGCAGTGGCAGCATCCTTTGTTTGCGTTCCCCGGCGGGTTCCCGGCCTCCCACCCCCGGGACGTGCTGGAGCCCCCCCCTCTCCCTCCGTTCCGTGGCCGATGGTCGTCAGAGCTGTGTGTGCTGGGATGGTCAAGTGTGTAAAAATTACTGGAAAGCAAAAGGCTTAACAGGCTGACAGCTGTTGTCTCGGCCACCTACTGCCACTCGCATGTTGTTGTTATCCAACCTCCCAGAACAAAAGACCTAAATATTTATTATGGTGTGGCAAACGTTCAGCAAATGAATGTCTGACAATGTTGGAACATTTAAAGTTGAACTTACTTGGCAGAGTAAAACACAGTTTAGTGCCGCAAGTTGGGAATTTCACATTTTATGTGAATGTCAGTTGTTTACACGAAGTGATGTTTGTGTTCACTGTTGCATTAAATTACAAGATAAAAACCTTTCTGTAGATTAGTTCATAATGTAGTGATGTGCAATGTTTTGTACAGTATTGCCTTTGCTCCAAGCTTGTTCAAATAATTTTTCCTTTTTTTTTTCCCCTGAAACTTCAGGAATGACGGGGAGATGCATGGAGGATATATTTATTTATTAAATGCATTGATGCAACCATTGAAAAAATAATGAACCCATATAATACAGATGTAAAATAGCAATCTTGAAAGCCAGAGAGAAAAGCGTGGTGCATGAGAATATATGGACAGTAATTCTGTTTAAGCAAATGTAGACAGTCATTTGTAGTGCTAGCTATGAAACACATGTATTCATATCATTTTAACTGAGTTTGCATGTTGTGCTGCCATATTCAGCAATTTTCAGTAGCATCTTCAAACAGATCTTCCTTAACAATTGCAAATTTGCTGCCAAATTTAATTTATGCTGGATTGATATCAGACTGACTTCCCCCCACCCCCGCTTCTGATAGTGAGCGGAACAGTAGTGGTTGAGCTATAGCTAAGTTTTCTTCATGCGTCTCTTTTGGGAATGTGAGCTTATAAGGGAGCATTCCGGATGTTCACAAATCTTGTTCCATGGAACTGCTCCATGCTTTCATATCAACTATAATCACTATCTCAAACTGCAATAAAAAAGTGATTCACGCATGAAGGGCTTCAGTATCATAAAGCTTACTTGTGAGGCTGAAAGCTGCTTTTTTCAGAGTCTGAAGTGCAGCAAAAAAAATCAATAAATTTGAATGCACAACAGCAGCAAATACAGTAGGACTTGCAGGGGAAGTGGGGAATTGAAGAGGACTGCCAAGGCAAACAAAGGAGGAATTTGCTCAAGGTACACTAGAAAGAAGAATTTGAGAACTCAGGAGCTGCCTGGATATATTTTTCTTCCAAAGAATTATTTTGAACAAAGCTAACAAGAGATGATGCAGCTACGATCTTTTGTGTTAGATAAGTCATTGTACAAAGTAATGGGAAGTGGGCCTGAGATAGGCTCACCCTGAGATCAGCGTATGCAGTCCTGATTTTGGGCTGGATGTTAAGAACCACTGGACTCTCCGGAGCCATGGAACTGTTGTCTACTTTGAACAGTACATCCTTTACTAAATGTTAACTTCAAGATTTGTTGTTTTCAGTATTTGCTATCATTTCTGCTGTGTTTTAACTATAAATGATGCCCCTAGTGTTCTGAATACTTTCATGTGAAATGCCCATAAATCTTATGAGTGATATTAGGCAAGACAGAGGAGTTTACTTCCTACAAACAGTAACTTCTGTTGATTTTGCATGTAGCTTACATCTTGGTATTTTTTCTGTTGAAAAGAAAACTGATAGGTTCTAGTATCCAAAAATTCTAGGTAAAATAAACATAATAAAACTGCTCATTTACTTCCTTATGATGTATAATAGATGTTTGAGCCCAGTGGCAGGCTTCAAAAGACAAAAGTGCTTGTGGAGATTCAGACAGCAGTGAAAACCCAAAAATAAGTCACTGTGTTGGCCTTTGTGTAACATCACTACTGCTAAGAACCATTACGTAATTAAATGTCAATATATTAGGAAGTAATCACGGTTCCATTTCTTACTTAAAGAGCAGGAGCTCTCTGAAGTGCTGAGAACTGAAACTTCCCACCACAGCACCCCCATCCCACTGGTCCCTAGTCAGCCCAAGCCTTCCTCCTCTTGAGACGGGTCCAGGGTGCAGTTGGCACAACTGGAGAACACAAGCAGGATGCTGTGAAACAGCATCTCTCCTGTCCTTCTGCTGCCCCTGTGCTCAGCCCAGATCAGGGGAGCTTCCACCCTGGTTCTCAGCCTCTGGAGCTGTTTATATCCCCCAGTGTAAATACTGAAGTAAGCGAGAACTGCTCTTCTGTACTGGTGAACACATTAGATGTGCTCAATGAATACTGTTGCAGTGGGACAGATCTGCTTTTGCAATAAGAACGAACAAGCACCTTGGAAATCACTGCATTTGCTTTTTATGGTGTATTAGCCATTTTCAGAGTGCCTCAACCTAAGGCTCCCACCTATAACCCTCTTAGCTGGTGAAAGAGAGTTATGAGCAGCTGGTGCTATGGATGCTTAAAATAATTGATACTTGCTTCAGGGTAGGTAGCTTCCCTTCTTCCTCCAAACACATCAGTATGACATGGTAGAAAAAAAAAAAACAATTGGACAAAACCCAAAAACCTAACACACCACATATTCCAGATGTCTTCTTTCTTTTTTTTTTTTCTAAAAAAAAATAAATTGTGTCAGCCTTACTGTTGTTTCTGACCAAGCCTAGAGAAGCCAGAGACAGGTGAAGCCCGTGTTTCTCTAACTGAACAGCCCCAGCTCTGCGCATTGCTGAGTTTGCTCCCAGATTCTAGCCGGAATCTTAACATTCCCCCCTCACTGACATGATTTGCACTATCTGTCTTCTCAAAGTTGAGGGTAGAGCACATTGTTGCCCAGCTCTTATGTTCTCTTGTGTGTTTCCTCACCAGAACACTTGTGAAGCCCAGAGAAGCAGTGTTCCCGATGAGCTAGGTCACACAGCCCCAGCTGCCCTCCCCAGCTGTGCCTGGTGAAGCCCCTCACAGTGGGGGTGGGCAGCATTTGGCAGCTGCTCCCCAAGGAGGGTAATGGAGTAGTGTCTGTCATGATCAGCCACTCTCCTTCCAGTTGGGGAGGTGCTTTCTCTGTTTTTGTGAGGTACTTCAAGGCACATTCTGATTTCTCTCAAGAAAAGCCTCTCTTAAGTAGCGGTTTTATAAAGAGAGGAAGAGCTTTTGAAAAGGTTTGGCTTTCGTACTTCCTGCAAGAGAAACCACTATTTTGCATGGACCAGTTACAGCCATGTGAGAGCTCCCAGCTGGCATCTGCGCCACCAGGTGGATTACCCAGCGCTTCTGCCCAGCTCAGTACCTGGACTCTGAGAAAGTCACTAACATTTATTTTCCCTTCCCAGGAAGGAATACTGGAAGCGATAGTTTCTTGAAATAGTGCTGGTAGTTTGTTATTCATAGATGCTCTTGCTGCTTTTGAGAATATGGACTCAAACTGAACCTCCACCCAGCTTCAAGAGCAATCCAGCAAATGGATGTGACATGGGGAGGAGGGTCTTCATGAGAAAGAAGGTGGCTCCCAGTGGTAACGGTAAGATGAGTGCATAGATGATGAAATCAGGGCTTTTGGCCCCTTTAAATTTTACTGAGTATTGTTAAAGGGTTTGGGGGTTTTTTTAAGAATTATGTTTTAAGTCATTTTTTTCCACTTCTTCCATTCCCTTTCCTTTCTTTCTTTCATGTATGATGGAGGTTTGAGAGCTCTGGAATGGCTTAAACTTTTCTTAGTTGTTTTGCTTTTGTAAAACTGAAGATACCAGAAACATCCAGTCTGTGTTTCTCAGTAAGGTGGCTTGAGATAATGACCTTAGGTCATTCTTACTGTGCTCACATCTTGGGTGGAGTGCTAGATGTAATAAAATCTTTAAGAATTACTTCCACTCCCTAAATTACTTTAACGTTGTGGTTAAATTAACTGTTGAGTGAGGATCAACTGATGTTCAGCACTCTGAGTAAAGGAATCTAACAGTTTCATCATTTTCCCTGTCATTATCACACTTCTGAGTACTGGTAAAAGCTGAGCTTTGCATGAAAAGGAAAAAAAAAAAGTTCCTAATTAAGCATAAAAATAAATTAGCGTTTTCATGGATTTTTAAGCGTTTGCATGGATTTCTGAGTTTGACCAGTCAGTGCAGTACCAACAGCCGATCCGGTTAATCATGTAGTGAGGGAGTCGGAAGTGATTCGCAGCACTTTCTTTGCAGGGCATTGTCTGAATAGCAAAACCCGAGTTGGACAAGGCTAAGCGACCAAACTCACGGTGCTTTAAATACTAACAGAGACTATTTACGACTGGAGCAGAAGTAGGAGCAAATAAAAGCCAAATTCTCAAGAAAAGACGCTAGGTGCGTGAAGCACCTGATTGCAACCAACGGGGAAAAAAAGTTGCCAGGCTTTGACGGGCGGCTGGAAGGGAGCCCGGAGGGGAGGCTCCGCGGCGGACGCCGAGCTGTGCCCGCCGGAGGCAGGAACGGGGGTACCCGGGAGTGGGTCCGAACCCTCCGGGGCCGCCGAGGGGAGGGGAGGTGGCTGTGGGCCGGCTGGCAGAGCGGTGGGCGAGAGCCCAGGGCAAGGGCAATGCGGGGTCGTGGAAACCCGCAGTGTGCCTCAGGTGGGGGCTGTGGCGGGGCTGCTCGCACCCCGCGGGATGGGGCGGGTTGGTCCTGTACTGGGGCGATCTTGTCTGTCTCGGCGCTTTCTCTTGACAGAGCAGTAAGGAAAGGAATGGTTATGGCAGCGCCTCGGTGCAGTACCCAGAGGGCGAATCCTCCGGCTCTGGGTAGTTACCAGTTTCGTCTTAGGGAACAGGCAATAGTGATCAGTAAGAAGCTCAAGTCGCTGCTGCTGCTTCTTCTTTTTTTTTTTTTTTTTTTTTAATGAAAGCACAATGTTTATAGTAATGATGGTTATGTTCTTTGAAAACACTTTTTTTACTTACTTACTGCCTAGTATCTGAAGGTCTTGTCACAGATCCAACCATTTTAATAGAAGCTCATATACAATCTATCATTCCCCCCCCCCCCCTTTTTTTTTTTCTGTGGTAACCACCGTTGTAACTTCACGTACAGTTCCTGGTGGTGAGCTAAACACATCTCCCCTTGCTCCTACTCAGCCTCTGCGGTACGAAGTTTCAAAGTAAAGAGAAAAAGAGTAAACTGTTGAATGAATGTTTCTGGAAGACTGTTGTCATTGGGATTTATAGTCTTACCACCGTGTGAAATGCTGAGCAGATCTTGAGAGTGAATTTCATGACTCTAACCTGTCTTGCACATTCACATGCCTTCTCCATGTCAGTTTGCAATTACTGAGCAAATGCTCTCAACAAATGTCATTAAAAAGGAACACTATGATGTCCTGGTGTTAAGTACTTGTTATGAAGATATTTTGTACTAATCATTGTATTCAACCATTTGTTCTATTGAGAATGATTTTTTTTTTTTCAATTCATAAGTATTCACTGCTTTTAACTTCAAGGAAAATGTGTGCAGACTTCACACAGGTTATCTTACAGTAGAAATAATTTGGTTTGGCAGATGTATCTGGAGGTTAAGACACAAGATACCATTAGTAAGTGATTCCTTTAAATTACAAATAAAAGAAAAATACTAATCCACCACTTTCAATTTCACAGCTCCCTAATTTTTCCTACAACAAGCTTTTATCAAAATCGGAAATAATCTGACCCAGATAGTGTTAGTGATCACCATGATATCTTTACTTTAAAACTGGCAATATTGCAGGGAGGAATTACTGTGAAATAGCAAATATTGAATTCCTTTTGATGCTCACAATACCTTTTGGACTGATTTTCCATTCCTGGCATTTTTGGGGAAGCTTATTGTGTAAGGTATGCCATTCACATCCCTGTTGCTAACCTCGTTGTGGGGCATACTAACAGTTTACTGTTGGGGGGTGTCTTTCTTGTTTTCTTTTTCTGATGTTCTTATGAAATATAAGTCTCTACAGTGCTCTCTACTGCCCATGTGGAATGCCTTGCTGCAAAGTTAAGATTAACCACTTCCTGTCCACTTTCTGATCTTCTTTTTCCCCTTCATTTACTTACAATAATATGGCAAAATGGTTTGGATACCAACAGGAGTTAAAAAACCTGAAGTCTGAGGATTACTTGGAATCTGCGGTTATTTCTGGGAGCTTAATGGAAGTTTTGAAAGTAGAGTAAGCAATGACACAGAGGCTTAAGCCTGGTAATCAGGAATCTCTACCTCCACTGGCAAGCTATTTAGAAAAGGCTGAAAGCTACAGGAACATACATGAAGAATGCATAGTTGTCCAAACTACAGACCTTGTGGGGCAAAGAAGAAAGAAAAATGGGTTGTCTAGGGCAGTGCTGAAGGGGAAGCAGAGTCACAGACTACAAGAAGTCATCTGCCAAATGGGCCTCTTGTCTACATAAGCAACTGAAGAACTGTGGTGCTAGTACCCATTTGTAGTGTATCAAATTAGGAGTCCTAAAACGTACCTTCCTTGAATTTGAAGAGGTTGTGTGGGGTTTTGTTTTGTTTGTGTGTAGGGGTTTGTTGTTGGGGTTTTTGTTTGTTTGGGTTTTGTTTGGTTGGGGTATTTTTGTTTCGTTTCTTTTAATGAGGTGAGTGTGGGTGTGGAATCCTGTTATTTTTCATTTCTCTTCAAACTTCAAAGTGATGAATCCGAAAATAAATTTGCAGGCAATTACTGTATCACTAACCTCTGGTGGATTAATACGGACTGGAAGCAGAACAGGAAGAGCACATCAAACCTGCTCTGCAGACAGATCTCCAGCTGTGGCCAAGTTTGCCTGCTCCCTAAGCCACCGTATCCAGGCTGGCCTCACCTGGAGACATTTGCTCATCTGGTTTGCTTTGACTGATATAAAGAGAGAAAACTTCTGCCAGTGGCTGAGTCAATAGTTGGAAATAAGATGTTTTGCTATAAATCTCTTGATTACACCCAGCAGGACTGAATACTTGCAACCTGATCTGGTTGAAGATGTCCCTGCTCATTGCTGGGGGGATTGGACTAGATGACCTTTGAAGTTCCCTTCCAACCCAAACTATTCTATGATCATTGCATTGACCACCTGAAGAGTTAACCCTGTTCTTTGGAGGGGCCTTTAAACCACGGTTAGTTAGAAGCAAATTAATTCAGGGAAGGTGTTTTCAGCAGTTATGCAACAACCTATTTCCATTGCCTCTTGGCACATAAGAAGTAGGGTTCCATCCCACCTGACTCTCACAGATTTGTCTACAATTACTGTTTTAGTTGTTTCCAGGGGAAACCAAAAGTTGTGTGAGTGATCCTTGCTCTCACTACTGCCTGGGCACTGCTAAACAGCAAAGGGCTTTGGTTTTGCTTGAGAAGCAAGCAGAGTGTCAGTGGTGCTTCAGTTTTTTTTCTTGAAAAGAAAGAAAAATACTTTGTTTGCAATATCATATCTTAAGGTCTTTGGTGTTTATATCTCATTCATAGCCCTGCAATTTATCCTTAGATAATGTAACAACAAAGTTAATAAAACGACCTTTGTTTTGATTCTCTGAATGACTCACCATCCCCCTTTGTGGCTGTTTTTGTTCAAAAATAAAGGAGGGGAAGAGAGTATATTCTAGGTACAAAGGGAGAAGATAAAAGCATCAGTCTGTGTCTGTACCTCCTACGTAATATTGCCATAGTAACGAGCAGCTGAATGTGGCTGTTCATCACTGGATGCCAAGGTAAAGCAGACACTCTTTTTATTCGAAGGAATATTAGTAAAATACAGATTTCTAAGGTGTCAATAAGGAATTAGGAAAAAATGATCTGCCTTACACAGAACACTTTGTAAGCTAATAATAAAGTGCTGCTTTGAAAGAAGAGAGGGCAATTAAGGCATTTAGCAAACATTTATTATGCTGTAAATCTGAGTGTTTTATCTTCCACACAAAGCCATGCTGAGTTGTGAAGTGCAGTCACAGCTAATATATTCTGACATTAAATTTACATGAGATGAACAGCTCTCTTTTTTTTCTTTTTTGTTTTTTCTGCCTAATATATTTCTGGCATGGCAGTAGGCTCTGGCTATTGGCAAATATTTGTACTACAGCATTGCCTGGCTATGTTCTAATCCGGATTAAAGTACAAGTGGGTGAAATATTTTATGTATTTAGGCTTGCGTGATGTTTCCTAGATCCTGGTAGCGTTTTTTAACCATTAAACAACTTCCAGAGAGGAAGAAATTCTGTTCCAGGTGTGTTTATTGGGTAAAAATCTGTATCTTTGGAATTTTGGTGGAAAAATCCCCAGTTTGGTCACTCTGAAGAGTAAAACTGAAGAACAAAAAAGTGCACCCGTTTCAGTGCACTACTGCTAGTGTAACTTGTGTGCTTCTCAGCAAGAATTTGACATTTAACTTGTTGCATTTCTGTGTCTGATAAGAGATTTTTTTTTTTTTTTTAGAAATATTGTCTGTATTTGATCAGATTATGGGTTAAAAACAAAATCTGTTACTTGGCACATACTCTCTTTACTAATTTGAAAGTTAGTTTTTCCTGAAGGCTTTTTCTGCCTGAATTGTGTTTAAAATGAAGACTTGAAGTGTGGAGCAGAACTTTGCTAGCAGCTGCGGCTGCCTCCTGGGACAAGGAGGTAGGAAGCAGCCACTGGAACAGCTTTTCTTACACCATTAGAGCTCTCTGCCAGCCTATGACACCTCTGCTTTGGATTAAAACACAAGAAGGACAAGAGCTGGAGGCAACAGATCTGGGGAAAGTGATCTGTCCTCAGGTGTCTGGGGAAATGGTAGAGATTCAGGTCAGAGACAGGCTGAAGGGATGGGAAGCCCCAGTGATTGCTGGAGACTGTCACTGGTGAAGCTGGCAGAAGCAGGGACTGACTTGAGTGCTGGCAAATCCCTGTGAAAACCAAAGGTAAATGATCTGTCCCAGCTCCTCCCATGATTGACTCAAGTAGCAAATGTCAAAGTGGCTCCACAGATGGAGCTGCTTTCTTCTCTCAGCTCTGTGCTGGCACCCAGACAGTCCCACCTGTGCTGGCAGGGCAGGCAAGGGGACACACGTGGTGCCATCGCTTTGAGAAGGCGGGAGGAAGGTTGGCACTCACTTTTTGCTCTTTGAAAAGAGCGTGCTGGAAAGCCACATGCACACCATGGTTGTAGGGTCAAACACCTACAGTTAGGTATGAAGTAATTCATCCGTCCCCCTTTATCTATGTGTTCATATAGGCTTTTTATAAGTGATCCCAACATTACTTACTGGTTCGGGTTTGCCCTTCCTCATGCAGCCCAGTTGTGCCTCTAGGAGTTCATTATGCCTTGCTGTGGTGGGTTTTACAACAGCTTCCCTACACCAGCGACTGCAAAATGCCAGAACTCATCTAATTATGCAGCCTCTTGGGCTGCATGTTGATGTGTTCTGGTTTGTGTTGACCATGTTGCCTGGTAAAAGGCTGGCAAATCCAAGCATTTGCCTCCTGAGCATACTAATGGGGGCTTTCTTGTGTTTCATCTGCTGGGGAGTCCGTGTGTGCGAAGGGAACAAATAGAGATCATGTGATTTGGTCTCTTTTCACAGTTTGAACAGTTGCCTGAAGGGTATTTTTATTACTTGTCCGTGAGTAGTAAATACTTTTTTTCTTTCTCTGTGAGACCACATCCTATCTGACTTGTGGAGACCTTAAGTTTTGTTTGTGTGGAGGTAGGAAACTAGGATTTGGAAGAGGGAAAATTTATTTGTGGGTTACTGTTTCTTGTCAGATTATCATAATTAAAACAAAAAGCAACTAGTTTTAGAAGTAAATGAAGGGTAGGATTCCTCCCTTCTTGCTTCATGTCCCTGTCTTAGGGAAGAATTATTGCTTCATGTGTGTCCTCTTTCACTTGTCTAGTAGGCTCAGAAGAGAAGTAAAATATTCTCCTTCAGTGTAGTCAACAGCCGGGTTGTTACAGCGCTCTCTTCAAAGGTGAGGAGATGGGAGTAGAAACTCCTTCATGCAGAGGCAGTGAGTGAAGTCACTACTACTAGCCTACTACTCAAAATTTGCCATTTCATAGGACAGTTTTCACCTTTGGAGAGATAACAGGGAAATGCTGTTGCTTCTGAGGGAACTCAGGCTCCTATAGATAGCTGAGTAGCTAATTGTAGCTAAAATAATTTTTAGTGAAACTTCTGAGTGTAGATTTGAGCAACATTATTCCTGAGTATTTTTTTGTCACTTTAGGATTTTTTTTAATTATTCCTGCCTCCTCTGCAGCCTGGGCATGAAAAATGTCAATGCACCTGGGAGAGGGCAAAGCTTCAGCACTTAAGCCCCAGGCACTCTCTCAGACACTACTGATGTGGGTTTTGGTGTCTGACTTGGACTCATGAATGCCAGTCTGTGAGCTGAATACCTTAAAACTAGATGGGGCAATGCCAAGTGCTGCCTCACTGCAAATGTATGCCTCTTTTGACCCTCTTTTTTTTGGTTTCAGGCTCTTGCATTTATTTATATGAGTTGTGATTCAGGTGATTTTGCACAACAAAAATCTTTTTGTGTGTGGCAAAATGATAAAGTACTGAGGTTAGGACTATAACATCTACTTTCTATGGAGCTTTGTTTAAATTCTTTAGAAAAGGTAGACAATGTATCACCTTACAGAAGAAAGAAGTAATGTTGACACAGGGCACTGTCGTTTTGTGTGAATTCAATGTAGTATTTTATGTACAGCCAGCAATTCGTCCAACACATTACTAACCAGTTAAGAACATTAGCACACACAGAGGCAGATTCGTACTTGGATTTAACAGTACATGTACAGTGTCTTCTCAGTAGTTGTGTTTACATGGGGCAAAATTTGGATTATGTAAGGGAAGGATAGGTATGTATGAATACATGTATTTGATTACTCATCTGCTGAATTTTTTTTCTGCTTTTCCTGGTGTACATGCCAGGATGCTGCACTCACCTTTGTGTGATGCCAGCCTTGTATTGCTCATGTTACTTCCTCTTCTTCCAACAACCACCCGTTGACTTGTTCCTCCCCTGTCTTGAAGCTGAATTACCCTCATCTGATGCTGCAGGAGGTATGGAAACTTATGATAAAAGATACAGAGCATACAAAATCTTCAGCATTGCAGGTGGGGACTTGCATGAGCTTAAAATGAGTCTTAGGCTGTCTTGTTCCAGAAAGTTTTCTCAAGGTAGTTTAATTGCTTCTTCGTTTAGTGTTCTGCATTTTTGCTGCACTACATTTAAGCCCCTTTAATGCTGGATCAGAAATGAACTTCAAAACTGTGTTGGCAGGGAATAGGTGAATAGCAACAGACTCAAAACAGTCCCTTTTCATCAAAGTTAATCTATGTGTTTGTTCTATATGTCAGTGTCCACTGTGAACTCATGTCTGTAGTTCAGCTCTAGGAAGCTTACTGAATTGTCTCAGAGTGGTGCTACTGGGAACTTATGTGTGGGAAGAGGCAAATGGGATGCTACCAGCGAGCTGCTGCAAGATGGAGATGAGGGAAATAGAAAAATAGATTTGCTGTGAAGAAGAGTAGGCAGGAGCTTAGAGACATGGCACAACAACAAAATACCTCAGTTTATGGCATGGTTCCATTTCTCTCTCATAAATCTTGTACTGTCCACATGGTTCTCAGTAGCATCATCTTGCCTCTGGAGAGCACAAGCATCTGCACCATCTGTCAGCCTTGTCCTCTCTGAGGCAGGAGATCCCTGTGCTGTTCAGTGTTAACTCAGTGTGGGAGTACATTCATCTGAATCTGTAGTGTAATCAGTGTTTATTCCCCTTGTTACTCTTAACGGGACTGTAAGAGTTTGCTTTGCTTCACTGCTCAGGATCCTTCAAATGTTGGATTAAAAAATGAGATGAGAACAGGCAAGGGTGGAATTACTGCTATTACGTTTATCTTTTTAACCCTTTCACTTACAAGATTCTGCCAGTGCTATAAGGTATCACTGCCGTGTTTCTTCACTCCAGGCACTGTTGCTGCCTCATACTTTGGCGGGTGAGGGCTGCGAGGTGGGCGCCAAGATTGCTTCCACCCTTTTCAGCACAGGGGTGCCTGCAGGCCTTTCTGCAGGGTGGGAACCTCCAGGGCTGTGCATGTTTGCTCGTGTCCTTGGTAGCAAAGGATTACCAACAATGCAAGCGGGATTTGTCTCACTGCAAGCAGTGTGCCTTTGGTATTTAGTCAGTGAGACAGATTTTGCAAATAAGCGTGAGGAAGAAGTAGTGATGCTTTTTGCTTGTGTATTTTTTTTTTAACAAAACAAAGTTTCTTGTTATATATCAGTCATTTTTATTTTACTGTCTTTTTGCTTGTTGTCACATCTGTCTCATTTTGCTGCTTATCAGATACACATCAGATATTCACCAAATCTCAATATCAATCACTGGCATTCTTGAGATTTCAAAGCAACAAATTGTACTAGAGAGAGAAGCAAAGTTGTGTGGGAATATTTTCAGTAATTCCGGGTATTTCTGTGAGATGGTAACTATTTTCCTTGCAGATGCCAGTCTCCTGCAAACAAGAAAGATGTGTTCACACTTCATCTCGAATAGCACTTGCTTGGGGCAAGTGAATGTAGGTGTTCTTAACTGGTCTATGTTTCTTCTTGACCACTGATGTTGGAGCCTGTGAAGCACTGCCCCAAAAGCTGTGGCTTGTATGATTTGAGGTGAGAGGATATTTTCTGAAGGATTTGTTTCTTGGAATGACACTTAGAAATTTGGTGAGCCATGGAAGGTATCAGGGTTAGCTAGAGCTTGATGCTGAACTGTAGGCAGTTTAGAATAAACCAAGAAAAAACGTGTCACAGATAGGATTGCCTAAATAACAGCGGATTTTCCTGTATCTGGTATGTGTGTACTCTCATTCTTCAAACCAGAGCTGAGATCGCAGATCAGTGCAGAACAAAGAGCTGACCTGCTTTGCAATCCCGCCGTTAAACAACCCATTCCAACCAGACCTCAAAAATGAGAGCATGTCAGGGGTTTACCTTGAACTTGCATGTTGTGCTTGCCTGGAACGTTTGTCATTTTCTGAAGCTTAGAGAAGGTTTCACAGGTAGGTTTTTCATGCAGGTAGTTCAACTCTTCCAGAGTAGTCTAGTTTTAGTGAGACATTAACAAAACATTTTTAAGAGCTCATGTTTGTTTGTTTGTGGGGGTTTTTTTGGTGTTGTGTGGGTTGTTTCGTGTTGTTTTTTTTTTTTGTTTGTTTCACATGCACTCTAAGAAACACCTTGATTCTTTGATATTGTGATAAAATTCTGCTTTTCAAAATGTGCAACAGACACTCAACAAACTAACAAGGTTTACATCAAGACTTTGAGCAAGCCTTGCCTACCTGTGAGCCACCAGAGCTGTTTTACTGCCCCAGGACATCCCTCCAGACCACTGGCTGTTACCTCTGTCATGCAAGTCCTGGGTCATCCCTGCCTACCCAGTATGGATGGCCCTGGTGCACTAATTGCATCACACACGGCACAAGAAGCCTTGCATTTCAGCAGGATCCATAGGACATGTACGAAGACATATTTGTGATTTCCTGGTGCAACCTGCAGGATTTTGGCTGTCCAGTTCTGTCCAAAGTGTGTCTGCTGAGTACGGTAACTTGTAAATAAGTATGCATAACTTCAAGGCCAGTTCACTGGAGATGTCTGAGAACCAGAAACAGGCTCTTGGTTTTTGAAGTCTCAGTAGTGTGGAAAATAGTATTATGACACCCTGTATTCTAGCTTCGTTCTGGTTATCGGATGAAGTTAGCCCTGAGTTTCATACCTAGGGGTAGCAACCCAGGCACGCATGTTGAGTTGGTTACTCAAAGCCTTGGAAACACAGTGCTCACACTAGTTCTTTGTATTTTGATGTAGTTCATTAGCCTGTGTTGTTGCTTCATAGTAGCAAAGTGAAAAGTATTTATGAATTAGAACTTACATGCTCAAACAGATGCACGAATTACCTGTGTTTTAGCAAGGTCTGAATTATATTAGCACATTAGCAGAGACAAGCATCCCAGCAGGTATCCGTTACCACAATTGCACAACCCCTCTTTTTTGACACTGATTTTTCTTTGTATGGAATAACCACAAGCAGAGGCAAAGAGAAGAAACAGCAAATCAGCAGTTGGTGAGGGAGATGAGGAAGGTATGATGGAACAAGCCATGATGGATCAGGTGATGCCATTATAGCAGGTTATCTGACAACTGACAGTACTGGTTTTCAAGAGTTCTGATTAAGTAGCAATGGAATGGCCCAGTTGCTTGGGGGCTGGAGCTCCCTGTTTAGTACCCAGATGCCAAAACATTTTCTGTATTGATGGAACACTGAGGTAATTCCTTGGCTTAACTAGTAACAGAATGGATTCTGATATCAGTTGTGGTTATTCTACCTGTATCTTTAATTAATTTGTTCATTTTTATTCTTTGCTTATGTCTGTGTGAGAAAGAGAAATATTGGACTATATATCCTAATGCTGAAGATGGTCTTAAAAACTGCTGTACCTACATTCTAAGGGAAATGATACTTTTGGTTGTGCTACTTTGCTGTTACTGTGCTGCAGTGCTGACTGTTTTCAACAGCTAGCAGATGAGAGTCTGCAGAGAAAGGCTGGTAAGGAGTTATTTGGTCATTTTCAGAATATTCACCTGTGAGCATCAAATGATAGCTGACCTTAAGTAACTTAGAGATTGGAGGGATGGTATCCATCAGTATTTCTTTGCATAATGGCATATGCAAACGTGGTATGTCAGAAGACTTTTTAAAAAGCCTTTTGTAGTCAGTGTTGTGGGATACTGTCAAAGTTTTCTTGTGTTTAATGCTCACTTCTAGCGCTTCCTCCAGCAGAACATGGTCTGCAGCTGACTTTCCTGTCTCAACTCATTCCTTGCTGATAACTAAAAGAGATTTGCCTTCAAGTTATCATCACGTCATTTGCATGACAGTGGCATGCAGTAATGTAACAGCTAGAATTTTGTAATGCCAAATGTGTAATTGTACACAGTTGAAAAGACACCTTTTAGTCAGTTGTAAGTTTGAATGTACTTTTCTTTCAGAAAGCGAAGTCCCATGGCTTTTCTTTTCCTGCTTTTATTGTATCTCTGAGTATACATTGCTATTTAGCACATTAGGTAGCAGAAATCACTTCTCTCTACATTTTCTTTGGGGATATGTAACATACAGGAACACCTATATTAAGGCAGTTAATAGTCCCAACTCAGAGAGACTCTGGTAGCATACAGAAACAAGCCGTAAATGTTACTCAAAAGACACATGTATGGAGTGGAAGTGGGTTCCAAGGCATGCAGGTGTCTGAAACTCAAAGGAGAGAAGTTCTGCTGTGGATAAATTTTTCGTGGGCAGGAGGGTGGGCAGCAGGTGTTATTGAGTGACAGTCAGATCAACGTTGCCATCTACTGGGGAACGGCAGGAGTTGCCCACGGTGTGTAGCTGGAAAATAAAATTTTCTGATACTTATATTCCGGAGCTTGAAAGTATACAGATAATAGCGTGATACAGATACAAGCTAGCAGTATATCCCCACCTGAAAAAGAAAAACCTTCTGCCGAGGTCTTTTCTAGCGGAGTTTAGAGAATAGAGGCTTCCAGAAACTGGAGAAGGAGAAGAGTTCATGAGATAAACCTGCTGGTGCCTTCCCCTTTCCCCAGGAGAAAAAACAAAAAACCCCCAAACAAAGAAACAACACAAAAACAAACACACACAGAAAACCACACCACCACTATGGACAAGCAGTTACTGTAACTCTTCTATATGTCTTTTTTTGTAAAATATTCTATATGAGGTGTTTGCTCATGTTCACTTGCTCTGTGCACAGAACATATCAATCTCCAATTTGGCTAACCGGTAGTTACAACAAATGGAAGTGTTAGTATGTATCTGCTTCTAAGAGCCCCATAACCTATGAGGGAAGTTAGGTGTCATCTTCTTTGTTGCATTAACTAGTTTCTTTTAATATATAATGCAGATATATTTCTTGGGTATATGTCAAACATCAGCCTTAGTCTTCCCTTTTAAAGACACAATAAAACAACTATGTGAAATGACTTTTCAAAGGCCTTTTATAATTAAAACAATTTCAATTTTCTAAACTACTCAAGCTCCCTCAACTTTTCATCTTCCACCTACCCAGGATATATGTGTTGACAAAAGATGAAAAATACATGTATTTAACAAAAAACCTGACCAGTATAAATTAATTAATGAGACTTTCCCTCCTCCCCACCCAGTGCCATCTTGAAATGTATAAGGATCTCTACAGGCAGAGAAATGCTATATATGCTTGTGACAGGGACTTGCTGAACAGGGAAGTTCAAAAGCAGAGAAGTCATATTTCCACATCTCATTTTAGGGTCAAACAAAATCTTGAACAGGAAAAAAAAAAAAAAAAAAAAGGAAAAAAATGAAGTTGAGGGGTATGAAGATGTTAGCGGGGGGGGGGTGGGGGGGTGGGGGCGTAACATGGCAGGAATGCTGTAGCCAATATTTATTCCTTTTAATAAGACTGGTGTGTTCATGGAAGGATCCACATATTTTCTATTACTGGAAATAATTTTTTTTTTTTCTAGTAATTTGACTCTGTTGAAAACCAGTTTGTTATGAGAAAGAAAATAGCCCAGAAGACTGAGAAATCCCATTAAGAGAGCCAGTTTGAACACAGATGTCAAAAACCTGCCTTTGTAGAGCTGTCAGCAGTTAAGCAGAGCTGATGTGTGGTCAGACAGGTGTTTCCTTTGACAGAAAGGGAGCAGTGACACTTGTACTTATGACTCTTGGTCTGACTGGGATGGCTGGGCATTGCCTTGCAGAAGGATTCCCTGGCAGGGTGGAGGTGGAGCTGTATCACTTAACAACTCCAGAAGAACAACAAAGAAAACAGTTTATTTTTCTCTTATTTTCTAATTCCTAATATTAAGCCTTAAAAATCCATCTGTGTTACTCAATATTTTCTTACAAAATGACTTTGTGTTGATTGAAGAGAAAGTCCAAACCCCTTCCCTACCTCCACTGGAACAGATGTATGAAATTATTTGCATTAGGAGAATAAATTTATTTTCAGAAAGACTTACATTTTTGTCTGAATTTTTTTTTTTTTTTTTGGTGCGGGAAAGGATTGTCTATCTCCAGTTCAGTTAAAATAGACAAATTGGCACT
The DNA here is from genome assembly GCF_037038585.1 of Patagioenas fasciata. Classification (NCBI taxonomy): domain Eukaryota; kingdom Metazoa; phylum Chordata; class Aves; order Columbiformes; family Columbidae; genus Patagioenas; species Patagioenas fasciata. Next base: position 52,380,361 of record NC_092522.1, read on the forward strand.
GAGGGCCAGGACTATTAAGGTGTGAGTTCAGCATAGATGCTTACATGTTTTGGCATTTTATGCCTTAATAATGAAGACTAAGCAAATTTAAAAGCAGAAAAAAATGACTGTATACAACACTCAAACACAATAAAAGCAAAGTAAATTGGGCAAAAGGGAAGGCAGCTTGTAACAGTAACTATTTTTTCCAATGATAGATGTGAAGATATGTGAGTTATTAAACCACTTTTCTAGCTATGCAGTCAGTGAAAATGTAATCTTCTAAGAGTAAGAGGTGTAACTTGTTCTTTTTATTTTTTTTTCTTTAGTACAGTATACAAGGAAACTCTGAAATAAATCTTTTAAATAAACTAAAATATTTTAGTAACAGGCAGAATTAAACTGTTCTGCCTAGAAACTGCAGACAACCCAGCAATCTCCAAACAGTTTTTATAGCTTGCAATTCACCAAGTGCCAATTGTGGAAATCTCCTTCCTGTCTGTCACTCAGGCTGATAATACTGGCAGCCTTTTATGGACTCTTACTCCTTCGCAGTTGCTACTTTTTTCTTCCTCAGAAGAGGAGAAAGCCCTCCAAAATTTTCATGGTGAAGCATCCCATATTTTCAGGAAGCATTGGGGAACAATCCTTCCTTTAGTGAAATAGCACATTTATTTGATGGGTTTACCAGTCCCCAAAATCTCAGTGGATATCAATATTGTCAAGGTTTAATTGCAAGGTAACAATACACTGTGGCAGATGCTCTCTGTTAATCCCCCTTCCACCCTCTCCTTAGATAGGAAAAAGTTATAAGAAAGAAAGGCTTCAAGTTAGAAAGGTTTTAAAGGCTTTTCTAATGCTACTAATAAATAGAGAAAATGATATAAAATATACAAAACCAATCTTAAATGTCCTGGGGTAGAGCAGCTTTGCCTGATGTGGAGTTGGCGTAACTCCAGCGGCTGCAGGGCAGGCACCCCAAAGTCATGGGCAGGACTTCACAGCAAACTGGACCTGGATTCAGGGATGCAGAGCCTAGAAGTAAGCCTGGAATTTGGAGGGACAACAGGCAGGGTCCTCTTCAGATGCTGGCCATGGTTGAAGAGAGTGAGAACCTCGTGATCTCACTCTTTTATAGGGTGTATGACGTGGATGGCATGGAATAATCGGTCAGTTTTAGTCACCTGTTCTGTTCACCCTTCCTTGCACATACAGCCCTCTCAATTATGGGATGTTATCAGAATTCTTAGTTGTTATAGCAATAAATCTAAACATGAGCCTCTCCTGCATTCCACTGGTCGTTCTTATCAGTCAGGAGAGCAGTGTCTGAGAAAACATGCAGTTACTTAGAAGGTACTTAGAAGAACTTAGCTGAAAGGAAAAATTCACTGAAAGAGAACTGGTCTTGTTTTTAACGAAACCAGGACAAATACATAAATGTTAGGGGGTTTGTATAAGTTTGGTAGGTTTGACCTGTCAGCTTGGCTGTGTAACAGCTTTGTTACGTGGTAAGAATTCCCTCCCGCATCCCACCCCCTACCTCCCCCCTGTAGGTATCAAGATTTTTGCTCCTGATGGTATTATTTTATTTAGCTATGAATTTCCACATGCTGCCTTGGACTGTTATTGCCCAGGCTGTGATTCTGTTTTTATGAAATCTTGTTAAGCTGGCTTGCTGACAGGAATATAGTCAGAGCAGTGAGCAGAACAAGATTTTGTTCATTTAGTACTAGCCTGCAGGCAGAAACAGCTCTCGTCCTTTCCTCTTTCTCATGTGCTGCTGCTGCTTCTGTCAGCTTGTGGGTTTTGCAGAGAGATGCCCTGTTGCCCCTTAGCAAAGCTTTCTCTGGGGTATCCTCATTTCTTCACACTAGTTATTCCTCCATCAGGGTCTGTGAAGCCGTGAACACATTGGCCTGTGGAACAGATGCCACAAATCAGTCTAGCACTTCATTCTAATTTTAATGGAGATGAGCTACTAGTTGTAATTTCTTTAATCCCTCAGTTAGGATGCAGGGAGACCATAAATCTTAATGCAGCAAACATCCCCAAATCCTATGCTTTGAAGTGAATAGGAGGAGCTCTTGGGTCATCAGCACTTTTGGGAAACAGGCTGCTTAACTAGGTGTCCAAAGCTATTACACCTTTTTTTTTTTTTTTTTTTTTTCCCTTTTATAACCCAGACTTTAATCACAGTGTTTAAGGAAACCTGCAACAAAAAGTTTGACCAGTGTGAGCAGCAGCTTCACTGAACAGGCTCACACAAAGCCTATGGATACTGTAGCATCCAAACTCAGTACTCTTGTGCCAAGCCAAGCATTTGGGTTTGAGGTTTATTGTTTCTATTATTGTTCTTAGATTTGGTTTGGTGGGAGGGATTTATTGTATTTAAAAACAAAACAAAACAAAACAAAACCAAACCAAACTCAACAAAAAAAGACAACCCCAAACATCATGTCTAGTTTTTAAGCTTCTTCCATCAGGACTTCTCATTCCTTACCTTACATCTTCCCCTTTCAAAACTTGTCTTGAATATAGGATGTGATATTCTAAGCAATTGCTGCAGATGACTGCTAAAACACACTTCTTTAGAGAGTATAACTAAAAGTATGCAGATTATTATTATTATTTTCTTATTCTTGCTATCTCAATTTTGTCTTAAACTGAAAATTCAATTTGTCTCCATAGGTGAATAGTGTATTAATCAATTTGTGTGCTGTTACTTGAAGTGGAGACTTTGTTCTGGAGGACTAGTAGTTTTTCCAAGATATAAACTACATAAGCAATATTTTGAAACATAGATGATAAATACCAGTTCCTGAAAATTCCTTGCAAGTCACTTAGGGAGGGAAGGGAAGAATCATGAAGGTAGTACTATGGCTTATCATTTATTAATGGATAATATCATAGCAAGTATTTATGTTTTACCCCAGGGTAAACTCTTCAGCCTTTGTTGGGTGCTTCTCATCCTGCAGACAGCTTTCAGCAGCCTGGCTTGTTACAGTAACAGCCTGAACAGTGTGGGACATGCGTTTTGACGGCACAGCTATGGTTTGGCCACAGAACTTTATCTCATTGTGGGGAGGTGCTGGTATGTTGTACCAGGTGGTTATTCTGTTTGGATAATCTTGAACTGAGCCTTTGGAGGGTTTACAGACACCTGAGCACTGCAGAGTAGGTAAGAGCTGAACTACTCTAGTAGAAGAGGCAAGGGGCATTCCCTGTGCTTGGAAGTGTGGTGTTGTAATATTGCTTGTATATCTGCAGCGTTATTTGTGTTTTGGGCACTTGGTAGATTGCAATGGAAAGCGGCAAGCTGAGTTCTGCCCTTGTGACCACATGAAATGGACCTTCAGTTGGCGCTGATGGTTGTTGTCTTTTGTGGTAGTGGGTCCGTTGGGGTGGTGGCTCTCCTGTTCAGAGGCTCCAGGGTGATAACATTTGTGTCCTAGAAAATGAGCCTGGCCTGGCTTCACTGGCAACGCCTCTGCCAACTTGATCCTCTGTGCACGTGTGACCTGGCAGACGCAGCAGATGTACCTGCGAAAGGGTCTTGGCACATCCCAAAGGTGCCATTTCACTGATATAAAGCCTACATGGTTTCTGATTCTGCTTTTATACCTTAGTCAAAACAGTGCTGTCTAAAATGGTGTGTGCATGTGCCTTGAGCTCCATTTGCATATTCCATTCCTACTACAGATGTTGGATCACCAACATGCGATAATTATCTTCCATGTTCCTTTTTTACCTGACACTTACTTTGCAGGACTTTGCAGTTTGCTGTCCTTCTACTCTTGTTAATATGGTTTTCCTGCAGGTGGCTCATCTGTTGCTCACCGCTTCCACAGGCTCTTCTTTGATTAACACTTCAGCAAAGCCATTCTGTCTCTCCGATCATGCTTCAGCAAAGCCCACCCATCTTGTCTGAAGTATTTTTCTGGCATTACCAGACCATTCAAACCGCACATCCAAGAATTTGGAGGCTTGTTCCCAAAAAATAAGGCAGAGTGCAAGTGGATATTTTCCTCAATGTTACAGGCCATTTGAGAATATCTCATGCTTACTCTGAAAGCATTTTGGGTGTAGCCTGTGGGCTTCAGGATTATTTGATTTTTTTTTTCAGTTTTGTGGGGTTTTTTTTGTGATGTTCTTACAATTCTTTGCAGTACTGTATGCAACACAGAGCAGGGTGGAAAAATGTGTGAATCTGAGTTTTTCTTTCATTGAGTAGGAGGGTTTTAAACATGTGATTACATGGTTCTCAAAAGATCTGGAGTAATCTTTGGTTTTTAGATGGAAATTCTTAATTCCATAATATTCTTACATTAGTCTATTAGGAAAATGAAACTTAAGTTCAAAATATCTACATGGATTATTATGGCAAATAAAAAAGGAAAACAATCAACTCCGTTAATTGTGTTAGTTTGAAGTACAGGTTCTTCCAAACATTTATAATCTCCTCATAGGCAGTAACTAATCTTTATTTTTAAGCCTATGTGCATCATACATACCTTTTTAAAAAATAAGTCATTTCTTTTGTTTGGAAATTTTAGGTGAATTGTTCTAACATCAAATATAACTAATCAACCTGAGGACTCTGAAGAAAAAAAAAGTAAACCAAAACTGATACGTGATGATACTTACTCTTTAAAATAATGGAGACGTCAACAGAGCGTTTGCTGCCAGAAGTGCAAGTATTTGTCTGTGCATCTTTTCTGAGCCTTTTGAGTAATCATTCTGGCCTCAGCTCAGGAAGGGACAGTATTCCTCCTCTGGGCAGTGGTACCTATAGACCTGACATTCAGCATGCATTCCAAATCCTGCATAAATAGAGCTCTTTATGTGGCACATTCCTAATTCAGATTCTGCTAATTATTTTTCCTGCTGGTTTTGGTCTGGCCACATTCTTAATGATGCGATATATTATAGATTTAATATCAGAAATATAAACCTAGCAATGGAGGTCATTTGTGTCGAAGCTGTGAATGTCCATTTTCAGCTTCCTGTTCTAATAATTTCATGTCTTTCATTTCAAGACCATGAAGACCAGCAGCTTTTCTCACCTTTCTTATGCTTTAACTTTCCCTCCCAGTTTTCAGGATGTCTGTTGCTGTTTGTATCTCCAGATAAGCCTAGTCCTGACAGGGGGAATTGAAAAATCAAAGGAAGGATGGTCAGTGTAGGACAAGATAGACAAAGTGCATGAGTTCTCATAGGCAAACCTTACAGGGGTCAGTAAAGAATGCTTAACTTGTACGAGGCATGGTAAGACAAATGAATAGATTGAAAAGTTGGGTTTTGGTTTTCTGGTTGAGTGTTAGATTGAAACTCCTTTGAAAAATAAAATTCAAGTAAAACCAGAGAAAGAAGGTCTTCAAACAGAAGGTGCTTTAATTTGTAAATAACGAAGAGTGCTTCCTTCCTCTTCTGTTCTCCAGATTTTAAAATCTAGGTAATGCATAAGATACCTTTTTAAACCCCAATGATATTCATCTTCTAAAATAGGGACTGTTTTCACAGAAAAAATAACATTTGTATTTTCACTTATCCACTAGTCTGATGAGAGAAAAATGCACTTCCATGATGCAAGTGAAAGCAAGCTTATTATTGTGAACCTAAACAGCCCTAGATCAAATAAGCTAAGCTTTTGTAACTTGGAGTTTCCTTTTTTTTTTTTCTTTATTCTTTCTTTCTTTTTGTTTATTTACTTTTGTCCTGGGAAGAACAACACAGTTACCAGTACTGCTACCAGGCCCTTTGACATTCTTCTTGTGAGATGCTAAAGTTTGTCTTCACTGGTGAAAAATGTGTGGCTTTGTGCTAGGGTAGTTGGCAAACTTGGGTTGTCCTGAGGATTTGTGAGGTGAATTTGCCAAGGTTAGCTCCCTTAATGACTTCAGGAAGTTTGCCCCAGGGTAAATCAGTGTCACATCTTCCCAGAGGTGATGCTTTGCTCTTACCTTGGGGCGGGCTGTGTGTGTTGTCATACTGAGAGAGATGGCCTGTGCTGCAAAAGAGCCTGGAGTGGGCTGATGAAGGAAGGGGATCATCTGCTGGCTTGGGTGTCAGGCCTGGTCAGAAGCAGCTGTCAGGACCTGGGTTGAGGCTAGTGGAGGTAAGATTCATCTCTATGGTCCAGATGAGCTTTCACAAATTTCCCTAATGGTGGAATTGCTGCTGCCGCTCTGATATTGGGGTCCCTAACAGCACAGATCAAAATTAGCTTATGTTTACCCAGAAATGCTATGATTTCAGCTGTGATTGCAGTGTTTGCATCTCCTACAGAAAACGTGCATTTCCTAATAGTTCAAATACCTAGGACCCTTCCTCAAAAAGCATTCAGCCATTGCTTAAGTGGATTCAGTTAGGTCAGGCTAAATGAGCCAAACGTTGTTACTCCCATGTGCTTTTTACAGCTGCCATGTGTCAGAATTTAACTGAGCCCATCAAAGTTGACATGAATGGTTAGCAAGTCATTGGGAGAAACCTGGCTTGACTTTGCAGGTGTAGGCTGGCTTCATGAGGTTAAGGTTGCTGTTAGGCAGAGGGTAATAAAGACTGTGTTGGTTTCAAAAGATGCTGCTTGAACCAGGAAGACAAGATGGTTTGAGAGCATTGTCTGAATGACACCCACAGTGACGGAGGACCTCTGCTCAAGTGCCACAGGACACGTGCTCTCCATATCTCACTGCCTCCAGCAAGAATGCCAGTGGTAGTGCATTTGTATGTATTTTGTATGTTACACCAGCATGTATATGCATCTACTTGCAACCTGTATTGTTGATTGAACTCTGGTTTTTAGCTAGCCTGTTTTGTGAAGATTTAGATGTTCTTCCCTTGAGCCTGCACCCTGGCTTGTTAGGTCATGTAACCAGGAAATAATAGTACATTTGCAGGAGGTACCATAGTTACTTGACTTGTTGCTATTCTTTCAACACAACGGTAACCAGTCACACAAGCATCACAGCAGAACCCTCAAGACACTGTAACCATCTCCTAGAATTGTTCTCCTCCCTCTGCAAGAGAATCTGATGTCTGAAGCTGGGAGCCTTCATACATCTCTTCTCAAAGCTGGACTTCTAGTGAGAGGAAGGTGAAAGGTTTCTCACCAACACTGTGGTCATGTGGACGAGTGAGATTTGAAACAGAACAACTTTGTGTAAACTGTTGTGCCGCAATGGCCACAGTATGTACATGAGGGACAGCATCTCTGGAGTAGTGCTGGTGCCTCATTTCAGAGAACACTTCATTACTTTTATGGGAATCATTTGAAACCATTTACATGGACACAAGGGCATTTTGAATCATTTGCAATGCAGTCGTGGGATACCTTTGGGTGGCACTTTGCTTCTGCTCTTCTCATGCTCTGGAGATGGCAGGCTCGGGTGAACAGATGAAACTTGCCCTGTAGAAATGTCGGGGAAGGGGAGGGGAATCCCTCATTAGCCAACATTCAAATTAATAAACTGCTTTGTAATTTCAGAACTATGCTCATTTATTTGATTTAGCATTAAAAATGGAAAGGCTGACAGACTTTCTTCAAGCTGACAAATACGAGTAACTAATGATGGACAGTCGAAGGGACTAACTATTGTCAGTACAGCCTTGGGGTGATAAAAACAAGTTTAAAGCTGAGAACCTTCCCAGGATAGGAGGAGGTGTTTGACACAGTTTTACTAGTGTTGGGGCACATATGTGCTGCCCAATTGACCAGGCTGGAAATATGAATGTATATTTAAAAAAAAAAAAAAGTTGTAAAATGCTCAAATCACACAGATTTTTTTTAATTTTTTTTTAACAGCACAAAAATCCTTGTGTGTTTTTTTTTTTTTTTTTTTTTTAAGTTGCATTAAAACAGCACTTAATAAAAGGAAGATATTTCTGTGTCAGCAGGTTAAGAAAAGTCAGTACTTTTCAGGATTTTTAGTTCAAGTTCAAATGCAAATCACTTGTGTGTTGTTTTTCTTTTTTCCTATTTTTCTTTTTTTTTCCTCCCTTTTTTCTTCTCCCTTCCTCCCTTTCTCATCTGTGATTTGTAAGCAGAAGACATTTTTTCTTTTTAGTGGCTGATTATGAAAGTTGTTCTAATCTATTTTTGTTGTTCAAGAAATATGAAAAAGAGAGTTGAAATGGTGAAAAACAAAGTTGCTTGGGGGGAGATGATGTATAGAATACTTGTTTGAATGTGTGGTTTAATTCTTAAGATGCTACTACATGTAACTTCTGGAATTTTTTTATGGTAACTGTAAACTAGGATATATACATGGTTGAGATTAGTCTTACCTACTTTTTTTTTCCTCTTTGTTTTTCTTTTATAAGTTTTGCAGGTGTCATTTATATGAAATTGAAAGATTTAACTTCAAAATATCTTTGAAGTTGACAAATAAAGAAGATCTCTCTCAAAGATTTCCATGAGATGTAGCAAGCTATTGAAATACATGCTGCCAATTTCTGTGCTCCATGACTTTGATACCAGGTTTGTTTTCATGTCCCAGTAATTTAAGCATGTTTGCAACTGAGTGACCTTATTTTGCATATAAGATTACCAGTGAAGAGTAAAAGCTGCTCCTAGTTACTCAAAAAGGCTTAGCTTCTGTCTTGATCTTTTGAAAGTTACTTTGAGAGACACTGATGAAAACAATAGTCTAACTTTGCAAGACATTTTTGTCTGAACTTTTAATTAAAAATACTTACTCTGATTGTCTCCTTGTGCGAGAGGGAGATAAATCTTCTGCTTAAGAGGGCTAATATATCTGGTGCCACATATCAGGTTGTCTCTACAGGTCCCTGTTAAAGTAGAGTTGTAGGCTTATTAGCATCCTATTAATATGTGCATAAAATGTAGTCTGTGTCTGAGCCCAAATACACAAGCTGGGAAATCAAAGAGAAATCCTTCACACCTTTTGCTGGCTTCATCCTGAACTTTTATTTATCTTGAAACAACTTCCTTAAGAGAATTTCCTCTTCTAAAGGAAACACTTTCCTCCATACTTAACAGTGGAATACTGCATTGAATTATTTTTGGAGCGACATTTAGAGAGAATTGTTTTAATCGTGACATATGAATCTTAATTTTGACTTGTGTAAAATATTAATCGCTTCAAAAAGTATTGAACCATCTAAGGCTTTTTTCTTTGTAGGAAAAGTCTAGGGGCATGTTGAGTAGAGAATATATTTACTTGTATTTTATCAAATGTTTGTAATGAAGGGACTGTAAAGACTGCATTTTTACAAATTTTATTTAAGTAAACAATAGCAGCATACTTGTTTCTGAGTACTTGAGTGCTGTATATATACTGCAAAATTACTTCTAAAACTCAGATTGGTTTAATACCAACTTAGATAATGCAGTGGAAAAAATGTGTATTTAACACTCTTTGCCATTTAAAATTACTTCCGTGTAGCTTCTGTTAGTAAGCAGTTGATTTAGGCTGTATTAGTGTAAGTCACTATCAAACCAAAGTAAGAGATTTGTACAAGTTTAAAATTCACTCTTTAATTTAAGTGTTTTCTAAACCAGTACAGCTTGGTGCTCAGACAGAGGCTGTTACAGTTGTAAAGTCATGCAGACTGCAGTCTGATGCTGGTTAAGCACTGTCCTTTTCCCAGGCAGACACAGAAACACCCTGTTAATTTTGTCAGGCAGAAAAGAAAAAATACTTTCCGAGTACTGACTCTTTTATATTCACATTGCATTTTGGAAATCTGGTAAGAAGGTTTTTGTCAGCTTATACGCATCTCTTATAATATTTTACCCTGCAGTAGTAGACTCCCACTTGACTATTACTATTTTTTAACCATTGATGTTGTAGGAGTTCAGTGGCAGCTGGCTGTGGAAAAGTGCATTTCCTAACTGATCTTGGCTCAAGCTGGTTTGAGAAGTTGTGCCTGAGAGCCTGGCCTGGGCTCCAGAACCATCTGGATGAACTGTCAGGAATTGTGGTGCTCTGTGCACGGTGTGGCCAGAATGGGAATCGTATCCAGGATGGCATTTGTGCAAAGCAAGTTGAGAGTTGCAGGTGGGGAGTGGGTAGGATGGATCCTTGCACACGCTATTTTATCTGGTGCATGGCAAAATCTCAAGCGTGTCTCATGCACTATTAGGAATTGTTTAAAAAATAGGGAATTCTGTTAAAGCTTGAGGGTTGAGAGAAAATACATTTGGCAATGGAAGGTGAAGTGCATGCTTTTAAAATCAGACCATTGATTTATTCATTTAAATAAATCTAATTTAGCATTTCAGAAACAGTTTCCAATAACCACCCAAAATCTATTTTTCTATGTTTTTCTTCAAGATTTTTTTTTTTTTTAAAGAAACATTTTTCCCCTTCATTTCCCTGACTTGCAGCTGCCAGTGAAAGTGTCCCCTGCATTGCCTGCAGCCTGGTGCCTGCTGGTGACTGTGCTGCAGAACCAGCGTGAGCAGCCCTCAGGGAAGCTCTTCCCACACCAGTGTGCCAATGGCTCTGGAAGCCTGGGTGGAAAAGTCACTGTATCCAATTACGAAGTTGTAATTCGGATTTGTGAAAGTATGCTAATGCTTCTTTTTACAGGAGTTCCTCACACGTTATTACTTCGGGCTTCATGTTGCTGTTTCCCACTGTATGTTAATGTCAAATAAATATGTGGGTGACCAGGAAATATAGGCTTCCTCTGCCTGGGCCTGCATATACAAAATGGTTGAACTTGTAGCCTTGTCAACAATGTCATGGGGGCCTTGAAGTCTACAAAAAAGTCAGCTCAAGTTTTTTTTCTCTTCCACTATCTTAAGCTTGTTTAAAGTGAATATTTTCCACAGTGAGTTGTATGCATCAATATATCACCAATCAGACTAATATGGAAATAAAATAAAATTAAAAACAAAACAAATCATGCTTATTTTTTTTTCCTGCTCAAGAGCTATCTATGGAGTAGACCACATTTGTAGAGATGAGTAGGTGTAAGTAAGTAAGGTGTTGTAAAGGCCTGTATGTGTCTAATTGCACTTCTGTTCATTGACAAGCATGTCTGCATGGACATGGGGGGCCCTGGATGGTTTTGAGTACAGAGCAGGGAAACAGCAGTGGTGATGAAAATAAGCACATTTAAATAAGTAACTATGGTTGCTGACAAACTTAAAATCAGTTTTATCCCTACCATTTTAAACTGGAAATACTTGGAATACATTAAAATACTAATATTAACATAGCAAAAGTCTTTACAGCTAATTATTTCAGACCTGCAATGTACTTTGAAGTGAGCCTCCAGCTGTCCCCCCTTGGCACTTGGCAGCTCACATCACAGAGCAGGGTTGATGTCAGATGGATGGAGGATGTGCTTCGCCTCATGCATGCCACCTGCTAGAGGATGTTTCTGTCCATAGATCCAGATTAGGGGTAGCCCAAAGTGAAAATCCCAAAGCAGATGTTGGGTCCTCAGCACTGACTTTCATTCTGGAGGTTCAGCTTCCACTGTGCTGTGCTAATGTATACGTGGCCAGAGACATGTACCCAGAATCTGCTCATTTCATTGCTCTTAAAGTGTCTGCAGTGCATCTTAGGAGGTGTGAAATTCTTGATCCTGTTCAATCATTTGTAAAGATGGACTCTGTAAAACTGTATTAGGACTTAAAATCTCTAATTTGGATGTGTGATACATTGATACATGACCAAATAATCCGTCATTTTTGGTCTTGACACATATTTACTTTAAGCAAATAAAATAACCTAGACTACAGGTTTGGTTGTGGCAGTTTGTGTTAGGAAAAAAAAAAAAAGTCTGTAGGAGTAAAGGATGGTAACTTTGGAATTTTTCCTCAGGTGCTTTCTTCAGAAGAAAAAAAAAAAAATTGGGAATATTGAGGAGGAAGGGGAAAGAACTGACTGCAGGGGAAACTGAGTGTAGGGTTCTGCTTTAGTAGAGGACCTGCCAGTAACTGTTTCTCTGGTTGTAGTAGGTATTACGAGAAAACCCTCACAGAGTATGTCTGCAGCGAAGCAAGGCATTTAAATATGTGCTTTAATGCTTCAAGTTCACTACCTTTCTGAACCCAAATCTCGCAGTTGCTCTGCATAGGAATGTGTATATGTAATAGGTTATGGAGAGCGGAAAGAAGTGGGTGTGAACAGCGTAGATGCTGCTTTGCTGCACTCACTGCCTGCAGATGCCCAGGCTGTGGCTGTCTGTGAGCTTGCACCGTTGGAAGCTGGCGCTGCAAAACTGTAGCCTCTGAGCTGTTGATCTCCGTGGTGTTTCCCAGTGTTTCTGTTTTATGGTCCTTCTACATCTCTGTAGACTTCCCAGTGCCTGAATTACTGGAGTGCAGCACCAGGCTGGTGAAATGGTTATAAACCAACAAGGAAATAAAGCTTTTGCTCCTTTCCTGAACCATTTTGGGTTTCATTAGGATTATTAGCATGACAGGGTTATAGCTATGTTTACAGAAACACAAAATCTGAAATACTGTATGTAGGCCGTTGTTTTAGTTGTGACCACGACAGTTATTTATTAATGTTTAAATATCAATATAGTGCTGGTAGGTATCTGTGAATGTCTTCAACCAGCCACAGTAATGCAGTGAAAGGCAAATGGCATGTCTACATTTTACTTGCTTTGTGAGACCAGGCTCTGACTTCTAGAATTGATAGGCACATTCAGTCAGGTGCTCACTTAATCACATTTTTAAGCTTTCTCTCCATTTTGAAAATAATTGACATGAGAAAATCCTAAACACGTAGGTGGTAGGAAATTAACAGAGTAAAACAGTAAATGCACTGTTTGCCCCTTTCTCAACGTGGTTTTGAGTTTAGTTAATTCAGGGCTTATGAAGTAGCACATTGCCTTTCCTGTGCAGGGAGAAACTGGGCACCTCAAGATTGTGTATGTTACTGGCACAAATCTGAATTTTTAAATTCCTTTGACAGCTAGCCTTGCAAGTATGCCAGGTGTGAATTTCATCAAAGTATTAAACATATTTCCCTATTTAAAGTAAATATTAGTGATTTAAAGCAACTCGCAAACTAAAGGAAGTAGAAGAAAATCAGTGTCCAGTTGATCTGAGTAGTATTTTGCTCTGAGGTTTTCATCTGTGTGGACTTACCTACATTTATAAGTAGTAAATGGTGGCATATGCTCAGCTAGCATTGAGAAAAATAAACGGTGCTATCTGTTTCAGTAGTGCAAGAGGTACAATTGAGACCTGCTACTAACAAAAGCTGGTTTTACTGTTTGCATTAATATTATGCTAAACACCATGGTGCAGTGAGCTAAACAAGGTCCTCCTGTGGATTCGTGCCTCAAGACAGCTCTGTTGGCTTCTTCTCTGGGGTGATGCCATGTTCCCACCTTTCCTCTTTGGCCAGCGCTGACAGAATTGTCCTTTACTTGGTAACCTGCTCCCACAAAATGTTTAATTCGTGGTTTTGGTGTTTTTGTTTTGTTTGTTTTTTAATTATCTCTGTCATATTTAGGTCAAATCAGCTAACAGATTTGCAGCAAATAATTTCTTAACACCCAGAATGTGAACCTCATTTTCCTGGGAAAGCAGAACAGTATGAACCATATTCCTTTAGAAAAACATGCAAGAAAAAGGAAAAGAAAAGAAAAGAAAAGAAAAGAAAAGAAAAGAAAAGAAAAGAAAAGAAAAGAAAAGAAAAGAAAAGAAAAGAACTGTCTGCAATGGATTCAGTGACCTATAGCTTGAATGATGGAGACTGTAGGATGACTTTTTTCATAGGCAATTTAAAGCTTTACTTTCTTCTTCACTTGAATATAATGTGATCTTTTCACAAGTGTGTAATTCTGTATAATTCTCCCCAATCATGTAGCATGGGATTTCTCTTAGCATTAGCTGCTACAAGTTAAATATCTCTCCTAAACTAGTGATATAAGACACCTCCTCCCCCATATGGCCGATAGCAATGCCACAGTGATTCATCTCACCTGTTTTACTCACCTATCCTAGAATGGGATAAATGGCAATCTGGAGGCACTTATCTCTCTTGCTTGACTACAGAAGGAGCCTAGATGACTGGCTTTGACGAGCCACCTGATTTGTAGGTGGCTATTGACGGGGGAGGCTACCTCTTTTGATCTTTTTGGTGCTGAAAGGATTGCTTATATATGTATACATACACACACACATGCACATAGTTATACAAATAATAGCACTTTTCTTATTAATTGGTGTTTTGTGTATCAATTTGTGTACACTTCAGTGATCAGTACTTAAGCGTATCGTTTTGTGTGAGTTAGCCCCAGATTTCTTTTTGATATGTAACAAGACAAAACTGAAATGTGTGCTTGCAGATACAATTATGCAGACATGGTAGTTCCCTTCCCATCATGGAACAGGGCAGCTCTCACTGTAATGAGTGAAACTCCCACCAGTTTGGCACATGGGAAAGTCTGATCTCAAGTGGAATAAATAAACCTCATTCTGAAACTTCAGTAAATGTCCACCACAGTCGTATCCTTTCAGCTGTGAAGGAGGATGTCTGAGCTCACATGTATTCATGGGGCAACACATTAACAGAGCCCATCTTAGTTCAGTTCTGTTGTATGTCTAGATCTATGGCAACAGGCAAACTGGCTAGGCTTTCTGTGCCTGTCTTTCCCCACGTGTGTTGTTTTTTTGTATTGCTGAGAAACTGCCGTGTCTGTATAGTTTCAGTATCCAAACACCCAGTTATGCAGAGCTCCTGTCCTCCAACCTGCCAGGCAACAGTGATGCAGACCTTTGAGGACTTGGTTCCTTGCTGTGCTGAGAGGAACAGATCAGGTACTGAATTTTTCTGCCTTGGTGGCTACATGGTCTCCTTGGAGAGCTGAGCTGCAAAGCAGCAGCAGAGAAAGCTCGGTGTTGCCAGACACTTCCCATGACCTGTGCACTGGCCAGGGGAATTACGGATGCACACAGGAACTGCAGGGTTTTTCTGAATTATCTTTCTGAATTCTAGGCTGCCAATATCTGGTAATCATAAGGACACCTCTGCACCACATACCTGCATGGCAGTACTGAGGCGCATGTCACAAGGTTTCAGGCATGCAGCTGGCTGTTCTTTGAAACTCATCAGGCAGGTGTCCTGGGAGTTCTGTTGCAGAGTTCATCCCGCTGTCATTAATGATTTCGAGTGCAGGTTGTGGGGTCGTTGCATGCAGAGGCTGCACATGAATGGCTCCTGCAGGCTGTCAGAGGAGCTGGAGTTGGGAGCTTTGGTGAGAACGGTTGGCAGAGGTGGCATAGGGAGCTCGGGGATGGGCACAGCTCTGCCAACAGCCCGTGGGGCTTTGATTTGTTTATTTATTTATTTACTTGCCTACTCGCCTATCTATCTATCTATCTATCTATCTATCTATCTATCTATCTATCTATCTATCTATCTATCTTAATGGTAGGGTTGGGGATGGGGGAATTGTTAAAAATGAAGGAAAACATGGAGAGCTCTGAATTAACACAGTAATGGTCCACTTTCTTCGCTTTCCTGTAGTGCCAAAATCATCAAGAAATGATCAAACATCAGCTGATGATGTTTTGGCTATGTTTCATCTAGCAGCAATGATGGAAGCAGAAATGGCACATGAGAGCACCTCGGCTGTGGGTGGTTGGTAAAACTAAGTTAATTTAGTGGATTAGAGTGGATTGTTCCACCCACATCACATTGTATTATGACACAAACTAGAGAGAGCTCTCACTTCTCTGTGCTGGATTATGACTTTCCTCTGGTTTTTGCAGTGGTATAATGCTGCAAAAGTACTTCTTCATTTTGGCAAAATAGTGGCAAAGTGACAAAATCTTGGTTTGGGAGATCCAACCTGCCTTATTTTTTTTTTTTTTATTTATTTTACAATCCTAAGATGCAAAAGTAAGAATCTTATTTTGTGTAACATGGCAATAAAACTCTGTACTTCCTGTGAGTGACTTTAAAAGGCTTGGATAATTTATTGAGGTTCTTTGGATAGCAGATACAAAATAACTTATAGTTGATATAAGGATCTCAAAATTGCACATGTTTTGTGGAATTTTGTGACTGAAGTAGAATATATTTTTCTGTGGTTCTTTATTAATTATTTAGGGCCTTGGCTTAATTTTAAGAACAATATCCTTTTCTCTCCATTCTACCAAACAGACTGTGCTTTGAAAAAATAAAGTCCTTTTTGCAGAATCTGAGAATTCACAAATATTTTCCCTGTGAGCCCATTTTCCTGACCTCAGCCATTGTGTTGTGCATTCTCCTCCGAAAGAGAAGTTGAAAAGGAGAGAGACACAAAGGGGAAAAAGATGATAGTATCTCAATTTTATTTTCTTTCCTGAAAAGTATTCTCTTTGGACAGACAGCAATTGTAGTTTCCAATGACACAAACTTGAAGGGAAACACAAGAAGACTACAAACAGGTTTATGGGCCTATCAGCAGGAATATGTGGCTACAAATTGCTGAGTAAATGAAACAGCCTGTTGTTTCCTAAGCCTGAGTTTGTGAGTGTTATGCCAAAGTATTTGAGGAGGAGCTAGAGCACCAGGCGGTGTAAAGGATACCTGCTGGGGCCTAATTGGTGCCCACTGTTGTTAATGGCTTCCTGTGGCTGAATGTTTACTTGTCATTTGTTTTGTGCTTTGTTTCCCAGCTACTGGAAGGAAAAAAATACTGACCAAAACTTTATTTTGCTTTTAAGTGGACATCCCTGGACATCCAAGTGCTGCACTGCAAATTGTCTCATGATGTTAAGTACCTCAAGTCTGTTCCTCGGTCCTGCCATTATCTGGTATGCTTCAAATGTTAGATTTGCTTTGGATATTGTTTTGGAATTTAGAAAATGATCTTATTTATTACACTATATTAACTATATAACCAAGAAAAATATGCCATATGAATGTCTGGGGCTCTGTCTACTGCAAAGCTTTGCATAGTTAGACATCTAAGAAATATCAGTCTATTTTTAAGCTTCTGTTTTCCTAAAAGGTTTATTTCTCCCATAAATCTCAATTTTTGTGGGATCTCTGTAAGTGGTCTGTTAAAGATAAGGAAGAACGAAACTTTGCATGTTCAGAACTTACCTACAAAAAAGTTCTCACATATGACACACTGGTTTAACATTGGATTTATTTTTTTTTTTTTTTTTTTTTCCTGTTCAGATCCAAAGGACCTAAATAAAAACTATCCAGGTCAATGTTTCAGATCCCTTGCTTGCTTTGTCCTTGGTTTCCTTAACAAGATGGCTTGTTAGTGCCAGCTACGGTGTGAACACCTCCCTGCTAGGAAAAAGGAGTGAAACTGCTATTTTTAACTAGGCCACCAAATAGTTTGTGGTGAATAACCATGTACACACACTACTGATCAAGAAAGAATTAGCATTAGTGAAAACATCCTAATCCTATAATCTTGCATCTCCTCTACCTCTTACACTGGGTTGTGGGGCTGGGTTTTTTGTTTGGCTGATGTCAAGGGAGATTTAGTTTCAGTAATCCTAGAGAGGACTACAGACTTCTGAGAAAAAATACCTATGTCCCAATGTAGCAATTAATTCTTATTCTGCTTATCTCTGTTTAAAGAAGAACTTTTAGATACTTGCCCTCTGTTCACATGGTTATAAAGCGTGATAGATGGTAATGTAATATAATCGCAAAGAACTGAATGAGTTTGCTAGTGATAAGGTTATGTTTGCAAGACACTACTATAGTGGTAATACGTTAGATTTCAATCAGTGTTTGCGATGCTGTGGGAGAAGGTTTCAATGAATTGCGGAGCATTAAGTTTGGGGACATAAATCTAGTTCCTCTATTGCCACTGTCTGTCATTTCAGCCCTGATTCACAAGCGTGTCACTTCCATATACACTTGGCTTGTACACCTTACAGGTGCACTGTCTGCAGAGTATTATCTCATGTTATCTTCTATTACCACTCCAGATGAAGCCATCTGGAGATTTCCTTTATCAGGCACCAAGTCTAGAAGCTTCCAGGAACTGAAAGAAATTTCATGCATTGTAGCTGACTGTGATTTAGATATTGACTTCTAGATATCTAATCTGTAATTAACTGTGTACTGGAGAGAGGGTGGAAGATGGGTCTAAAATTTTCTTGACAGGCAGATTTCCACTTTGCAGGCTGATTTCAGGGAAAGCACATCTAACTAACATGAGGGTGCTTTTCTGTAATTCCTGAAGGGTCATGGTCTGTAAGAAAAAAGAGGCATCTGAGCTGCTTCCCCCTAAGTTAGGAGGGTGGTGATCAAAATAATGGAGGGAAGACTAAACAGATTTGCCCCCTCTTCAAAGAGAAGCATAATATATTTTAGGATATTCTCATTCTTAAGTGTGTTTCTAACACATCTCCTGGGACTTAGCCAAGGTACTTGCTTTTTTAAAAAATTGGGGTTTTTTTTTGTTGTTATTGAATATTAATAATCTAGTATTTTTATGCTCTCTCTCTCACAGGTTAGGGGACTATGGGATAAACTAAATGTGGAGTCTTAAAGAACCAAGAGGACTGTAAAGAGTTTTGGATATTGATTCCACAGGACTGTTGCAGTTCACATCTCAAAGAAAAACCTAAGGATATAAAATCAAAAGTTGAGCTTCTTATACAGTTTGTCATATCTGAATATTTAAGCAGTTCAGATTAAAAAAAAAAAAATAAAAGAGGCCCAAATGAAAACTGATTGTAAAAAATGTCAGCAAGAAAAGAAGTCGGACCGATAAATGCTGGAGGTGCGTGTAACTCATTAAAATCAATGCAACTGTGCTGGCTTGTGTCACCTGAGAATCAAGCCCAGAAATGTGGAGTTATCCCTTTAGATTAATTCCTCTCTCTATCACATTTTTTTCTGCTTGTTAAATAAAAAATATCCCAGGCTCTAGAAAAAGGAAAACTGAAATACATTTCAAATAGAGATACAAAACAATAAAATCCAAAGTGATATTCTTTCAATTATTTTGATAAAAATGAAGCCTGTATGCCAGAGTATGTAGAAAGTCTGATCAGTTTGCCCAACATGTGTTTTAAACAAGTGGCTTTCATTATTGACTGCAATACAGTATTAAAGTGATTATTCATGTACAGTAATCTTCAGGTTTGGATGAGAAATACTTTGACTTTTGATTGCGAGAATTTATATGTCACTTGCTCATTTTGATCCTCTTAAAAGTCATTGAAATATGCATATTCAGTTCTCAGTCTTTGCTACATTGCTCCTCTCTTAATCTTTCCCTATTTATTTTATACCCTTATGTTATTTTGTACCTTAATTTTTGCTATGATCCTGCAAATATGTACTTGCTTCACTGTAGCTATTTCATTAATCTGAATTTGGTTGTTGAGTCAAGACTGCCAGGTCTATGAATTAAGAGAGTATTACTTAATCCATACTGATCCCTTGATTTCTATAGAGATGTCTATAGATGTGAAGCATAGGTTGCTTTGCACTTCCATTCTGGTTACGGCATGAAATACCTTAAACAAATATGGGGTTGCTACGATAGCAAAAAATAATAGAGGGAGATGCCACTCTGCAAACTGAGTACCCAAGAGTTAGAAAACTGTAATAATTGTACCATTATTGCTCATTTCACAAGCCAGCAGTATACTTCTGATCATGGTTTTGCTTTGACTTTACAGTGATTGCTTCCAAAACTTTGCCTTCCTGTGCCTTTGTAAGAACCAGTATGGAGCAGCCAGCTGTCATTTCTCTAAGCCAAAGATGTGGACAGCTGAAAAAAGAAGTAAGCAATTTCTACTATAATTAAACAAAACACTTGTCCTTTCAAACAGTGCTACTCGGACTGAAATTACGTAATCCAAAGTAATTTCTCTCTGTGTCTGAGCTGTGCTTGGTAAAGGAAAATAGCGAAGGCAGCTACTGTCAGCAGGTCTGCTCTGCCTCAATCCCTGTCAAAGACTTGCCTCCCTACTTCAAATGCTTACACAGGCAAAATAGTTCTTTTGCTGATAGATATTCCCCGGGGAGAATAAGCTTTTCCAGCAGAACAGCATTTTTGCCTCTCAAGCTATGTCTTGACCATGGTTTTGGTAGAGCAGTTGTGTCCCACCGTAGTAGAACTGCTCCCTGCCTTCCCTGTACTATTCTTGAGTCATTCAGTTGCCTGGCAAAGTTTAAAATGTGGACCTAGCTATAAGAACATGCTCATCAGGCCTCTCTGTTCTTTATAACTTCCCAGTTGTAAAGAATGAGAATTACCACCCTTGTCTTTTTCTTGGAAGGCTTTCATTTTACTGAAAATTTGAGAGTGAATTCACATCCACCTGCATACCACAAGAATAACACTGTGCTTTATGGTGAGAAGGGACCATAAGACATTAGAATAGAGAAATATTAATTATACAGACAATGTTTCCTGGCTGGGCAAGTTCTCTGCCAGATTCACAGACCTGCTGCTGCTGTTAGGGAGAAAGAAGAGAGCTAAAGAAAAGAGACTTGGTGAATGCATCCAAGTTTTTTGATGCCTCACACAAAACTTAAGTGGTATGGAGGCAGGGAGGACATTTGAGGGTATATAGAGCGAAGAGGAGTGACACAGAGATAAGGAGGGTGCAAATGCTAAGAAGCAGCTTTACTGGTATTTGCCCCCTCTTCTTAGTAGAACACCTTACCTTCCAGCTCGTTATTGCCAGATGTCCTGTGCGAAGGTACATGTCTGAAACAGCAGCAGGATACGAAGGAAAGCAAAAATATTTCCTGTTTTTACTTCAGGCCACTTCTCACCTCCTCCCCTCAAACCTGCTTTCTCCCCCTCTGTGTACAGTTCACCAGCTGTGCCCTGCGAAATGAGCTGGGGTGGGCTGCGTTCTTCACACCTCTGTGCGATGCTCTCCCCATCTGCCAAACTTAGCAATATTTCTTAGGCCAGACTGTCAGGTGTCTGAGGATAACTGAGGGTTTCATTTGCAGTTTGCATTCTTTTCCTAAGTACTGCATGCTCGGGAGAGAAGTCAAAAGCAGTCGTATGATTATGAAATCAACGGTTCCATCCATCTGTCTTTCACTTTAATAAAGTCAGTTCTGTCCAAAAGGTATTTCACACTAAGCTCATTTATATTGCAAGGGACAAAAATAACATCCCATTTCTAGAGGAATGAAAAATGTGTTGAGCCTCAGTCTCTTCCTGCCAGGCTGAATATTCTAATCTTAAATACAGATTTTTTTTATTGCATATAGATATATGTGTGGCCATTTTGTGCCTGAATTTACCTGTTCGGGGCATATAATTTACTGTATAAATTCCTATGTTTGCTGTATAAATTAGATACACAGCTCCTTGTTTAATGTGTTTTACAAGTTTAGAGCCTGTTTACCAAATGGTAACCTAGACAATGAAACAGTTTGAATTATGAAAGAAGATGTGTGCTTTTGGTTTGGGAATTCTAGAACAAAAAATTAGGAATTTATCCTGTATAGTTGACTATATGGCTTGAAGTTTTATTTGCATATACACAAAGTGTATTACACTACTTTGAACAACTTTGAAGGAGTCCCCATTGGTGGATTCTGACAATGTTACTACAAGGTAACAAGAAGTGATATATCTGGTCTGCTAAGGCCATTTTGCTGTAAGAGAAGATGAGCCCTGACGCTAGTCCAACTTTGTCATGAAGCTGTGTCAAAAGGAGTTCAGATTGGATGTTAGGAAAAGGGTCTTCACTGAGAGGGTGGTTGGTTGCTGGAATGGGCTCACCAGTGAAGTGGTCACAGCACCCAGCTTGTCAGAATTCAAGGAGTGCCTGGACAATGCTCTAAGTCACATGATTTAATTTTAGGTAGTCCTATGAGGAGCAGGGAGTGGGACTCGATGATCCTTATGGGTCCCTTCCAACTTCAGGTATTCTATGATAGTATTTCCAGTGGTGAAGAATGGACCTGCCAACATCCAACTATTTCCTTGTACAACTTCATCTGGATCTCTTGCAGTCGTTGTCATTGTCAAGGTAGTATATTCTTCCTGTGGCAAGTTAGATTTTAGTTAAGGGATTTAAGCAATAACACTGAGGCCTTAAAGGTGGCCTCTAGTGTGAGGGGAAAAGCTGACTCATTTGGTACGATGAAAACTTTTCTTCTGATCAAAAGATGGCTTCAGCCTGTTGTCCAGCTTAAGATACAGCTTCTCTCCTCCCAGTTAGACTAGAGAAAAATGTACAGTGTAGACCTTACAAGTTGAAGCTCTGATAGCCCTGAAGTTGTGTAGGTGTCCTCTGTTAGACTGAAGATGGAAGAAGGTATCATTGTCAGGTGTGGGTTTACCTGAGTGTAGACAGAAAGAAAGAGGAAGGGTGGTGAAGAGAGAGTTGGCTTCTCCTGTTAGTTCATGTTTGCCATCTACTGCTTCTCAGGTGTGAGGCTGACAACTCACCTCTATACTACCTTCAGTACAATAGGATATCCTTTTAGCACCTCCAGGGATGGAAAGAAATGCCAGCACTGCACAACACCTGTGTGATGCTTACATCCCCTCCCAGCTGTAGTTCCCTGTGGCAGGATCCTCTCTATAGCATCACCTCAGCCACCTTGGCTGCCTTCACAGCCACCACCACAGGAGTAATGGGGAACTTCAGAGTGAAGCACTGCATTGGCTGTTGGAAAGTGGGTGTCTGTAAATGAGGGAAAGGGCGATAACCCAGTTATTTCTTTTGACTGTCCATCCTCTTTCCTAGTATCAGCTCTGCCTTTCCTAGGTAGCACTGTAACCCACTATAAGAGGGGGAAATATCTGTTTATTGCAAGCATTGCCCCATGCAGGTAGCAACATGCTCTGGAAAATAATAAATGAACTTTATATAAATGAACTTTAATAAATAAATGAAGAGTTATTTGAACTGTGGGTAGGATTTCGCATTGGAACTCAGGTCTTGTTAGAGCATTGCTTTGGCTCTAATGTGGACTTGCTGCCTTTGGCCCTCTGTATGCTGGAAGATACCAAATGGTATCTTTTGGCTGCAGGCTGGAAAAGAGCGTGGGTAAGCAAATTTCACTCTGCTTTCTCTTTTGATATCTGACAGCTACATTCTTCAAGCTGAACCCAGGAGTAGTTTACGGTGAACCGCTCCGATGAGCAGACATCCTATGCAGAACAGTGGGTCTAGGGCAGGCGTTATGGTTTTGTGTAGGCTGACAGGAAGGCTTACTTGGGCAGCCATATATGACAAAAACTGATTTATTCCATTGCCATTAAAAGTAGCTTTGAGGCCAAACTCTTTTCTATCTTTACCATATGGGTAGATGTTGCTTCTATAAACCACAGTTTTGTCTAATCTTAAAATTCCCCATGCATAGGACTTAGCCACCAGCTGAGAGCTTTAGCAGGATTTAGATTAACTTGTATGCAGAGTGTGGATCTGGTAAAAAGCAGCATGAAAGAAAGGTGAAGTTTACACTATAAGCAAAGTGAAAGTGAAATCACACAACTACCATTTGTATCATTCTTTTAGGAAAAAAAAAAAGCATGTTTGAACTACTATCTAGTCTGGATTAACTGCAAGGAAACCCACTTGGGCAATCAAGAGAAAGTCCTTAATTACTTCACTCAGTGAAGGCACCTGGGGCTCCTACCAGTGTCAGTGAACAGAAAACGGGTCATAAGTGCCGGAGGTGAAAAATCACTCTCTCTTAGCTTTTGGAAAGAGGTTTATTTGCAGATACTTTCAGGTGACTTTCTGTAATTGTTCCCAAACGAAGGGAAGATTAGCTCAGATGTCACCAAACCGAGAGGAGGCCTGGTTGGCCTTTCATCCTGCCCCAGGCTAAGGGTGGGCCACATGGGCCCTGTTTACCTGACCCAAGGCAAATACGTCTTGGCTCAGTGCTTGTTTCTATATGCTTGACTGGAGCAGAAGTGATGGTTCACAAATATGTGAGAGAAAAATAAAGAAATGAAGGACCAGCCTTTTATGCAGGAAAAGGGAAAAGTGCCACTTGAAAATAACTCCAAAACCCTCCAAATTTCAAGCTATTATATTGGCAGAGAAGAATTTCACAAGATTTATACTCTATGGAAAATAGAAAGTTCAGGTCAGGAGTTTACAGGGGCTTGTTTTGCCAGCCTGAGGGTGGGGAAGGGAAAGAAAAGCAAAAGGATAAAATGGCACACATGCAGATTGGCTTCTGGATGCTTGCTTTCTTTCCCCACAGTGTTTTGCATTTTAGGAATGTATTTCTAGTTGTGTAGGAGTTGAAAGTAGTTATAATACTGAGCAATTCTACAGTGATAACCATAAACCTGTGCCATGCAAGTATATAGGTAGCCACTTGGGTGTAAGCCTGTGGAAAGTCAGTCCCAGAAAGCTTTCATTTTTCTCCATGAAATGCAAATGGCTTTCAATCGAAGGCCATGTCTGCTCATAAACAAGTACTAGTATAAATACATCTGCGTTTAGTAACTGATACAGACAATTGATGTGGGTTTTACATAGACACCACCTAGAGCATTTTGTATTCCTGTCCGCCAGGGTTAGAGATATATATATTCAACCCCTGTATTAAAATTTGCTCGTTTGCTTAGGTGCTTATGTTCACAGTGCAAATCTTTATAAATGTTAGTGCCGTTGCACTTTCCTTGAATTCCCTGCTCCCATCATACAAAGACAGCCAAGTCTTCTTTAAATTTTCATTTCATTCAACTGTGCACTTCAGCTGTAGGTTAAATGAAGATCCTCTTTAAAGTAATTTTCCTCTGCATTTCTTGTTCTCCAGCTCTGACTTTGGTTTACAGCAAGGTCAACTTCCTGTTTCTCTGAGAAAGGAACATTTTTATGGACTTGCTGCAGGGAGCAACCCTAGAATAGAGGAGGACCAGATCCAGAGTCTTTAATGCATCATGTCATTTATTTTCAAAATTTTGTTTTCCTGATTATTAAAATAGAATGCAAAATAGATTAGAATAGTTCAGTTGAAAGGTACCTCCCATGATCTAGTTCAACTGCCTATAACTATGCGGGAAAAAAAAAAAAGTCGGTATGCAAAATACTTTACAAATAAACTGTAATTCTTGCAAATCTGTCCCAAACTGTAGCTATTAAAGCACTTAAAATGAAGGCAATGAGACTTTTTTTTTTTTTGCATGATGCCATTATACATCTTAAACTCCGGAAGTTAATGACATCTAGCTGAATTTCATAGAATCGTTTCAGTTGGAAGAAACCCTCAGGATCATCAAGTCCAACCATAACCTAACTCTAGCACTAAACCATGTCCCTAAGGATCTCAGCTAAATGCTTTTTGAACACCTCCAGGGATGGCGACTGCATCACTTCCCTGGGCAACCTGTTCCAATGCCTGACAACCCTTTCCATGAAGATTTTTTTTTTCCTAATATCCAATCTAAACCATCCCTGACACAGTTTGAGGCCATTTCCTCTTGTCCTAAGCAAGAAAATAGATTCTATTTTCAGCTGTTACTTAAAACACTGCTTATGTCTAAGCAGAACTGCATGTATTTAACTGTTGAAAGCTGGAGTTTTAATAAAGTCTATCTTGGGCTTAGAATTGCAGTCTGTAATCTTCGTTTGGGTAAAGACACCTACATTAAGCTATACATTTGTAGAGACTGGAACATGCTGGGCAGTCCTGCTGTGGAAAGCAGTGGCTGTGGTGCTCCAGGAAGCCACCATGGCTTGAAGGCTGAGAGATCTTCCTGGCATAAGCACCAGCTGCTTCATGCTGCTTGGCTTCTGTGCTAGAAAGCTTATCTCAGCACACTTGATTAACCAGAGTTGGTAGAGCATCAGCAGCCCCTAAGTAATGTAGTCCAACATGTGAAAAAAGCAGTGAAAACGCTGAGAATGAACAGGTGTGCATCAGCAGCCCCTAAGTAATGTAGTCCAACATGTGAAAAAAGCAGTGAAAACGCTGAGAATGAACAGGTGTGCATCAGCTCTGAAACACTGATGTATTCTGAATCAGTAGCCTTTGTTTCATTCCTCTCAGAAGACCTGAAGTATAAGGTTGACAGTTAAACAATTGTTGCCTCTTTCAGTGGAACTATTTTAACTGGAGGAGCCTGCTCATGTCACACTGTCCTAAAGGACTGCACGAGCTCTTGGAGGGCTTGAGAGTGGGTGGTGATCTCTGTTTTTGCTGATTAGCCAGAAGCCCTTTGCTTGGTGGCCTGATCCTTATTCTGAGCTGGAAACGTTTTGTATGGGCTATCAACACAAAACCCCATGCCACATTAAAACTAAAAATACAAGACTGGCACAAAATGAATGGGTTGAATTAAATAAGTAAGTAAATAATTTCTTCAGTCTTTTATTCTAAGGAAGTGAGGTTGTTTGTAATTTTGCCGTCTGTCTGTCCTTCTTTCTGCCTACTGCCTCTTTCAGGGACTTTAGAACATACTGACCAGTTTAATCTAAAGGTTCTGAAAAGGTTTGTGAAAATTGGTGTCTAGGAACAGGAACGAGTCAGGCAAAAATTCGAAGGAGAGATTTCAGTGCAAGGTTACGTTGCCTTGCCTTTTTTTGCTGTCACTTTGTGAGCATGTTCAGCACGTGCACTGCGAGGAACCAGCAAGTGCAACCTTTTATCCAGCTCTTGGCATAGAATTTATGGATAAACAGAAATGAAATGGAAGTAATAGAGGATATGGAACAAG
Source organism: Patagioenas fasciata (assembly GCF_037038585.1). Classification (NCBI taxonomy): domain Eukaryota; kingdom Metazoa; phylum Chordata; class Aves; order Columbiformes; family Columbidae; genus Patagioenas; species Patagioenas fasciata. The sequence continues at coordinate 52,406,914 of NC_092522.1, forward strand.
TATTTTTGTTATCGCTACTGCATTTTATTTTTAATGTAATTAAAGTTGCTGTGGACTGATTAACTTACTATGTCTAAGTGCACCACGTCCTGGGAGTGTGATGCATATATATGATTTGTTTAATCACAGGTCCAGAAAAACAGAAGCAATGAAGAACAGAAGAGGGAAATACTTATAGTAGATCGAGATGACCAAGACTTTGACCAGCATGTTGTCTGGATTTATTTGTTTTCTTGTGAAGGAGGACCTGAAAGGCAGGAAATATGTCAGCATTGGGAGGCAGACATAGCAAAAATTGAAATTTTGAAGTTTTAGAAATGGGAGTGATGTTCCTGCTAACAGCAATGGAGAAAAAGAAATTACATAAAAAGAAAAAATACAAGCTGCAAAGTTTAGTATTAGACTAATAAGTCATCCTTTCAGGGCAACAGATCAGAAGTGTTATTAGATGTGTAGGGCTAAACTGAGGGAGATCAGTTTGGCATTGAAATGTAAATTTGTGAGCCATTTACCTAAAGGTAATAATTATATCAGTGTGAATACAGGAGGCTCCCTGAGGATAAGATACAGAAGATGAGACCCAAGATAGAGCTTTGAAGAGTTCTTACAGACAGGGGACAAGAGACAGAGGAAAATGAGAAGTTGTTAGAGGGTGATGAGAAATCCATATACGTGCTGGGCTGCAATGCTCAAAGAGTTTTGATATATCCATGGGGCATCAGGAGTGCCCATGGCTTGCTCCTTGCAGCCTAGATCAGGCTTAGGGGTGTTTGAGCTTGTCTGTTAAAAATAAACTAGATATTTCTTCCTTACGGGATAGACATAACTGAAAAACTAGGGGCCAAAGTCAAGGTGAGTTTTAAAGGACAAAGAGAGTGACAAGGAAAGGTGGAACCCAGGAAGGAGAAATATAGTGCAGGCTGTCACAGGGCTGAGAAGGGGACGAAACTGAGATGTGTGCAGAATTCAGCAAAACTGATCCATAGAGGTGGAAAGGAAGAAGCCAAGATCAGTCAAGGAAGAGGCATTGGTTGTCAGCTGGGATATTGGGCTTTGGAGGGAAGAGGCCAAAATTTAAATACCAAGGAAGGCCTGGCACCTGGGGTTTTGTGTGTGTATCTGATGGCTGCTACAATGTACTTCAATGTTAGTAGGCAAAGACTACAGCTCCCCTCTCCCTTCCCACTCCTGTTTCTAATCACCACTAAGTAAAAACTGACATTGCATGCTTCAGGCAGCCTTCCTTTCCCAGAACAGCACCACTTTACATGTGCACAGTGCCTCTGGTCCTGAAAAAGCCCCTGGCTTTTCTTCCTCTTGGATATCACTGAAACGCCTCTGCCTTCAGAGGAGGCAGTCTGCCGGTGGTGGGGTCTGGCCCCTTGGTGCAGCCCCTCTTGGTGTAGCATAGCTTTTGAAGAACTTCCTTTTCTGAGGACCAGCCTTGTCACCCAAATACTTTTTCATTTTTTAATATAGAAATTTCTAAAAAGCAGATGCTGATAGTCAGGAAACACTCATAATGGATTATGGAGGGAAAACAATTCATATGGAAATCGATACAAGGTAGCTGGTAATGTGTAGCTGGTAAAGGTAGCTGTGTATCTGTGAATACACAGATAACTTTTCTGACAGTGGGTTTCCTTTTACGTACTTGGGGCTGTTAAGGAATAAGCTTCTTTATGCAAGGCTAATACAGGGAGATAATCTGAATAGCTATTCTGTAATATAGACCCTTAAGACGTTATTTCAAAATCAGTATTTTCAGTTATGTCTGGAGTAAAACTTGATAATCAGGAGAAAAGTCTAGAGTTGTAAACCACAAATGTTTCCATAGGTGGAAGAGTCTCGGATATGGTATCGGTGATCTCTTGACACCCCAGCAGGGATGACTGATGTGGAGAATGGGAGACCTGTGCTAGTTCATTTTCAGCAGCTTGGGTAAGGAAGGCTGGAGAACACCACAGGTCTTCATGCTTTTCAGCAACCTCACAGTGAAAAAGCAAACTACAGTATCACTTCTTTCTTAGAAAACCTGGAGTTAATCAGCCATGTAGTTGACAAATAGTAACGGCTGAGGTAATATGCCAGTGTGGTCACTGAGTTTCATATTTAATCTCATAACTGTCTGTGGTGTGCTCTTGAAGCTGTGTCACTGGGGCAAGTACTTGCCCGTGGGAATTGGAAGTGATCTCTAGGAACTGTGATGCCTTGAGCTGCCAACTCCTTGATCAGTGTGAACTCTCACTGTTTTCTTCATCAAGGTGGTTGCTGGGGGAGCAGGTCCTGCTTCAGCTGTGCCAGAGAACAAATCCCAATTTATTTTGAAGTGTGCTTGGACGGTAACCTCAACGGGGCATTTTACTGCTTGCATATGTATCAGTCATTACCAAATCTCTTAAAAGTCCAGTGTATATAATGTGCCATTTATGTTTTATGTAGTTACATGTAACTCATTATTAATAATATTGTCACATACTGACAGTTAGACATAGAACAGTATATACGTTGCTCTGTAAAAGGATTGCAGGTGTGTTTGGCTGAGGCTACACATTGCAGACCTGTTTTCTATCACCTTGCTCTTGAGTTGTCATTTGTATCAGTGCAAGTAGGTGTAAACTGCTGCTAATTCAGGGAGGTGGCAATGACTGACCAAGGTGCAGAGATGAGAGAATCAGACTTTGTATCTGTAATACCTGGTATTGCACTGCAAAATATGTTCCCTGTTAATTTATCTTCCAGAGCTATTTTAAAACAAAGAGCTACATCTTGTGATGGCTTTTTCTGGGGGGGAAGGGAGATGATGCTGGGGGATTTGGTTTAGTTTTTGTTTGTTTGTTTCTTTTACAGAAAAGCATACAGACACATTATCAAAATGGTGTTTTGAGAACCTCAGTAACAGTGCTGAAATCAAATACAAAAGGAACAGTTAATTAAAGTTATTTGCTGTTGAGGTTTTTTAAAATTCTTTCTGAAAAGCATCCTCACTTTTGTCTGACATATGGACCTAAGACCCACACATTCCGTTGTGAAAGTATCCCTAATGATGTGCTAGTTCTCAAGGATGTATCAGAGTGCTGCAGCTAACACCCGATAACACTGCTCACTCCAGTGCTGGCACACTTTGCCTGCTGAGTGCAAAATCTCTCCTGAAACAGATCTGAAGCAAGAAGTGGGGATCAGCGTTGACTTGAAGGACCACGCAGCAAGCAGCATAAAGATCAACTCTCACTCACAGTCCTCTTTTCAGGAGGCTACATAGAATGCCTGAGCCTTTCCCTCTTTGGATGTCTTGTTTTCCCCCTTGTTTCCTGCATGCAGGAAATACAGGTGTTACTTGTGTTCCAAACACTTAGCAATTTTTTTAGAGTATAAGTTATGCATTTGGGTAAGATTTTGATTTTTATTTTTTCACAGGACTGAAATTGAAGTTGAGCTCCTAATATATTAAAAAAGACTAGAGAAGTTATAACAAATATCTTTACTCTGAGACTGACCTTTCTTTAACTTTTTTCTTTTGTCAAAATGAACACACCCAGTTAAAGCAACTAATGTCTCAAAGGCCAAGTGTGCATCTGACAAAGAGCTATGGGATGCACACACTTGTGGAGGTTGCTGGAAATAACTCCCCTTTCTTACTTTAACTCCCGTTTGCAGGCTGCATGGGATTTCTGCAAGAAGAGAACTACAAGGCTGGTGTTGTTTGCAAAGCACAATACATAACTAACCTCTGGCACCCGGGCCAGGAGGCTGGTCCGCTGCCTCCTCTTTGCTCAGCTGGCCTCCTGCCTAATCTGCCTGCTGTCACTGGGATGTTTGTAGTTACTTTCCCTCTCAGTAGCAGCTTGTGTTGTACTATGTGGTCAGAAAGACACAGACAAGACTGTTTGTATGTTCCTTTAATTAGCCCAGCTGGGAAAAGGAGATGGTCTCAGAGGCACACAAACTCTGTCAGGCTAAGACTAATAATCTTGTAGTTTGAAGAATGCTAACCCAACTTCAAAGGGTGTTTCCTCCCTGACATCTCTTCATCTAATCCTGTCTTTATTCATTTTAAGACCAGGAAGGCCCAACTGATTATTGACACTGTCTTCAGTTCAAGGGTCCATTAGATTTCACCCAGCTGTCACACATACAGGGCAGTGACTCATGTTTGGCCAAAGCAGGCAGTCCAGAGAGGCATTCAGTTTTGGTAATTACTTCAGCTATTATTATTTGTAAATGCTCTTGGTAAAGATGCTCAAGTGAAGCAGCCTAACTTGTCAAAAAATGAAAATATACTGACTCCAATCATTATGCTTTTATTCAGTAAATCTTTATAATAAACTCTTTCATCTAAGAGTCTGTAAATGGTTTGAGGCATTGACATGAACTTTTGTATGAAACTTGCCATCAGCTGATCCAAATTAAACTTGCTCCATGGCTGAGGTTTCCTTTGCTTCCTCAGCCATGAACCTTTGCACCTCTGGCTTGTGCTTTGAAGTGAAAATGTGCCAATAGCTTACACTAACGCTGCTTCCAGCAGAGTCAGATCCTGGCATTTCTGGAATATCAGTGCAGTGTGCTTGTATGCTGCTTCTGAGAGCTGCAGGTAGCAGCCACTTGATCAACAGTGATTTGAGGCAGATGGAGGAAGTAATGGCAACAGTGAACCAATGCAATTGCACTGCTGTAGGTCTCATAGAAGTGTAAGAAGCACTTGGCATAGAACGACTGTTTAAAATCTCATCAGAACAGCCCTTGCACAAAGATTAATAAGGTACTTTCCCTCTGCTCCCCTTTTTCTATTGAAAGAGGTGTAGGTGGCCTGAAAAAGGCTTTAAATCTGTTTCCAAGCTCTACAGTTACAATTTCTGGTTTCCGAGCCAGATCTTGTATCTTCATGCCTTTTATAAAAGACCTCAGAAAGAACCACTGTAACTTCCTAGCTGGCAAGGGAAAAAAAACAAACCCTTTTCAAGAGTTTGAGGTTTTGCTGTTGTTAACAATCAGCTTACCACAGATGCTGTGATGGGTTGGTGCTTACAGCTGAGTTGATAAAACAGCTATTGCTGCCAAGTCTGCTCCCCTCCCCTTCCTGTCCTGACACTAAAGTGAGCCAACTCACAGAGGTCAAACTAAAAAAAAAAAAAAATTGAGTGTTTCTTTGTTCTTTCTACTGATTTGCCTTCCTTAATTGTGAACTAGGCCAGGACTGTAGTTTCACAATAATTTTAGATCGATGTAAGTGTGCTGTGCAAAATGAAGGTGTCACCCCCAGCTCTTCTCTGCTTGTGCAACCGCTGGAACTCAGGCCACCTGTATTGGGAGGCAGATCTTGCTGCCAGCCTGGAGGAAAATCATCTCCCTGTTCTCCTCCCTATTTTTAATTCAGGTTATTTTTGAGCTGGTTTCCTGATATGACTTACTACCTAGTGGTAAAAATACTAGAAGGAGGAGGACAGGACCTCCTGTGGCTGGTAACTTCTACTTGTTTCAGCTGACAGAGAGCACTGAAGGGCTACTTCAGCTCTGCTTGTGTAAAACTGAACCCATTTTGCTGATTCTAGGGCACTCATTCTCTTCTCCCATCGAAGATAAATGAGAGCAGAATACAGACCAATGGAAAGAAAATATGTAGGATAAAAAGAGTGAAGTAAGGCAAACCAGGATGTGGTCCTGTTCAGAAGTCTTGTTTTCTTTCAGAGAAATGAAGACTGGCTTGAATAAGGAAAATATAATCTCTAAAACAGTCCTGCTTCTTATGTCTGTTACTTTTTTCCAGGTGACGATGCACTTCATGATGGCACATCGGGGTAAATACACCATTGTGGGTTGAATATTCCATTTAGAAAATACATCCTTCTGACTTCATTTTCTTTCTTCTGCCCAGAGCGCCCAGGCAGAGTGTGGGGGCCGGCACGCTGCCAACGTCCGCCTCGTCGTCATGAACACACAAAGCCCCAAAAAGAAACTGAGCAAATATTTCCTAAAGCAAGTGTGAAAATCCCAGCCCTCGCTGGGTCCTTTCAGCTGAATTTCACTCTATAATAAGCTGAGTGTATGAAGTAAAGGCCATGTATGTCAGCAGTTTTTTCCAGTGGCCTTACCAGAGTTGCATTTAGTAGCCATTTCTACAGAGTTATTCATAAGTCAGTGGGTGGTTTGGTTTTGCTTGGCTTCAAAGCACTCAAGAGCTGATTTCATTGCTGTAAAAAGTTATCCAAATTAAAAAGGAAAATATTCGTAACTTGTCAAACCCCACATGTTGAAGAGGCAGGTATATGATAACGATGTTTTTTTAGATTCTAATTTTAATATATCTCTGACGTGTTTTTTAAAAATAATTTAAAAAATAATCTTACCAAGTCGTTCAAAGCATATTTTTTTTGCTTTAATCATGCTTTATTCATATACTCATAAGGTGAAGAGGAGTAGTCCTCTTTAATTTCAATTAATAACATGAGGCCACTGTATCACGAGTTGTGAAGGTCTTGCCTGTGCTTTGTACACAAGGAGGGATTTCAAGTGGTCACTATACTGTTTCCCCTCCTCCAAGCTTTCCAATTAGTGTCCTCATTCTAATAAATAAAAATAAATAAAAATTTTTTAAAATACATCTTATATCACTAGTTCTAAATGTTGTGCATATACTGGTTTTAGACAATTGTGGCTGTCCTCCTTCTTCCTTGCTGCTGAGGTCATCTCTTTGTCATACTGGACCATTGTTCAGGTATATTTAGTCCCACCTCGATAATAAAATGATGTTTAGCCCTTCCTTTCCTTTACAACAGCTACTTCCATCCTTCAGAGCATAAGAGCAAAAATAAGTTATTGGCCTATTGCTTGAGTTGTGCCATTCCCATGGGAGGATCCCTCACTGGATCCCCACATTTTCTTATCTTCAAAGCTCCTTAAAGCTCTTATTTTCCATTACACTACCTCATATTGCCTTGCTTTCTTAATATCCTCAGCTATTTTCTTCTCCATTGCTGCCTATATGTTGCTGCCTAAGCATTGCACAAGTTCTCTGAGCTCATCCAGTGCCCAGACCATGGTCATTCTAATAGCCCACCTAGCTGTCCAGACTGGAGCAGGTGTCAAAGCCCTGTATAAGTTCTTTCTTTCCTTTCACTGATTTCTTTCTGTGTTTCCATCTCTTGACCAACTTGAGAGGTGCAGCTCCTTCTTGAACATCAAAAACAATTATTGCTATGTAGAAACTACTATACACAAACCAGAGATGTTACTCATAGAAACAGATGGCTACTTTAGTCAGGAGCAGAAAAGGAAATAGAATCTTAAGAGTGTTTTAAATTTCAGCTCTAGCTGTAAGTGATTAAGTATTACAAATGTCTTCCAATTCCTTACTAAAAATACTGTTTCCCCCTTCCTCACAATGATCCCATTCTGTTACCTGAAATATTTTATGTTCTCAGAAATTGTATCTTTACTACATTCAACACCAGAAAAAAAATTATATGAATGAGAGCTATTGGGCAAGACTGAGGTATGTCACCTTGAAAAAATGGCCAGTATCAGGACTTCAGAATTAAGGAGCAGACTGGTTTACTGTTTCGGTTTTCTGGGGTGTTTTTTGTGTGCTTATTTGTTTTTTTAATTTACATGGTTTCCCTACCATTGCTTTGATATCTGCCTGTACCATACCTGTAGGGGTATGCTCCAATGTACAGTAGAAAATGCCTCAAAAAGCCTTACTGTTGTAATAAAGATCATTTCATATCTAAGATAAATATGAATAGTATTAATTATTGCTTTAAAACACAATGATCTCCTGAGTCTGGAAGTTTTTTTGCTTGATGTATAGAGACTGTTGTTAGTGACAATAGCATTAAAAAGAAAAACTCAGCTGGTTAATTTGCTTCTCATTAACATGGTGCTGTACTATTGTTTGCCTTTCAAGAGTCGCAGATGACATATTTTTCAAACATCAGCTCATTAAGCCTTTGGACATCCAATTGGCTGGATAGTTCCTAAAATGTGGTCATATCTGGTGGTGTGTTTGCACCCAGTGCACAGAGAAGTGCACTCTAGAGCTTGGGACATTATTTGAAATAAAGGAAATTTAAGGAAGCTAATGAAATTATCCTAATTGAGTTAACGTAACACCTAAAAATCAACTTTTCTGAACAGCGCTGGGGGAACTGCAGCACAGAGGATCTTGTTTTTTACAGATTTTCTTCCTTTGTCTCTCCAGGACAGTAACACTTTTTCTCACTGTGGCTAGGAGACCTCGTTCCCTTTGATCACCATCTCATGGTCTTGCAGTTTCACTTCTCACTCCAGCTGTTCCCTCAGGATTCCTTCCACCTTCCTCTCGGTTGTCAGATCAGACAAGGTTTAGCCCTTGTTATATTATCATGGATTTATCAAGTTGTAATGTTCTTTAGTGTTTCTTCGATTAGAATTGACTGAAAAAGGGAGAAATGTAGAAATGGGTAATTGCTATATGGTTGAACTCCAGTGTATTTTATTTGGCTTAAATTTCACACACTTTCAGCATTTTAATAGTTTTGAAATTGTTACTGTTTGAAAACAATATTTCAATTAAAAAATAAAAGCACATAGACTTGGCTATAACTTACACTTGTTTCAGTTGTTATAAGCTGGCCAATCAGAATTCAAGAAAAATTGCAAATTTCAAATATTTTTAATTGAAAAAGTTTGTGAACAAGTCTGGGAAAATCAGGGTTTACTGGAGACTTCTTATTCTCTGAGTAAGCTAGCAGGGTTATAAGCAGCAGGATAGCTCCAAGTTCAAATAGGAGATTTAGCCTTTCACTGCGTTGTGCTGTGCCTCATTCAGCTTTAGGGTTAGTACCTTTGATTTCAAACAAAGGAGGAGCATGTCATAATGACATCACATTAAATGTTGGACAAATAAGCTGGTAGAAATCAGAGTTAGATACTGCAAAGGCACTTTTTAAAATCAAAATATATCCCACCACTATACTGACCCTGAGCAGAGATGGCAACAGTGGTCTGCAAAAACTATTTTGCCAGCGTGCAATGATGATAACCATCATGTGTTTAAAGTAGCCTATAGGTTTTAGTGAAGCAGGGGATGCCCTGCTGTGGTATGTGTCACTTGTGGCATACAAGTTATCTCAGTGTAGCATATGGCTGGGAGCTGCAGTTGCCCCCGCCCCAGCTGTGCTGGGGAAGGCAGAGCTGAGGCTGGCAGGGATAAACCCAATAGCACAGTCACAGTAGGATGCTCAGCTGCTGAAGCCAGACAGAGTCCTTAATTGCCCATAAAGAACAGGTGAATACACCTGGAGGTGAGATACTTACTCCATGAGGCTTATAGCTGGCTTTACCAAACTGTGATTTATTGCATTTCAAAGGGGATGTGTAAGGCAGCAAAAATCAGGATGCCGCTCAGGGCACTCACTGTTGCTGGCAGTATCCATAAAAAAGAAGGTTAGGAATCTTGGAATAAAGAATCCTACAGGAGTCTAGAAAAGGCAGGACCTAAAAATCAGTCTGAGATAAATCTATTCTCTCAATTATTTTTATACTTCAGCACCTTACAACCCTTAATATTGTTTGCTTGTTTCATTGCAACTTCTTATTGTGAAAGGAGGGTTGTGCTGCTATCAATGTCAGAGAAAGGAGTTGTGGTGCAAAAAGACTGTACAGCATGCCTGTGGCCCTTGAAGACTCCCATGGCAGAGCAGATAATTTACAATAGCTTTCTGCAACATCCACTCACCATGCCTAGTGTCCTTCAGCTTTTAAGTTTCTAAGATGCTTCTTTAAAAAATGTATTTTCTTTTGGGAGCAAAGAAGACTGGCTGATCACCCACCAGAGCTGCAAGGTCAGAGCTGCTTTCTTGAAAAGCTGATGGCAGGGTGGATTTCATGAACTATGTAACATACGGTTGCGAAGACATTTTTCAGCATCACAAACATAATGAAAAAGGCCAATCCATGTAATTTAGGTGGCTTGTGGGTGGGGCACAAATGCTATTGGAATTTGTTGAGTTTAAAAGAATATTTTGTTTCCTATGCTGTGCTGTTAAACTATATCTGCTGACACAAATGGGAAGGTTATTACAGACTGCTGCAGGACAAAAAGCTAAAGATTAGTCTGGCAGTCAAGGTAACCAGTAAAAGCAATTATTCATGAGCTTGCCTTACTCTTCTTTCTGACAGCTGGGAAATAACTTGCAAGGAAAAATACAGAGAGTTGTTACCTTCTCAATATGTTTTTCTCTGTTTCCCTACTGTATGTGGATACTCTGACAGTTATGTTCCTGAGTTAGGTTTTTGAGCTTTGGTTGTGTTTTTGTTTGTGGAGTCCTGTTATGACCAACTCTGGTTTTATTTCCATGCTGAAGGTATTGGCACAGGTTCCACAGCAGTCAATGGAAGAGAGGAGAGACAGGGTTTTACGTGTGTACCAAGTACCCTTGAAATTCTGTTGTCAGAAGTGGATTTAGGAGCAGCATGAAACACATGCACATTATTCCTTTATGTCCTCAGAAAGGCCACCTGATCCATTTGTTTGTCAGCAAAGCCATGCCATGCCAGTTCTGAGCAAGTGATAACTGGAGGCATGGAGAAAACCACACTGCATTCTTCACTGTTGCAGACAATAAGGTCCATTCTGGTTCCCACTGTAGGCTATTATTTTCAGACACCCATTTCTAAAAATCTTGAGCTGAAGCTGTGTAAAGTTGTTGTTTGGGCACAGTTCAGATCACAGCTCGAGCAATGTTTAAAATGAAGCAGAGTTTCAAGCGATTTTTATAAGCTAAGAATTTAAGATATAATTGTTCAGTTATTTCAAGAGCAACAGCAATTTGTTGTGCTTTTTCTTGTTTCATGTTGTTTGTTTGTTTCCCAGCAGTTGGTTCCCTTTACCTTAATTGCCCAAATGCAAATGGCTACAGAAATCCCCAGATTAAAGCTTATGATATAAATGAAGCCCTAATGATTTGATTTTTTGTTTTCCTCTGTGAAGTCCATATAATGGGAACTGGCTGCTTATCATTGAGTAAGATCATTGAATGATTTAATGGGTGGTTAAATGAAAAGTAAGAGTTTTCATACTGGTGTGATGCAAATCCTGTGTCCAATTGAAGCCTCAAAGCATTTTTTAAAAGCTGTATAAAAGGTGAATAATTTCTGTAAACAGCCCTTAAAGTGAAAACCCAACACCTTTGCTGTGGGAGAAGTAATACGATCTCAAATACCTTTGCAAACAAAGAGTCCCTTGCCTTCTGCAAGCTGCTCTCTTTTTTTCAGCAGCTCAGCATGGGGTGCCAGAAAAATCATTAACGGGCCCATCTTGCACTTCTGGCTTTTCCACACCTGCGTATCATGATCCCTGCTGTAACTTTATGGACCGTGAGGAGGCAGGTTTGACGCCATGAAACACAGGCTCAGCCAACAGCTGCAGGATGGGCAGAGAGCCAGACAGTAAAATGTAAAGAGGAGGAAGGAGAGGGATCACCTTTGAAGTTTACAAAAAAAAAAAAAAAAAAAAAAGCATGACTTTGACCACTTCCTTTTTTAATTAGCTGTCTCAGGTACATTGAGCCACCAGTTTGAATGGAAACTGGTGGGGGCTGGTTGAGAATGCAGAAGTTAATACTGTGAGGGTTTCATCTGTATGTGACTGTTATTTTAAAAAAACTTTTTTTATTATTTTATTTGCTGTTGTTTTCTTGGTGGTTGTTGTCGGGGTTTCTTTGTTTTCATTTAACATCCTAGCACAATGTCAGGGAAAGGAGCTTATTCCATTTGGGAATGCCTCAACTACAGCTAAAATCAGTATCTTGCAAGTGTGAAAAACGACATTAATGCAGTGTTGAAAGTTAGGATTTTGATCACACTCTAGCCAGGAAATTCATGATTACCATTTCCATAGCACACAGAACACACCTTTGCGGTACACAGGTAGATTTTTTTTTTTAAATACATGTATATCATGTTAACTTTTGGTGAATATCCACACTAGCACCAGGAGCTTGCTTTTAGTTTGCTTTACCGTAACTGAAAGCTGAATTTGAGGAATCCTTTGGAGGAATTGCAGTTGCTGAAGGAACCAAACTTTCATGTGTCCTCAAGAGTCCAAAAGCTCATCTTGAACTAGTAAGTTCTTTGTACTTTCCATGCACATTGAAGTGTGTTCAGGGAAATGGATAAGGAGAAAATACAAATTGTAGTTGTCATCCATGTAGGAACTACACACATTTAACTTGCAAGACTGTAAATCAAAAGTAAATTGATATTAAAAGTCTATGTTAGTGTAAAATCCTTAGACATTAGTGTTTTCTCTAAGATGTCTTTTTCAGCTGAAAAATTTTACACTTAAACATGCTTTAAGGATAAGGGAATCTATTTGTGCCCATGTAGGCATGTATAATTTTTTTAATATTAAAACAAGTATTTCTTGAAGGGAAGATTCAAATTATTTGCATATTCTTGCCTATATGCTGATAAGATACTTAACAATAGGTGTTAAGAGATCTAAACACAAAACATTTTCGAATTCTTCTGTTGCAAATTCAGCAAAAGCAGTCTCCAAGTGGAAGACTGCAACTAGAAAGAAAAAAGGAAGCCAAACATATTTTGAAGAGCCACTGGTCCCCTAAGAAAGCAAAAGCAAAATATGCCCCAACATATAAGTTTAATAATAAATATAACACTAATAATTCAGAACTGAATGAGCTATCTACCAAGCTGAGAATTTCTATGAGGTGATTAAAGGATAATATAGTTAAATCCTGAATACATTTGGTGGGTATTGCTCAAGCCTGGGAAAATTCATTTGGGAATTTATTGGAGATGAAAAAATCCCTCAGACTGGAGGGAAAAAAAAAATTAACAACATGATCTACTGTCCTGCTGTAAAATGTAGAGTGATCTCACGGTAAAGTCCAAGGGTGCAATATCGATGATGTAAAAATTAATTGCAATTTGTAACTCCAATAGGCCTGATTCTGGTCTCTGCTTGAAAGAAAAAAAAACACAAAACCAAAAACAAAACCAAAACCCCAAAACAACAACAACAACAACAACAACAACAACAACAACAACAAAACAAAAAAAACCCCACAAAAATAAACAACAAAAAGCCCACAACCGAACAAAGAAAAAACAACCAAAGAAAAAGTATCATTGAATATTGTTATAAATCCAGTGAATCCAGATCAAAATGTTTCAGCTTTATATAGGAGTTGAATCTGGTCCAGTGTGCTGGTGGGTTTTAAAAGTTTCAAAAAAGGGCAAAAGGGGGCACCAGACTGTGTGTAGTGTTATACAGAGCTGGTTTGTATAACTTAAAATATATTTTGGAGTCATTACCTTCTTGTGATTTCTTTCATACAATATTTTTTAACAGAAAAGTAATGTTTTAACTCATGTTTATAAACTGAAGTTGAAATACATAATTTTATACATCAGAGGTAAAGAAAAACATTTATGTAAGTTATTCTAAACTATTATTTTATTTTTATGGAATCCATTTTTAATACTGTATTATAATAAATCTTCCTGTCATTCCTTGGTGTTTGTTTTTCTGTCTCTGGACATATGAATTAACAGAAAAGCACACAGAGAGCATGCAGCTAGATGGTTCCCTCTAGGTGATGCATCTGACAATATAGGAGTGTTGATTTTATTTTTTAAGATCAAGTACTGTAGATAGACTTAATGATGTTTTCAGAAGACATTTCTATAGATTAATAGATTAAAGAAGCCTATCTAGTGTTCATGAGTTGTTGCACTCTCTACTTAGTTAACCATAAGACAAGTATTGTTTCCTGATATCATATTAAAGTAAAATATTATTAAACTTAACCTTCTTCCTGCAACTTAAGCTGATTCCTTTTTGCATTTTCCCCCATGAAATAACTAGCTAAGTAGGGAAAAAACCCTATAATATCCTTTCCACAAGTTTTCAGACCATAGTGTCTTCAGTCTTTTTAAGCTAACACCATTTTGACTTCATTTTCTAGCCTACCACTTCCTCAGACCACACTTCCAGTTTGTCAAAATCACTTTATATTCTAAGCCAAACTTCCTGGTAGTCTCCTCCCACTTGGTGTGATCTGCAGGTTTAATAAATGCATCCACCACTCTGTCATCCAGGTCACTGCATGATGCGTTATGGACTCTACACAGGAAGAATATAAATATATTTTGTCAAAAGGATTAACGCTGTGTCTACTGGTCCTAATAGTGATCCTCAGAATACTAAATTAGGAGCTGCGATGGTGAAGTGTATGGATGTGCAAGGACTTACGGCCTAGAAAAAAAAAGGAGTTGGGAAGTATTAGGATAAAAAGCAACAAGATCTACCTTCTTGTAGAAATACAGCACCATTTCCTAATAATGTAGTAGCATGTTTAGTGACAGAACTAGACACTGAATTGGAGATACAAGAAATAAATCTTCATTGAGGATAGGCTCACTTTTCCATGTGTTTTTGTTCCAGGTGGTTTATGAATGTCACCAGCTTAAAAGTCTAACCTCTGCCATAGTTCTCCTTTTACACTGCATTAGAGATTGGATGGTGCTGTGTTGCCCTCACCAGCTGACTGCCCTTTTTGTACTGACACAAAGGAGAATCTCTGTAAGACACTCCCAGGCGAACCGTAACTGAAGTTGTGACTCATTTTCTGATCTCAGAAAAGCAGAACTGAGTTCTGTGATGTCTGGATCAGAGAGATTACTTTTCATAAGGGGCTTCAAAAATATATTTATCATTCTTCTGGTACCCTGCAGCCCTAGCATCGTGGAGGTCACTAAGTCCCAGAAGTTAAGGAGGGCAGGTTGTATTGAGTTTGGGAACTGTCCAGGAATTCCAGGACATGGTGGAGATAAGGCGGGGGAGGGGGGAGAATAAAAGGCATTTTCTTTCACACCAGCACTGAATGAGTGCTATAGCAGACTGTAATCCACCATGCTGGTTTGCAGTGTGATGCTTTGAATGAGTGCATGGTTTTTTCTTCTTTTTAAGATTTGCATTGTTGTCAAATGTTTCTCAAGGTAAGAATGGTGAGGTCTTTTTGGAAGAAGGTGGAGTATTGCACACTGAAACACAGTTGACAGTCTGCAACCCCTGTTTACCTTGCTGAACTCACTTTTTGTTAAGTCTATTTTATGCAAAGCTTGAATGTTGAATTATGTCTCCCAGCTGCAGCTTTCTGGGCCCTCTGAGTTGCAGAAAAGACCTGAAGAGCTGTTCTAAATGGGGGATGAGGTGAGTTCTCCCAGCAAATCTCCACAGCATCTCTCTGCTACCCATCCTCGTTGCCTCACAGCCCACCCTGACAAAAGAAAAAAAAAAAAAAAGAAATACTTAAACTCTTTTAATTATATCTGTCTGGGAGAACAACCAAAGTGTCAAGGTATCAAAGTGAAATTCAGCAAAGTCAAGAGCAAATAAAGACTCGAAGAGGCAAAAAGGAAGTAGAAAAAAATGCTGGTCTTTCTCATGGTAATAGTAACGAAGCCCAGCTGAAAAAGCCCAGACAATGGCCCGAGTTACTGTACTATAAACCGCTTCCTGCCTCTGGGCTTCACAAAGTGACTTCACGGAGCTGATTAGGGAACCAGGAGCTACTCAGTGGATCCTGCCCCTTGGGGAAGCTTGCCAAGCCGTAGGACTTCTGTCACTTCAGGCACTTCTGCTCCTCCATCCTGAGAAGTGAAGGAGCAGGAAAGACAAAAGCCGACTGCTTACTGTTTATGGGTGGGGAGTGTATGGGTGAGCAAAACAACATTGCTCCTGCTGGAGAGCCTTGCTGCAGGGGGCTGAGTGTCCTCACTCACTGGCTGGTTTCTGTGCTAGCTGGGCCATAGGAGGTAGCATTCAGATGTTGCTTGCTGGCACCTCTCTACAAGTCTACAAGCTGATTTTGTGCTTGGGAGCATGCTGGAGATGGGCCTGAGCTCTGATCCAGAAATAGGCAGTGGAAAATGATTTCTCAGCCCAGGCTCCAGCAGCACAGGAGATTCCCTTTCTGTGAAGCCTCTGGGCATGCACATCCCCTCAGGGCATCCAGCCCTTCAGGGATGCAATCAGGCTTCTAATCAATTAGGCAAATCGACTTCAGGGGTAAGCTATTTCCTATTCATGACAACAAGCCTGGGTTAAGTTAACTCCATACTTCCCAGGAGCCCTGATCATCCTAACCTTCCTGTTTTTTTCAGATGCTTGAAGGACAAAATTATGGAAAAGCAGAGGAGCTCCTAGTAACAGTGGACATGCTCTGTTACTGCAGAAAGCAAAATAATTTTGCTAACTGTGGGAGGATTTTGGTGACCCTTAAAAAAAAAAAAAAGTATTGATTTGCATTCAAGGGTAAAGGGACAAATATTCCAGTAAGCAGATATGGGAGTGTTTAATTTTTAAATCCCAGTCACCCAAAGACACAATGCACCTGAGCAGCCTTACTGAAGTCTCCATGATTCCTCACTGAACTGGTACTGTATTTATTTAAATCTGTAAGTGCTACAAGTGTTTATGACATGCAACTTGTAAAAAATGACTTTAAAAGGCCTGAGGGCAGAAGTTCCAGATGAGAGTTAAGCTGCACTTTCCCTCTTTGTTGTTCTTCATAGCAGGGATTTATTTTCACCAGGTCTGCAAGGAGTTCTGCATAAACAAGTCGCTGAAGCCCCAAAGACTCCACAGAGACACACACATATTGGAGGGTCAGGGCCATCTGTCTGTTCTTCTTCAACATTTAGATATACCAGCCTATTGCTTCCACAGATTATTTCCAAAGAAGATGTCAGGCTATACTTCTGTGGCTGATTTCATTTGCTATTTCAGGAGTTTTATTTAGTAGAACTTCTTGCCCAGTATTACGTACAGGACAGAGAAGCCAACCCACACAGTACTATAACCAGTCACTTCCAATGTGTAGCTGAGCAGCCCATCACACACATGTTCCCGATCTTGGTTCTGTACAGTCCTACCCGTTGCGTTAGCCTCACTCTAGTGGAAGACAGAATGCCAAAGGTCTTGTATAACGAGTCACCAACACCAGTAATTTCTATGTTAAAAGTGGATCCTGCACTAAGAATGATTCCTGAAGTCTTCTGAAGCCCAACTCCAGAGCCTTAGCTTAGAATTGGTCTTCAAGTAACTCAAGAATTTGAGAGATCAAATCACTGTTGTTAAAAATAAAATGCCCTGTTGATTTTTTTACCAGATTTGCTTCCCTCAGGAGGCAAGAAAGCTGCTGAATTCATACAGAAAAGCACAACTAAGAACTAGATGAATTTGCCAGCATACACGTATAAAAAGTAAAGATTGCTGCAATTAAAAATCGCCACTCAAAGTCATTAATGACAGTTTATCTATTATATTCATTGCAAATTGCAAGCTGAGCATTTCATGTATAAGAGTGACACAGTCACACAATGAAATAACAAAAGGCAGAGAGTGCTAGTGACAAGTCACGTTTGCTTGCGGGACCAGTCAGCAGAATGGGGCAAATGAAACACTACATATTTTCATATGCATAATATAAAAATTGTATTTTATAAGGAATATTAAATCTCTCTATAGCTATCCAAATGTGATAGAAAACTGTAACTTAACCATAGTGTTTTTACTTTTTTTTTTGGTTACAGTATTTCTGAGTCTAATTCAAAGCTTTATCAAATTAGTTAAATGCATAAGAATATCAGGAAGTCATGAAGTATCAAGTGTTGTACAGGATAATAAAGATAATGTTTATCTCCTGCTCACTGTTTATAATAATGATAGTTTATAATAAACATGGTTTATAATATTTTTTTACCTACAGTACAGAACCTCGAATAAGAGTAAGAAATATTTCCAGCATGAAAGGTGCCTTTTTTACTTGCATTTTGTCTTTCTTAATATGGCATGGTCCAGGAGGTCAGTTACTATAATTATGTATTAAGATATTTAATTCTAACTTATATGAAGATTCTTTCAGGTCTTCTGAGTTTTATCTAAGATAGCAAAAAAACTCTACTGTTTAACAGATTTCTGTTGAATTTTAGAAGATGTTATTATACTAACGTTTGTTTTACAGGCATTTCTTTTTATTTCAGCATTTGCAAAAACAATGGCAGGGTTTTATTCACAATTGTTAATCAATGAGTACCAAAATGATGGAGCAAAAAAATGTTGCAAACATTAAAAATAATTAAAATAATACGGCTCTACTGCTCCTGTGTTAACCATGTGCTCAAAAAAGAAAGAGACTAGCCAGTAGGTACCTGAAAAGCTGATTAAACTTCAGATTTATTTCCGCATATATAACACCAAATTCTGGCAAAGCAAGGTTACGAATTTGCTGTGTGTCATGTTCTGTGTTGCACAAATGAATACATTTCTGTTGTATCAAAATGCCTTAGAGACAAAGAACTGGATCAAAACTTAAAGAAAATCCCAATTGCATTAAGACCAGATCACTGTATTCCCATTTAAAAGCAGTTTTTTAACTACTAGAGCAATGAAATAGAAATGTAATGCACCTTGGTCTAGTAACATGAACTGGAGGATCAGAGTAGCAACCTGCATCTGTTGTTGTTAAAAAGAAGTTCTCTACTTGTGGAACCCCGATCTTGTTTAGGAAGCTGCTGGATCTCCTTAAAAATGCCTTACTCGAGCTTCTCAGAAACACTTAGGAATATAAATGGTTTTCCTGACAGTAACATTCTCTCCTTATGATGGTGAGCAACCTTAGTGTTTTGGTGGTTGCTCATGCTTGCTAATCTTTTTCTCAAGGACAAAGTCACAGGAAGTATCTATCTTAGATAGGAAGCTAAATTATTTAAAATATACACCTGATTTCTGTATTCTTCCCTGTGCAAGAAATCCTATTTCCGTACTTCAGCTCTGATAAAGCATGTCTTTTTATGACAAAAGACCCTCAGTCCTCCAGCAACGCATCAGACCACTTGTAACACTGAGGGAGAACCACTACAGACAAGGCCTACAGAGACATGTTTTTTCACGGTAGCTCTGCAGTTAGATCCCAGGCACGCTGTGTTGCACAAGGGACAGTGATTCAGCAGTAGCGATAATATTTACTGTATATTCAAAGACAAATGAAGGTTATTGCTTTCCTCCAAATGCATTTCTTTATTTGGTGCTACCTGAAGCACAAGACTGGAGCAAAAAAACCAGTTTGCAACTGCTGAAAATTCGTACAACATTCACAACATGGTTAGAAATCAAATGATCACAGCTTTCTTCTCTGCTTTGTGTTTTTGGTTTGTTTGTTTTTTTGGGTTTTTTTTTTTTTTTGGTGGAGTTTTTGTGTGTGTGTTTTGGTGCTGTTTGTTTTGTTTTTAATGAAGACTTTGCAAGGCAAAGGAAGGAGGTAAGTGCCTTTCTAGAGTATAGCTATGGGGGCGTGTATGGGTCTAAACTAAAACTAGTTGTTTCGTAGTAAAAGCTTGTAGCAGACAAATGGGTGTTAGGTACCAGAGGCAGGGAGTTTGCACATGGAAACCTTTAAAATCACCATGCAGTTTGATACAACTGGTGTAAAGTTGAGCTTAGGACAGAGTTAGCAGAAATCTGGTAACACTGAGTGGTAGTTTGTGAGCAGACAAGGACAGTTGGCTCAATGCCCTCTTGCACTTATAACTTCGTGTTCTCGTGAGAGATAAAACTTCCCAAGTTTTGTATTTTAAAAATTTTCAGAAAAATTGAGCTTCTGGTAGAGTCAGTGTTAAATCTGCCCAGAAGACTGGAGGGGCAAGAGTTCATGTCTTCTGTTTTCAACTTCTCACTTCTCTGCATGAATTTTTATTAAAACAAATTAAATTAAAATAAATTGCCTGCAAGTATGAAGTAATAAATTTTAAGTAGTTCTTCAATGTAAATTTCTTGGTTTTGTTACCCTATGGGTTAGAAATGTTGCATTCTCAAATATTAACCAGAAAAAAAGATACACAGACTAACTAATTTTAGATCTTCTAGGCTTTAAAACTAGATTTTAATATCTAGTGATCTCTAATATCTACAGATAAGCCTTTCAAGCAAATGGTATCAGTATCCAGGGTAGCAAAAAATGAGCTGTGGGTGCCTTGTGCCTTTGAAGAATAATAAATTAAAAGTAAGGCTTAAGTTCCTAACAGAACACCAGTTTACACGTATGGATCGAGAACTGTAGCAAGACCAGGAGTAATCTCTAATTTTTACAGAGCGCTATGAAAGGGAGTGCTGGATATTTACAACTAATAAAATACATGAAAGCCAAAGGGAAAATCTGACATTGAAGACCTGTTTTGTTTGAAACTACTATTTGATTTTTTAAATAGATCAGCTACAGACATTTGACCAAAATAAGAATATTCATTTCAAGCAATAAAATAAAATAAATTAGTAAATTTAAATATCCTCCCTTTAGTTAATATTTTACTGAAGATTATCAAAACCAGCAAAACCCATGAATGGGTAATGGTAGTCTCAAATTGTGGGGCATTCTTACTGAAGTCAGGGATGTATGACTCTTCTTAGAAATTAAAGCTTTTAAACACTGTTCTTTCACAGACTTCTCTTGTGTGACTCCTCCAATTATTCCTTTATAATGTGTACTTAACTAGTAGTGTGTGTGGGTATTAACTGTCAGTGTTTGTCTGGTAGAGCAAATTCACGTAAAACAGTAGTTCATTTCGACGGCATTTCTCTTACCTATTTTTAAGTACCTACTTTACATATCTAACATTCTGCCATCTCACCTATACATCCTCTGTCACTCATGCGGAATGGGGCTGTTTAACTCGGAACTGAGTTAGCCATGAATCTCCTCCACCATACTAACTGGCAGAAATATACTTTTCTTGTTCATTCCAAAATTCAGTCTAAAATTATCATTGAGGCTCATAGATGGTGAATAGTTCCAGTAACAGAGTTACTTTTCGTTACTCAAAACAATTTTGTCTTTCTCCTAACCCAAGGCAAATTATGTATTTCCAAGAGAACATAAATCACCAGGTGCCACTGAGAAAGAGATGGAGGAAAACACATTTCCGGTTTTGGCTAGAAAGAAACAGCAGGGACAACGCTAGAAGAGAGCTTCCAAAACATGAAAAGTTTTTGATGAACTGAGAAATTAATTTAATGAAGTCACAGAAATGTGGGTATATTTTCTCTGTGCAATGATTTGAATATTTCTTAGAACACAGCCATTATTGCAGGAAGCCCTTTCTAAAGTTAGTTTCTATGGGAATAATAGTAATTCCTGTGAGTAAAATGCCTATATTCTCTCATTCTCTGACTGAAAGCAGAAACGTGATTTATAATAAACAATAAGGTCTCCAATGCCTTTTCCTTTTGTAACAGTGATTCAGAATAATGTAGTTCTTAAAGTAATCACACATTCAAATACAAGTAGGTGTGAGCTTTCAAATATACTGAAAGTGAATATTCAGAACATCACATCCTGGTGTTTGCTTCTGAAGTTAAGAAAAACCTGCTGTGCAAACCAGGATGCGTGTTTTGAAAAGTCTATAACTTTGTTATTTTGAAGCCAGATTTCTTCAAACAGGGCAAGGCACATATTTACCTTCCAGGGAGGTGTGCCATTTGTGCCAACTTTGGTACCCTTAAAAGAAACTGATTTTGACTTTTCCTGAATGCAGTAATGCATCCAAATACCATTTTCACAGCTCATTTTTAGATAAATTTGTTTAGGTGTGCTGGAGTAACATTTTACTAATAGTTTATTTTCAGTTGAGATGGTTTGATATTGCACTGCCAAAGAAGAGAGGTTCTAAATAAATGAAGAGACAAAAGTTAATTTATTATGATGGAAAATTGATATCTAATACAACTATTTTACAAACACAACATTATGCTGTAGACATTAAAATTAGTTGCATTAAATTAATTGTTTGTAGTAAGCCTTTTCAGAGTTGTTGCTGATGTATCTTGCGGTCCAAAGCATCAGAAATTCAGTGCCAGTGATTTAGCCCCACAAAAAACAAACCCTGTGCCTCTAATTCTTGAAGAAATGGCTCTGAACCATCCAGTGCTGGTATGTTGGTCCTCATTTATTTTACGTCATCATGTTCAGTTCCATAGAACCTGAGAGGTTTGGTCTGTTGTACCAGGTCTGGGGGTTTTGTCCAATTTCTGACAAATAAGAGAGATTTGTGGGGTTTTTTATACTCAAGTCTGAACACAGCAACAGAGAGAGTCTCCAATTCTATTTTCTGTGTATAGGCATGCACATATTGGTATTAATGCATTTTCCCTAAAAGAAAGTAGAGGTTGTTAGAGTTCTGGTTAGAACTAGAACTGATGAAAAATGGGAATGTGTGAATTTTGAAATGTTTTATCTTTCCTGAACAGAAAAGTCAAATATTTTGGTCCCTCCCAAAGGAGAAATCTCCCCAAGACTGAGTCTGGCAATAGGAAAGAAGTGTTTTGACTTAAAGAAACCCCAAACAATTTCCTCAACTAAACCACTGAGGTTCTTGGCTCAGAATGGGTTATTTCAGTTTACTGCAATGTCACCAGGTGCTCTGGGTCAGCTCAGTTTTAACTTGTATTCTTACTGTGTCCTTCTGACTTACAGGGGCTGTAACTCACATGAAAAGAGCAGCACAGGCTGCCTGTGCCAGATTCCCACATCAAACCAGCCTTCAGTGCTGCACTCATGCATGGAATCTGCAGAACCTTACCAGAGGAGAAAACTGCTTGCATCATACAGAAATATAAGACGTGCAGTCCAGTCAAGGGAGCCCTGGGGGAAATAATCCACCATTCTTATGTGAAATCTGGTTCAAAGGCAGACAGGCTCCAAACATTTAGATCAGTTTAACAAACAGTGGTATTGGGATTCAGACTTGATTATTTTTTGTATTGATTTTTCCAGTTCAAATTATATATGTTCTGTGAAAATGATTACTTCTGTAAATACTGCATTTTTCTCCCTCCTTAAGTAAGTAGCAAAGTACTAAAGTATTTTTTAAGACAGTGATATAACTACAATGATGGTAAATGACTTGTTCAGGACTGATGCTATCAATGGACATGGCTTAATTCTTCAATACAATGGTGAACTTTTGTTTGGTTTTTAACTTTAGGATACTAAATCAAGACTTACTCAGTGGACAATTATGCAGATAAAGAAGAAATCTCTTAGACTGGAAAAGAATGACTAAAATGTAGAAACTAGAAATAGCTTTCTTATAATTTCTCAAAAAGCTACATCAGGTACATATTATATATAAATACTTGGTAGTCTTGAAATTAATGATAATCCTGGCCTTGCACTCTTTCATCTTCTACTTCTGTAACAAATATGCAAAGTAATTTTCCAGAAAACAGTATAATAAACATATTCAGAAGCCTGTTCATATTCTTGGTTTGTTGAAGAAAATGTTTTTTGGTTTCATTTTATGAATGTACCTCACATATGAGTGGGTTGTCTTACTCTCAGTTACTCCTTAGAGAAGTAAAGAGATCACAGATTCATTTAGCAGAGACAAGACACTCAGCTGTATGAGAGAACACAACTCTTGTAATGGGAGAGATGTCAATATTTAAAAGAATTTCAAAAGTTCAGTGAAAAAGAAAAAACCTCTCATAGATGGATCACTAACTATTTCAAACTAGAAATATTCACTGAGAGCTAGGAGTTTCAACAAAATGAAAAACTTAATCATTTACGATGGAGAAGGAAATACGTAAACCCCAGAAAGCTGTTCATAGATAAAGCACCCCAAATTTTATGTATGTAAAAATTGGTTTCCTCACTCTTTAGAACATGAAATGGGTAAATCAGTTTTCCTGTTGCAGCTGGAAAGTGTGAGGCAAATGTAGCCAGGTAGGTAAGCTGCCCTCCAGGCCCCTGAGAGGTCACTGGCTGACTCCCAGTTTGTTTAAATGTGGATGGAGTCAAAGTGTCAGCAACTCCCCCCATCTGTTGGAAGAAAAGTCCTACAGTGGGCATTGCAAGACCAGGCTGTAGTGGCCACAGGTAAGCAAGCCTTTGGAGAACATTTATCCCACTGCCACCATGCAGAAGAGCCTGGATTTCAGGCTTGGACACCCTAGTTACTAGCAGAGCCAGGGATGCATATGTAAGGGCAGTGTAAACTTCATAGCAGAAAAAGTAATCTAGAGAATAAGTTCATTTCTTTCTTCCAGAAGTGGCTGCTAGTTTTATATATCTTGTCCAGAAGACAATCAACATGTCTTAAAATAGAAGCAACTAAAATGGGAAATGTGTGAAACATGAATCCAGTGATGACACAAAATGACAAAAATGAGACTGGCCAGCCCACTTTGCAAGAGCATGGTTATTCTGATAAAAAATTAATGTTCACAGGAAGAATCTTCCTGAAGTTGATAGACAGTGTTCTCTTTTTCAGAGTTGAACAATAAATTTATGTTTAATCCAGTTTTATAACTGAAAATTCAGAGTTTAACTCCATTCATGCTAAGATAAATAGCTTCATTTCCAGCTACCAGTTTCAGGTTTCCAAGTACAGCAGATAAAGAGCATGTCCAGTGAAGAAAGTTTGCCAGCCTTTACTCATATATTAAAATACATTTTTAAAATAAACCAACAGTTTTAGCAAAAAAAAAAAAGTGCCCTATTTCTTTGCCTTATACTCCAGGCAACAAGCTGGTGGATAAAAATGCTATTTACAACAGACATGAGAGTTTACAAAAGGGATTAGTAAAGACACATTTTGTTGAAGTCATCTGAAACTCAGAACAAAGGTCGTAAGATTTTTAAATGGTATATTTCTGCACTTAACTGCTAATAAAAGTGACTACTAATTGTTAGGCCCAAGAGTTATATGGGAGGGACCATTAACATGTTGTTCTGTTTTTGAAGTATCTGTCTGCATTAACATAGGGCATTGTAGTGCAGATTACATTGAAATGCTGACTACTCTGCTGTAATATGGCTAGGAGGAAAACTTTCTGTCCTGCAATAAAGAATTGATATTAGTTAACTTAGAAGAGGTAAGTATTACTTATTTTTGATATTTTAGATGGTCTGTTTGATGACTGAAGATATATATTAATTTCCCATGAAGATTTGGCATTTCTGCTTTCCAAAAATATATCATTTCCACCAGGAGTTTTTAACTTAAAACAAAGCAGTTACATATACAAACAGTACAAAAGCTTTGACGTTAACGCCAACTTTTTCCTGCTAAATCTCTCGTACCCAGGAAGTACAGATCAGGTTAAATCACAGATTTAAGTTTTAGATTTAGAGGAAACTCAAATCACTGAGTCAGGTTAGTTTTCTTTGCAGTAGTCAGCCCCATCTAAGAGAAATCAGTACTTCTGAACTGCCTAAAACATCTAAATTTAGATCAATCTGTCAGAATCAATTAAGTCAATATCTGTAGCCTTACCATATTAGATATTCAGTTTGACATTTTCATATCCAGTTGTTTTTGTCCAAAATGAATTGTGTCAAGGGAAGGGAAGGAAGGGGGTAGGAAAAAAAAAAAAAGAGAGAAAGAAGAGATAGTTAATTGTCACAACCAGAGCAAAAGAAGCATGTTTCTCTGCACATGTTAATCAGTTCCCTCTGTGTGTTTTCATTTCCTCCTTCATGGATGCAGACTGAAAGTGGATAGGAATAACTAATTTCTTCTAACCCGACAGCTATGCTTCCTCCACCATCTCTCCTTCCCCTTTGTTCTCTCCTCCAAACAAAGAAGTTTCTCCTACTGGGCTTCTCTTCAGTTTACCAGGTCTGGCTCCCTTCTGCCCCCATTCGCTCCATGGCCCCTTCCCCCACTGCCTTGCCTGTCTCCTGCCTGTTCCCACTGGTTTTCCATCCTCCCTCCCAGCATTTCTGGCTCTTTGTTCCTGCAGCACTCTGGAGATGTGCAGCAGGAACCCAGTTAGCTCTCTTTCTTTTTTTTTTTTTTTTTTTTTAAGAGTTTTCGTTCTCTTGGGTGAGAAAGCTGGAACATTTGAAGTCCCATTGACAGAAGACAAGAAGACAGGAGAGAAAAGAAGGTACTTCAGGAAAATGCTATTATAAAACACAGCCATGTTTTCCTTCAGTAGGAGACATACAAGTACCAAGAAAGACTGCATGCTGTTATGACCGATTGCTGATTAAGTCATCTGTACAGAATTAAAGACTTTCCTTCATAACATGTTTAACAACATTTTTAGAAGCACATTCGTACTTGTGAAGGAAAGTGAAGAAGAATTAAGCTAAACAGTCAGTTTGGGCTGAAGTTGCCTCATAAGGTTTACGGGAAGCCTTTACACATAGAAATAATGAGTATATTTTCAAATCAGCGTCAGGATATTTAGCAAGGGAGTAGCTTTCTCAACTACAGTACAGAAAGGCCTCAGGTGAATAGTATTAACCTGCTAGTGTGGTGGTAATCTGGGTAAGAGAAGTACAATCCCTTTAAAGAAGGAGAGAAAGCTCAACTATTACTTTCCTAGCTTTGGAAGGGCATATCCCAATTTTTTCATTAAAAACATAAAAACCAGCTTTCATCACCACCATATTATGATTACAAAAATAACTACCAGAACAAGTTTAAGCAAATAAGAAAAAATGTTTACGAAGTGACATTTCTTTCTTATTTTTTCACCTTATTTAAGAAAGGTATGATTGCAAATGAAGCACCTTTGCTTTCTAATCAGGTTCTTCTAACCATTCTAAAAATCCTGTCTGCTTTCAGTTTATGCTTGAGATTATCATAATGTGTTACTTATCAATGAGTAAATGGAAGAAGCAGCAGTCAGACCAGACCAGTAGTCCATGTAGGCTGCACAGCAATCCTGAGGAAGATGAAGGTGCCTACAAATTCATTATCCCTAATATCAAAGATCAAAAGAGTCAAGAGTTGTTCAGCAGCATAGCACATAAATTACTTTATAGGTGAATTCTCATACGTCCTGATGAACCTATGAAAATAGGCAGACACTAATAAGCAGTAAAATAATTTCTCTAGAAGTTCACTTCTGCTGTTTGTTTGCATACCTCTCTGGGACAGAAGATAAATTTGCTAGTATTTCCACCTGAACCCTCCTCCCACACATTGAAAACAATGAAATTCTACTTGAATTAGGACAACAAGAGGCAATTTAAAGGGGCCCTAAGGATTCAGTCTCCTAATCACAGCTGTGACAAAATGCTGTCATTCTTGCCGGTAATTCCCTAGCAATTTACAGTACACCAACGTAACAGGAGGAGACCTTGCATTGCAAAGAAACCTGACTAGATAACCAGATCTTCATTTTCTGATTCCCCTGCCTTTGCAAAATTAGGCAAATCCTAGTGATAGCCAGTTACTATGCCACTCTGAAACCATCTGGGAGCTACATTTCGACCCTGACATTGTACCTAAAGTTATTCAGAAAGCAAAGTCTGCACTGACTTTGATTTCTGAATAACCCATTTAATTAGGAGGGCATTTCAGTACGGCTGTGTGAATGCACACCAGCAGCCCCATTAGGCTGCAATAGAAGCTTAAGGCTTTTTATGATAAGGACAACCTAAAATCACTCACTCTAGGTGAACTGTGGTTTGGATTGCTCCCCAAAAGGGGCTTCCTTCCTGCATGTAAGACAGAAATTAAATTGCTGGACAGCTTTTCCCTGGGAGGTACAGGAACAACCTTCTTCAGATCTAGGCTGCCCCAAGTCTAGCAGTTGTTTTAGTCTATTAAAAGAGAAATGCAAAATTAGGAATTTGGGAAATAGCTGAGGGACTTCAGAGAGAACTTCCCAAAGCAAAGAAGACCTATAGAAAGGGTTAGGGTGTTTTGTTTTGTTTTTCAGTCATTGCTGAAATGATTTCCCGCTAAGCAATTGCTCAAATGCAAAAATATTTTGTTGGAGTGTCAATAGTAGGTTAAACAGAGTCAAACAAAGGCGTATTTTTATTATTCACATATAACTAAAGGTAATATAAAATTTAAGGAGAAGGCAGGTAAAGACCAAGAAAATATCTCCAGGATCAATCCTGTCTTCGAAAGATTGTGATGTTTCTAACAAGTTATTATTTGCTGGTATAGCAACAATCGCCAAACCCAAATAATTGTTTCAAATTATGTTCCAAAACAAAACACTTAGAAATTGCCAACGTCTGTTAAGCACCACAAAGAAAACAAACTGTACATATTTGGGGGTGATTTTTGAAACGTTGTAATTCTTCTGACTCTAATAGGTTGTATCCAGTCTCTCAAATCAGTATCTGCTTTGTCATTGTCGCTGCAGTCTTCAAACCTCGGATATTTGAATCTTAGCATCCTTCCTCTAAGATACTTAAATAACTGGAAATTCTGTGAGTTCTTTTTATGTATTAATCATCTAACACAATGCTGCTAACCAGAATGGATCCTTAGTGCAGACATCCAGCAAACAGTTCACTTGTAGTCCCACTAGTTCTCAACATACATGTGAACATACATCCAATTTCCCTTATTACTAGATGTAACTATTCTATAGAGACCTTCTGGAGACAACTACTTGATAGACTTTACTAATGCCTGTTGCTGCAGATTTAAAAAAGAATATTTTAAAAGCATAGGGCAATAATACGCTCTGTTGGCTAAACTTTTTGGCGATACCCACCTTTTTCTCCTTTTTTTGATGGACCTTCCCTAAAGAGGCAAGTATAACAATAGTCCATTTAGAACCGTGACCACAAGTTGAGAATCTTCCTCTCAAAGAACTTGTAGTGTCACCTACTCATGATAGTATGTTACACTATTTAGGTGTTGTGAATATGTCGATTGATAACATAGTTTGTAAGTTACTGCTGTGCGCTTCTGTGCTTAAGGACTGAGAAAATGTGAGTAAGTAGTTAATATTAGTCTACTTGCAAAAGGACAGGTTGATTTGCTGTACTACAACTAGTGTAAATCAGAGCGTCTGTGTTAACTAAGGAGTTATAGCTCACTATATGTGACATATTATGTACATACGTAATTTTTATACTTTTAAAAATACATACGCAATAGTTATCTGACATATATAATTTAATTTTGTACAGAAAGATTTCTCAACCTGGTTGTTAACTGTTATTAAGGTACCAATTGTTATATTTAATTAATAATGTTATTGAATCCAACACCCGGTTCACCTCACAAATGTAGGACCCATTTCTGAACTCATGCAAGCATATTTTCAGCTTCTACATATCATCATCATCATCATCGTCCTCAAGAAGCCCTGCCAGGCAGCAAACCTTGATACTCCAAATTTGACTTGGTCTAAGATGTTACTGAAAACAAAAATAAGCAACTCACAAGAATCAATAGGGGGAAAAAAAAAAAAAAGTAGGATATTTAAAACTTTTTCACAGATTATTTCACTATTCTGAGATGTACTACAGACCAATTATTAGAAGTCAAAGATGGAAAGTGAGTATCTATAGATACTATATAACCTCTGTTATGCTCTTGTGGAAATTATTTGAGTATTGTAGTAATCATTCACAGTGAATTTTCAAGGAGGAGAAAGATTTGTCAAAAAGCTAACTTGAGTTTAAAAAAAAAAAAAACAAACACATAGTTTATTCATGAATTTATGGCCAGGTGGAAAATTATGGTGAGTCTGTAATTTAAATCTGAAAATCTCAAAGTATTGTGTCTTAAGATTTTTCTTGGCTTGCTTGGCTGAGGTTCAGAATACAACATCTTCAGTCAAAATTAAGTCTAAGCAGAGGAATAGACCTTAATATTCAAGTGCTTCTTCCCTTAGACTAACAGAGTGTATGCCCAAAGCCAGGCAGGGGAACACTGAGAAGAAGAACCTGTTTTGTTCTACTGTACTGCAATCACCTGACTGTCTGGCTACTGCTGAGTGGTGATGGGAATCACTCCATCTCCAGTCTTCCAGTTTTGACTGGAAGTCCACTGCAAGTAATGGAGATAGAAACCTGAAGTTCAGTCTTAGACAAAGACAACTAAAAAAAAATATATTGTTTTATTATTTAAAATGTATACCAAAGACTATAGTCTTTAATCCAGACACCTTCAACAAGAGAAACACTTTCAAATGACAGTAGCTGTTCTTGAGGCAAGACTCTTAAGCCATCTACTATCACATATATTCACTTTCCTTTAGAGTGAAAGTATTCCCTAAACAGGATTATCTGTTTTTCCCTTCTCTTTATAACGAGTTGATGGGAAAAGGCAGAAAAAATGTTAAGTGTGATTAGTGTATTGTAAAGTGTATTGCTAAGTCAGCATCTCTTTCCAGAGTAGCGTATTTCTACTGACTGCCTTTTTATGCAAGATCTTCAGCCAATTCTTCATGAAAAGTTCAGCCTCAGCAACCTGTAAAAAGAGCCTCCTTTTCTTACAAAGTCTTCTAGAAATGTTAATTTATGTAGAATGAAGAAAGTAATTTCAAAACAGATATGAAATGGGCAACTGTTTTTCCTGACTTGAGGTTTCCATGAGTTTGTCCTCTTGAAGGAGACTCACACCAGGACTTTCAGGAACATATTTTCCTCTGGTTCTATGCACAAAGCTCTTCAGCTATGAGTGGGAGGGAAGAAAGTACCTTTGCATCTACTTCAGAATTTCTTCTTGAAAGCCTAGTAATGAAACATTGAAGTAAAAATAATTAGAAATACTTTGTATTTAGTGGCAAAGTTTCTCAACTGAGGCATTTCAAATATATCTCTTGAAAATACCCTCCTACCCCTTACTGTTATTATTCAGTTACTGTTCAGTATTTCTGCTCAAATGCTGTATTAGTTGGTCTAAAGCTATCTAAACTTCACTTTTCATAGTTCAATACTAATTCAAGAAAAGGTATACTCTTTATAAATAATTAGTCTTGTATAGAAGTTCATATTGCTTTTTTAACTCTAAGACAATTTATGGAAATTTTTGTCTTTTTTGAAAAATATTTTTAAATGTGGAACTTGTTTTGAATTATGATTGAAGCTTAACCCAAATTCTTACAGGGACTGACAAAAAGCTATCTCCATGAATACATCAAATACGCTGGGGATCACCATTGTCTTCTGATCTTTCTCTAAGACAGAGCATTGGCAATATTAGGAAAATTAAGTTTTCTAATATTTTGGGGAAACAGTGAAGGGGGAGATTTTATTCTGCATGCATCTTTCAGATGGTTTTTGCAAGGCACTGTAAAGCATGAAGCCTGGAGGAGGCAGTTCTGCCATGCTTGAACCTCTCGTGACTGCTGCTTGATATCCATAAAGCTTCTTGCAGCTGTGCTTCCTCTGGGAAGACACACTGGAGTTCTGTGTGTACGTCTAGTAGTTTTCTTCTGTTTTCTTCTTTTATTTTTCTTTAATGTTTATGCTAAAATAAAATGTATCAAACTTCTGTGTCTAAATTTAGGCATGAAAATCAAATTCAGTAACTTAATTTCTGCAATTGTTTTATTTAGTGTGATTAAGCCTAATACAATTAGCTTGATGAGTATAGCTGAGAGTAGGCATACCTCTGTGTCTGGGGGCAGGTGGGAAATGGAGGTTGTGGGGGATGAATTATCCTAGTTTTCAAGAGTTCTTCACTTCGGTAGGAATTGTAGGTGTTTAGCACTACTGATTAACAGGTAACTTAGGTGTTTAACTATAGGCATCCAGATAGGTTGAGTTGTGAGTTGGTTTCTTTCTTGAGTTTGTATGTAAGTGAAGAGAGGGCAATGCTTGATAACTTGTACAATGTCAAAATACTGAGGGAGAGAACTGGTTTGAGATTGCATACGAAAGTATGTCTAGGAGGAATAAGATAAAAGCTAAGCAAGTTAAATGTATGTAGCATATGTGAAAAAAAAGATAGCTTGTGAGATACATTTGTCTATAAGAGTTTTCCAAGAAAAACAAAGGAAGTTTTAGCACGTATGGACATTGGAAAGGGATCTGGGTAAAAAGACGCATTTGCTGAACCCCAAATAGAAATGGTTTTAATCTCTGATATTGTCTCTGGGTATTTGACATGAAACATGGTGATTTTGCTTAAAATACGTGGAGCAGCCAAAAGCTTGTTGCCACTCGTGCCTTGCTGAGATATCAGCTTCCATAAAACTGAGTTTCTTTAAAGAAGGTGCCATGCTGTCAGCACATCTGTCCCGAGAAAGGGAGGGAAGCACTGAAGGTGGAGGATTGCTGTTCATTAATTGCATCATATTGAGCTTCCAGGCAGACAAGTACTTGAGACAGCCAAAAGGTGGAGATTTTCAGGTTCCTCCTCCTGTTTTTCCTTCTCCTCCCCCCTTCTCCAAAAGAAATGTTTTGCCAAAGCCTCCTTGTGGCAACACAGGTTTTTTTGAATAAAAAGTCACTAGTAAAGAAAGAATTTTGAGATTGGGTTCGTTCCAATCCTTTATTTTCTGGAAGAAAGACTTGTATTGTGTTATGGCTCTTCACTGTTATTCAGGGTGCAAATGTGAAAAATCAAATAAATAGAAACAAAAAGAAAATAGGGACACAAGTCATTACCCAGTCTTGTAAATGCAAGAGTTTTCAGCTAGAGTTGTTGCTCTGAGAACAAAACCAGTAGGAGCTACGGAGGCATTCATACTTCATTCAGTTTTATTCTTTTATGGATTATTCATGGAAAAACTTTCTATACTTTCAACAGAATTTTTTCTTGGGTAAAGTCTATAGAATCTAGTTGATGTTTAAGAACTTTTTTAGCATAAAAGTTCATTAATAAAAGGAGTTTATGGATTTTCTAATTTCTAGACCAGAAATATATACCTGACTTATTAACTTAATATTTTTTCGGTTTTGCACGGTGTAATCTTGTGTTTCTAGATGTAAAATGGGGAGAAAACTTTTCAGTCTATCAAAGCAGTTTCTATTTGAATAGAAATATATTTACTGTATTTACTGTAAGTGAATGCAACAATGTGTGAGACAAGACATCTGCTGAAGATGAAGTCTTGAGTTAAATTACATTTTTCTCAAAGCTGTCAATGCATTGGGGCTTGAAGTGAAGAGTTTTTTTCTTAAAGGAAGGCACCTTGAAGGTAAAGCAGTTCTTTTTCTACTGCTCAAATTGACCCTATTATTGATATACACAATCAGGAGTGAATTTCTGGGAATATGTGGTATCTGCCACAAGATTCTGGAAGTGAAATGTGCCTTAAATTACAGACATGGACAATACTGAAATTTTCCCTCTATTTTCTTAAAGAAAATTTTTGCAAAGCCAGTGTTAAACACAAATAACGAGCTGTATAAGAGACAGAATTGGAGAAGGCTTCAATTAGTAGTGCTTGTGGGGTTTTTACTAGTATAAAACAGCAATAAATATAACATGGTTGAGATTTGTTTTATTTCAACTGAAGATTAACTACTTGCCTAAAAAAAATGAAGAAGGCAAATAAATGCTTGTAATGTGCCTGCAGATTTATTCAAATATTACATTAACAAGGATGCAAGTGGAAAATCCATGATTGAAAGTAACATGCCAGCTTAAATGAGTACAATTGGAAGCACCAGCAGATTTCAGGTTTGTGAAGTTCTCAGGTATCAGAGCACTTCTGAAAGAGCAGAAATGTAGTGCAGATTTAAAATGCTTGGCACCTCTTATATGATGGCTGTTGTTTTTTCACTCCTGTATCTGGGATACTGAATGTGATACTCTGGAATACAACTGCAATTGGGTCAAAAGTTTCCAGTGCTCACTGGGAGAAAATTTTCGTACAATGCTGTGGAACAACACTAAGGATGAATGACAAAATACCTCTTGAATTAGGAGCTACCAAAATTACTGATGCAGATATGGACATGATGGGGATAAATGTCTTTTTTCTGTTCCCACACAGAAATTAAGCACAAAGATTTGTAAAAAAAAAGATCAGGACAGGACCTGAAGGTTCAGTGCTGTGTACAGCAAGAATATTGATGTGAGCAAGACAGACACTTGTCTGGTGTGTGTAGCACAACACTGATTAGCCAGCTATCATGAATTTTAAGTTTGTACTTGCTGAGGAGCAGACAAAGATGTTGTTGAAGAAGGATTTTATACAACCTTATTCCTAACAACAATAAAGCTGGGTTTACCTGAATTCATATTCTGTCTTTTAGACAGAATCTGGGTGGACTAACCTGTGGTTTTATCATTAACTTTAAAAATAAATAATTCACCTTCTTCAGTTATTTATACAGGGGAATGTAAAACCTCCTGTAAGATGGTGAGAGGAGACTTGAGGAAGAAGTTTACTCAGGTCCAAGGAAGCAAAAATGAATATCTGTCCCAGTTAGAGCCATGGCTGCTCAGTTGGTCTTATCTGAGAATTTGATGTTAGGCTGTTGGAATCAGCGCTGAAATAAAGAAATAGAGTACACAGCATTATCAAAATTGTGCCTTTATATAGTGTTTTGAACTAGTTGATTACTAATTGAGGTCACTGGTGTTCAATATTAAAAGATAGCATAGATTTTCTAGGCAAGGGAGCTATACATACATGTACAAGAATATTTATGATAACTCAAGAATTCAGCGAACAGCTACTGATCTGAGCTAGACATAAAAGTTAGTTTCAGGGGAATTAGCAATTTTAATTAACATAAAGATCAGGTGCAAGGTGGATTAGAAAAACATTTAAAGTTAAATTGGCTTATAAAAAATCAGCTATAAATCTTCATGCTTTGGGGAGTAACTGAGTCAACAGAACTACAAAGGCAATGCCTCTCTGACTGGGAACATTACAAAATAATCTGCATAATCGGGGGTGATGAATCACGTCTTCCTGTGTAACGACTAACCACTGTTAGACAGAACATCAGACTACACGGACCACTAGTCCTAGGACATAGCTGACATTTTCTTAGCAAGGGCAAGAAATATTTTCTGGCCCTGGGAAAGTGTTGAACATGCAGAGATTTCAAAGAGAGGCTCAGGAGCCTGCAGTGTCTCCTAGGCATTCCTGGTGCTGCTTCCCATGGCACACACACTGGTGATTATTACACTATGTGGTCCCCTCACATTCATCTTTTGCTGTTCATTCATCATCCTTTTCTAATACGAATGTGGTACTGACAGGTACCAAAGGCAGGGCTTAAATAGTCCCTTTTTACTATGTGTTGCTGTTTAAAAAGCAGCTAGTAGGAAAAATGCATCCTTGTTAGAAAGTTAGGCCAGATTTGCATTATCGGAGAACAAAGATTGTGAAGTTTTGTTTTGGCATGTAATTTCATTATGCATTATTAGCTTGTTGAATGCTTACTTTCATTACAAATGGTTCCAGAGAAGACAAGGATGGGATATTACCAATGAAAATTCCTGTGTAATATTCTCACTATGAAGCAGAGCAGCTTACCAAAACAGAGATCCTGAAGACCTGCCCAAAGTGAGACAGTGAGTCAACAGAGCTCAGAATCAGCTCTTCTGGCTTCCACTCTGGTGTGCAGCATGTTACATCAGCCATCTTCCTGCAGGTAAACTCGTTGGGAGGCATAAAGCAGAAAAAAGTGACCAAGACCAAATTAACCTTTGTTGAATTCAAACTAGGAAACTGTAGGAAGCATTTGTGTTTGTCAGAACTTGATGGGTACATTTGATGAAGAAAGGCTGAGGTCTACAAAATATTTCACACTCCCTGGTCATGAAACAGAGGACCACAAGCATGTCTGTACGCCCCAGATGCTGCTTTCCAGGTCTGGGTCCTGTATGACAGGAAGAATCTGGCATTAGTTTGCCCACTGTCTCCCTGAGAAGACCAACAAGAGTTTCTTTAAGGTGCTGTTGTGTCAGTAGTTTCTCTTTTCTCTGCTATTGCTACTTTCCATTTAAGGTTTCCTTGTTTCTGTATTCCTTGTCCAGATTTAAAGTTGTCAGCATTACAATCCTTTTCTGCTCTGTGTGGTCTTTATACCACGTAATTTCCTCTGAGCAGACTTGTCCAGGATGGTGCACAACACATGTTGTGTACATTATGAAAATTAAAAAAAAAAATTACAGGAAAATGTGGTGGTGCCTTGATCAGTTCAGAAGTTTTTCACTTTCTTAAAAGTAGTAATATGAAAACATTTATATCAGATGTGGAGAAGTCCTTGTTGGTGAAGTGAGTGTGGGTAAAATGAAGGGTTGGGTGTATGGAGTAGAGGAAGTTCACATACAGCTGAGAAGAAATAAGTTAATTGGGTTCAGAGCAGTGTAAGAAAGGAAACAGTGGAGAGGGCTAAAAAGTGGCTCAGTTGATGTACAAGTGCACTACCTGTGAGTCCAAATAGTGTCTAGATTAAGTTCCTGTTCTTTCCTATGAGCCAGCTGTATTAGCTTGATGAAAAACAGCATCAGTTGTGTGAAGCTGTTGCTATCAGTTTTCTATCAGATTCCCTACCAATAAGAGGAAGATAATTTGCTTTCAGTAACCACTCATTGCTAAAGTTGTCCAAGTGTTTTAGGGCAAGAAATCAGGAAATAATCTTGGCAGTAGAGGGCTCTGAAGAGTCTATAAACTTTGAGAATGCATTCAAGGCAATTACTAATTCAGAAACATGAGATAATCTAGATTTAGGTGCAAGTTAACAGGTGAATGCTAAAAATGTTACCCTTATTTATAAAATAAAAAATAGTACTCATTAACACTGTGTATATACCTTTCCTGTGGATCAGTGAGGAAGAGGAAGAAAAGTGTTAAAACAGTAAAGGAGAAGGAAACAACAAAAACACAGCAAAAAAACCCACATAAAACACAAAGGAAAAGAAGTTGAGTTGTTTTTTAAAAATCTGCAATTGCAAATTAGGATTTGTATTTTTTTTCTAGAGGTGTTAATATTATGTAGCTGTGAAGCACCCAGTTTGTCTTAAGCCTTACAGTCATCTCAATGAAATGTTCAAAGGAGAGGGAAAGGAGAAAGAGTGGATTCCAGACTGCCTTAAATCTTTTAAAGATACTGAAAGAACTGCAAAAGGAATATGGTCTCTTTGGCTCTTAACACTGCATACTTTTATAAAGAGAGATAGTCCTCAGGGCAAAGATTAATATTCCCAGTAAAAATAAGTTGCTTTGTTGATTAACATCAGAAAATCTGAGGACTTTTGTACTTGAGACCTGAACCCTAGCCTTTTAACTTACCCTGACTTATCTCAGAAAGGAAAGTCACATTTATATTAGTGTCCTTTGGGAACTATGTGGGTTGAAGTGTAAGAAAAGGTATTGTTTATGGTAGGGCCTCTGGACAGGACTCCTGCTAGGATGTTTTCAATGAAGCAAGTACTTTCTGTCATCAGACTCCTATGATCCTTGTTTGAAACAGAACATGTCTTTAGTGTGTAGGTTTTTGTTTAGTTGTTGGTTTATTTTTTGTTTGGTTGTGTTTTTTTTAATATTGTCCTACAGGCCAGGATAAAACAGTGAACAGTATTCTGCTACTTCTCTTTGCAACCCTGGTGGTCCATTTTGCCTGTCACCTTTTGCAGTTTTTAAAGAAATGACCTGTTAAGAGTGGTGGATGGCTCTTGTTTGTGTCATCTACTTGCTTCCACTCTCAGGATAACTTGGTTTAAATAGCTCCAATCTTCTAAGCAATGTCATTAAGATATTGAAAAGGATATTCTATCTCAAAAGTTGGAGTTTGAATCAAAAGTACTCCGATCTGAAGTTTGCTGATTTCATCCGTCTTTGAGCCAAACTCTCCCTTAAGGGTTTTCATAGGAGCTTCAGTTAAATTTGTTGTTTTTCCCCAGTTGGTGCTGTCTAGTGCAGCAGGCGCTGAAGTCATTGGAAGTTTGATCATTGACTTTCATGAGGGAAACCTCAGGACTTAAGCATTTGAGATGGAGCGGGTACTTACCAGTACTCAAGCAAAGATCTGACTAAGTCAACGGGAGTTTTGCCACCTTCAAAAAATGCAGGATGGCACTCTGTCTTTGCCTTGTCCTCCCAAATGCTAAAGGGGGAAAGCAAAGCAAATCAAAATCAACATGTGCTCAGTTCAGACTACCTGAAAAGGTTGTTGGGTTGTTTGTTTTTTGTTTTTTTTTTTTTTTTAAATTGTGTATGCATTTAAACGTATGGAGATAATTCATTTTATTTCTTAGATACTAAAAGCAGATAATCTGAAACATACTTACGCTCGCAAGACATGATCTTAAAATAGACAAAACCACTGTATGTTTTCACATGTTGTAATTTCCTATGTAGGTATATGTTAGTATGTTGTGTTACAAAATTGTGAGTTCTTAAAAAGAGCTCTCCTAGAATGATCTCTAGGCTTTTTTCTTGTGTAAACCTTGTATATAAGGAAAATGATATGCAAGATTAAAACAAAATCCAAAAGCTTCTTATTGAAATTACATTGACATCCTCAACCAGTGCTTCAACAGTAGTACCGTTATCACTAGGATATTCCTTCAGAAAACAAACAAACAAAAAAAACCAAAGAGCTGACAAGTAGAGATATATCTCTCTGTTACATATACAATGCACTAAATGTATTAATTTTTCTTAAGGCAAAAAAAAAGAAAAAAAGGTAGGTCGTGGGAAAGAAGGTGTTTATTCTTCAGGGTGGCACGTTTTGACTTTTGAAAGGTGGGTTTCAGCCCCGGGTGCAGAGGTTGCCGGCCCGTCCCGGATCGGCTCTGTTCCCCGGGCGGCTACGGGAGGCGGGAGCTGCAGGGACGCGGCTCCAGCACCATAGGCGGTGTTAGTCACATGTGTGTCCCCCCGCGAACTGCAAGTTGAAAGATAATTAAACAAATACCTCCAATACCTAAGCCCGCTGTTATTTTCACGCGGCATCCCTAGGCGATTAAAGCTGCACATGGGTCAGCTGGTGCCCGAGCGCGGCGGGAGCGGACCCGGGCTGGTTCCCCTTGGAAAGGTGTCTGGGGATTTGTGCTGTCCCGGGGAATAAGGAAGGGAATGACGGACAGGTCTTATGAACCCGAGGTAACAGCTGGAAGCTACTACTCGCCCCACGCAAGAAGTGTTGCTATAAATCGAGAATCTTTATAGCTGTTAGGCTAGAGGAAGTTTTTTGGCTGTAAACTGTCATGCACTGCAGCTCTCGGTGAAAAGGCTCTGAAAGTGGGGAGTCCTCTCTCCTGAGAACCAAAGTGCAATTAAGATCAGAAAGAGTTAGAAGGAAATAGAATAAAGACGGCAGGAATCCAAGCCGAGGAAAAACTTTTCTTTTTTTTTTTCTTTTTTTAATGGTCATTTAAAAGTTTAAGGCTAGATGGACTTCTTTTTCGGAAGACCAGCTACATTTGAGTGCATACATTATTTGTGTGGAACGAGTGGTATAGTCATTTGCGAAGTATTAAGTAAAATGTATCAAATCAAATTCAACTTCAGCTCTCCTCCTTTTGCCGAAAGAGAGTCATCAGTGCAAAAAGCAGTAACCATACAGATAAGTGTCTGCTGTCAAAGCGGTTGAAGTTCCTTCCTATTCCTTGAAGCATCTATCCAGAAGAATTCAAATAGTGTTTTTAAAGCTCAGATCGCCTAAACACACATTTAATACGGCTCTATTTATTTTATTTATTTATTTTGTAAACGTTATTTTTCCACCGAAACGGCCCCGTCTCTTTCAGTTCCGGCTGGTTCTGCTTTTTTCGGCTCTCAAGCATGTTCGTTGTCAGGTGAGATCGGTTTGAGGTAGAATCGAGGCTGGAGTTTGCCCTACGCGGGACTCATCACCACCACCAGCGCTCTCCACATCCCTTTTCTGCGGGGGGACCGTACCCAAAAAGTTATGAGACTTCTGCAAGAGGAAAAAGTCCCTTCTCTTCCCTTCACCTGCACGGAGTGAGTGACTGTTCGTGCGAGTCCTTCTTTGGGGTTAACTTCTCCTAGTGCTTGGCTCTTTCAGGATTAAGATGTCTGAGATGTCGCCTTCAAAGTACAAACCCAAAATAAGGTGTTGCTGCCAACCCAAGCGAGCGACAGTCTGCCGCGGTCTTTCAGGGTTTGAATGCTCACGGCTTTGGGTAGGACCTGTTTCTGTGTTTTGAAGGGAGCACCTTAAGTCAAATGAATACCTGACACTGAAAAGACCATCTCAAACTATTTATAGCAGCGACTACGTATCCATTTAGTAAGCTTCGCTCATAATTTCTTTGCAAATGGTACTTTCCCCTTCCAAAGAGGACAAAAAGCGGCCGGTAGATGCTCAGTCACAAAAAGCTATAAGAAGCTTTAATGCATGAATTAATCTGAAGGGACAACATTTTTTCGCGTTTCTGGACAGTGATTGAAGAGAGCTGGCGTGCGGAATTTAACATTTCAGGTTGAAGGGGAAAAAATAAGCTCTGCGGATTTGAGCAAATTAACGATACACGAACCCGATGGTGCTGTGTAATGAAAATAAAATCGTGAGTCGTATCTCCTAAACCAAAAAGAAACCGAAAATAATAGCGGAAGCATTGGGTTTATTTGAAGTTGGGTGAAGGCAGACACGCTGTGTGCAGAGCGCGGAAAGTCAAGGGGTGCAAGCAGAGGGTGCAGGCAGGGATGCCTGCCGGCAGAAAGAGCCGGTGCCCAGACTGAATCGCCGCCTGCATCCTGCGAAAGAGACCCCTTGGTAACCCAGACTCCCAGCTCCTTCTGCTCCCAGACAGCTTTCCCATGTACCCTGGGTGCTTTCTCCTAAAATCTTAAAAAACCCGACGGCGATGATGCGCGGTGTTTGGAGACTGGGGAGATGCTTATTGTAAAATAAACCCTTATTTTTACACCGCGTCGCTTCTTATTCCCTTTTCTTTGCTCCCGTTTAAAGAACTTGTTATTGTTTAAAGAGACCCCATTGAACTATTTCCTGCTCATTGTCACCTCTCTCCCCCTCGCCCTCTATCCAGGGATTCTCACGGAAAGGTAATAAACTGTTTCCCTCACACCACAGACCGCCGCAGCCCCCGAGAATGCAAACTATTAAAACACCGGCGGGCGGGAGGGCTTCAAAACAGCTCTCCTCTTCCTCGCCCCATCTCTTGCTTTTGTGCCAAACAACTTTAAAAGAAATTCAGCCCGTTGCAAAGTTTCACCCATGAGGGTCAGCCTTCACCCTTGCCCTCAGAAACTCGCTGGAGTTTCTCCTTGTTGCACAAAACGAAGCCTTTAGCTACCGATCTGGTTTTTAGAAGTATCTTTTTATTTAAGTGGGTTGGCTCGTAAGCATCTATCTGATTTTTAGATATATTTTTTCATTTAGGTGGAATGGTTCGAAACCATCATGGTGGAGCATCTCGGCTGCGAAGGCACTGTCTGTAGCGGTGATGGGAGATAAACTCTGCCCCTTTTATCACGGGTGGGTTCTTGTGATCCCTGAAAGACGGGGAGACTGTGGCGGGGGCTACCCCTACTGTGCCACCAGCCTTCTGCTCAGCTGCTCTACAGGGTGGTTTAGGCTTTTTGGTTACGTTTTCCAGCAAGGGTTTGTTGTTGCTAACTGCAGCCTTCGCTTCAGCAGAAGCGCCACGACTTGTGCCAAGGGAGCGTGGGAAGCGGCGGGGCGGGCGCGGGGGGCTGCAGGCAGGCTGCGGAGGTCAGAACTTCCCATTTTTTTTCCCTTTATACAAATCCGCGGGAGGCGGGGGTGTCTCCCGTCCAGGACAGGCTGCCTAAAAGCAGACCTGGGGGCTCGCTGTGGCGGGCGTCGGTGGCCCCGTTAATGACTGCAGCAGGGAGGCGGGAGGGTGCCGCACGCAGGTTATGAGGCTGTTGCCGAGATGGGCCATTTCCTCCGCGGCTGCCGGAGCCCCGGCCCCGGCGGCTTTGATAGAGGTGCAAACATTTGGGGACAGATTTACATAAAATAGCCGCGTTTAATCCCGCGGGCTGCAATTAACATCACAGGCTTCCCCGGGCACCGTTGTGATATGGCCGCGGGCAGCCAATCGGAAAGGCTGGTCGGAGAGATCAAAGCGGCCGTCCGCCAATCAGCGAGGCCCCCCCGCCGGCATTGTGATGTCACCGGGGGGGGTGTTTATGACGGGGTATAACAGCGGCCCCTTCCCCGCTTCTGCTTGCTGGGGCCGCGGAGGTCAAGTGGAGTCAGCGTCGGCCCCGCCGCTCGGGGCTCTTCCAGGGCGGCTGCCCCGCCGGGCGGGTGCGGGGCCAGGATGAGCTCCCCCGGGGCGGAGGGCGCGGGCAAACCCCTGCAGTACCGCGTGGATCACCTGCTGAGCGCCGTGGAGAGCGAGCTGCAGGCGGGCAGCGAGAAGGGCGACCCCACGGAGCGGGAGCTGCGAGTCACGCTGGAGGACAGCGACCTGTGGCTGCGCTTCAAGGAGCTCACCAACGAGATGATCGTCACCAAAAACGGCAGGTAGGGGTGACGCGGGCCCCGTGCCCTCCCGCCGCCTTCGCCCCCGGCCCACGCACATCCCGCGCGGGGCGGGGGGCCTGGGGATCCCGGCGGCGGCGGTCGCCCCGCTGAGCCCGGGGGGGGCGGGGGCTGCCCCCCGCCGTGCCTCGCGCCTCCGTGTCGCCTCGCAGGAGGATGTTCCCGGTGCTGAAGGTGAGCGTGTCGGGGCTGGACCCCAACGCTATGTACTCCTTCCTGCTGGACTTCGTGGCGGCCGACGGGCACCGCTGGAAGTACGTGAACGGGGAGTGGGTGCTGGGCGGGAAGCCGGAGCCGCAGGCGCCCAGCTGCGTCTACATCCACCCCGACTCGCCCAACTTCGGCGCGCACTGGATGAAGGCGCCCGTCTCCTTCAGCAAAGTCAAACTCACCAACAAGCTCAACGGCGGCGGGCAGGTAAGCACCAGGACCGGCAACGGCTCCGGGCCGCCCTCACCCCGCTCAGAGGGACGGGACTGGACCGACCCGGCCTGTGGGGTGGCGGGGGTCCGGCCGGGCCACACCCCGTGCCCTCCTTCATGTTCCTTTTTATGTCGCTGCTATCAGAAGTGCTGGGATAGGTTGCACTTTTTCTTCCCTCTGCCCCTT
Organism: Patagioenas fasciata; assembly: GCF_037038585.1. NCBI lineage: Eukaryota > Metazoa > Chordata > Aves > Columbiformes > Columbidae > Patagioenas > Patagioenas fasciata. Next base: position 52,449,720 of record NC_092522.1, read on the forward strand.
CTCACTGCCCTGAACTGCGCTCTTCCAGGAGAAGTGGTCTTTCGGCCGAGGATGAGTGCCCTGGTGTTTTGACTTTATCTTTTTTTTAAATGTCTGCTGGTCTGAATAGTACAAGCGATGTTGTTGGTGCATCTTTCTGGCTACTTATTGCCACCTGTTTGCGACTACGCAAGCTATCCTGTTAAGTAACAGGGATGTGGATAACTAGGCAAAAAGTTGGGGTGTCTGATTACAGTGTTCCTTTCCTTTTCTTATACTTCACTTTTAGGGTTTATCTGTACCTGTGGCCTCTTCTCTGCTGGAAAGATGGATTGTTAGATCCTTTAAAACCTCAGTGTTTTCTGTGCCTGTCAGCATCTACCCTCGTTCTGTCACTGCTCTGTCTGTTTGCTCACAGATCATGTTGAACTCTCTGCACAAGTATGAGCCAAGGATTCATATAGTGCGAGTGGGTGGCCCACAGCGGATGATCACCAGCCATTCCTTCCCAGAGACCCAGTTTATAGCTGTGACGGCCTACCAGAATGAGGAGGTATGCACAGCGGGGAAGAAAGGATGCAAGTACCAGGAAGTTTCAAGTGGCAAAGTGCATGTTGCAGAGCAGAATAATGGATCTCTTTTCACATTTTTCAGTTCTTCCTATGCTCTGTTTGAAGCTTAATGTAAAAAATTAATTTAATGTGTGAAAAAGGCCTATGCACATATAATAACACAATCTGATCACTGTTTGTCTCAATATCTACTGCAAATTTTGCAAGGGAGTAATTCTTAAAAGATTCAGTGGCGCAAACAAGTATGGTAAGAAATACAGTCGACATTTTCAGTTAAATAGTGAAATAACCGGATGTGCCATTTTCAAACCTGGTCTTTCTCTGATAGCCAAAATGAATATCGATGCTTAATGAATCTGTAAATTACCAATATCTGAGATGTTTTTGATACCCATTCTGCTCCGGCTTGAATGTGAAGCATTTTGTAACTCTTTACTAACATTCTTAGCCGTTTCCCAGGCAATACAGTCTCTTAGAATTTGGCAGATGGGCTAATTCGTAGCACTCTGCTAAGACTTCAGAACTTACAGGATGTTTAACTGATTTTTGTAAATTGGTTTCACAGGGCTAATCTTATTTCTTCCAAAATCTACCGTTTCACTAACTTCAATGGATAGTCCTAATTTGAATCCTAATATTTGTATGATAATGAATGTTGATACTTGCAAATAAAGATATTTGTTGTTGTTTTTAGATCACAGCTTTAAAAATCAAATACAATCCATTTGCAAAGGCCTTTCTTGATGCAAAAGAAAGGTGAGAGCTCTTAACTCTGTTCTAAAGTGTGGTTTTTTACAGAGATTTGTAAAAGTATATTCTTAACTAATACAGCATGGTTTCTTTTATAGAAGTGATCACAAAGACATGATGGAGGAAGTGGGAGATAACCAGCAGTCTGGGTATTCACAGAGTATGTTTCCTTTCATTCTGTGTCATGAACTTAACTTTGATTTCTTCCATCTCATCTGTTATGTTAAGCAAAACTTTGAGAGTGGTGTTTGCTGGCTGGGTTGTATAGTTCATAGAGAGAATAATATTACCGATCTTTATGATGGTGGTTCATGCAGTTTTATGTTTGTATAAACATTATGATCTATGTGTGTGTGATTAAGACATCTGTATTACATTCAAAATTATTTAACAGCATCTTGCAGTTACCTTCATGTCCAAAAAGACAGCTGCTTTTGTATACAAGGACCGCAATATGCATATGGATATGGAGACAAAAGTTTACTTCAAAATACTGCAGAAAATTATTGAAATGGTACTTATGTTTTAAGTACTTTAAGAAAATTAGGGATATTTGCTTAAAAAGTTGTATTTGTGTTTTAATGATTTCTGGTTTAACAGATTATTGCCAAAAAATGTTTGCAGCCTATTAAGAGAGAAAGCTGAGTTGCAGTAGGAATTGGTTTTAGTGAAAATACTTCTTAGCAGTCTGAGAAATCTCAGAATTTAGCGGTAGATTGAGACTACCAAAGAGCAATTTAAAACTGAAGATTACGCTAATGATTACTGAGCACACACTACCTGTGCAAGGAATGGTTTAACCACTTCAGTGTTTCCTTACTGTGATTGTAATTAATTGATAAGTTTAAAAATGTTAGCTTGACATAGAGCTTCTTCTAAGCTGTTTTCTAATTTTCATTTTATTAATTCAAGAAAGTTGTATATATCTAGACTTTTCAGCCATGCTGAAACTCTTGCTTCCTTTCCCGAGTGTTGATTTCCTCACTTATCAATTATTTATCTCGGTTTGTGATTCTTCCCCTGCCTGGCCATATTTTGTACCCATCTTACACACCTTTTGCTTTTTCACAGTAGGTAGTTGGCTTATTCCTGGGACTGGGACTCTGTGCCCACCTGCCAATCCTCACCCTCAGTTCGGAGCCCCTCTGTCTCTCTCCCCTGCTCACAGCTGTGAAAGGTACTCATCGCTGAGGAACCACCGTCCTGCCCCATACCCCAGCCCCTACACCCACAGAAACAACTCACCAAGTAAGTCTGACTCTGTAAAAAGATCTGTAAAAAGAAGGGGAATGAGCCAAGGGATGTGAGTCCTGAGCAGCGGGTGTCTTGAGTGATCCCACAGAAATTGTGGTTGCTATCTAGCTCAGTTGGCACAGAGGGCATGGAGCCAGCTTTGCAAAGAAATAGGGATGATGAGTATGTGTCCTCAGTCTCTTTATGATGGAAAAACTGAGGGTGTGTAGAACTGTCTCCTTCTAATTGATTATATTATATTGTGTGGGTTTTGTCTTGAGCTCTCGAATTCTTGTAACCAAATGAAGTTAAAATTATTTTGACTCTTTTTAAAGTTAAGTTGTAAAGTGAGGATATTAATTATTAGTTATAGGTAATACAATGAAATGAATTATATGTCCATTTCTATTAATAGTGTCACTTGTTACTAATACATAATAAATAAGGGCCTCGTTCTCACAGTTATACTTGCCTGTTGCTGTACTTAACACCAGTGCATTAAGGTTGTTCTCAATGAATGTGTCAGAATTTGTGCTCAGAAATAGCCAAGTTAAGGGAGTGAAGAGAAATGCATTTTTAACAGCAATTTCAAAAAATTATTATTAACTCTCTTTTGCTCTCTCTTTCTCTTGTTAAAAATTTTTGCTCTTCAGCCTGTATGGATATTGAAGGTTCCCATTTAAAAAATATTTAATAGCTTGAATTGTGAAGTAATACACAGGCTTCCAGAGGCGGCCTGGTTAATCTTATATGGAGCTTTGCAGTTCATTTTAAAGCAAAAAACTAGCTTTCTGTGGACTTTACTTGTGTCTTGGAAATCTTATGCAAGTTTTACGACTTAAAACAGAATAAAAGAACAGAATATCTCTGGTGTTCCTCCTTGTTCCCCAGTCCTTAACAAGGAACATCTTCTTTTTCTTCCTTTAACTATCTTCTGGTAACTTCTTTCTGGTTATGGATGCCTGTATGGAATTCCATTTACAGCTTCCCAGTGCCTCTGCCATGTTGACCAGCCAGTTTTGGTAGTAGTTTAAGCCGCAGTCCAATCACTCCTCATGGTGCCTAAGACAGATTTCAGAGCTTGTAATGGCATGGTCAGCTCAAAACTGGGATGTGTGGTTGAGTGATAAGCTTATTATCTGGGGCTGTCAGACTATTATTGCTAATGTAGAAGTTGGAGATAAAGAAAGTGCTGGAGGAGTGATTGGGATAGTGTACGTAAGGACCGTATCTCTTCCCACTGACTGAATGAAGAAGCATGGGCTGAATAAAGGGTGGTTTGAGGACAGCTTTTTGGCTACAGATTCTTCATAGAAATAAGACTTTGGAATTGTAAGTTGAACAAAACAACACATCAGCAGGGGCATGCCAGTGAAGTTTTAAAATTGACACAACTGGTAGCTGACTTCAGTTTCCTGTGTGTGTCAGGTTTGGTTTTTTACAAGGCAGTAATGGGGAGGGTCACTTAAAGCTGTACATTGCATTTGAATACAAGATTGTCATTTGGTCTGATTCTAGCATTTTTAAGTGCCTGCTTGTTTTCTCAGCAGCCTATACCGATAACTCCTCTGCCTGCCTTTCCATGCTGCAGTCCCATGACAACTGGTCTTCTCTAGGAGTTCCCACACACACGACAATGCTGCCCATGAGTCACAGCACTGGCACAGCTACCAGCTCCAGGTAGGAGCCCGTCCCTCAGCAGCCCTCAAACTGGTACATTGATGCTTTCTAGGAAGAGAGGGCTGAAAAAGGAGGCAAAGAGTTAATCAGCAAATTAGAAATCCTTATGGCCATGTGTGACTCAGTGGCCATCTGGGATGGGGTGGTGTCACTGAGAAGCACTATTTACAAGAAAAATATTGAAGAAGCAGATAAAAACTATATTTTTGTGGTTTGGGTTTGGCAATGTAGATGCTTGTGACAGCAATATTTGATATATGAAGGATTGCAAATCACTTAGGCAAACATCCATTGAATTTGAAGATGCACTTTTAAACTTCATCTGTTTTGCTTAAAAGCAAAACGGTGTTTAAAAAGTTTAGTTTTGATCTACTGCATTTTAGCCAGTCACTGCTTTCTCATCCATCTCCACAAACCCTTGTTCTGCTACAAATGAATGGGCAGTGAACCATGATGTGGAGAAAGGAGCAAGTGGTTGAGGCAGTAATTCTTTACTTGAGCATTGCCACAGAAGCCAGCATAACTTGGGATTATGTACTCTGTGAAAACCTTTCCCATTTTGTGATCATATAAAAGTATCTTGTCTTGTACCTTTCTTATCTCAAAGTTTTGGATCCTTTAGCAGAGATTTAGTTTACAGTCAGTCCCTTGGAGCTAAACTTGCAAATTTGAAGAAATACAAATAAAGTGGTAAAATCTTTGCTATTAAGAACAGGGGGATGAGATTTGGACATCTTTCTTGGCAATTCAGAGCTACTACTCTGTTTGTGGAAAGCATTTTTATTTGAATCATGCACGTAGACAGCTATTAATCAGAGTATGTACTATTACCCAGGATAAAATAACTGTATTACTGAATGTAAGTTTAGTCCTGAACATATGTTCATAAAGTCAAAAGGTCCTCCTGGCACCTCTTCCCATGTCTGGCCCCCAGGATACATACTTGGAAAGTTGCGAAGTCCACTGAGTTTCAGTTACTGCACTAACAGTTGTCCAGTACATAAAACCAGTAGAATAGGAACTGTGGGACCTGAAGGAAGGCTTTTCTGCCATCCCTTTTGTCTAAGTCCTTGTTTGTAAAGTAGGGAGAATATTAATTTTTTTGTTAAACTGTTTGGGATCAATAGGTAGAAAGTGCTATGTAGTATTACACAGCAGGACTGAAATTGTAGTGTTTCTCTTGAATCAGCTTGTTTATTTTAATTCCTCTGTGTGTGTTTATACATATGTGTATACATACACACATACCCAGAAGAGAGTGTGGAGGCTCTGGTGTCCTGACAAGGGTTTTTTCCCTTTTAAGCAGCCCTTTCTGTAGTATTTGTGGAATCTACTACCATCAATCTAGCTTAACATAAAATGATGAACAAAGTCCTAGGAGGGCTGAATTGCTGTCTGGAGGCATCTGTCCATCTCTGACTACAGAGGCACTCAAGGGGAATTAGGGCTTTTACAGACTCATGGAAATGGGTTCAAACCTGTCTGGGTCCATCAGCTGCTGTGTACAGCCACCTCCATCATGTGGCTTTCCCCTGAGAAAAGGGTATGGCGTGGCTCAGGAATCAGCTCTCAAACCTTTGCATTTTTCAGGCCAGCCTGTTCATTCCTCAGTTTGGCTTAAAATTTGCTAGCATATCCAGTGCTGGAACCTGCTGTTGGGAAAACAGGGTGAACAAGACCTCCTGCCTGGGCATCCTTCATACCCTGCAATGGCTGAAAGATTCCTAAAGAAATTTACTGTCTCCAGCAAATGAACCCAGCTTTGGAGGTGTGTTGTGACCTGAGCACCTGCCAGCAGGGACCAAAGTCACTAATAACCTATTTTATTTATCCTTTTCCCCCTTTCAGTCAGTATCCCAACTTATGGTCTGTGAGTAACAACACCATCACACCGGTGTCTCAGTCAAGTGGGATATCCAACGGCCTCAGCTCCCAGTTTTTACGTGGCTCTCCAGCACACTACACCGCCCTTCCACACCCGGTCCCTGCTGCCTCCTCCGCCTCCCCCCTGTACGACGGGGGGACACCCACGGACCTTTCTGACAGCCAATACGATGCCTCTGCACACGCCAGGCTCGCATCCACGTGGACGCCTGTCACCCCTCCTTCCATGTAAACCCAGACCTTTCCCTGTAAGACAGACTTTGTAGCTACTGAGTTAATTTAAGTGATTAATCCTCAAGGAAGAGAAAAAAGGACACATGAAGTAAATTACAGACAAAGCATCTGCACTGATTTGTAGAGCATCTACATTATACCTCTTACAGTGAACAGTGCATCACTGACTTCATGTAGAGTTTACAAACCCGGTGAGTGTGCAATTCTGAGAGCAGATTCACTGCTTTTAAGTTGTTTGTTTGTTTGGTTTCTGTTTTGTTTTGTTGGGTTTTTTTTTAATTATTAATTTTGGTAGACCTAAGTTTTGAAACTTTGACTTAGATTCGAAATTTCTCAGTGTTCACAGACCTGAAGTTTGGCGTTGTTCTTATCTGGACAACTTTCTTGAGTGAGTTACTCCTTGTTTTTCAGTTTTTGTTTTGTTTTGTTTTTTTTTTTTAATGGCAAACTTAGCTGTAGTCATGAAAAGTTTTATTAACCGTCTAGTTAGAAGCGTTCTGAAATATGCACAAATGTAGCTGAGCAGTGAAGTTTTTGGAAAATCATGTGCACTAACACGTATTTGCCTCACAAATACGTTGTGTTCTTAATGTATGCTTATTTCCTTGCTGCTGAATTAATGTTGAGACAATCTGCAAGAACTATATTCTTCCTAATAAATGCGGTATTAATGTTTGGTCTATTTAGTTTTACCACAAAGACTCCTTTAGAGGTAAGTTTTGCTGTTTGATCATATAGATTTCAATACCTGTCAGCTTGGGTAAGCGATGCATTTCAAACAGCCAGTGTCTTAATAAGGAGCCTTATCCAAAACCTTTTGGAGCCATTGGAAAAACATCACTGTTTTTTTTAATGGTCTCTGGCTCAGGCCTTAAGGGAGGGAATTCAAAACCTGGAGAATCATCCTAATTTATTTTATTTCAGTATTATACTCTGTTGATCTATATTTATTATTTGGTAAATTACAACTTTATTTTCTACATGTTAAGATATGTAAATAATCCCTCAACCTATGGTGTACTCTTTTAAGACAATCATATGTGGGATACATCACCCAATGGCACATTGAACAGCATTGGATGTAAGTATTTAACTTATTGTAAGAGTGAAAGCTCTATTTACCATAAATTTGGGGGAAAAGTGCAGATATACTAAGCTTTAAAATATACTGTCTGCTTGACTTGCTGGAAAGATCAGGTCCTGATAAAATACTTTCTTCAGGACTGATATTAAGTAATATGATCTACATTTCTGATGCAGGCTAAGCCAAAACATTGTTCTTGCACGTCTCTTTTCTCACTGACTCTCGCTTTCCTCGGGATATGTACTTGCCAATTGTTTTGCATAAGCCATAATAAAGAACGTTTATATTGAAGTGCCTAATATAGCGAAGCAAAATTCTGTATCAGGGAATTCCTTATACATCTCATCAATGTGTGCTCATGTGCTACAGTGGCAGCTTTAGGATGAAAAGCAAATATTTGCCACCATTTTGGTTTCTTTGGCACCCTACGGGCACATCTCTGCACCTGGAAAGACTTTGGCAGGGCTTTCTCCCAGCAGAAGGATTTGTGTGCAACTGCAGGCTGTGGTTTCTCGGAGATTCTCCAGCAGGAGACAGCACCAGAAGCAGATGGCTGCATGACCGTGTTCTCTGTCAATATGTAAATATTGATCTAAGCGCTCCTATTTTATTGTGAAGGTAAATTGTGTAAATGATGTAAGTGCATTATTATTTAGACTGTTTTGTAGAAGTTAGCAACATATTTCATTGTGACTTTTTTTAACTTGTATTTAGGAAGTATAATTTAAATCGGAAAAAAAAATTAAAGATTCTTGAGTAAACTTAATGGCTTTATTTCCAGTTTGTAGGGGGTGGTGGGAAAGGTGAAACAGATGCACATCATATATGCTGAACCTACAGTCTGTTGACCTTCTGTGGCGCAGTTTCACAAGTGGCTCCTGCTGTACAGCAGCTTCCAGCCGTGGGTGAAGGGTCAGAGAGTTCTTCGTAACCAAATTAATGATTATTTAGTCATAGAGAACCTAAAAGGATCTCTTGAGATGCTGCATACATTCTTTTCATCTGCTTCTCTATTTTAATTTTTTTTTTTTCCTTCTCATTTTGGTAAATTCCTGACTCACTGGTGGTCAGGGCTGGTACCTGCAACTGGTGTCGCTTCTGAGAAATGACATGGTCAGTGGCAGAGCCCAGGGAGGTGGTAGATGCCACATCCGTGGAAACATTCAAGGCCAGGCTGGGTGAGGCTCTGAACAACCTGATCTAGTTGAAGATGTCCCAGCTCATTGCAGGGGGGCTGGACTAGACAAGCTTTGAAGGTCCCTTCTAACCTAAACCGTTCTATGATTATATGTCATGAAGGGAGCAGCTTTATCTTTTTCCCCAGAGTGATACCTTCAGAGCAAACACCTCAGGGGAAGAAGGTGATCAGCCTTCCATGCATTGAAAAGGACCCATAAAGTGTGAGAGAGTCCAGGGCTGCAAGATATCCCTTTGCATGTCCCCTGGCAGGCAGGCCGCTGTGGGGGGTGTCTTTGCTCCAAAGAACCTTGTGTGGAGGACAGCCCACAGCTGCTGCCCAGCACAGAGGTCAGCTGTTTCTCAAGTTCTTGCAGAGCTTGTACTGGAGAAACGATGGCCGTGCCCATGTGGACAAAAATAGTTGGGGCTATTTATTAGATTTATAATCTAATTTAGCTGGGACCTTCTGGCTGTGAAGCAGAGGAGCCCAGTCCCCATTTCCTGCTGCAGTTTTATGCATGGCCTTGCAAGCCTCTGTGAAACCATTTTGATGTGCACTTAAAGCTGGCAGGAACCTTCTGATGGCTGAAAGGCCATGTGATGCTAATCTGGAAGTGGAACTCTGGGTCCTGAAATAGGGAACTGTTCTGGGCCACCTTGGCAATGTTATACAGGTAACTTCTCTGCTGCTCAATACTTGCATACTTGTTTTGGGTCTTGAGCCAAAAGCAGATTAACATTAAAATAAATTAATTTCCATTAAAAGATTCCTGAGCCTGAAGAATAAGCACACACACATGATCTTCATAGGTGCAGCATTGTAAATCTCCAAGCAGCTCAACACCGGTATCAGATGGATCTTACCTCATCAGCTTTTTTTGCTGTGGCTTTTCTTTTTTTTTCCTCCCATGCTTTCAAGTTAAAGAAACCAAAACCTTTCATGCCATTGAGCACAAGTTGCACATTGCTTTAAAGCAGGCTGAACATTTCAACATCTATCTTTTCACACCTGCTTTCCACCATCTTCTTCCTGAAGTGTGGTTTTTCTCTTACTGGCTTCATGTGACCAAGCAGCCTCGCCTTACAAATACCAGCAGGGTTGTAGTTGCTGGAGGAGCAGGGCAATCAGACCCAGATGACTCTACAGATACTCAAGCCAGCATGAAAACCACGTGGACTTCGTATGACTCATCTGAAGTGGCTTTTCTCACCTGTGGGATTGTGACATCAGCGCTGTGCTGTGCTCCCGCCCCAGTCACCCACTAGCGCACTCCTGGGGCTGGTAGCAGAGCTGGGGCAGGGGCACAAATGCATCTGACATTTCCAAATGCCAAGGAAGGCTGGTGTGAGATGGTGCACCTCAGCCAGCCCATCGGCAAGCAGGGCTCTGCAGTTTCCCTGTACGAGCTACACCGTGGCTCTCCTCCACTCCTGTCACTGTGCTGCATGCCAGATGAACACTGGGGATAGAGTTAACTGCATGTCTGGCAGAGGTTCAAATGTGCAGCGACTAAGCCATCAGCAAATGCTCAGGACTTTTAGGAAACCTATACTGTTTACCATCTCAGGTTTTTTCCTTCCTTTATTTTCATGTGGGTAATTAACAGTTGCCAGCTGCAAAAATCTCTGTAGCCCCCTAAACCCCATTGTGCAGAAATGTCTTGCTCGGTTTGCAAAAGCCGTGTGGATACTCAATACCCCTCAGGAGTGAAATGTGAGACTGGGTATTCCCACACTTGCCTCCAGCCTGATTCTTCCCCCATAGATGTCGATCAGATTTGTGAGTTGAGCAATGCACATTAAGTTATTGCATCACTGATGTCAATAGATCGATTAGTAAAAAGCAACTAAAATATATTAAAAAACCCACAAAAAAGCTGTGAATATTGCTAGGTAGGTGTAAGGACAATAAGCAGAAACATGTATGTTTTTTAAATGACACATAGATCCATTCTAATGGCTTAGATCCATGAAGAAAATAATTTCCTCTTCAGAGAGTCTGGCTTTAGATACTCTTGGATTTCTCTGCCTTTGGAAACTGAGATAAAAAAAATGAGGCAGTCAGTCTGAGTGGTTCATCGTGCAGTCCCAATATTTCTCAGTGTCTAATAGCAGCTTACAGATGCCTTCATTTCTGAAAACTTCAAACATTCCTTGAGAAGACAAGAATAAACCCAAACCTAAGTTCTTCCACTGCACACACCACTGTGATATCAAGGATCTGGACACTGTGGACTTTAAAGCCCAAGGTTATTTGATGGTCTACAGCAGTTGCTTTTGTAAACAGAAAATCCACAGGCCTTCTCAGGGATCTCTTGGAGCCACCAGTGCTTTGCCACTCTCGAAATTCATCCTTCTGTCCTTCACATTCATCTTCTTCCCTTGCTCTCCCAAGCTGACACTGCTAGTTTTATTCCTGGGAACCAGAGCAAAGCATCCATATACAGATGGAGTCTCTGTTAGTCTAAGTGTTGGCTCATGTTTATCAAATTTATCATGTCTCAGGTATATCTACACTGCTGATAGGGGCAGGGTGGGTGCCAAAGCCCATTCCCAGTAATAGTTTCCCAGAGGTGGATGTTGGCTGGCTGTACTCTTGAGTCAGCGTGGAGCAAATAGCAATGTGTTGGAGTTTATGTACATTGTGTATCACTCTATATGATTACACAGCTCTCTGCAATACAAATTTCAAACTTTTTATGGATGGCACAGTTACAATAATCTTAATGTACTTTTGGTGCTGCACTCCCAATATGTTTCTGAGCTCTGTATCCCAAAGCACCACTGGGGTGGTGCCATGCATATGTGACCAGAGGAGTGAACATCCTCTTATAGATGGCTGGCTGCATTTTCTAGGCAAACAGCTTACATCTTTTTTCTTGCTCTCCCCTCCCCTCTCCTCTCCCAGTTTTGCTGGACTGCAAAAGTAGGTTACTGTTTCTTGGTGCTAGTAAACTAATTAACTGCCTCAGTCAGTCCATCAATTCCAATAATTCCTCCGTGATATGTAGTTACCAGACTCATACCGTATGGAGTTGGAAGGGGCCTCTTGAATCCAGTTCCTTAGTTATAGACAATTCCCTCACTGAGACCTTCTAGGAAGACACCACGATTTGTCTCAAAATTGGACGTCGAGATCTTGGAGAGTTTTGTGTGTGTGCTTGTGGCAAGCGGTGCTGCTTCTTTTGTTGGGACACTGTTGCAGTTCCCTTGCTTTTCAATGCTTAGGAGCTGTCTTTTAATGTTTAGCTGAAATTTATCTATAATCATCTTATGATTATCTGTTCTTGAGCCAAAACCTATTCCCAGCTTAAATAGTTCTTCTTCCTCAGTAGTATTTAAGATTATATATATTGTTAAGCAGTGATTACTATGCCTCTGTTTTAATAGGTTATAAAAACCCTTTTTCTTGGGTAGCTTTCCCTCTCCTGGTGGCCCCTCTGCAGCTATATGGTTTGATGAAAGTGGGATCACAAGTATACATGCTATAATGTACAGGCTTGCAGAAGAGTCTATGCAATGGTGTGCTGCTTCCATAGTTGCACTAAGACTAGCCCTTTTGATACCTTTGAAAATCACATTTTCATTACCTAGAGTTACATCTGTGATTGACTGGTCATGGTGATCCAAGTCTTTCTTTAGCTATTTTTTGCTGATAAAGTCCCATCTTTTGGCAGGAAGTATTATTATTAGTGTCTTGACTACGACTGTGTACTTGTCTGGTTCTGCTTTATTCCACTTCCATTTCTCCCTAATTGTCCTTTAGGATGTCTCCATTCTGCTTTGCATTAATGACATCTCTCAGCCTCAGATCCGCAGCAGATTTTTGTCAACTATATCGTTACTTCTGGACTGTCATTAAAGAAAGTGAAAGCTGGACAACTCATGATGTATCACGCAAGGCCTTCTGTCCCCGCAGAACCTGGGCTGCATTAAAGCGGTGGAGGTGGCACACAGGCATCACAGACCCACCTCATGGCTGGCCTGCCCCTGTGGACAGGGGGGTGGCAGGCAGATGATGCTAGTTTGGATAGGCATAGCTGGCTGATCATGTGGGAGGCTGATTCACTAGTGGGGAAGAGAGGGAACTGCAGATACATTTGGGATGTGCAGGGTGGTGGTGAGTCTCTGCCTTAGGAGCAGCCAACCTGGTGCTTGCAGGTAGATGTGTGTGGGACTCCTGAGCTAGAGTTACGCTGTGGGACTGTTGTTGCTGGGAGGAATGAACTGCTGTGGGCTGGTGAGAACTTTTTTTTCACTATATCTTCCTGGGATAGAGCTGCTGCTTGGTAATACTCCTGTGGTGGGATGGTCGGGAGAACCTGCAGCTTGGTGCTGTGGGCTGCCCTTTGGCTCAGCCTCCAGAGGGGCAGCTTGCTGCAGTGTGATCTTGGTGCTTTTTAATGTACTTAATTAATGATTGCTTCTGCCAAGAAGCTTGTGGTCTGGAAAAGATAAAGCCTTCATGGCCCTTGTTGTAGGTATCCCTTGCCTTGGGTGGAGAAAATGCTGCTGCTTCTGCCTTTCTTGCTAACATGGAGGCAGTAGTGGGGCTGGTGGCTGCTTGACTTGCCAGTGCTGGGGAGGGAGAAAGGAGCATCCCCACTGAAGGGGACTTGGCTGGTAATTGGGACATGCAGGTTACGCCCACCTTCAAAAACCACCCTTGTCTCAGTGGCAGAAAAGTCTGATGGCTCCCAGAAGAGGAGGTTTCTCTAAGAGAAGCTGAAATAGGCTAGTAGCTTGTCTTCACTTCGGCTTGACTTCATGAATTTCACATTATTTTTAGATTCAAGGTGGCTGCTATTAGTTACCCTGTATAACCATTCTCTGTGTACCATTCTCTTTTTCCTTGTATGAACTTACACTAATGAAGCTTGGCTGACGACACGCTCAGGGAGGCTGCCAGTGTGGTCTAATTCACTTTGACAGACTTGATATCAAATGGTCATTACTCTTCCTCAGTTTTATTTCAGCTCTGATTTATGTGGTTGTGGTGGTTCCAGTTAGCACAAGGATTGAAATTGGCACCATTTTACAAAAGGTTTTGGCTTGTTAAGTTGGGTTCTGGGCACTGTACTGAATGTGTGCAACTTCATCATCAATGTGTTTTGCCATTCTTCACCTTAATGCAAGATTAGTAATAGTAATTGTGAAACTTTAATCATTCTGAGAACTTCCCACATGAAAACTTCCATTTCAACACACTAGAAGCAGTATCCCCTGTTGCATTCTCTGCCTGAATTTATGCCCAAAGGCGTATGGTCTATGTAAGATGCAATTGCAATAGTTGTAACCTAGGATAGCCTTGCGTTCTGGTTGCCTCTCTCTTACTAATATTTGGATGGCTCATATGAGTTTCCATCATCTGCCACTTCTTTGCCCAGATATATGTTGACTATAGTGGGTGGGAGTGAAAAGACAGAAATTTCCACTCACCCCAGCAGCAGGATTTTGCATTTCCTGTAGTCATCTTATGTTTCCACAGAACAAAATGCAGTCTTACCATCAAGGCTAGTGGAAACTTCTGGCTGTTCCTGTTCCTTTGGTTTGGATGCATGCAAATTCTCTCAAGAACCAACCAAACCAACAAAATACCCAACAAAACCCCCCTGCAAAATAGCCATGGGCTGGATGCACTCTTTTCTTATGCCCTTAGTAGCTGGAGAATCTGTCACCTTTTGGTGGTGCCTCAGCTGCTGTGCAGCTGTTTCTGGGGTGTTTGCAACGCTGGAGCTCGGGGATCTGTGCAGAGGAAGGGGGAAAACCAGACCTAGGGTCAGACATGTCAGTGGAAGGGGATCACTCAGTCAGGAAATCTGAGAAAATGAGTCCTGTAACTTTTTGACAACTTTTATTTAAGGAAGTTTTCTTGTATCTGTGGGTGGATTATTTGTGGTGAGCATAGTGATTTCTTCTATAGTGCATAAAGAGCAGTGACACAGTGTCACTGAGTTTTTGATGGTGCAGATGTTAACATAAAATTAATGAGAGTAAGTGTGACTACCCTAAGCTAGGGTTGTTTTTAAGAACACTAAAAATACTCAGCAAGTGGACTCTAACTTGAATATAGGTCTGGTGACACCTTCCATTCCAGGAAGAGTAAAAAGGGATAAACTTTGGCAGCTGGGCACGCAACAGTCTCTCTACTGTGTATTTTTTTTTTTTTTAACCTCCAAGCACATTTTTCTATGTAGGTGAGGAATGATGCTCATCTTGAAAGCACTTGCTTCTGAAAACCACAGAGCCGTTGTCAGGGAATGCCAGGGAATTCTGCAAACACATTGACTGTCAAAAAAAAAGAAAAAAAAAAGCAGGAATTAAACAGCCCTTTTAAAATTACCTGTCAGAATACTAGATTTGTATTTTTAAGCTGATCATTGCCAGCAAACAAGACTAACTTTTAATTTTGACTTGACTTTTTTTTGGGCCAGTGAATATATGACATCGTTCATCAGTCTGCTAATTTGTAAGTTTAAGGAACCCCTTTTTTGTTGAATTTCTGTTAGTAGGTGATCAAATAAGGTAAACTTCATTTGCTCTTGATAGAGGGCTTCAGAAGTGATTTTACAGATCGCCAGATTCTGGGGTGTACCATTCTCTTTTTCCTTGTATGAACTTGCACTAGTGAAGTTTGGCTGATGACATGCTCAGGGAGGCTGCCAGTGTGGTCTAATTCACTTTGACAGACTTGATATCAAATGGTCATTACTCTTCCTCAGTTTTATTTCAGCTCTGATTTATGTGGTTGTGGTGGTTCCAGTTAGCACAAGGATTGAAATTTATCACTAAAATGTGCATTCTCCCCCTGAACTTTGAATTTTTAAAATTAGTGCAGAAAAATAATTGCACACAACTACAATTTCCAAGTCTCTGACAGACACTTTCATCTCTGCTTTAGCTCTTACTCTGTCCCTCTGGAATGGGTTATAGTGTGCTGCTGCCAATGAGATGGTCCCCCTGAGCATACAGGTGTGTGCTGCCAGGTTCACCCCACTCTCTTTGCCTGCAATGTCCTCTGTGCTGCTTCCTGGTGCATTGCTAAAGGGAAGTGATCTGGACTGAAATTGGAATTTGGAGAAGAGACCTTGTGCAGAGATCTCCTTCTGCAGACTGCATTACCCTGAAATGTTCGTAGAAACACTTTGCTCTTTCTCCTTGTGAAGAGTTTCTATAGAGTCCAAGGTGCTACTGTCAGCACTTGGCAAGTATTTAGAGGCAGTAAAATTAAGGCAGTTATTGTGGAGAAGGTCGTGTCAGCTGAGATGCTGATCCTGAGACAACAGAAAGCTGGAGGTTAGCTTTCCCTAAATGATGATTCCTCACCCCAAGTCCCATCTTCCCTGTGTGGGAAAGAACTGACTATGCAATCTCCATGTGTGACTCTGAAATTGAGCTTCAAGCAGCTGGAAAATATCTTTGTGAGGGATGAAGATGTTCCTGATGTGCCACTGTCAGGGCTGTGTGTAGCCCTCTCTATCCTCGCTTTGGAGAAGAGCATGTCATATTCCATGTACTGGCACCACCTGGACCTCCAGGAAACATCTTCAAAGTGAAAAGTCACATTGCTGATCATTAATTTTGTTTGTTTGTTTGTTTGTTTGTTTGTGTGCGGGTTGTGTTGTGGCAGTGTCTCCCTGCATGTGCTGGCACATGTAATGAGCTGAGGCAGAGGCTGGGAAGACGCAAAGCCCCTTCCACTGCTCAGCTGAAGACTCCTGCTTTGGAAGCGCAACCTGACCCAGGAGGAGGAAAAAATCCTGGATGTGTTGGAGAGTGAATTGCGCATGGGATGTGCTGACAGGTTCACAGCTACTACTGGATGAAAATAGCTGACTTGTAAGCACAAGTGGAGGTGCAACAGCAGAGCTGGGCAGGAGCTTCCAGCTTGTTCCTGCTGCTGGGGAATGCTCTCCTAGCATGGGAAAGCTCAAACCAGCCTTTGCTAACGGGTCTGCCAGCCTGTGAGGAAGGTGTGTGGAGGGGTTTTGTTCATCTGTTTGATAAAGTCTCAGAAATGAGCACTGCAGCTGAACCCTTCCTTGGGCTGTCATACACCTGAGTGGGCGGTCAGGAGGCAGCTTCTGGCACTTTTTCTCCACCACTGAAATGTCACTGGTTATTTCTAGAACAAGGTCAATCAGGTTGCTTGTGACAAAGTACCTCCTGTCAGACAGCACTAATATAAGTGTCACTAGTCTTACCTGTGCAGCACAGGACAGTTTCTGTGCTCAGACCTCTGTTGCAGAGTATTGGGGCCGCTCCAATAAGGAAATGTTTAAAAACAAATGCTCCTTCTCTAGCATCTTTTGCTTAGTATCAACCACTTGACTGACAAACAGCCCTGCTGCAGCATGAGGCCACCTGGGCTACTGCTGCAGGCGAATTTCACCAGCCACAGCTCAAACACCTCCTTTTTGTCTTTTTTTCAAGATTGTAACAATTGCTTTTGCTAGATCAAATACTCAAAAAAGCATCTAACAAATAACCTGATGTTTTAACCTGATTTTTGTATCTGCCTGCTTCATTTTTTGCCTGGATTTGGAAACTTGAAGCAAGCATGTCCATGGGGTACTTCATTACTTCCTTTAAAGTGCTTCTTTCCGCCCTTGGTCCCCTTCTGCTCGTCCCCTTCCACCCCTCGTAGGACACTTTCTAGGTTGCAGTGTAAGGGAGGGAGGACAGGAGTCCATGGGGGGCAGGAACACCCCTCTGAGCCGGGGCTGTACCAGGCTGCTGGGACACACCTGCCATAGAGCAAGAGCCTTCGCTATTGCTGGTCTGCGGACTCCCTCTTGTGGACAGACTTCCCTCTCCTGCTTCCGTGCGTGTGAGATCGCAGTGGTGTGTGGCCCGGCACAGCTCAAAGCTGATAGAAATTAATTGGTAGGCAAGCACGTTCTGTGTACTAATTATTAAAACATACTGGGCTTGCCATTTCTGGGGTGTAACTCCATTGTGTGAACCAACCTCAAACTGGCCCTGTGAATAAATGCTGCTGCAGAAGAAACCAATTGTTCTATTTGCATTTGGCAGAGCAGCGTTACAATTTTTAAAAGCTGCCTTTTGTGTTTTGGCTGCCACTTACTACTTTTTATTTTTCCCTGTTGTTAATATGTTGCGTGTTAGCAACTGAAATACTACTGGTTCTTATAGTGCTGTGTAGGTTTTCAGATATTCTAACAAGGAGGAGAAAAAAGCTGAACTTAGTTTTAAAAATGTGTATATGAAAACTGCAAGAGCAGTAACTTCAGATTCGCCTGCGTTGTGGTCACTGTTCCCTGCTGTTGTTGTCTCACACGTGATGAACTGCTGTAAGTCCTTCCCTCAGTCACTTGTACAGCTGTTCTGTCTCTGAGGCAGCACTTCCAGGATTGCCTTTCTGAAAGTCTTGTCCTTTCTGACTTTAATGGCATTTATGTGTTTTCCTTGACCATTTAAATCTCTTTTCACTGGAGTTTTAAAGACAAGAGGTGCGCTAAGGATGGATGACACGCTTTGAGCAGGATTTCATAAATGTGTCAAAGCATGGCATCTCTTGCACTGGCTAATTGCCAAGATTTAGTTTCATTTTTCTGAATCTTAGTCTGTTAATAAATGTGAACATTCCAGCTTTACTTTCTTTAAAACAAGTGCACTTAAAATGTGTCCTTTCTTTTTGTATCTGTTGAACTGCTGGGGTGACAAAAAGCCATAAGAGAGGAGACTGAAGCTCTCCTTTGGGCTGAGGCTCTCTGGTCTGGCAAGGGGTTTCCCTCTGGGCTCTTCAGTGCTACACCAGAAGCTTTTCTAGTTTGGAAAGAAACATCTTAGAGATTTAAATAAATAATAATAATAACTAAAAATAATAAAAAATCCTGTAAGTATGGGGAGGATGGTGTGATGGATGGGAAGGGAGTAGTCCTCAGCCAGCTCAGCTCTTCGTGCTGCTCTGGCTGGTTATTGTTGCCTTACAGGAGACAGAGATCCTTCTCTTGCAGAAGGCAAATGTATCATCTCACCAAATGATGTTATACACTGAGACATGAGGTTAGGAGGCAGAGATGAGTCACTGCAACTACAATTTCTGTGTTGTAAAGAAGTTTTTTAACTTGGTACCTGTCCCTGAGAATGTATGAGGATTCCTCCTAGCCTTGACAATGATGTTTGTGAGCAACTGAAGAATGGGGGAACTGATGTTTTCTGCTGGCAGATACTCTATACAGGGCTTGACCATTAAAGCACTTACGTATTCATTACTCGCTGCATATTTATGTAGCTTTAATCTCTATTTTGGTAGGGTGGAATGCACCAGGAAGCAAATAATTTCCTCTGTGCAAAATCTGTATAAAAATATATTCTGAGGCTAAGCATTTGCTTTTTAAAGTATAGATAGATGATCAGCTAAGATGATACTTGTCTAATAACTTGCATAGCTTTGTGCTGGATAAGTATCTGGTTAGTTTAAAAGGTGCCTGGAATCTGATTATGTAATTTAATATCAACTTTTTAGTTTCTTTTGTTCACTGTACAGAGAAAAGATAGCTGCTTTTGTGGAGGAAACAGCCCTGGATATAATTTTGTGACCTAGGTGAGAAGATAGACTATATGAACTAAATGGTCCTAGCAGCATTGAGTGGCCAGATAATGAATATACACACAAAACCTGTATCAATGTTCTTTCATTTTGTAAAATCTCCTTTAAAGCAGATGATCACCATACCTGATGCGTTTTTTTTAATTCATGCTTTCATTGTAGTTCTTCAGCTGTCATGCTGGTTGTGATTCTCCAGCTTTCTGGGCACTAGGCTGTTGCCAGGGCTCAAAGCGTCTTGTGAACAAATCCTTGACCCTTATCACTGTATTTTAAATAAGATGTTGGAAGGCGGACTGGTGCTGTGAAATTAGGCTTAGGACCAAGTTTTCGACAGCACACTGCCACATCAGCCTTCTAGTAGGAGAAAATAACATTGGGGGATAAATTGCCAAAATCTGTTTAGGCAGTCAGATGTATGCCACCAACAGGTCACACTAGTACCTGCCTGTTTAGGCATAGTCAGTGAATGGTTCCTAGTGCTGTGCCACTGGCCCAGCTTTACATCCACCCTGCAGTGCCGCTGGGCTGGGTGTGAAGTGCCTCTTCTGTCCTTAAAGCAGAACAGCCTGAAGCTTTAGCACAGCCTCCTTGTCACAGCAAACAGACGCTGCTGCTTCAGAGCACCCTTGGCATGTGGTGTGGATACTGCTTCGTTCTGATACAACTTGGTCAGGCTGGCCACATTCATGTTGAGTAGCTGTGTCAGTGGCAGCCTGCCCAAGAAGCTGCTGTTTCTAGTCTCTGCAGGGGAAAACAAACAAACAAACAAACAAACAAACAAACCAAAAAACCAAAACCAACACAAGATCAAGTCTGTTGTAGACAACTTTGTAACTGTGTGTTGCTCTTGCTCCGCTCCATAAGCTTTTAAAGATATGTTTTATGTCAGTCACAAAAAATGCTGTCTTCCAGGTGTAATGATTACTATGCTTGTCAGGCCACACCTGAAATATTGTGTTTGATTTTGGTCCCCACTGTACAATAAAGATGTGCATGGGCTGGAGAGGGTCCAGAGAAAGGCCACAATGATGATCAGAGAACTGCGAAGCTGCCATAAGAGGAAGGGCTGAGACAACTGGGCTTGTTCAGCCTTGAGAAAGAAGGCTTAGGGGACACGTTGTCACTATATTTAAAGCATGGCTACACAGAGGATGCAGATTTCCTTTTTACAAGGAATTGTATGAAAAATACAAGGGGCAGTGGGTACGAGTTACTCCTGGGGTGATTCTGATTGGACGCAAGGGAAATTTTTCACAGTGAGAATGTTCAGCCATTGAAGTAACCTCTTCAAGGAAGTGGTGGATTCCCCAACATTGGACACTTTTAAGATTCAGCTGGACAAGGTGCTTGAGCCATCTTGTCTAGACTGTGCTTTTGCCAAGAAAGGTTGGGCCAGATGATCCTTGAGATCCCCTCCAACCTGGTATTCCCTGATTCTGTGACTGGTGTGTGGTGGTGCGTGTGGTGGTGGTGTTTGTTTGGTGTTGGGGTGTTTTGTTTTTGTTGTTGTTGTGGTGGGTTTTGGTTTTGTTTTTTAATTATCCCTGCTTTGCTCCCACATCCTCTCAACACTTTACCTCTGTACAGGTTCCATGTGCTGCTCTCTGTACAGGGAGCCCTTACTCTCTACTCTAGGGGAGAGAGTTGTCTGTGGAAATGGACAACTAAAACCCTCTTCCCTGGAAAACCAGTCTAGGATTTCAAAACAAAACCAATTAATTCAGCAATCCTTTTGTCATAATTCACAGGGCAGGTTTTGCTTTTGGGACTGGGGGGAGAGCAAGGCACATCAGAGGAAAGTGTCTCTTGACATTCACAGTGAGGGAGCATGTGTTGTTCTTGTGTGTGTGTTTTACTTTAAGGTCAGGAAAAGATTTTGCAACTTGCAAAGAATAGCCTTTCCTTCTGCAGCTTTGACTTGCAATGTTTGAGTTTTCTCCCTGAGCTTCTTCCAGGAGCTGTTTCAGCCACAGGTGCCTTGCATATGTGAGAAAAGTACGACTTTGTTCAGGGATGGAACACCTGGGTCTTCAAAAACTTTACTTGGCTTTCCACTGTCAGTGCTGCTTATGAATTTATTGTTCCTCATAAGACAGAGCACAAAACTTCAGAAAAAAGTGAATTTTTGAAATTAGTAAAAGGGTTACTGCAAGAAACTTCTATGTTTAGCAGCAAGATTAAAAAAAAAAATCCCTCAAGCATATTTCTCCCTCCTCCTCTTTCCCATAAAGATTTGAGGTTCCAGCCATCTAGCACAATTTTTCCCAAATATTTGCTCTCCTTTGCTAAAGAAGCAGCACTGGTGGGGCTCCACTGGCTGCATCATCCTAAAAGCTTTTGAACCTATTGCTCCATTTGTTGCATGCAAGCAGGAAGATGGAGACATCCCAGAGGTGAGGAAACAACTGAGACTCAAAGAAAGACTCTTGCTGGGCAGAAGATTTGGACTAGGTCTCCTCATCAAGTGGCTTCTGCATGCCAGCAACAGCCACTCCTCTGACCCTGTGTGTACCAACAATGTGCTTTAGGGTGTGTACATAAATGGGAGCATCTGGTGTGATGGGAGAGTGTAGGTGCACAGGCTCAGGAATCTGTCTGGAGCTGAGCTTAGTTCTATTGTGTGGGGAACAAGTTATACATGCTGTGTGAAATGCCTCTTTCTCCCCCAACATGTGTACTCCTGAAGTAAAGCGGATTAGAGAGAATGGGTGGTTTTACCTATTGGCAAAGGGTATAGACTTTAGTGAAGTTGAAATAAATAGAAGTAAAATCAAAAATCAGAGAGGTAAGACTTGGATATATTTTTTTCTTGTATGAGTGTTACAGAGGAGAGGTTATCTGCTCTTCTCTTTTCTCCACAAAGAATTCACCTTTATACCTAATCTTTCACAATAAAGCCATAATTGTCTTTTACAGCTTGAGGAGAATGCTGATCACCAGCTTGCTCTTGAGCTTCAGGGGCTATTGCAGCCCTTGAGATTATCTCATTACTTCATGCTGGGACTGTTAAAATTCAGACTTGTCCCATGCAAGGACAATGCAGGCTACTCTTTGGGTCCTTCCATAGCATTAATAAGGATCAGCAGAAAGAAAGAGCCTAAGGGAGAGAAACTGCTTGCGGATAAATATCTTCAGCTTAAGCACTCATGGAATATCCCTAGAGTGGCTCTGTCTTGCTTTCTGTGTCACTCCAGAGCTTCTGCCCATGACCTTTTCTAGGTCCTTCAGTAGCTTGTTATGGGGTTGAAAAAGCATTATATATCCACCCAAGGGCTCTTTGTTGTTTATATACTCCTTTCTTCTTGGCGAGACAAGACCTCTTAATGAGCACTTGGAAGTAATACAGCAATTTTACTTGAAAGTTAGTCATGTTTTTAAACTCCAGATAAATAGTTGGTCATGGGGGCCAGACTGGGGAGATGGAAACTGGTGTTGATAATGGGACTGGGCGGAATTCACAGTTAAAACAGTTTTTGTTAGCCTGTGTGGGGAATAATGCTTTGAAATGGAGATATGGATGAGCCCTGGAGAGTGCTCCTGTGCTAGGGGTGCCACGGCTCCTGACCGCAGCACAGGCAAACCCCCTTCCAAGGATGCTCGTTTAGATGCAGTTGCTAAATTGCAGAAATGCTCAAAACAAAAGATTTCATGGATAGTTTCTTCAGCAGTTTTGCTTGGTTTGGATTCTTCTTTCCACAGGGAACTTCTACATTCCAAAACTGCATAAAAGTATAGGTTCACAAGCAAAATTCCCCAAATGAAAGAGTACAAATCCTAGCTGTTTAATGCAGTAGGACCTGTGTTTGAAGGACATGCTAGAAAATAATACATTATAATAGCAGCAGAAATGAGACATTTCAGTTTTATTAATACAGATATCACAAAAAGGTTGATAAAATAACTATTTTTGATTGAGCAACATGGCCTGTGTGTCAGCAGAGGTAATCTGTCAGTAATTACATACATTATTTTGACAACCAGGAGCTAGCATCAGCTGTTGATCTAACTGGTTAAATATTGTATCCAGTAACTGGATTATGTCTCCATGCAGAAGCCATACACATGAATTGCTAAGGAGATGCATTTAATAATACCATTGCCTGAATAATTTAGATTACTCTATAAATGATTCTTTCGGAATTGTGTATGAAGCTACAATGCTGAGGTTCAGCATAAAACACAAAATGATTAGTATGACACGAGGTACCGGTGTCCTCTGTATAAGACGATGTCCCTGCTTCACAAAAGTATTGATTTTATTATATGCAGCCTGAGATGCTACAGAGGCTGTGGTTAAAAAATCTGGAAATAAGTCTGTGGAACAGCAACTCCAGTTTAACTTTTTTTTTTTTTTTCTTTTCTTTAAATTGAATTAGGTTCAAATGACTTACATGTGGTAAGTAATGGGTCCCAAGATGTGCAGCTCTGAGAGCTAGAATGTCATTCTCTTGTGAAAATAAGATCTGGTTTGTTGCTATCTGATCTGATGCAAACTATTACTTCTTTAAGCAAATCGTCCAGTAAGTTCAAAGCTGGACTTCAACCAGTTTGTGCTTCCAAGGAAGAGAGAAATTCACCAGAAAATTCTGAGGAAGAAAATGTGAACTCGGGTATAGAAATAAAGTTGCTAGGTAGATTTTTTAAATAGCTGAAAGTAAATGGCCACGTAGTGCCTAGTATTCAGTGTTATAAACGGAACTTTTGTAAAGCTATTCAGAGTTTTGAAAATCTCAGAATAAAACCACATATACACCAGAAATGCAAGCTTTAAGATTTGCTTGAGATGCATGGCTGTGATTCTTTCTTTCTTTTTTTTTTTTTTTTCTTAGCCAAGAGCAACTGATTATTCTGCTTCATCTATTTCAAGCTGTTTGTCAGCCAATACAAATATTGTGATAGTATGTTCAGAAATACCTTGAATTGTTCACCTGTCAATTATTTTTTCCTAAGAGATAAACAAAAAGGTTTTATTATGGTAGTAATAGCAATCTACTGCAAGCAAGCTTTGCTTGAATCCACAGTGAGGCAGTCATGGTTTACCTAGTGCATGACTTGTTTTAATCTCTTTAATATGTACACAGGGATGAAATGCAAGTTTTGCAACAAGTATCATTATTCCAGGGAGAATCATGGTTTGGAACTCTTTTGACACGTGTAAGTTAAATCTGTTTAGTAGTACTGAATATAGCTTTCTGTCTATTTTATTAGGGAAGTCTGTTAACCACATGTTTTTCCTCTATTAAGTGTGGGGGAAAATTGATTGTGTGCCTTGTTAGGGAATTACTGCTTACACCGGGGTTTCATTTGAGAAGATGGCTGAGTTGGGGCATGAATCAATGCTTCAATTAACTATTGGGCAATGATGAGCTCTGCTTTCTGGGGGTGTATGGTGAGAGGATGTACTGCTTCAAAGTGGCTGTTTGAAGGTACAGCTCCAGCAATGTGTATGTGAGGGAGAAAACTCTTGGCACAACTGCTGAAGAATGGCTGGCATGAAAATACTGTATGGTTTTGTGTCCCACAGCATAAGAGAAGCTTTTTAGAAAACAAGAGTCAGGAGTCTTTAAAGGTTTCTATAGATAAACTTTGATCTTTTGGTAGCAAGTCAGTATTAGCGTTCTGCTTGAATAGAAATATTAATGGGAGAAGCTGCATTTTCTTCCCAGAAGATTGGGGGGCAGGAGAAACCATCTTATCTAAAGGCTATATTCAAGAAGCCATGAGGCACCTTGACTTGGTTACTTGCTGTAGTTTAAATTTGGCAGAAAAGAGTGATCTTTCACTTGCTGTAAACTCACAAAGCATCCTTTTGTGCTATGCCTTGTTCACACTAGACTTTGCACTTGTTATTTAGCCATGCCAGCAGATGCTGGAACTTGCCTGTTTTTACTGCAGCAAAGAGACTCTTCTATTATTTTATACAGCCCTTTTTTGAGTGTGTTTGTGCTGTGGTGTGCTGATATCTCACTTCACACTCGGTTGTGGAGCTTAGAGCAGTGGTTGGCCTTTCTCCAGTAATTCAGCTATCCATATTTTAGGGGTGGACAATCAGATGCATGCAAGCTGGAAATAACTGTTGCATTTTTTTTTTAATGAAAAAGTGGATGCAGCATAGGGTTATTTGCCTGCAAAAGAAAAGCACAGCATTCAAGTGGACAGTTTCTAAAACTACTAACTTGTATTACATATTAAATATGAGCATGCTGAATAGTTTAAACTTACTTGAATATAAATTATTTCAAATTGTTGCCTTGTGTTAAAAATATCCATGGCATGAGATAGATATTTCTTCATGAGATTGCATGTCTGGTTGCTTGCCTCTTCCAACACCTCACTGAGAAGTGTTTAGTTTCCCTCTGTTCCTATGTTGTGTCTTCTTCAAGTAAAAGTCTTTCTGGATGAGCAAAATTTCCCTGGCACCATGCACCATAAGGAGTTGGGGTCTTCAGTTGCAAACACTTTGGAGCAGAGACCTGTTCTTTCTATTTATGTCTAAGGCATCTGTTGACAAAGTGTCTGGTAAACTACTGTGTTTTACAAGAGGATCTGGCTAGTCAAATCCAGACTTGGACTTCGTGATATTGTGCAAACAATATGAACTGGTTCCCATCTCAGGTATTAATAATCAAATATTAAAAAGACTGAGTGAGCAGAATATCCTCTCATCAGTGTGATTAGTTCAGAATAAATGCCCCCAAAACTTTGACTTAACAGTGTCTGATATAAAACAGCATTGTAAAGAATCTGTTTTTCTCGTTATAAAAATCAGCTTTGTGATCCAAAGTACTACAGTGCTGTGTCTTGTGAATCATATCTGTTCTATTAATACCTCATTTTAATGAAGTGGAAAACACTGGAAACTGTCAGAGGGTCAAATGTGCTGGATAGCTGTCATATTGTTTATTGGTATTTACTCACTTGACTCTGACATAGTATACTTCTAATTGGCAGGCAAGCAGAAGAATTAGCTATAATTCTTCCTGCAATGTTCTCAGCAGGATGCAAGGGAACAGAAGAGGAAAGGAGAAACTCGAATAGTACCATGCCTAGAGGGAAAATAATAGGACAGAAAGCCCAGAAATCAGAGCTGAAAGAGTAAAAGGAAACTTCAGAGGAGGGAAAACTGTGTGTGCAGAAAGTTCTGCTTTACTGATGGCAGATTGAGAGAAGGAATTGGAAACAACCTTCCCTGTTCCACAGGGGACAGATTATATATATATATTTATATGTATATATGTATGTGTGTGTATATATATGCATGTTTTGTTTGTTAGTTTGTAATTTCTTCTGTGTGGGGATGTCCCACAGAAAGCAGTGAGGAGCTGTCTGCACTGAAAGTGGCTCTGAGTGTGGAGCTATGATAGGTTCATAATTGCAGAAGGCTTGTTTGGTTTTTGGTTTTTAAATTGTCCTCAGGTTTACGGCAGACCCATGCTAGCCTTGACCAGCCCAAATTTGACACTCGGATTAATGTGAATAAAAGAAGCATCCTCTAAGCTATCGTAGGGCAAAAGACAAACAGTTGTCCTTTTGTGTACCTACATACATCTCCATGCCTCTTAATCAAACTGCTTTTAGGTTTTGAGGTACATTCTTTAGTAATCACATTAAAATAGAAGGGGAGTATTTGATAGTACTGGGATGCAGTCTTAGACCTAAGATGAAAATTGCTGCTTAAATCTGAAAACTGCAAATCAGCAGCATGTGGCCATTGGGTAGTGTGTCTTACTGAGCCTTGGAGTATGGAGTGACTTAATGTGAATGTAGAGGGTGCTCAACAGGACACGTGGCTGCTCCAGCACCGGAGAGGCTTAATGGCATCCGGTCTTCCTTCATGGAACAAAGAGCAAAGAAACCAAAGACAAGTTTTGCTGGTGATACTGACTCTTTTTAAGACAGAAAAGAGCACAAAGAAAGAAACCAGATCCTGCTCTGTGGGTAAGGAGTTGGGTTTTGGTTTTTTTTAAAAAATAGGCATAAGAGGATTTTTAGGGGCTTTCCAGAAATTTCAGTTAACAATCAGAAATCCAGATGCATATCAGCACTGGATCCATGTGCTAAGGAAAATTTTTCTTAAAAAGGAGGGAGAATGGTCCTTCAAATTGGACTCCTCAAATGCTCAGCCTCTGGTTCCAGCATACGAAAATGACTGCCAAAATCTTGTAATGCCTGTCTGTTATGAAGGTTACCACCACTATTAACCTTTTTGTTCATTATTCTTTACCTCAGAGGAAAAAAAGAAAAGAGCTGTTTCATTAGTGGAATTTACTGTTGTATTCTTTAGGGAAGGTGCAAGCAGAGAGGTTGGGCAGGGTGTGGGATGTAGGGTGAATGCTGTATTTACTGCCTCAGACACTGCTGCCTGCTTGTTTCCTGACTAGCAGACTTCCAGAAGGGAAGCAGGGCTTAAGGAAAGAAATAACTTTTCACAGACATAACAGGCCTCAGAAGATTAGCCTGTGCTACTTTAAATTTGATTAAACTCATGCCAGGATATTGCTTTCAGATATTCTGTTCAAGGGGAAAGTGGTTTAAAAAGTGTAAGGAATTTGGGTCACGAACTATCCATTTTTCCATTGTTCTCCTTCCTCTCTGGTTAATAAGCTGTAGCACAATTTGAAGAACTCGCAATGTACAACAATTGAGGGAATAGACCATATTACAATCTGGTGACTCTTCCATGCAAGGCACATGCTGTTTGCAATATTCTTTCTGTTTTATCTCAGTCACCAGCTGTGTAACCTCCATGAGAAAAAGACACTTACTGAACATAACACTATAGGCGATGTGCTCATTTCCACTGTGGTTCTTCCTTCCTGATTTTTTCCCAGTATGAGCATCACTAAAATATATATCTACATAATGTCAGCTGCCATTTCAAGTCTGAATCTGCTTTGCTGAGAGAAATCTGTTTTATTGGCATATTCTAGTATATTTTTGCAAAAAGTTTGGAAATTGATTCTTTAAAAAGTACTAAGTTATAGTAGGAAAATGCTTGTGTGATGACATGGCTTCACCCAGTATATCTTTTCAGGTATTTTATTTTCCCAGTACCTCTCCAGAAAAATTAGGTAGGAACAGCCTGGGTGAGTCCAACTGAGGTTAAACTGGAGGCTTGTGGCAGGGCATAAACTAAGCTCAGGTCTCTGGCAGCAGAAGTATCTTTCATTTGTTTCCAGATTTTTAACAGAGTTGCAGAATTGCTTATTTTCTTTTAAAGGTGCATTTTGGCTGGTTTCTGTTAAGCAAAAGCATAAGCTGGTGTTATGGTGTGGGAAGAGTGTAAGAAAAGGAAGAAACAAAAAGATATTTTTCACAATCCCTAGAAAGCTTACAAAAAAAACCCAAAACATTAATGCACTGGTTTGGGGGATTGGGGGCGTGAAATGTGAAGAAAGCACACAGCTACTATCAAGTAAATTATATAGGGCTGATCAGATAACAGAAATGTTGCAGTATGCTTCAGGAACTGTAACTGCATCACCAAAGGAAATCTGGTGGAAGCTCCATAAGTAAGCAGGAGTTTTAGTTGACGAAAAACTGCTCTGCTGATGTACTTTCAGTTATAAAATGATGTTCAAGCTCTCCCTGATGCTGGATCCTCACCTAAGGAAGTTCTTAATGTAACTTAGAACAGTTTCCAGCATTAAGGAAAACTGAAAGTAACACTAATGTTTTGCATATTTTGGCTTACAATTTTGGTACCCATTTATGTACAGAATCCCCAAATCGTGGGAATCTAGGAAATTCAACTCTTGCCATACTGTCGTGGAGCAAAGGGCTTTGTCCTATTCAGAAGGAAGTACTTTTACTCATCTGCTAAGCTAAGGGTGGGCTGCGGAAAGGGCGGCTTATCCGCTGACACATGGACAACTGGCACTCAGGAATGTGAAAAAGCCTTTCAGAGGTGGGGTTGGAGTTACCTGTTGTGTGAGGGTTATGACAGTTCTGCAGCAGTGCCCTGGGAGGGAAGTCACACCTTTCTCAAGGGATAGTGTGTTTTCTGCGGTGTTGCCATGTGTAGCTTTCAGGGTCTTTGGGATACTAATCTCTTCAGTGCTGAGGCTC
This sequence comes from Patagioenas fasciata, assembly GCF_037038585.1. Taxonomy (NCBI): domain Eukaryota; kingdom Metazoa; phylum Chordata; class Aves; order Columbiformes; family Columbidae; genus Patagioenas; species Patagioenas fasciata. The sequence continues at coordinate 52,478,959 of NC_092522.1, forward strand.
ATAGGAGGAATAGACAGGATCCTGTGTTAGATACAAGGTATTCCATTTAATTTTTTTTGTGTGTGTGTAGGGGGTTGTGGTCGAACAGTGGAGAAGCCTGCCCAGAGAGGTTGTGCATTGTGCAGTCTCCATCCTTAGAAATATTCAAAACCAGTCCTGAGTAACCTGCTATAGCTGACTCTGCTTTGAGCAGGGGATTTGGAGTAGATATTCTCCAGAAGTTACTTCCCAACTCCGAAATTTTGTGGTTTTCATGAAATAGGGTAAGGCCTAAGCACTTAGTATTCATCTTATCCATATATTGAACAACCAGTCCTGGTGATATTTCAAGATGTCAGTAAGTAGAAATAAATAAGAATAGCTATTGGTTCATTTCCAAGTTACTACAGGTTTGGGTTAACGGAAACGTATCCTTGACTTAGTTTCCATAGATAGATTCTATAAAATGAGTTTACAGGAAACAGAAAAGGCCCATTAGTTCAAGATTCTTGGAGTGAGATCCTGAACAGTTGTTTTCACACCTGAAGCAGGATTCTAGTGCTACTCAGTTGTCTAGATTGAAGATAGCAAGCTGGACAACCCACAGTCAATGGCTGCCTCACTAGAGATGTGTGAAACTAATGAAGTTCCTTCCTGTTTGGCCCAAATGTTACACACATGAAGTTGGATGTGCAAAAACCACACACAAGTAGCCAAGTGTAAGGAACCGGATCCCTTGTGACAACTTGGATGCCTTTATGACTCACAGTTGAGGCAGTGTTTGACTGAAAGCTTGTGAGGGGTGGGTTTCCCTTTGTACTTGGAGTACACCTGAGCACAAAAAAGAACAGCTGCCCATGCTACTCTCATTCAAAGAGGCAGAGAAGGAAGGAATGTTCACCTCTTGCCTAGCAGCTTGGCAGCTACTTGCCACTCCTTCCTAGGAAGTGATAGCTCTGGGTTCAACTATTTCCGCAGTCTGCCTCCCACTTTCCAGCTACATCCCTAACTCACGAGCTGGGAAAGTGTCCAGGCTGGGCCTGGACTCAGGACTTGTTTCGCTGCAAGGGAGTAATGAGATAAAATGACAGCCAAGCAAAAGCTACATAACTCTGTATCCTAGTGTCAGTGGTAACTTCCAGAGTTGTTTCTGCAACTTAAAATGTGTATTCAGCCTTGGAAACAGCCAATCAAATTCTTTAACCATGAGGCTGTCATGCCAAAGTCAGGTTCAGCTGTCTGTTTCAACAAGACCAAGACTAGCTGAGATGAATGCAGAATCCCAAAAGAGCACTTGCTGTTTTGGATGTCAGACAGCTGGAAGTACCTACTCTCTAGGTCAAATACAATTGTTAAGACCAGAAAGAATCAAGACATACCATGGTGTTCACTATGGGGAACTCCAGTAGTTCACTGCATGTGTACTTTCAGGGTCGTTCTTTAGAGACCAGCTTGTCTGTTGATGACCCAGCTGTGAGTAGACACACAGCTTTTAGGGGTGTATTAGGAAGAGACACAGTAAGGCAGACCTAGATCTATTGTGTTTCTAACTGGCACCAACAGCTGATGCCTAGGAAATAAGGACAGGCAGAAAGTGTAGAGATACTTCTTCAGAGTAGCCTCCAAAAACCAGGCCTCCGTGTGCTTGAGTGCTCTTGTCTCTAGTGAGATATTGGCTTTAAAAGTTTGCAGAGATGTTTCAGCTGGGTTGCTTTCAACAGCTGAGATCAAAAATCTTTGCTACCCTAGGAATCCTTACAGGCAAGCCCTACATTTTATGCAACACCTAGAATCTCAATCATACAACCCCTGCCTCACCTGTCCAAAAGGGGTTGCCTTCTGTGCTTATATTCAAGTGAGCTATGTTACTCTTTAGCACTCTGATCTCAAAGGGTTATATGCAGGGGTTTTTGTGCCACTGAGGTACACTGAAAAGATTGCACAAGTTTTGATTACAGTAGGGAAGTGTTTCAGGTTTTGGCCAGGAAATTATAGCTTATGGTTTTGGTAACTCAAGGCAGCTGAAGCTTTTGATAGCAGTGAGAGAAAAGCTCTTCTCTCCCATTTTACTCTGTTGGCTGGAGGCAAATGCAACCCACGTGGCATCAAGCTTTACAATTTCCACTTCCTATCCCAGCAGTCATAGTTGCAAGCCATCTTGTCACAGCATTTATCTGCCGATCGCTTGGTTAGAACAAACAGACCCTTCAGCCTGGTCTTTCTGCTGTGCACACTGGCAATGAAAGAATTAAGACTGTGTCCTAAGAGTGATGACCAGCAACCCCATAGTCACGTTAAAGTGTGAGGAATCATGTCTAACTATACTAAACTATTCTGCAGTCTGAGCTGGCTGGCTGCAGCTTTGGCCTGCCATTGACTTTCAGCTGTTTTCTGGTGGGTCTTCTGTCATAGCAATAGGAGCTGTATGTCCTTTATACAGATTATTAACATCGGAGTGTAGATTTTATGGATTAAACTTCCTCCAACTGTTCTTGGCCCTCCACAGTGCTTGAATGACACCTAACTGATGAGTGTCTGATCCAGGACCGACACTTCCAGGTAAGATTGCAGTCGGGTCAGCAGTTCTGTTTTCAGGCAGAATATTAGCATGCTGGGTGATTTAGGGAGAGGATTATCCTTCTCTGCTTTCTCACAGTGCAATGATTAATGACCAATCAGTTAATGACAGTACCATAACCCCTTCAGCCGGTAGGCAGGCTGAATTCAATATTCTTGTGTCTCTCTTTAACAAAAAAAAACCCACAAACAAAACCCCTAAACAAACAAACAAACCCCCCCAAACAAACAAAAAACCCAGCAAAACAGACAGCCAAGAAACATTCTTAGATGCTTTTGTAATTCCTGACATTCTAGAAGGAAGACTGAAAAGTTGTGTCTAGGCATAGGTTCAAGGTCCTCCATTTACATTACAAGAAAAACCGTCCAATTCAAGGTAACCTGAAATACCCACGCTTGTTGCATTCCAGTGCTGACTTGTGAGTTCAATACTGTAGCAATGTATGTGCCTAGATATCAGATCTGACTGCAATTTTAGGTAACAGAACAAGAGCAGCTATCTCTTTGAAGGTAAGAAAGTGGCAGTGATTTAAAAGGAGACCAAAACTGTAGAAGTAGACTGCATGAAATAGCATAAAACTGAACCTGCCTTGTGAGATACTCAAAGTTAGATCTGTGGGTCATTTGCTAGTATCAGAAGAGCTGTGTACTGACTTACGTGACAATACAGTTTATAGAAACACAGTACAGTTTGGATTTTGTTTTTCTGCCTGGTTGCTCTTCGTTTGTTTTTGTTTTGTTTTGTTTTGTTTTTTAACAGTCAATGCTGGCTTGCATTGACTGTAAAATTAGGTCAGTTGCTTTCTGGTATCCTGGTGAAATTCACTTTACTGTGTGTGTTCACCTGATGACCATCGTCTTAGTTACTGAATACAGAACCACAGAGCTAAATACATTCATTTTTTAATCTAGAAATAAGATTTAACAGGCTTGCTTCCTGTGCCATAGGCTAAACTTTTATTCCTAACTTGACTTTAAAGTAAAATTTAAAAAGATACATTTATCTTTCTCCTATTGGCTTCTACAAAGATGAGCATTGGAAAGCTGTGAGAATGATTTGGATGGGACATCAGTTACATGCTAACTGAAGTCAAATAGAAGTGATCCAGTTAAGAAGCCACTTCATAACTGCTCATTCAAGTTTTTATTGCTTCCATTCTGAAGCTGATGAGTCTGATATAGGGGAGCAATTACTGCGTATTTAAGTTCCTTAATCATAAATGTTACTTATTTTATTTTACATTCCAAATGGATGTGGCTGACTTTGTACAATACTTATTCTGTAGAGAGGGACGTCAGATTTTCTTTTCTTTTACAAGAGTTATAAAAAAATGAGGCTTTACATAAAAATATCGTAATATTTTGTTTAGTATTTTTTCTTCACACAAGCATAAAAGCTTCTCTAGATTTAATATCCCAAATTCAGACATTGCTTTTCACTCCAGTGCGTGATGCTCAAGTACTTATAAACACTCAGAGCTTGGCTTCAGTCTCCTTTTGCAAATACTAAAATTTAGTGCAGAAACAGCAGGTGCTCTCTTCCTGAGACAGATTCATTGACAATATAATACAGAATGAGAACTGAGCTGGATAACACTGCAATTGCAACACAATAGTGCAGATTCTGCACTTTCTGAGTGCCCTTTTTATAAAACATTGCAGGAAACTTGGAAGTTTCAAATTGACCCAGAGACAGGGAAGCTAAAATAAAACTATTACGTTTTATGTAACAACCACATATGGAGTTTCTTTAGTGAGGACTCTGTTAAAATTTGTTTTGTTAAAATAAATTGTTCAGCCTATCATCTGTGAAATGGAAATAGAAAACCACAGACTTTCGAGGGCTATTTTACTCTTAGTATTGAGTTTAAGGCTGAATGATGAGCTGAGGATACAAGAACACTTTTGATAGTTTTATTTAGCACTGTTCTGAGTGTTGTTTAGCAAAGTGCTTTGTGAAATTGACTGACACCCCACATGGATCCTGGTCACAAAAGTTACATTAAAATCATGTGTGCCATCAGCGACAGAGCAAGGAGTGCAACTCACATCACAATTTCTGGATCAAAGCAGGAAAATTTGAGTTACAACTCTGAACCTTCATCAAATTTGGGGTGTGGGGAGGATAAATTGTTCTAACAGATGGTGAAGCCCGATTTCTTGCCTGTGTGATAAAGTGGATAACAAACTATATAGGTTTGGCATTCACTTACTCCTAATATGAATAACTTCAAAAGTAACTATCTGGGATGAGCAAGTATTCATTAGTTTAGGAGATCTGGCCCTATTCACATCTCTCTGTTACAGCAGAGGGAATTTTTCATGCTCTAGCAGATTGGGTCAATCAGAAAGCACACTGAATGTGTGTGCTATTCTCTCAAAGAAAGTAATATTCTGGAAAGGACTGATTTTTTTATTTTAAGTTAGGGATTTGTTTTGTTTCAGGAATATATGTAATCTAAAACAATCAGGGAAAATCAACTCCTTAAAGTTAAAAAAAAAAAAAAAAAAAAAAAAAAAAAAGGTGTATTTATCCACAAACTCAAATTTCATTTTTTTAACATTCCAATTTAGCAATAAATTCCAGACTCACTTATTTGCCCCCTGTCTCTGAGTCAGAGATTTGATGAGCCAGTAATTCATCAAAAAGCCTAGGGGCCCCAGTAGTAGTGAATGTTGTGACATTTACACCCTTTTGTGAATCAAAGCCAGACTTCACATTGCTCCAGCTGTGGTGAAGGCCTGGAAAACATTTTTCTTTGGCTTCTAGCACCAGTGAAGCCCCTTACAGTAGAACTGCTCCAGTTAATGGCCTTCCTGGTGGATTTGGCCTGTCTCCACCTGAAGCAGGGTGAAACAAGGGACACTTTCAAATTCTGAGCAATTTTATCTCTTTGCTGATAGGATTTTTCTGCTTCAGATTAATCTCCACCCCACACTTCTTCAGCAACAGGATCACGTCAGGAGAGAATGCAACATCTTAGGTTGAAATCAGTGCGCAACCTTATTGGGTTTGCAAAGCTGCCTGGAGAACTGAGAGCTTCAATCTGTATGGTAGACTAGTGCCCAGAGTGGCTAGTAAAAGTAAGAACACTGTTAAGGTCATTACCAGAGGAAAAAAAAACCACACCAGCCAACTTCAAATAGGTGGCTGGTTTCTTGAGAAAGGGCCAAGCTTCTTTAGATACTGAAAATCTTGCCAGTTACCCACCCCTTATATATGTATATATAAAATGTTCCATTTAGCCTGAACTGCTAAGAAAACAGGACATGTGAGCTCTCTGTCTGTTTATCCATCACCGTTCCCTTACCTCCCATAGCTTTTAGCCCCACTGCTCCATTTCTGTGAGGTCTGAGAGAAGGTTTCGACAATCTCTGACCTCCCACTGGTCTGGGGCACACTATGAACTGGTGCTACCAGGAAAGCTGGTTAAGTAGTAATATTAACAGTGTGCCAGCAGGAACCAGCTTCCTGAGCTGTGCTGCTTGCACAACAACTTCTTTGCAAGACTAGGTATGGAGATGAGTTGCTTCTTTAACTTTTTCAGTTGCTCAGCCATTTTGCTGTGCCTGCTTTGCTGCTTCTAGCCATGTGCAGAGCTGCAGTTGTCTCACTATTTTATTTAAATAACTGTTAGGTTATGGAAGAAAAACAAAAAGAAGTTTTGGCCACACTGAAGCCAACAGCAAGACTCTGATGGCCTTTCCATTGCATTTAGTTTCACCTGAGGGCTTCTTGCTTATTCCTATAGGACCACAAGCCTTTGAAATCATTGCAGTCAATGTCAGTCTTTCTATGACAGGAACGACTGCATTTATATTTAAGTACCTACCTCTTCTGATGAAGATACCTGAGAAGGGAAGGTTTCACGTGATGATGAATTAGCCAAGGGAAGCTCTTCTGGGTGAGAGATCAGTCTTGTTTGGTTATTGCTCTCTTCTGTTCCTTGTATGTATGATGACCCACTTGTGCATGTAACTTTTCTTCTGTAAAAATTATAGGCCACAGAGTTTCTTTTCAGAGGTGTGAAATTTCAACATGTCTCTGTGGGTTTTTAATTGTCTTATTCCTACTTGGTGTTGCCACTGGGAATTCTCTGAAGATAGACCATTTTTTGTGAAAGCTCCTGATCTGTGAAATAGGTTTCTACTGCTTGTCTAATGATGGTTGTATGATATTCAGGGCAAATGGCAAGACAGATGACAAGATGATGGATCTTGCCTTATGTTACTTATCTGACTTATTACCTATCAAGAAGGAGAACGGATTGGGATGATACTGTTTTCCTTCAGTTTCTGGACATATATTTCTAGGGTTTTATATTTTCTATAAATTTGCATGTTTTTATACATACAAACATTCTTCCTTCATTCTCTCTGAGCAGAAATACAACAAACCAACTAGCAATTTTCTTTTTGTTGTAGAGATGTTTACATGACTTGCAGTCTTACTGTAAGTGGGGTGGAAAGACACGTGTTGAAGTGATTATGTATAAAGAATCTGTTCCAGCAACGTAATCCCTATGCTCCTTTTATAAACAAACACTAATTCATGTGTTCAGTCTAATGGAAAGCATTGGTTAGGATTTAACAGGATTTTTTTTGGGGGAAAAGCGAATGGAAATCTAAGAACAGTAAAGGAACTAGATCCTGATGAATTAACATGAGAGAAACCAGATGAATCATAAAATATTTACTGGAAGAATTATCTACCTAAGTAAAATGACTTAATATTTCACCCCTGCATCTTCCACATTGGCCCAAAATGAACTACTTTGAATTAAAGATGCACATATATGCTTTGAAATGAAGAAATCCTATTTGTCACTATTGATACTGTGGTGCTAGTATCACAGAAACAATCTGCTGTAACCAGTGGAGATGGCTGCAAAATCAGTAATTCTATTCAAAGGGAGACTTCTGTTTCAGCACTTGCTCCTTATCTGTCTCTGCCTTGGCTCAGGCTGACCACACACTGCACCTCTGCGTACCAATGCGTCGTACCACAACACTGGTCCCTTTCTGGTGAGCATGTGGAAACAACACCCAGAGTACACTTGGGACTCATCACTTTCAAGAGAATTAAAAACCCTAAAATTAACTCTACGGAAGATTATTTTATTAACAAATAAAACTTTTCCCAACAATAAGAGGATATTCCTAAGACTTTTACAATCCTGTAATATGTTTTGAGACATACTGAGATGTTCTGTGAAGGTTCACTTCTTTTTTTTTTTTAAGTGTTCAAAGGGTCTTTCTGAAAGTATGGAGGGATTGTGAAAGTACTGTCACTATGTCAAAGGTGAGCAGTGGAAAAGAATAAGAGATTCAAGATGTAACATCCTGGCATTTAAATTTCCAGGCAGCTGTGTGAGCTGCTGTTTCTTCCTAAATCAGCAGCGTCTCATGGGAAATGGCTGGGACAAGCTGCTGGGTGTTTTTACGTCACTTAGTGAATCTACTCTTCCTGAAAAGCTGGAACCTATTTATTTTTAACAGCCTCACTTATTTCCCAAGGGTCAGCATGTTTTCACATGCTGCATTTTAAAAATTTCTGAAGCAGAAATGACAATCAGACCTGTCAGTCCTTTCACAATGGAAGATTTTGTTTGTCGGCTCTCTCTCCTCCTTTCAGGGTGGTAAGACATAAGGTTTTGAGACAAGAATACAGTAAGTGACGCACTTCCAATTTTTGACGCTCCCTCCGCTTTGCTACAATCATAAGCTAGTTCTAATATCCTGCTGTTTGACCTAATCTGGCAATAAAAGCTAGACACCAGCATCTACAGGATGACTACGTAGAGAGGTAGTGCAGGCAGTCTACCTGAGTATTGATTGAAGGGTTCTGGCCCTTTAATTATTTTGTTATGTGCCAATTGATTCTATTGCAATAGGTAGCCTCTCTTCTTCCAGGATTTGTGCCTGCGGGGGGTTTGCTGATTGTCCTGTTGTGGGCATAGGCTGCCAGGGCATGGGAGGCAGGGTGCAGCGGAGGCATGGGCTCCAGGAGAAAAGAGGGTCAGAGGCACCCAAAACACTGTTCCCATGGACCAGAGCAACTAATCAAAGGCTATAGGAATAGAATGTGCTAGTTTCCTCTTTCAGCTAACTGCTTTCACAACTGGTTTGTGAGAAAACCTGAAATTGCAGTTGGTTGTTGTAAAATGGGACAAAAACGCATGTGAGGATTTTACAGAAGACTGGAATTCTGGTTTTTAATCGGCTCTAATATGATGGCAATTCTTCTGCTCTGTGTCTGCTGCATATTCTTGACATGCAAAGTGTGGGTTCTCACTAGAGAGGTGTTTGTCAGTGACTGCGTTGCTCTTCTGATATGCGTGGATATTTCAGTGAAACTATGAAAGTTACTATTTTTCCTTCGTCTGTCTCCTGCAGGAATGAGAGCTTCAGCAAAGCTTTGAAATCAGTACAGTGTTTCCTAATGCTGTAATGAGGCATCCATTTAATTCTGCTATGGAAGGAAATAGTCTCCTTTTAAATAAACAGGTAGCAGGTAACTTTGTGACTCTAAGACGTGATTATCTGTCTACTGAAAAATCTTAATTCCAGCTAGCTGTGAGTACTTTTAAGGTGGTATTCAGGTCTTCAGTACAGCATTTATATTCCTGACCACAGAAATAGCTTTCATATACAAATCTTACTAGAACAGTTCCAAATATTTTCCTGTTTTAATTATTCTTAGAACTGTATTCAGGACATATTCCCTTACTGTAAATATATTAGGACGTTAGATGACTATGCCAGAAATGCAAATAAAAGTGATTCTAAAGATCTATTGGCCATTTAAAATCATTTGTGGTTGAAGTGAATTAGAAGATTAGTATTATTTGTAAAAGTGGGAAATGTTTGTATATTTAAGAGTTCCTCTATTGTAAATAGCAGGCTTTTGAAAAAAAGAATAAGCTGCATTGCAACCCAGATAATGGACTGCTTTTGATTTATTACTTCAGGTAAAGAGCTAACTGAAGTACTTTGCAGCAGCAAGTAAGTTGAAGGGTTTTTTTATTATTTACACATACATCCTGGCCGAATATCTACAGGGGACTGACAAAACGTCAAAAATGTCCTGTTCCAGCAGCAGTTGAGTGTTGAGTGAAACCTGGGATGGATCATTTAGGCTTGCTCTTCACTTTGGTTGTTCCAAAAGCCTTTCTGGAACACAGATTTTTTTTTTCAAAAAAACCCCACAAACAGTTGTAAAAACAGTGACAAATGCTCCTATTTTTTATTCCTAGCTTCAGTAAAATACCAAAATGAGTTATTTCAAAGACACTAGCACACTCCATGACTGATAAGAAAATAGAGGAATTACGTTGCTGATGTGAAGTACCAGCCCAGTGGCTCTTTTACCTTGGGTTCTTGACTGTTGTGGAAATATCTCCTTGGAAGATGGCTGGAGCTAGCTCAGAACTGGTTTATAAAGCAATTTCTTAATTGAGATAACTGAATTATCTACTATAATATCCCAGATTGGGAAGAACTTGAACCTAATATGTGCAGTTGGGACAAATCATGAAGTGGATTTGTAATTCCATCTTTGGGGCTTACTGTCACGAAAACAATAAAGTTGTTATTTGGAAACTTAAGATACTCAAATGAATTTCATGCATGAGGCTGAATGTTGTTTTCATACAAAGCATGAGAAAACTTCCTCAATTTCATTTCTCAGGAGTCCTTTATGTGGAATCCTTCCCTGGTAATGCCATTTTTAAAGCAAAATAAGCAAAGCATCCCACAGGCACAAGCACTGAGTCAAAGTCAAAGCACAGGTAGAACATTATTCCAATATTCTCCTGTTGCTACTGCGGGCACTGTCCCCATTACAGCACTGTGTTACACTTGACCAAGTTTAAGTATCCTTAATTGTCACAGCGTAGTACGGCAGGTACAGGAAAAAGCAGCTACTGTGAATTCAGTCAGGTGGTGAAGATTCATTTCCAGCACAATAGACTTTGATGGACTTGCATGAGGCAAGGCAGTGTACCAACTTTGAGACTCTAGGATAACTTGACTGCCTAGATTTGAATTTCCTACAAAATTGCATTTTTTCTACTCTATGGAGAACAAAAGGAAAGCTTGTGGTTTTAAATTAGAATTGTCTTTTCTTAGCACACCTTGGCCTAGAGAGCAGATACAATCTGTATAATGTTTTTGGTCTCCTCTCATGTTAGTGAATGAATGGGCAAGAGTCTTCCAGGTGTGACTCAACCTCAATTAACTTCAGTGATCAGGGATTATGCTGGTCCATTGAGTTTCTCCCAGGTTTGGTGGGCTGCCAAAATGAATCATGGCACTCTAAGGGCTTCTTACAAGTAAGGCTTGAACTCAAATTCATTTATTCATGTATCTTTCTTTAACTGGCAAACCACAGTTGTTACATTGGCACCTGTAAACAGAATGGTGAGAATCCTCCACAAAGTGTTCCTCTCCACAGCTTTCTTGGAAAAAAAAAAAAAAAATTAAAATAAATCCTTCAATTTCTTATTGCTCTACTTATTGGGAGAAGTGTTCAGCTCGAGTTTTCCAGGTTTACTCCTTATGCTCACATTCCCCTTCCAGAATAATGACCTTCATGGTTAGCTCACTTTGTGATTTCTTTTGATAAATTTAGCTCTGGTTAAGTGTTAAGCCTAATTTATATTATAATAAATATACTTGATATTGGAAGCTAAGCAGTTTCAGACCACTGTACGTCTTGAGGAGGCACTTGAAAATCCCGGGGACTGAAGGCACAATACGAAGTCCTGGCAAAGCACTGGTTTAGGAAGGCCAAATGAGCTGGTAGATCTCATTTGGCTCTCGTGTCACTCTTGGGCTGACACAGGGAGGAAAGGAGAAGGGGAGAACAGCAACTAAGTTAATGTCCCTGGAGGCTAAAGTCTTCCCTTGACAGAAAAAGCAGTAGGTGCTGCAGTGCAAGCTTTCGTGCTTGATATGTTGCCACAAGGGCACCCTCAAACTCACTGTCAACAGAGCTCTCTAGAGGAGAAAATACTTGCTTCTGCACCTGTGACATTGCTGCTTACCTTGTCAGTGACAACTGCAAACTCAACTAGTTCTGAGCTGGAAGTGCCTTCCTTAGTCTGAGCTGTGTACCTAATGTTGCTCCTGACAGGTATGGGCCTTGGAAAACTTGCTATCTCCTCATCTAACAAAAAAAAAGCCCAAAAAGACCCACCAAAAAATAATCCCAAACCACTGCAGATTTCCTTCTGCTGGTGATATCTCTTTCCTAGGAAAACTGGAAACAGTCCTCTGAAGTGGCTGTTGTTGAGGGCGCGTTAATGTTTGGTTTGCATTAGTGTTTGAGCTTGGGCCAGTATTCTTATTATCCTTTCTTTGTCCTGATGTCCTAAATCTCGTACTTCGTTCAAGATGCACGTCACTATCTGAGTACTGGCCTCACCTCCACAGTCACAAGGATTATTTTGTTGAGATTAGATAGTTATAACTAGTGTAACTCCTGTACTTTCTTACGTAAAACCTGTTCAGAGCTTCCCAGTTCTTGTTTCTTACTGAAGAAGTGTATACAGAGGGTTGCGTGGCCTTTGTTTATTGGGTGATGGTGGGGAACAGCTGGGCTCCAACTGCAATTTTATATAGTTCCCCATCTGTAGAGTCAGAATTCCTGAGTGTGAAAAGTCTGGCTGCTGCTGGAGCTAGCACGTGCATGTGTTTATGTGCACTGAGAGCAGGCACAGGCTGAAGCTGGAAGGAGATATACAGAGAAGCTGAAGGAACAAGGCTGCAGCCTTACTGCAATATCCTGCTGCTGATCACTGCAGTCCCAGAGCCCATGACAACTGCTGCAGGAGCTGAGGGCCATTCAAAATGGAGGGCACAGCTGAGGTTTCAAAGCCCTCAAGTACACATGTAGCAAGTCTTCTTAGTCCTCAGACCCTTAGCTGATGGTGTGTTTAAATCTACACTTGCAGACATGGATGCGGTTATTCTGCAGCTCCAAGGTACCCCCACAGAGCAGGGCACCATGCAGCCTGCTCACTTTCTCCTCATGGGGTTGCAGACGTGACATGCTGTATGTAGTCCCACCTTACTGTGGAGGCTACACATTCGCTGGGCCTCTGGAGATGTAGAGGCAGGTTGGAACTGGCTCTGCTTACAATGCAAGGGAGAGCATACTGCAGTAATGATACACTGTCCCTTTTTCAGTCTTTCTAATCAGGGATGGGGTACAGCCTGAACAATGGCAATCAGGTTTATTCACACTATCTCCATCAACACACTTTAGTCCTCTTCAGTTCTGGATCAAGGAGGTATTTTCAGCATTGTTTTTCATGGTAATTTGCACATTCAAAGCTGTCTTTTTAGACCATGTAACCAAAACTGCCAAAATAAAAAAGCACTGTTAAGAAACCCAACTTAAGGAATTAAAGGAAATAAGCTTTTGTTCGGGAAGGCTCCAGAGAGAACGAGAGGAAATGTAAACAGTACATATATCCTCTCTGTCCCACTTTTATGTTCCTTCACCAGCAAGCAAGGGCTTGCTCGCTTTCGCCTGAAGTGGATATCCACAGACTCTTTCCTGAGCCAGGATTTCCTGATTCACAGATGCTGTTGGTAGACAAAAGGCAGCTAGATGTCTCCACTCTACTGCAGTTCTCACCAGATCTTGTATGGGTATTTGTTCATTTTAATTCACTCTTTTTCCTAATCCAGCAGATGTGAGGGAGAACTGCACCAAACCAAGGTTAAGCCTCCCCCTGGAATTTATGTTGTTTTCTCTTTCTTCTCCTGTAAAATTGACGTTCTGTCCAACAACCTACAGCCTCCTTGTGATGCAAAGACACTGTGTGATGTGTTAGAGTTATTTTTAAGATCTGTGTGCAAATCATATAGATGCAAATGCATGCAACAGAGGAAACTGAACTTTTCTCAAGGGAAGTGTTACCTAAGAGGTATGAGAGTAGCCTAATCTATGCTCACTGGTCAAGGTGCCATGAATTCAGAGTTAGAAGGATCATTAGGATAACATCTGACTTCCTGAATAGTGAAACCCAGAGAATCTCAACCAGAAACTCCTGCAGCAAGATTATAATCTCTGGAAAAATATCCAACTAGTCTTGAGTTAAAGACTCCAGACAGACTGAACTGTGTCCTGAGGAAGTGGTTCCAATGTTTTATTAGTTATTCTAAAACACAGAAGATTTTGTTTAGCTTCATTTTTCAGACACTGGATCCTAGTCTGACTCTTTAACGTGTTACACTCCTTATTGTTTATAGTGTTGTAGTGTGTTTGTGGTTTGGTTTGTTGTTGTTTTTTTTGTTGGGGGGGGATGTTTTTGTTTGGTTGGGCTTTTTTGTGTGGTGTGTCGGGTTGGTTTGTTTGTTTTTTGGTTTGTTGTTGTTGTTTTTTGTTTTTTTAACATCAGTGTTACATGGAACTAAGTCCAAAAGATTTATGGAAGCTAGTTACCTCAAGATGGTTCTCCTTCAACATATGCATTTTTTGAAAGGAAACAAAACAAAAATAAATAAAGTGTTTTTTACGAGACCTGTAAGGCTGTTTCTATAAAAATATGGTAACTGGCATTGGTCATGTTACTCTCCTAAAATGTTACGGTTGTGCCAGTTGAGCTATAGTAACCACATGTACATGCTCTTAATCATAGAATCATTTAGGTTTGAAGGAGACCCTCAGGATCATAGAGTCCAACCATAACCCAACTCTAGCACTAAACCACGTCCACAGGAACCTCATCTAAATGCTTTTTAAACATCTCCAGGGATGGTGACTCCACCACTTCCCTGGGCAGCCTGTTCCAATGTCTGACAACCCTTTCCATGAAAATTTTTTTTTTAATATCTAATCTGAACCTCCCCTGGTGCAACTTGAAACCATTTCCTCTTGTCCTGTCACTTGCTACTTGGGAGAAGAGATCAACACCCTCCATGCTACAACCTCCTTTCAGGTAGTTGTAGACAGCGACAAGGTCTACCCTCAGCCTCCTTCAGGCTAAACAGCCCCAGTTCCCTCAACTGTTCCTCATGTGACTTGTGCTCCAGGCCCCTCACCAGGTTTGTCACTCTCCTCTGCACTCTTTCTAGTACCCCAATGTCGTCCTTATGATGAGCGGCCCAAAACTGAACACAGTATTCAAGGTGGGACCTCACCAGTGCCGAGTACAGTGGCACAATCACTTCTCTCAATAGCAAATAAGAAGGTTTACTGGTTATGTTGGCCTGCCGTGAGAAAGATGTAAGGTAAATCCAGTTATTTTCCATTTGTTGTAGTCTCTATGTATTTACATGACAATTAAGGCAACGTCAGGGTCATATAATAATCGATGACCCTGTGTCTGCTCCTTTGATTTTTCCAGTTTTGACTAGGATCAGTGTCAAGCTGAATGACCAATGGCTACATCCTGTTTATTTTTTATTATTATTATTTTTTAAAAAATATTTGCTCTACAGTAGCTTTTTTTTCCCCAGTAATCTGGAACTTCCAACTGACTTTCCATTGACTTCAGTGCACTTTGGATCAGGTCTTAAAATGAACATCTGGTTGCAAATTCATTAGCCAAAGCCTTAGGACAGCCTCTGTGAACCAAATGCCTTCAGACTTTTGCTTTGATATTCTTTGAATGTAAAAAATGAGGTGGTCTTGGGAACCAGTAATGCAGAAGCTTCAGCAGCAACGTCAGCATGGTGTTGACAATGTGCTCACCTGCTGTTCTCTGATCCTGTTATTTCCTCTTCAGAAGCACAGCTCAACATATTTCTGGCTATTCCACCCAATACACAGGATTTACAGCTCAGCTGAGTGAATGTTGGTATTGGAAGGTTACCTTCTTAAATTATCTCCTTTCCCTTTCCATTTAGTCAAGAAATAGTGCTGCATTTTTCTATAATAATTCCAGGCTCTCAGTAGGTGTTAGAAGGAGAGTTCCCCTGCTCTCCCCCAGCCAAGAGGTTAGCAGCAGGTATTGGCACCATCATTTTTATGTAATCGTTGAGTCCTCTTTTAGAACTTGGAAGGGATCTATGTGGTATTTTAAGCTTTGAGGGCTCATTTCATTTGCAGAGGAGATATTCAGCTTTCTAAAATTCAAAATAAACAGGAGTCAACCTCAGCTATGTATGTTTGTATTTATTATAAATACATGGGCATATAAAACCAGGGAAAGTAAAACCTGACCCACTTCATCTATCCTTTTTTAATTTGCTTCCAGTAGTTTACACAAGCAGGAAAACACATGAGGACACAGGGGAAAACATGCTTCTAAAGAGGTTGCATTAATCTGGGGAAAAAATATAAATAAAATCCCAATGCATATTAAGAAAGGCCAATTTGATAGTTCATTTAGCAAAGACATCAGTGCCTGTAGACACAGAATTTTTACAGCTCTGCTGGATTCCACCCATTGAAAGTTTTTGCTGCTGTTGTTGAAACCATAAATTTATAAATGTTATTCTTGTCATTTTTTTTACACTTTTTCTATTTAATCAGTTTAAAGTATATGCAGATTATCTAGATCCCTCCTGGTGTGGATTTTTCTGACTAGCAGTGCATTTATAGTTAAACAAGTGAGGCATTTGGACTGTAGTCATTTTGATTTATAGCAGCAGGAACAAAGCGAGAGAGTACAGACGTCAGTGCTGCTGCTGCTGATCTGGCAACAGAGACTTCCTAATGTACAAATTACGTCTTTCACCACACAATTCCCTCTCTACCCTAACTAGAGACAGGGAGGCATGCTTATTTAACGCAGTGTGTGAAATCTATACAAAGGTGTATGTACACTACTGAGTGGATATTATATCACTCATTTTAGGCGTACAGCTTCTATTTCACTCTGCTTTTGCATTTTAAAATGAATTTTCCATAATGGCAAGTATGCAGCAATTCAGTTTTCTTGCCTCTTATAGACAGAACAGTCATGTGTGAGTTAAAGCCAGTTGTGGAGGTGGCTGTGGTGCATTACCCATACAGGCACCTGTCCATGAGATGCTGTAGTGGAATTATTAATTCATTGTCTCTAGAGCACCAAATCACCCTGGTTTTGTCTACATCTGGCCCTGGAGGCCTTTGAATAATTAGCCAGTGGGTGAATCATAGAAGGCTAGAATGGACCTCCAGGATCACCTGGTCCAAACTTTCTTGGCAAAAGCACAGATGGCCCAGCGCTCTGTCCAGATGAATCTTAAGTGCCCAATGTTGGGGAATCCACCACCTCACTGGGGAGATTGTTCCAATGGCTGATTGTTCTTGCTGTGAAAATTTTTTCTCGTGTCCAGTCAGAATCTCCCTGAAAGGTTCCAGATGTTCATGCTCAGTTCCCTGCATGAACGAGTGGAAAGAGGACTGTTTTGATAATTAATATTGAACATGGGTGGTGGAGGAAATCAAGACTCCAGAGAAGAATCTTGTCTCAGTTATGGGATTTCAAATTCCAGGGCTGAGTGTAACTGTCTATACCTACCTCTATATGTAAAGATCCTGCCAGTTTTCCCTTCCAATGGGCATTAAGTATTCCATTGACAAAAAAGCAGACTCGACTCATCTGGATAAAACAAAATCTTCTGGTAGTCATCATGCCCAGGGACCAGGCTCTAGTTAATAGGTGGCTGCACTTCATTAGTGGCTGGAGTGATTCCTGTGCCTATAGCACCACAGCCTGTATTTCTGCTAAGCCTTTAAAGCACTTCGGGATGAAAATAGCTCAATGCAAAATAAAGGTCTCTATTTAGCACTGCAATCTGCAGCCAAAGACTTGGAGCAACTCCCAAGGCAAAGCAAAGATTGACTTGTTTCAAACCTGCCTCTCTGAAGGCAGATCCAGTGAGTGCAGTGACATATTCTGTGCCAAGGCAGGGAGCTACCCCCTGCCCATGAGGTGGACATTGCTCCCCTCTGCTGCCCTGGCAGGAAAGAGTGACTGTTTTTGCACAGGCAGCAGGGCCCTTCCCACCCTGTGAGCATTGTCACACATTCGGTGTCGTTTGGCATAGGATGGATGTCAGTACCCTTGCTCTCAGAAGGTTAGTTTTTGATGTGAGGAAATAAACAGTAAAGATGCCCTCATTAATACATGCTAGTGCATGTATTTATGCTGTCTTCATTTAAGGTGCTTGGCTACTGAGAGCTGAATCATTCATAACATAAATAACATGAATAATAGATAAATAATATAGAAATATGTATATGTAAAGAATAAAGAAATAAAATTAATAAATTAATCCCTGGGTTAATTTTGCTGCATTGAAATAAAATAGTAAAAAAAATCACAAGAAAGTGCAGTCACAGTGGTAGAATGTAAATGACTGTGGGTGAAAGCAGACCCTTTGCTGTGTCTGGGACTCTTTTTTTTCCTCATGCGTCCTGTGATGAGGGCAGGTTGCTGAGCTGCTTGAGTTGTATCTGGTGTGGCAAGCCCAGGATCGGGCAATTCCTTGAAAACCTCTGTCCTATGTGGCTTTGTGGCCTATCTGTTAAATGGATATTTATTGAGGAGAATCCCCACTGACACAATTAAGTAAAATACAGGGTGTTTCAAGGAAATTGACCCAATTTCAAATGGCAACTGATTTAAAATTGGGTCCATCTTTTTGAAACACCCTGTATAGCTGAACAAAGAGGTAATGTAAATGCAGTTTTATGCATAAGCTGGATATTAAAATGCATAAGCGCATTCCTGTTGTTGTAAGGATCCCTATTGCCATCCAGCTTTGGTTTTATGATACCAGGTTTATGTTTCCCTTTTTTGTGTAAAAAAAGAATGCAAATAACAATAAGTTCCAAATGCACAGAGAAGCCCTTGCTGTGCACAAGTTACTCAGTTGTTAGATTCCTTTTTCTCTGCAGCAATCTAGTTTGTGGTCTAATTGCTTGCCCTTTTATTTTTTTTCCTTGCATTTTGAAGCAAAATGGTTATTCAAAGTAGTTGGCGCTACAGGACTGAACTGTTTCTGAAACCGTTGCTTTTTGCATTGACACAAGAAAAAAAAAATTGCTGCCATACAACTGTTAATATACCAGTCCTGAGCTAGAAGGGATCAGGGGGTAGGTGCAGCTGGAGGATTTAAAGATGGCTGTGCCTCATACCACTGGGACTTGAATGGCATCAGGCTCATTTGCAGTCTAAATTAATATAGTCTTTAGGCTGCTCTAATTTACCCAGCCAATCCCTGACCTCGAAGGACCTTTATCTGCTGAGGAGGTGCCAGGAGGTGGAAGCTCGTTTCAGGCTCCTTGAATGGCGGCATCAGGGAGGTGCAGGGTCTGTTCCAGCTGCTCAATGTCACCAAGGACTCCTGTACGGGATGGCAGTGCTGTACTGTGTCGGCAGCACAAGCCAGCCTTGGAGCAGCTTGGCACTGCTGCAGTTAAGCTGAATTGAAAGGGGGCAGGATTTGGCCAGAGCGTAGCTGCACACTCTGCCAGCCAAATCCAGTGACGCTTGAATTCACTGATTCCCACTGACTTTAATAGGACCCAGGATATTGTCCTCTCTGCCGAGCTAAGCAGAGAGATGTTCTGAAGTAGGGCAAGGCCTGACCCCACAAAAAATCTGGGGAGCTTTGCCATCATATTCTCTGGAGGAAAACAGGTGGAAGGAGACAGTTGAGCAGAAAATGTAAATAAATACATCTGGGTTTAACTGTGGCCTCAAGACTTCCCTCTGACCTTGGTGAGCAGGAGAGGGACACAGATGGGAGGCTGGGGTTATGTGTACAACTGAGGACATACACAGAGCAACCATTTCATAAGCCATTATCCTTCAGAGCCCAGGACTTGATGATTAATAGGGTGGCAGTGGGGAACCAGTGGGAAGAGGAGAAATAACGGTGGGTGTGCAGATAATGCAAAAAATGCTGAACGAGTAGCCTATTGGAGGGAAAAAAAAAAGGTTGCTTTTTCTGGGAGAGAGGGAAATCCGTTATAATATAGTAAGCTGAGAATGTGCTGGGTATGGCCTCCCGCTGCCAGCATCGCTCAGTGCTGCAGTGGCAGGAGATGGGGTGGGGGACGGGGTGGGCAGCACCTGAGGCGACCCGCGTGCGCCTGTGACACGGGACCTGCGTGAAATAAACAAATAATTGCTATGCACCAAAATTATTATTTTAAAAAATAAAAAGGGGGGAAGGATGGAACACACACAAAGGAACCGTTAACCATAAATGCGCCAACGGCACCCGCCAGCCGGCCTGATTTATAAGCGGCATCATAAGAAGAAAAAAAAAAAAATCCCATTAAGGCGTCTCATTGAGAGAAAAAAAAAGGGAAAAAAAAAAAAGCCATGGGAGAAGGGAGGCGGGGGTGGGGAGCGCCGGGCCCCGGTGCGTGTCACTGAGGCAGCATTGACGCAAGCAGCTCTGACGTCAGCAGCCGCCGCGGCGGGGACGGCGCGAGGCTGAATGGGAGCGGCGGGCGCGCGCGGAGCGGGAGGGGTAGCGGGGGGGTGGGAAGCGGGAGCGCCTCGGTCGCGCGCGCGGGGGGGCGGGCTGGTGGTTGCAGCCGTTGCTGCGGCGCTCATCGGTGTGCGGGGCACGGAGCGGAGACGGTCTGTGTGGAGGGGAAAGAGCGAACCCGCAGGGCCCAGGCTCCGTCTCCCTGCGCTGCCCAGCACCTCGGTGGGGTGGGTCACCTCAGAGCTCGGTGCGGGAAGGGCATTATTTTGCCCCCCCCGCCCCGTCAAGGGCAGGGGCTGTGTCCTTCCCGCCTGTCCCCGCTCTGCGTGTGTGTGTGGCCCTGCTGGCTCACGCGTTACCTCAGCATTTGCCACCATTGACCTGAACGGTGCAGGCTCACAGCTGTGGGTCGGAAGTGCTGATTTTTCTAGTAGTTGCTGCTTTTGCAACTTAGGGAGCAGACGTTGGCACATGGTACTGAAAACCACCCACTTGTCCCTTCAGGTTGTTTCTTGCAGATCATAGAAGTTGGGGGACTGTGGCCCTTGGGGAGGACAAATTTGTCTTTCCTGCAAATTCCTCAAGGCTTTTCCCATAGTCTTAAGATGCAAAAGAAAATGATGATTGTACTGCTGATAATACAAACACTTAGGGTTTGCTTGTCTTAGCAGCTTTTTTTCTCAATGAAGAAAGGAGAACATGAATGCCATTCCCAGGCTTTTCTCTGCAACTACAATGTAATAATTTGTCTTCAGGACCCCAAGACTTTTCATACAACAGTGAAAGGTGGCAACACTGATTTTTTCTGTGGTTCCCTGCCTTTGGTGTTCAGCTGCTGTTAGGCAACCCTGAGAATATCTCCTTGTCTGCGTGACTGATAACTGTGCTGTTCCCAAACAGTACTTAGGAAGGACCTCACTTTTTAGGGTCATCCATCTGGTAACTTCCAGCTCTGTATTTACTACAACCTTTTTATCAAAAGGACAGTACAGGAAAGAGTTTTTCCCCTCTGTCAAGCAGGATGATTTCTGAAGGGGAGCAAAAATCTATTACACAGGCCCTCACTGAAAAATCGGAGGCTGATACAGTGGCACAATCTGTGGAAGGAAAATGAAAATAAGGCTGCTGGTGGCTGTGTCCCAGCCAGTGTTAAACCATCCAGAATGATATTTTTTCTTCGAGCAGGCAGCACATTGGTAGGAGCATCACATGAGCCTATGGAGTCTGGTTGTACTCTCACATCTATCAGTGCAATTTGGGGGCATCTTTTGGTCAAATAAGTGGAGAAGGAGAGGAGAATTCTTCGTTTCCTCCTCTCTGCCCTCCATAGAGTGGCCTTGGTCCTGTGTTCTAGGTCCTCATTCTACCAAATTTGTGAAAGCAAAGTTTCTGGAAGACAAATTCTGACTTTTGTAGAGTTTTCAAATTGAAAGTGCTATCTGTAAAACCTCTGACGCTTGTAACGAGTGAGGGTGTTTGTTGCTGTTTATGTTTTCACTGTTACACAGATATAAGTAGCGAAGCAGTGCGAATTGCACTAGTGTAGCAGTTCCTTTAACCAGAGGTGGTTTACTTGGGTGGTCATACAGAATGGTTGGGGTTGGAAGGGACCTCTGGAGATCATCTTGTCCAACACACCTGCTACAGCAGGTTCACCTAGAGCAGATCACACAGAATGTGTCCAGGCAGGTTCTGAATGTCTCCAGAGAAGGAGACTCCACAGCCTCTCTGGGCAGCCTGTTCCAGTGCTCTGGCACCCTCACAGTAAAGAAGTTTCTCCTCATATTCAGATGGAACCTCCTGTGCGTCAGTCTGTGCCCGTTGCCCCTCATCCTATCGCTGGGCACCACTGAAAGGAGTTTGGTCCCGTCCTCTTGACACCCACCCTTGAGATATTTATAAACATTTATGAGATCCCCTCTTAGCCTTCTCTTCTCCAGGCTGAACAGACCCAGCTCTCTCAATCTCTCCTCATAAGAAAGATGCTCCAGATCCCTCATCATCTTAGAAAAATAAGTGGTGCCAAAACATTTTGATTTGAAGATAAACCACGAAACAGTATGTTTAAAAAAGCCTGAATCTCTTTCCATTAAATTCACTGGTGAAGATGCAAGTGAGAAGAGCTGACAGGGCAGAATTACAGGTTCAGGTGGGCAGGGACCTCAGAAGGTGTCCCGTCCAAACTCCTGCTTAGAGCAGAGTCAACAGAGATGAGACCAGTTTGCTCTGCTCAACTTGCCCTCTTCTCTCATGCATAGTAGTTCTAGAGTACATCTAGCACAGCTGCCACTGGTCGCAGGTTTGAACGGTAGCAGCCAGATTATTCTCTCGCACTGGTTTTACACTTTCTGGAAGTGGATGCAGTTCCTCCTGCTCTACACTGGTATAATGGAGAGGAAAAACCAGTGCTATTTAGTTAAAATGCATCTTAAAGCAAAAACTCCTCTTTGTGTTGATTACTGAATTGGATTTTAAAGGCTAAAAATACTTTGTTATAACTAGTCCTTTAAAGTTACAGTGTATTTTGACACTATCCTACATTTAGTGTACATTTTATTTTTCTTTCTGTTACCACATATATTTAGATGGAAGTACAAACAATTATTCTCTGAGAGCCAAAATAGTTAGTGTAGATGATTTGCTGTAGAGTAGAATTCATAGTAGGAGTTGCACATGTTTCTGATAGCACTTGATTCTACTGAATTCCTTAAGTAAAGGGTTAAAAATCATTGGAAATATAGAGTAGAACATATCTTGCAGAAACATGCAGTTAGAAGAAACAAAAAAAACCCTGTAGGTTGGACACCATGGTGGGGTTTTAAAAGCGTAGCTCCTGTGAGCCACTTGGATGTTTGAGGAGATGTAGCTTGAAAGCAGAATGAAAGCTGAATGAACAGGAAGTGGAAATCATGTGATTTTCACAATACTGGAATTACCCATTTAGACTAAAATATTGCCCTGCCATACAATCTCAAATGAAGGTTTTTTGACTGAAAACCAAGAAGAAACTGATTTTCAGTTGCTTATGCTTATTCCTACGAAAATTAGACCTAATAAAACGTGTTTTTTACCCAGATGAATTTGAGGCAGTTTTGCCCTGCTCAAAACATTTGAGTCCGAGACACTGAGGCAGTCTCTGTGCTACAAAACGTGGAGGTCAGAGGAATGGGGGAGGCAGAGCAGGTAAACTGCCTTGGTCCTGCCCACATGAAACACCTGCCCAGGTAAAGAGCACAGTCCTGCTGGCCTGCGCTGCCACCAGGTGCCTCCCAGGCCCACCCCAGCCCACTGCCCAGCCTGCAGCTGTGCCGGGAGCAGGCAGCAGAGCCCTGTGCTGCCAGCACTGCCCACAGGGCACCTACCTGTCCACCACAGACTCTGCCAGCATCCCCCAGGGGCCTAGGGTGGGTCTCCGTGTCTTGTCGTGAAGTACACTTGTGGTGAAGGCTTTGGTCTGTAAAGGAGGCTATAAGAAAGGGGTGTAGAACTAAATTAATGAAATAAAACAGGTCTTGACTGGGAGAATGTATTTTGGAAAACGGCAGGGACAAAGCCCAGAACAGCGATGTTTGAGGACAAGAGACCTGTGCAGGCTCTTTTCTCCCATTCCAGCCCTTCTGGTTACCCAAGGTACTGCAAATTGTTTTTCAAGCATATGGTGTTTCATATACCCACATCATGGAAACTCTCAGTACTGACCTTCTTCTAATGCTATCTTTAACCATCTAGAAACTTGTAAGCAGAATGTCGCACGCACTGTGTCTTTCACAAAATGTAACACAGTTACAGTTTCATATCACATTGATTCCAGGGACATGGACAAGGCAGGTGCATGTTTTCTCAGCTGGGTACGTAACAGTGGATTTTTCATCCCAGGAGCAAGGAAGTTATGAAATTCCTGCCATAGAAATAGAGGAAGAGAGGAAAGAGCTGGAGCAGAGACAGGGTAATGGGGGGAAAGTGCTGGAGAATCAGAGTTGCTGCCACTAGGAGATGGGGGAAGTTTCTGTACA
Source organism: Patagioenas fasciata (assembly GCF_037038585.1). Classification (NCBI taxonomy): domain Eukaryota; kingdom Metazoa; phylum Chordata; class Aves; order Columbiformes; family Columbidae; genus Patagioenas; species Patagioenas fasciata. The sequence continues at coordinate 52,502,919 of NC_092522.1, forward strand.
CTCCACTCTCCATCTTGAGCAGCAGCTGCTGCCCTGAACACTTCTGTCCTTCCCAGCAGTGAGGTGTGTGAAAATCCAATCAATCAATAAATCTGCAGTTCTAAAAATTGGTAAAAGCTCAAACTGTGCAAAATAAGCCACCATATTTTTACAATTAAAAATGCTACTACACAGTGATAGCTAAGGTTTATGAGGAAACATGGATTAGGACTTGGCAGCCATATGTGCTGAACAAATATGAGGTGTTTGTAGAAGTGGGAAGGAAAAGTGGACAAAATAACTTTATTCTGGGAGATGAGAACACCCAATTCCCTCTAACCTGATGAAGCAAATTCAGCAAGGCCTCTCTAATACACTGATCTTCGTCTGTCTATGAAAACATAAAGATGAATATTGTGAAATGAGAGTAGGCATTTCATGCTGAAAGAACAGTATTTGAAAAAAAACAAAACAAAACAGAGACATGGCTTTTTATATTGAAATTTACTTAGTACCACCTTTCTGGCAGTGCTGAATTTCATATGAAAATTTTAAATGTGTCTTTCACCCCACTCCTTTGTATTGTTAAATTATGAGATCAAAACAGTGGTCATTTTAGTCGTATATGAAATTGGGAACTGTGTCAGTCCTCCAAGTTCTCTCTGCACTATGTGTCAACTTGTATGTAGTGTCAGTGCAGTGGGGCTACTTGATCATTATTCCTACTGCAAATTAGCTTGTGTGGTGGAAAAATAACAGATATGATGGTAAGTTCTGAGTTTTGTTTTTAAATTGGGAAAGTGAGTGAAGCAAAAGTGTATTCAAGAGAGGTATTTCAGTTCTAAACCTGCACTAAACTCTCTCTGTGGCCTTGCTTGGATCACTTAGTGGAAGACACCGTGATTTTCAGTCATATCAAATAGTATCTTACTGTGCAAGAATTCCCACTGAAAGTAGTGGACCTAGCCAGGGATTAACGCAGTAATCAATGTGAATAAAGATGATAGAACAGAGTCTTCACCTCTCTGCTGCTGTTTCCCAATTTATAAAATGAGGATAATAAAATTTACCAACTGTTCTGGGTGATGTAAGGATACATTAGCCCATGCTAGCAAATCACTTTGAAGACAAAACCAAATGCTATACAAATGCTAAGTATTCTGTCAAGATGTGCAGGAGTGTATTCACAGTTCAGGGAGACATCCCAAAATAACGGCTTTGAGTGGGGAGAGGGCTTCTGGAAGAACTAGGCTTTAATGATACAAATGTCTACAATATCTGGAACACTGTGTTACAAGTCACCTCATAAAGACATACAAAGAAAAAATTGCAAACTGCTCAGGAAAATAGTATAGTACTGCATGAAAGATAATTGATTCCCTCATTGTGCTGTTCTTTAAGTATTGGTGACATATTACGGGGTCAAATAATTCTAAACTAAGTCAGACGTGAGGAAAAAGTAAGAAAAAGTAAACTTAAAATGTATGACATCTCTTGGTCTTACGACTTTCGCATTTGGTCATTTGCTCTGTCTGTGAAGTGTGAATTGTACAGAGGTGGGTTCATCCTAACCAATGGTATTTCTGTCTCCTCTGAACTTTTAATTTTATATCCCTTTAAAACATGCTGCATTCAGACCAACTAGTCACTGAAAGCTACCATGAATGGTCCTTTGTGAACGTGATTGACAGGCTTGGCTGGTAATACTTTTAAAAATATAGCAAAAAGTAAAGTGTTTGCAAACTGAGCTATATTTATTGAAGGTCTTTTGCCTGATGATTTCAGTTGTTGACTCATGTGAAGCAAACACCCAGTCCAAATCCATAAGCCTACAAACACTTAAAGCCCATCTCTGAGTACAACTGTGTTTAGTATGGCCTTAATGCCAAGTTGCAAAGTCTGCTTCTGGAATCCCACAGCAAGGGATCACCGAGCACGATGTAAGGGTTTCTATTTACCTTTGCAAGTTTTAGACCAGGAACCTTCTTTTCCTCTAATAAAAAGACTTTGGACTTGATATACTGAATACCACTTCCTAAGTTTGGTGACATAAGTCCACCAAAAGAAAACAGTTCATGTAATCCTATCCCAAAGAAGTTACCAAAGTCACTGAAAGTGGGTAGCACTTAAATGAGTAACAGCATAGAAATTAGTTAATTTCAGAGTATTAATGATGAACTAATAGCCGACTCTATTAGTATATCATATTAGACTATTTTCCTAGAGGCCTGAGTCATTGCTGGTACGGAACATGGAAACTGGTGCTTCCTTCCCTTTTTGTCTCCCTCCTTCTCTCCTCTTGCATGTGTCAAAGAGTTTAACTATGGAGAAGGTAGCTCCTTGAGATGGTCCATATCTTGTTTCTTGTAATGGGAAGGAATTTTTTAAAAGTACTTTGGAGTAACTAGATGGAAAGCTTTCCTTTGGCAACGGCTAATAGAGAGGATGGAATAAAATCCTGATGGCAGTTAGAGTTTGGCTTGGTACAACCTCAGAGATTATTGTTTATGGAATTATCCTGTACACCCCATATCCTCTCCCCAGGAGATGATCTATTCTGTGTTTTTATCCCTGATTTCCATGATACTGTCATAAAAACACAATCTGTCAGCATGGTAATAATTTAGTGGAAACTCTTGTGTAAAAGCAGATCTTGATGGGAACTTCTTAGAACGCAGATGTGTTATAATGCATTTTATACAGTATTTTATACTGTGATAGATGTATTGTGACTTATCTGTGCTGGATAGGTGAAAAAAATACATTTAGAAATGTAGTAGTACTTAAGATAAAATGAAATACAACATAGCATAGGATTACCCCTAAGGCTTGTCTAAATTTTTAAGGTATCTCTCTGAAAGAAAGGGATGTGCTACTAAGTCCTGGAAAACTCCACAAATCATTCACAAAAATAACCATCTTGCTAAATCACACTGTGTAAGAAAGCAAGCATCTTGTGCTGACGATTTGAAAATCTCCTCCTTTACTTTGCAGTTAAATCTGACCAAAGCCTTGTGTGGGAGATGATGGTAACAGATATATCAAAGGCCAACACAAATGCCACATTGAACATCCATGCCAGCAAGAAAGTCTTTATGCCTCCCCTCCACGCATGGCGCTCCTGTTTCCTGTCTTTCCCTTCTTACCAAGCTAAACTTTGAAAAGAGAAAAAAACCAGCACCTTGTGAGTGCTTGCAGCAGACAGTGAACCTGATTTGGGCTCGCAGTGGTATCACTTACATCACCAGTATCTAAAATTGTTCCAGCAAAGAACTGGCTTAATGGTTTGGGCAAGTAGCCACTTGCTACATGTAATCATTTGGAGGCCGAACAAGCCATGCCCCAGACCTGGCAGGATGCAGACGGAAAAATCTGGACACTAAGCACCGGACTGGAGATAAAGAAAGAGGGCAGAAAGCAACATTCACATGGTAGACCTCAGGAAATGGACCCAGCCTCACAAGCTGGTTTGAGGTGGCCTTCTCAGCCACACAGCACCCCAAACCTCTGTATGGCTCAACAACAGACTTAAGGCACCCTTGGGTTCCAGGCTGCTGCATCCACCTGCAGCTTTGGGATGCCGTGGCCTGCAGAGTTCATGCCAGAGTGCCCTGCCGACTGAGGTCGGGTGAAGCTTGAAAAGGAACAAGCACTTGTTCAGAGAGCTCGTGTTTGCACCCACTGGGAAGAGCCCCTGGCCAGTGCAGCTGGCCGTGTCCCCCCTGTCCCCTTCTCCGGCAAAGGCAAGGCGCAAAGCAGGGTTGCTCGGTTTTCTCCTCGCCCGGCTGCAGCCCAGCCCGGAGGCACCGCAGCGGCAGCGCGGACACGCGTGGGCCGGAGCAGCCGGGCGAGGCGCTGCCCTCCCCCGCGGCGGGACCGGGCGCGCTGCCCGCAACGGGAGCGCGGCGCGGTGCCGGCGTGCCCGCTGCCGCCCGGGAGCCGCGTGCCGCTGGCAGCCACGGCGGGGTTATTTAACACCCGGGCTGTCATTTCTAGGACAGCGGCTCACGGGAGGGGGTGGGGAAGGGCCCCCCTCCGCCGCGTCTGCAGGGCCCGCGGGGATTGGCAGCCCCGAGGTGCGGCCACCTCCCGCCGCCCCCGCGCCCAGCAACCCCCGCCCCCGCTTGGCAGGACTCGGGAGCGCGGCAGCGGTCCCCATATGCGGTCAAAACCTTGGCAGGGGGAGTGTGACCCCACAGGGAAAGGAGCCGGCCGCTTCGCATCGGCTTTTTTTTTTTTTTCCCTCTTTTCTTTGTAAGCACCTTTCAGTGCTGGAAAAAAAAATATCGTTGCAGCCTGTACAGCGGTAAATTGTTACTTAAGAAGATCTAGCCATACACCAGAAACACTTCAGCATGTACCCGAGCCTAAATATATTTGGAAAGATGGGGGGAGGGCACTTTTACCCGGCTTTCATCAATGCCTGCTTGATGACAGAAATAATTAAGAAAAAAAAAAAACCTCCCCTCCCCCCGCCTGAGCAATCATAATACGTTGAAATTTCCCAAAGTCTAGTCAGCTGCAAAAAATAAATGTTTCTGGAGCTAGAGGATCATGTTGCAGAAGCGTGTGACTACAAGACCTAGATTCCTTTCCTGCTCCCCCGTCTCTTTCCTTAGGTGTTTTTTAGCATTATTATTTGTTTTGGGAGGGGAAAAATCATCTTCGCTTCAGTCTCTTGCTAGAGGTCCAGACTGCTTACGTCTGAGCGCCCCTTATCATTTCAGTGAATGGCAATTGCAGCCTTGGTGCTGTTATAGCAATGAAGCTACAGACGTCATTGCCTCCTGTTGGACGTGAGATGTGTCCAAGCATCAGCTCCTTTCGCTTAAGAAAAACTCTTTAACTTCCACGCAGCCGGCAGGCAGGCTTTTCTAAGATCCTGTGGACCAAACATTGCATTGATAGAGTTATATCTTTTTATTTATACATACATACACACATACACAGGTGTATGTGTATGTGTGTTTGTACGTACGTATATAGAGAGACAGAAATAGCTAAATTAAAGCTGCAGCTATACTGCAAGCTCCTCTAAAAATTCCTATTCGTCAGAGTAGCTCTCTGCATCGTTTTGTTAAATACAGCCCGGCGGGAAAGCCATCATCAATCAATTTCGGGTAACAAGGAAGACTTGTTGAGCACCCTGTTCTCCAGACCCCGGGAAGATGCTGGGCTGCTGGAGCGTGGAAGAGCCAGGATTGTGCCCTGAACTTCACCCACTTGGCAGCCGCTATTCCTAAACCATTTCCCCTCTCCTCCCCTGCCTCTTTGCCTCCCGGACTGAGAATCTGCTCTTTAAAGTTGATCTGAAGGGGAAAGCAGAGACGAGCTTGTGCATAGTTTGGAGGGTAAGTTGTGTCCTCATCCCCTCCTCCCGCCCTCCCTCCCGCGAATAAATACCCGCTAGCGAGCCTTGAGATGCGCCAGGAAAGGGGGCAGGTGACGGGGTGGGATGGGACTCCCCGGGGTAGCGGCACATCTTGCACCCAGGACCGAAAGGGTTACAGAGCGAGCGAGAAAGACCGACCGATTGCGGGGGTACTGACTTCACGGCGGAGTTTGCGAGGTGCGAGTTATCCGTGAATATTCCCAGCCGGCTCCCGAGCCCCGCAGCACCGCTCAGCCGCCGCCGCTCCCGCAGGTGCCGGGCGGGGTGGCCGCAACCCCCGCCGAGCCGCCCCCTCGGGCCGTATCGCTCCCGTGCCCGCCGCCCCCGGCCCCCCACCCGGCCGCGGCAGCCTCTGGGGAGCCGAGGATCCCCTGCTCCCAGAGCACATGACCCCTGCAGGGAATTTAGCCTCCCTGCACCTGCAGGCTCTTGTCATCCCTCCTCCTCTGCTCCTGCTTTTCTTTTTCATCCGCTCATTCCCCCCGCTCTTCCTTCCCCTCCCTCCCCCCAATCCATTCAGCTTTTTCTTTTTTTTTTTCCTTTTTTTTAACCAGAAGGAATCTTAGCAGGGGAAAATAATACCAATCAGCACCCTCCTTTCCGCCCCCCCCCCCAATAAAAATAATAATAAAAAAGCACCACCTGCTAACATTGTAAAAACAACAGAGGGCTATCACCTCTCTCTTTAATTTTCACTCACATACTCAGATGAATGAGCAAGGAAGAGGGAGACCTCAGCAGCCCCTTTAGATGTGGGGCTGAATTGATGGGATTGTGATTTGTAGGATTTCTCCACTTAGTCCCTGCCTCCTACTTGCTCTCCAGCCACTCCAAAGTCTCTTCCCCTCTCTTTAAGCAGCGATTTCTTTCAATCTCTCTCTCTCCCTCACACTCTCCCTCTCTCTCCACATACACTCATCTCCCCGGAGAGAGAGAGAGGAGAAACTCAACTCCCAAACACCGACCAGATGTCGAAGAAACGCAAAGCCCTGGAGGGTGGTGGAGCCCGGCTCCCCCCTGAGGACCCCAGAGCCTGTTTTGGGGCCGGCGAGGAGCAAGGTAGGGCGGTGGAGGCCTGCAGGTGGCCTGGTGGTTGGCAGCTGGGAGCCCACCACAGGGGTGGGTCAGCATGGCTGGCCTCCCACAGCCCACCGACACTGGGGTGACTTTGGCATTTAGGCCAGGCTGCTCTCACCACCAGGCTGGAAACTGCAGGGCCGTTCCCACCGTACAGGCACTGAACTTCTGAGAGGGGAAGGGTTAAGGGGGCAAGGGGAAGAGGAGAGGGAAGGGGGTGTGGGAGGGTGGCTGAGGGGGGCTGTGAGGCTGCTGAGCAATCCAGGCTCACCTCCTCAGTGCAGTTTGTCACTGGCATGGGCATAGCCACACTGCCTTATTGATTTGTAGCTTGTGTAAATCTCTGTTTGCAGGGTGCTCCTAGCTTGGGCAGCAAAGGAGCTATAGGCACCTAATACATATGTTGTGGTTTTGTGTGTGACCAGTTTCCTTCAGCAAGCCCCTGTCCCTGGTGCGATTTCGGTTGCGTCATGTTGAGGCTTCCAACACTGCACTTGCAGCGCACTTTGCATCCAGCTAAAGTTGGTTTTTCCCCAGCCTTGGTGCTTTGCTGTAATTTTCAAGCTCCAAGTATTTGTGGTGAAAGCTGCTCTGTACTTTTTGACAAGATAATATCAATGTAGCAGCTGAGTGGTGTAAAATCAGCAATGCACACAAGTGTGAGGGAGTTCTGCAGCCGAATTTCTTCTTGTTGTTCAGCCAGCCCAGTGGGTTCCCTTCTTTTGTGTTTATTTTAACTAAGTGGGCCCAGATGAACCAAGCTGAGCTACAGGGCTCTGGGTTTGTGGCTGTGATGCAGAGAGGAGAGGAAAACAGCGTTTGGATTCAGAGCAGTGTTACAGGCTCTTGCAAATGGATGTGGAGGCTACGGTGGGAGATGGTGGGTGTGTGGTGGGTTCAGATGACGATATGAATATGTCTCTGTGAGTGCTAGAATTGAGAAATGTGGTGCTTTTGCCTGGGCAGGTGTACACAGAGCAGAGAGGAATGGAATGGCTGTGTTCTCCAACATGGAGTCTGTGGACCTTTTTGTAGAGGATGTGAAGGATCACAATGTCACAAGTCACCCAGATCATGAAATTCACCTACCACCACGGATGTTTTTGCTTTTTGCAGGGAAGTGTCCCCAGCACAGTGGCTAGTGTGCTCTGCTGGTTTCATTAGTCAGGAGCACTCATCGTGATTCACTATCTCAAAAGATTTGGTTTAGGGTTTATGTGGTTGTTGGTTTTAAATTGTTTGATTCTCCCACAAGAAAATAAGATTCATATTCATATTTTATTATAATTTCTCTGCTTAAGACCAATCTTGACATGGGAGGGACATTTTTCAGACCCTGTGAATGACTTTATTTGCATGACAGTATTCAATGTTTTTGCAGTGTGGAATTTTGCTATTACTAACCTGGAAAATCTTATCTCTTTGTCAGCAATGGAGGAGGATAAACACAGAAAGGGCATTCAGCACAGACCTGAAAGTTGGCTATAGATTACATGTAGTTTTAATTTAAATGTATGCCAATAGTGGGTGTAGGAGCACCTTACACATTATTGTGATGCAGTGGTGTGTGCCCGTTTTTGTGGTTTTTGTTATTTCCTTTTTTTAAATTTTATTTTGACTCCACAATAGTATTTCCTATAACACTTCTGGTTATGTAACAAGGAACAGAAAACAAAATATAACTTTAAAACAGAATTGTTTTTTTATTTCTGTGTGTACAAAACAAATTAAATGGAAAGTGAAAAAAAAAACAGAATAAAGCACTGATGTGTATTTAAATAGAGTAACTACAGTATAATTTTCCTGGTAAGGGGACACAAGGTATTTTGTAAATCCAACTGATTGAAAACCTATGCTTGTACCTAGGTGATCCAGGCTTGTGTCATCTGTGACACAGTAGATGATGAAATTGAATTTAAAATGCAGTTTTACTTCTGAGCTCAAATTTATTTTTGTGAACTTCTATTCTGTTTATTTTCTCCCTCTTATTTTACAGGAAGGAATGTTGCTTGTTAATTACATTGTCTGTGACTACGTAACTGTAGAAACCATTAAGAGTGTGCAATGTATCACAATGTTGTAGGGAGTGTATTTTTGTGTGAGATGGCGGATATGAAGCTTTCTTAAGGCATGAGGTGTGCAGGTAATTTTGGGGGGGTTAATCTGAAGTATTTTACTATGTAGCACTGTGCTCTTACAGCAGGTTTACCACCTCTGTGGAGAAGGCATACTTGCTAGTTTGGAGGGAGAGTGTGTAATACTTGCCCAGAAGTATGGAAAAGCCATGTAACTCCTGGGTTACAGTGCTAAAATGTGCGTGCACTGGGAGTGGGGAGGCGGGGAAGGGGAAATGGGCATTAGTAAACGAAGGGAAGAAAAATAGAGAGCTCAGATTTCTGGAGGCTGCCAAATCCTGTGTTTCTGCAGAAGTTGAATGCAGAAGCCCTGCTGTCCTCAGCTAACGAGGTGACTTGTTTTGCCGACAAGACGAGAGCTGAGATCTGGGTCTACCATCTTACATCTCTGTGTCACCTAGTCAGCCGAGGGCATGCGTTGCCAACAGATGACTCTTAGACCCTCTTGAGGGTCTGCATTTCTGTTTTTAAGTCTTCAGAGAGTGCAGACTAATCCTTAGCTGCTCCAAACTGTGTTGGATATTTGGCCAACTGAAGTGTGTGCTTGCAGAGTTTCATTCAGCTCTTGTTTATCCTCACTTGGCAAAGCTGTGGGTGGACAGACACTATGTAGGCCACGATACAGATTTTTCAAACTTCGCTGGTGTGTTTTTGTTTTTTCTTCCCTTCAAAGTATTTTATGAAGGACTCTGTAATCTATACTGGAACCTTGTATTTTATTATGCGGTCTGATGCTTTATGTTTCAAGCCTTACTGGTGTGGAGAGGAGATAAACGATGAGAGTGCTCAGCATCTCCCACCTTCTCAACAGTGAGAGCCTGAACCTGTCTGTCTAACTCAAGACATTTCACTACTTCACCTTATTAAGAGATGAGCTCCTTAAGTTTCTTCCCATAATCTGTGGAGACACAGTGGCGTTTCCGGGGAGAATTCAGATTTTTCCATGGGCTGAATTGCCTCTTGGAGGTGGCCCTTACTTTCCATTGACTTTGTGTGGAGTCTAGGGGTAACTACTCTGGTTTAGTTCTACCAGTCTGACAGAAACTCCAGCAAAACTGATAGAGTCTTACTGAAGAAACCAGATATGGTCTTTTGGTGTGATACCCAGCAGGGAGAAGGTGGGATTTGTCTGTTGAAATGCAGCTCTCTAGACTCCCTTTATGGTCAGGAAGCAGAACACATCTGGGGAGCAATTCGTCTCTTCCTGAAGTGAAAATCTACATTTAGTCAGCAGAATCAGATCTGAGAAGTGCTGTTTCTGCCAACTGAACATACAGGTAGTCCAAACATCCAGCATGGTTGTAGACAACTGTATTTCAGTGGATGACTCCAGCCTTTTGACCAGATCTTTCAGGCTTCAGTGCAAGTCAAATGACAAAAATATTTTTCAGCTGCATTTGAAGCAGAGGTCTTGCCTTCTGGGGATAAGCCTTTTGCTCAAAATTGCAGCACAAAAAAAATTAAAGAAGGATCCTTTTTTCTGTGAATCGCTGTTTTCTGTGAATGTGTTGAAAGCTAGTGTGGAAGATGTAAAAATGGAGGGTGTTGGTTTAAAAAACAAACAAAATGTGGACACTTCTTAGGACCAAATGCAACACGTCATTGTGCCTAAATCATTCAGTAATGCTACTCACAATTATCCAGCACTATTATGGAAATTTTCTTGCAGGGATTTTTGAGCATGATAGATTCAGGGAAGGAAGAATCTCTACATTCTCATTGGCCTGCTCTTTCTCTGTTTGGATTGCATATGAAGATAAATAAATGCATTTCTTCTTCCACCTCCCCTGTGGTCCAGTTGTTCAGAGTGTTGAATGGTCTCCATTGTCACAAATATGAGTGATAGTTGAGAGTTTTCTGTGCTTTACAAAATTGGTCTCTAAAGAGAGAACTGTTGCAAAACTCTTTCAGAGGCAAAGTTGAACTCCTGTCTGCCGAAGCGTAACTTTTAAGATGTGATTCTTCAAATTCAGTGGAACTGGCCACAGGCATAGAAGTTAATCATGTGCTTAAGGAAGTATTTGCAGGATTTTGAGGGTCTTTTAGTTATTATTAACCGAAACCCTCTTGAGGATCACTTTTATGCAAAAGATACTTCCCTAGTAATTACTAGGGGGAGCAGTTAATACTAAACTATTCGTTCTAACTAATACTAGATGATTTGTGTGAGTGCTTAGCATTCACATTTGTCTTGAAATTCGGCATTAAGATGCTGATTATTATTAATTCTTAACTTGGGATCATCAGACACAGGAGAACAAGTTCTCTCCTGTTATTCAAGGCTTACATTGATGTAATGGAAATCAGAATTGAACCCAACTTCTGCATTACAGTTTTCCCCCCATACTTGGTCTTCATCAATACAATTAAAGTTACAGTCTTTGCTCCCTTTGTTTTATCATGCAGGTGACTATTGGAATTCCTTTGAGCTCTGCATATTTCACTGATCCAGGCAGGAAAGCAAAGCAGTTCTTCCCTTGTGTGTGCGATTGGAGGCCTCACGTTCTCTCGTACTTAATTTTCTCCATCCTTTGTGTCCTGGCAGCTCTTTACTTTCCACTTGGCTTCTGATCCCTGAAACAAGCCAGTCCTTTGTTGCTGGATCTCAGTCCAGAAGATCTGGCTACTGGGAGTTAAGGTGTTTAGCGACAGAGGCTCATGTGTTTGTGAGGACATGGGAAAGAGAGGGGAATTATTGTACAGCTTGGGTTTTATGCCAATACTGTAACAGCACAGAAGAAAAGTGACCCTTTGACTCTGTTCAGAGGAAAAAGTTTGTGTCACCAAAAAAGAAAAAAAGAAATGCAGCAACAGCTTTTTAAGGGCTTTAATGGAAAAGCAAGCATGTTTTCCAAAGCTGATTAGCTCAATGGTTACTGATAATTTCCTGTGTTAGATTTCGATTTTTGATTGCTTTTTCCTGAGACAGTCAAGGATCAGCCTTCCAGATGCTGTGAATGATAGATGGGGTCTAACTTTTGGTTTCAGAGGATCAAATACAACATGCTGAAAAGGAAAACAGTTTTACCAACCCTCTTCAATGTATGTGGAGCTGCAAACTGAGAATGCTGGAAAGATGTAAAGCTAAGGAGAATTAAAAATGTTTGGGAAGAGACAGCAGGGACAAGGTATATATGCTGTTAAATAGCATTGTAAGCGCTCCCTGGGAAAAAAATACCTTCCTTGGGTGTTGTTGCTGACTTGCCTTCCCATCCACTGTCTCGTAAAGACTGTTGAGTAGTTTTCTGTTTCCGTTTGCTTCAGGAGGGTGCGTTAGTGTGTCGCTCAGTGTAAGTTTATGAGCCTTGATTGAAGTAAAATACAAAGGCTAATGCTTGAGTATTTTGCTGAGTCAATGTTTCCAGGTAGGAGAGGACTTTTCTGTCCAGCAGTGCAGTAGTGCCTAGTACTGCTTGGTCCTGAGCTGCTGTCAACAAGATGTGAGGTCACTATCTGCACTCTAGGGTAAAATAGCTGTCCCAGCTGACGTCATGAGGCAGGGCCATAGGGAAAGGGGTGATATTTTAAGTATTTGACATAGTTACTTTGGTTGGAAAGTGTGACTTCAGGTGAATTACCGACTTGCCCTATAAATAAATTTATCCAAACATTTTAAAAATGGAGATGACTTTTTAATTATTTGTGGGTACTTAGATATTTCAGTTATGCTGGTCATGTAGTGTGTATGGTAATGCTATAAAACGGCCTAGTGAGTCAGGAATTGAAATTTCAGCGAAAAGCAGTAGAGAAGTCTGCTGGGTGACTTTTAAAAATGGGCTTTTCGTTGAATAACCAGCCTTTCCAGAAAAAGCGTCTCTTGAAGCTATGTGATAGTGGTTTGAGACTCTTCTTTGGGCTTCATGAAGTTGTAGGATAGTTATTATGATGATGGTGATGTAGCTCTGTTTCCATCTGGTTGTGAGTGCAGGATGTTTATTAGTCCATCCCCCTGGCTCAGCCTGCAGACAGTGATACTCCAGTGTACCAGAAAGTGTTAACTCAAGGTGGCAACTGCTGTTAAATGGAGTCAAGTTGTGCAACTGGCCGAGTCCACACTTTATGTTTACTGTCTACCTAGAGATCAGTGGGGATACAGCAGCTCTGAATGACATCTTCAATGAAGACATCCTCCTGACTGTACAATGAGCCTGGGTAGCCTCCAGGAGGAGACTAGGAGTAGTTTTTGGAGAGCCAAGCCTTCATTTGGCCTCAGGCGTTCCCTGTGGAGACCCTGGCTGACAGAGAAGTAAGGCTCTTGGTTTAGTATGCCTTCTAAAACTTGCAGAAAAGGTTAAATAGGGAGGACAGTCATAAGGATGAGAGGGTTATAGAGGAAGCAAAATTGAAAATAGAAAAACTTTGCAGGTTTCTGTTAATTTCTGGTAGAATGAAACTCTGTGTGAATGTCTTGGATTTAACTAACAATATGTTGTATTGTTTCTGTTTGTTTTCCTTATCTACTCTCCTCTTTCTGTAAATAAATAAATAAATAAATGTAACTGTTTCCCTATTCTGGTCAGCCAATGAATGTGTATATACCTTTACTACAAAGTGTGTAAGTTTTTAAGTCCTGGCCTCCCTGTTACAGTGTCCACATTCACTTGATCACACAGTGTTGGCAGGAGGCTGCATTTTATTGATGATACCACCTTGTCATGGTTTCTGAACATATCAGAGTCCAGTGCTTCTATATGTAGAAGAGGGAGAGTTGCACAAGCCAAGTGACATGAAAATGCAGATGTATTTATTTTTTAAAGGCATTGTGTTGTTAATATACAAAACCAGATGCTCTAATAATCTCTAACAAAGCACTTGTTTATTAATAAAGTCACTTTGTGCTTTCACCCTGTGGCCTTGAAGTTTTTGGACTATTTGGGCGTAATCCTGTTTTTAAGTTACTAGTGATAATGCAGAAATCTTGGCAACTCAGCGAGCAACAGTTGTGGCTTTATGGTGGAGGGGGAGGAGAAGAGGGATGCTGTCTGGGTTTGATGGGCTAGAATACAGTTGGTTTGTGTGTTTATCACTTCAGTCACAGTGTGATGGCTAATAATGTTGACATTTAAGGTGTGCCCACACATTGGGCAATTGAGCTTGTGTTCCTAAGCTCATTTGGAGTATGTCTGCTAACATGTGGAATGAGCAGCTGTATTCGGGTGCCAAGCTGTATTAAAGCCATCCACACTATGTTTTAGTTAGTACTGTATCTCAGCCAAGGGACAGTTGCTGACAGGCTGATTCTTACATTGTTTTTCAGTTAGTGTTGGGCCCAGACATAATACAAAAGAACTAAAAATTAAAACCAGTACAATACAGATCAGAGGTGGAGGAGTTATACATGACAGCAGTATGAAATGATAATTATAGGAAACGAGGGAGGAAACAAAGATAGTCCTCAGATTGTACTTGGAAAGCACTAATAGATGTCCAGCCTTCAATGGAAGGCTTACTTAAGTTTAGAGATGAAGATAGAAAAATGACAGAACGAAGATGTCATGGCACTTGGAAAAGTCCACCTCTGCAGGAGCATAGGCTAAACGTCAGAAAACCACTCTCTTCAATAACAGCCCTTTTTCATAATAATTTTTATGCAGTTGTCTTTATGTAGCTGTTAGGTTAGCAGAACAAATTAATATCTATGCAAGATAAGCAAATTGACTGTTCTGTTTGTGATCAGGTTAGCTTTCTAGACCTTGCCCATGGAAATTCAGATTTATTTATTGCTTTTATTTTTATTGTTATTTCTTTATCATATTTCCTTTAGTATGGATACAGCCAAGATCGGCTTATGCTGTCTCATTATTATTCAGGCTTTGCAGATCTGCTCTGTGTATTGTTAATCACTTTCTAGTGTTATGTTTTGTAACTAAGGATTGCAAATGATTAAGATCAGATGGTAGGTCTCTGTTTTAACTGCCCATGCAAGTTCTCCAGCTGTCTTGGGGAAAGAAAATTAAATAAATTATAGGTGGCTTCAACTTTTTGTGTGACCTTGCCAGAAATGGGACTAGGAGCACTCACACCTAGAGGCTGTCAAGAGATGATTGACTTAAGTGGCCTTTCTCCTGCTTTTCAACTGGTTTTTACCACCTGTAGAAGACTGCATGAGTGCTTCTGGTCTCTTTCAAGGCCAAACCAAAAAAAAGCTCATAGAGTCGCATTATGGCTTTTCTGGGCAGTGATAACTAAGAGTTGAACGTGCCTGTAGGGCATGGAGAGCGTCCTCAGTTGGTGTGGAGGGAGCTGTGGACAGTTCTCTCTGCCATTCTTCCTCAGCGTAAGGAAGGCTTAGCTGCTTATGAAGCTCCGTGCCTTCTTAGAAATGCAAGAAATGTAGCGCAGGCCAATTTTTGCATTGGTTAACTCCTGGCAAAGTGTTTGGGGATGTTGGTGGATTTTTTTGTTTCGTTTTGTTCTCTTTGCAGTATGTGAAGAACTACAGTATTTTCTTGCAATGGAATTTCTGATGCCAGGAGATGGTGCTGTGCCCATGTAGGGTCTTGAGGCAAACTATGTGGGATGCATTAGGTTCATGGTACCTGAAACGGGCTAATTCTTAAGATCAGATACTTTTCTGCAGGAGGTCCTATTTGAATGTTGGTCATTATTATGCCACTTGTCCTTTGACTTGCAATTGCAAGAACAGAATGCTGATATTTAGACAGGGAGTTAAAGGTGCACATGAGACACAATCATTTGATTGGCTGAAAGGCCTACAGCTGGCACATCAACAGTGGCAGCAGACAGCTCCACAGATTTAAAACTACACAGGAAGACAACTGTGACCTAGCCACACACCTTGCTCTGCCACGTCTGGGGAAAGGAGACACCAACTGCAGTTAGCCTGCATAGGTAGGGAGAAAGCTACAAGTAGTCATCTTTTCCTCTCTGCTCTCTGAAATACAAAGCCACGGTCCTGGCCGGTGGTGGCTAGTGCTTGCAAAGAAACCTAAATGCACACCTGGGCTATTGCTGCACACACAGCTTTGGAAAAGGTTTTCATGAAGGCGTGAAGCTGCTAAATCCAAGGAAGGGATAGATTTACACTGGGAACAGACTGATGTAGTTATACATATCTGTGCTGTATGCAACATTTTAATTGTGTTTTGAAGGGCCCAAGCATCTAGATAATGCTTTATCTAGGCATTTATGGTCAATGATGCAAGTGGCTTCTGGTATGCAGCTTCTTACAGGTTGCTTTTCACAGATGCCATTCATTCTGTGACTACATCCCGGGCCTCGTGTGCTCCTGAGATTTTCCTTGGTAGGACTATGTCTTCCCTCCTTCCTCTTGTGTCACTCCCACATAAATGTAGAGTAATTAGGAATAGGCTGTGCCTAATGGGTTTTTAAAGACAGAAGACATGTGACATTTAACCTTTTTTAAAATAGTTAAAAAATTATACCAGTAATTTTTGTCTGGGAAACTGCAGAATAAGCACTGCTAATCCTAAAGCATTCTATATTTTTTATTTGGGATTATAATAGACTATAAAGGAAGGAGAAAGAAAAAAAATGTAAGCTCAATGTTAAGGAATATTTAATTTTATTCAGGAAACATTTTGGCAAAAATCCCCTGGATCTGCACAGAACCTACAGATTTAAGATGTCTTTGCGCAGCCAGAGGCTGAGATCATGGCTGTCTAACTACAGTTGGATATTTTCATATCTGCCAAGTATAGCCTTAAATAAATAAATGAAAAAAAGGTCATGCTTCATGCTTTGTTCAAACTCTTGAAATGGTTCTCACTTAATATTCTAGGGGGTAGTCACCTCCCTTTGAAGATACTGTCCTCCTGCTCAAAATCCTGCATGGAACCAAGGAAGCAGCGGTTTAAATGAAACCATGAAATGTCTGAAGGTACTTTCTGGAATCCCTTAAAATGACCCTGGTTCAAAAAATGTGCCCTACTTACTGCCAGGAGTGCAGTAAAGTTAGTCACTGGAAATCTATTAGTTGTGGGCAATTGCAAGTGCGTTACCCAACATTAACCCACAAAAAGGAGAATTAACACAGTTAAGAGTAGTTCTTGCCAGAGAAAGATGAACAAATAGGAGCAGAAGCTGAGTGGGAAGCTTCTAGCAGCAAGAGGGGGGGGACTGTAAAGATCATCTGTTCAGACATGCTTTTTTATTTCTCCCCCCACAACTCCCCAGGTATCTATCTCTCTCTCATTTTTTTAAAAACACAGATGCAAATATACCTAATAGGTGCTATGAAGTTTGCAATAAGGATCAACTAGCCCGGAGGCAGTTTTCAAGGACCACTGTGATCGAGGGTAATGTTTTTACAATGAGCTCATGTCCAAAGGCAGCCTCAGCTGATGGCAAGCTTGTACTTGAGCATTGAATAAGCACCTTGTCTTGCGTGGTCCCTGCTCTGAAGAGCCTGCAATCTAATAAATCTGGCATGCACATATGGGTCTGTATTTTTAAAATTGTTCATTTTATGGTGGTTGGGGTTTTTTGTTTGTTTGAAGTCATTGAACTCTTCCTTCTTTATCTCCTTCTATCTGCTCATCTCTTCTCCCTCTTAGTACTCCAGCAAGTCAGTTCTGTGCAAAGTGGTTTTTTTACCTCACAGAAATATTAGACCTGTGAAGACAACCACAAGATCAACACAAGGGAAGCAGCAAACAGTGCAGAGGGTATTTTCTGGTAGACCTGCGAAGAGGGCAGGGAGGATGGGCAAGGGAGTTCTGTCTGCTTGCTCCTACTTTCTCCTTTATTTACAGTTTTCTGATATTATTTCCCTTTTCCTCAGAAATGCCCACCTCTATGATAACCCAATGCATCTGTTCTCTGCAATAACATTGCCATTCAAATGACAGGATGGAATGGAGCATGTAGGTGAAAGAAAAATATCCAAAGTGAAACATACTCAAGGGGGATTTGGCCAGAATGTTTTGCTTCAAGGCTTCTAAGCCAAAAAAGCTCAGAAAAAAATGTCTTGCCTTGCTGTGCTATGTTCATAGTCATGGCAAATCATGTAGTGTCTTAGGTGGCATTGCATGGCTTTTGAAGCACTGAACTCTGTTTCCACATACATATAGACTGTTCAAGTCTTTGCAGGCCTGTCATGACTCAGCTGAATGGCACTGGTTAGTTTATACAATTAATCTGTGAAATAGGTTATGGTTCATTCTGGTGCGGTAAGGTGGTTCTTTGCACTATGTTACCATTTGAGGGTGACAGTTCTTCACTGACTTTAGTATCCCACTTCCTTTTACTAAAACTGAAAGTCAGTATTTTTGAAAGTGATGATGTTAGACATACAGAAATTCTTGTTTGATCATCCTTTCTTGTATTTTTTATCCTTTAAAAGAAACTAAATATTCTTAGTGTTATATTCTGCTGTGAAAATCTGTTACCAAAAAAAAAAAAAGAAAAAGAAAGATCTTTCACTTATTAAAACACCTTGCTCGGTGTATTTAATAAGGAAGTATTGCTTTGGAATTGTTGGGCTGCTACCCACTAAATCTAGTGGATAAGAATCAAAACCCACTTGGTATTCAGAGGGAGTGGCTTACTGGTGGTTGTGGTTTTGTTTGTTTGATTGTTTTGTTTTGGTTTGGTTTTTTTAGGTTGTCATTCAGGGGAATTTCCAAAAGATAATGGGCTTGGAGTAAGTGTTACTGAGGACACTGTGGAGGCTACAGTATTACGAATTTATTGTAGAGTTTTGTTTGACCAGTGGAGCTTTTTTTTACTGGTTGTGGTGCTGGGTAAGATGGGGAGGGGTTTCAGTATGGCTCTTGGAACACAAGTTGAATTTCTTTCCTTAAAATAAAGATGCAAAGATTTTTACACAGATTTATTGATAATGGAAATCCAAGAAAAGATTTGAAACAGAGAATGCTATGACTTTGTTTTGCAGCTCCCTCCACCATATTTCTGGTGTTTCATGTTCGATTCTTCTTTTTTAGTTTTTCCCTCTAAAATGATCCTCCAAATTCCCTTGCAGGACACTGTCTGTGTTTTCCTCCTTTCTAAGTGTTTATGCTTAATTTAGAAAACCTAAATATGTGCTATGATAATGTATAAGCTAATGATTTTCCTTAAACATTTTCTTCCATCCTCCAGATGTCTCTGGAGTACCACACGGTACAGAAAGTTCATTTTGAAATGAGTGCTGGGCTGGACTGTATAAACGCCATAACTACTTGGATGTCAGTTGGAGGAAAAATCATGTCAGGTCATCACTGGAAACTGCTGGCACAGCTCTGCTTTTCAGTAACTTCTAGTTTTCTTAACCTTTCTCATTTTATTAGAAAATAATTAGAGACATTAAGTAACTTTTCATATACCCTATATTCTTGCCTAAAAGGGAATACCATGCTGGTGCTGTTGGAAGTGCTGTTGAACTGTACAGATGTGGTACTGAGTCTTATTGGAGATGGAATATGTCTGGAGCATGGTGTTTGTGAAACTCCGAAAGTTATAATTAAAGTCCTGCATAATTTTTTTGATTTTTGGAATGAGATGCCTACACAGTATTAATACCAGGTTAGGTTTGTTTGGTTGTTTTTGTTTCTGTCTTGTTTTGTTGTTTTTTGTTCGTTTTGTTTTGTGGGTTTTTTGGTAAGTAGCTTTTTGTTCCTTAACTGTTAAGTTTTGTATCACAAGGTTCCACTTACTTTTATTTAGATTATGACCAGACATGATGGGTCTTGTGCTATCATCACCAGCCCTTCAGCAGAGGTCAGAAGCTATGAACTTCTTCAGCTGTTTCATCAGCTTGGTGGGATTGATAAAGCAGATATTCTCTCTCATAATTCACTGAAGAGCAGAGAGACAACAAGGCAATGCAGAACAAACCCAAATGCCTCTTTGTGCTGCCTACATGTTATTCATCTTTGTTCATTTTGCTTTCTTCTGCTTTATTCTCCTGGTAAAAACTCTTCATGTTTCTTATCCTTTTTCTAAATCTGCTCTGCTCAGAATTTGCTTTCTAGAGCATGAATGGTCACCATCTTGTCAGATCTGGGACTTGGTAAAGACTGGGATTAAGGATGGAAGAAGGAAAAACAGGAGTTTTGGTGTAATCTCCATCTCATTCTACAGACTGAATTGTGGTATTTCTTATACTGCTTTGTTGTGTTTGGGCATTTGTATTTTAAAATAACTTAAACTTCAGAGTCTGTTTGTCAGGTAGCAGAAGATGAGAACCACCTACTCCAAAAAAGCTAGCTGAATTATTGACGTGGAACAGATGATACTTAGTAAGAGTTCAAGAATGTACTGAAAGGAGGGGAAAAATGGTTGCAATATAGCTATATATATTTAGTAATAATAAAAATTTGCTAGACTGAAACCTCTCTGTGGAAAAGCTGCTTTTGCCCTTTTTTCTCTCACCCCAGAATTTCTCATCTTGACTATCTGTATTGGTTAACTGCAGGCCAGATTCTCTACCTGCCAGAAGAGATACTTTTGGCCGCAGGAATCTGTAGAATGTTTTTTTTTTCTTCATTAAGTAGATGACTTCTACCACGATACCAGAGCTGATTTTAAAATTGGTAATTTTAGGTAACATATTGATACTTAGCTTTGTTTTCAAAATCTAAGGTTTTAAGTGCAATACTTTGAGTTTGAGCATAGGTAGAAAAATAATTTTATTTCTGGAATCAATGTTGTCCTTGCTGACATGGTACAGAATATGGTACATGACATTAAGCCACATGCTTACATAGGGAAAATTGTTGAAGTTGGAGGTACTGCCTTGGCCAGTACAATTGGTCTCTGCTTAACTACACTAGAGCAACAAATTGGTGCTGCTCGGGAAACGGAGACTGGGATGAACATTCATCCACTCTTCTCACCTTTGCTTGAGCTGGTGAAGAGTCTACTATGGATATTCCTGATACGATGTTTAAGGTGATTGAATTGAATCTGGCATGAGACTCTGAGCAGCAGTCATTGGAAGAAATACTCACTTTTGATTATAGTGTGTAATAAATTTGTAAAATGTTTGCTGAACAAGTTTTTTGGTAATAAACTTCTATGGTATTTGAATGTCTTCTTTTTTTTTTTTTTTCATGGAAGTTACATAATTCAAACACCTTGCATGTGTTATGAGAATCCTTTCACTGCAGGAGGCAAGTTATCGAGATAATCCGTATTGTCAGTGAGCTTCTTTAGCAACAGTTGCAAGCAGCCACATTCTCTATTTTGACAGTTCTACCTTCATATTAGTCTGGGGGTCAATTACTGTTTGAAAGTCTGGCTTTCAAATTTTCCCAAACTTTTCTTACCTAAAGTAGATTGTTTTTTTTGGTTTTGCCTTCAATAGTTTATCTTATATTTATCTTATGGTGGCTTGAACAGATGTTTTATATCAAGGTTACAGACTTCTTATTGTTTAAGCAACAGGCAGGCAGTATAAACAACCCCTCCCCCTTGGAAAATCCTTTGGATCACCTTGGGGTAGAAGGAAAGGGAGGGATTTCTGGGCAGTGGGATTGTTTGTTTTTAAATAAAATGGACATTTAAGACTTTTCTTCTGTTGTGTTTACTGGAAATATCTCCCAGCACTAGGATCTGCTGGAGGAGAATTATCACTGATTAAAACATGGAGTTGTGACTGTTTTAAGAGAAGAGACAGCCTGTATTGGTTTTGTTCTCTTCATGTTTTCATATGTATGTAGGGATCAAAGAGGTAGGTTTTGTCAGCGGTTCACAGCAGGACAGCATTGGAAAAGAGAAGACCAGATGCTTCTCAACTTATGTTATTTAGGTCTTTGTCTAAGAAGAGACCAAAGACAGCCTGAGAAACATTACCTGTTGTTTCCTGGCAGGCTCATTGAACACCTAAGTGCTAGGTAGGAGGGCAATCTTCTATGGTGTGCCAACAAAAAGAAAGCTGGGAGCAAACTTTATAGTAAAATTGTAAAAGGCAAATGTTTTCCCTGCTTTTTACTAACAATATGGCCCACTCACTGGTAACTTTTAGACTGAAGCCAAAGAGTCCACTCTTTCAGCAGCCTTTGCAAATGATCTCTCCACCTGCAGCAGTACGCTCCATTGAAAATAGTTCCATTTTGGCCTTTTGTGTTGCAAATGTACGAGATTTGTCAGTGGAAGCCAGTAAGGAAGGTAGGACAGGATTTGGGGATTAGCCACTGTCTAACCATCTTTCATTTGCTGATAGCTTTCTATGGTGAAGCTCCTCTTGAAGATCTCTTTCAGGCTTACGCACAATTCAAAATGAATGTTTACTACTATAGCTTAATAAAAAAGTCCCAACTGGAGGGGCCACAACTAGAATATCATGAAATTCTCTTTCTTTCATTTGCTGCTAACAGTCCTCAGACGATTTATTTCACTAATAGTTTTAGTAGACCTTGTTACTTGCACAGGTTTTCTGTCTTGATTTAGTTTCAACTAGGGCACAGGCACCAGCTACAGTTGGGTGAGAGGTGCTGTGTAGTGTGAAATAAGAAAGAAGATTGATATCGAGGAAGAAATGGGATCTCCAGTTTCACTGAGGTAGTCACAGAGCAGACAGGTTTCTGTATCCTGGAGTCTGCTTGTGCCCTTGCATATAGCACTTGCTATATGCACTGAAGACAGGCAGTCACTGCTGGGGCTCTGCTTTCAGTGAAGTCTGATATGCAGAGCTTCTTACACTTCTTCAGGGTTTTTGCTTGCCTAAAAGCTCCCTGTTTTGCAGCAATGTCTAAAGGCTGCTTGCTAGTCCTGCTGGAAAGGTATGGATCCCAGGCTTCTGACTGACAATTTCACCAGTGGGCTATTTTTCTTTCACTCATTAATAAAATGACTAAGTTGCCTGCAGAGATCTCCACCTGTGGCTCCATTACCCAAAAGAGGGAGGTGGATGCTCCTCCCAAATCTTCTTGGGACTCCATAGTCTTTGCTGTAAGTCACAGCCCTGGTAGGTGCCCTTCTTCTAAGTGCCATGCAAACAGAAGTCAGTTCCTTTAAAGAGTATGCAGACAAAAAAAACCAAACAAACCCAAACCAAACAAAAACCAAACAACAAAAACCACAAACAAACCAAAATAAAATAAAACAACAAAACCAAACACAAACAAACAGCAACAACAAAATCATTGATAATAAAGTGAATATATAGGTCAAGCTAGATTCTGGATATATTTAAACCTTTCTTAAAGTCCACATCAACTTAATAATCTTCAGAAGAAAGCAACAAAATACCCACTATGAGTTGGCTCCTTTTGAGGAGTGGACGCGGGTTTGGTCCACTGTATACCAAGACGAAACTGTGCTTTAATCCTGTATTTGGAGCCTTTTTCTATTTGAGTTGCTGTGGTTTATGTTCTGGTTCGTCTCCAGGTAGGAATTTGTGTCATTTCTTTAGGACTGGCAGAAGCTCCCATGTGGCAGTATCACCACCAGCGGTACTGGGGCAGTCTCTCTGGTATTGTACAAACTATAGATATGGACTTATGCATCTGGGGAGAGAAACAGAAGTGCTTTAAAGTGACATTTATCCAGGAGAGGTTTTTCATAGAGTTTAAACACATTTGTGAGTAATACCAACCTTCTGCACTGGTTGGGGGTGTACTGTAGCATTCCCTGAAATGCCAAAAGGACTTAAGCCTTTCTTTTGATCCTACTCCTTCCAAGTCCAGCATGCTACCTGCAGCAGCACTTTTGAGGTCCATAACAACAAAACTGTCTTTCTTTTTTCTTCTATGTTTTGGTCGGCCTATCTTTTGCAAACTGGAACCAAAGCTTTCAGGTGTCATGTAGACTGCTCTGTTCTGAGGCTGGGTTTTGAAGAGTTTGTCCCAAACATTGAAATTGTCTCTTCTTTGTTTTTTACCTATTAAATGAATGTATAATCAGTCCGGTTGGTTTTGAAATATAGATCTCTTCTTCCTGTGATGACTAGATTTTTTTTTTCAAGATTATTTATTTGTGTCCATTTGCCCAAACAATCAAATAATAGTGAAACATGAAGTTATTAATAAAGATGGAAGCCTGTGGTGCCCACTGATCTCAGTGGCTAGTTTGTGGTATGCTGCATGGTGCAAAACACCTCTTGGCCCTGGCTATGCTGCGTACAGCGCTGGACTGCTGGAGGCCTGACTGCTGGAAAAAGATATAGATTCTCCTTCTACGTGCAGTGAAAGGAGAAGAGATGGGGTGGAAAACCAATTAATGTTAGGTAGGGAGCAGCTAAAAGAATAGTCTGTTCGTGAGGAGTGTATGGCTAGAAAGGCTGATTGGGGCATCTGGGGCTGAGATAGGGCATATTTGGCTGATTTGGGTTTGGGGATTAAATAGTGACAGCTGGTTCACATGGTTTTCTCATGCAGGAGAAGGTATGAAGCATGTCTGTGTTTGTGTGAGAGAGCACCAGAGGTTGGAGGATTGATAACGCGTGAGAAGTGAACATGCGAGCGCAGCGTTTGTGTGCAAGCGTGCAGGGGAAGAAGCATTGGCGTCAAAGCCTGTGTGTGCAAGGGAACTTGTCTAGCTGGTGCTTGTGCCTACACAAGGGACGTTCTCATGCTGATGAGGACCTGAACATATTATATTTGTGTGGGCTGGTAAGTTTTGTTGTGAGGGGTTTTGGTTTTGATTTTTTTTTTTTTTTTAAGCTGATGTAGCCTGCATCAGTGTAAAATTGTAAATGCTGCAAAAGATGTATTTCTCTGCTGAAATGTTATTTCCTGCATTCTAAGTTCTTGAAACCTCATTATTTTTAATAAAGCATTCTGTCATAGGACATAAACATTTATATTCTGATATTTTGAAGTGTGAGGATGCTAAGTTTTGCAGTACATACCCAAGTCATAACATATAGGAGGCACTTAATTTGTGGACTATTACAATATACTTCAGGTCCTGTTATGGCCAAAGGCTGTGACTTAATTTACCCAAAAAGTATTGTAATCACAGGGGGATTGGACTAGATGATCTTTTGAGGTCCCTTCCAATCCCAAACATAACTGTGATACTGTGTGATACTGTGAAATGCACTTCCTGAACTCTCTTACTGTTTTTATGGGGCAATTTTTTTCACAACATGAGAACAGTCAAGAGTGTGCATTTATTGGGCATGATGGGCAAGAATCTGATATTGCTAACAATCTGTCAGGAAATTTTTGTTCTATCCCTTCTACCTCTTCTCCCAAGTAGCAAGTGGTAGGACAGGAGGAAATGGCCTCAAGTTGCACCAGGGGAGGTTAAAGATTGGATATTAGGAAAAAATTTTTCATGGAAAGGGTTGTCAGGCATTGGAACAGGCTGCCCAGGGAAGTGGTGGAGTCACCATCCCTGGAGGTGTTTAAAAGGCGTTCAGACAAGGTTCTTAGGGACGTGGTTTAGTGCTAGAGTTGGGTTATGGTTGGATTCGATGATCCTGAAGGTCTCTTCCAATGAAATGATTCTATGGTTCTCTGCAGAATTTTCCAGTCATGTTGTTAAGTATAACCATATGTAGTAGTATTTCATTTAGCTATATTACTTAATGAATAAATAAAGATTTGGCCTATACTGCTATGGCTGAAAAATCATTGTGGAGAATGATCAGGATTGTACCAAAGTTTTACAACAGCCTCACAGCTGTGCTGTTCAGTCAGAATACTTTAGAAAAGCAAAAGTATCGAATTTGGACAAACTAAGAGTATGTCTTAGCAAAATCACTTTGATGTTATTTTATTTTGCTGTAGTCTTTCTTTGGTGTTTTATTATCCCTTTCAGACCTGCTGTGTTCTTTCTCCTCATTCATGGTCAGCACATGGAACTCATTCTGGGAAATCTATGCAGTCCTTAAAGTCCTCTAGGTGTAACACAACCCGTTCTTCAGAATTTTTTTTCTGTGGTTTGGGTTGTGGCCTGTTTTTTCTGTTTGTTTCTTTTATTTTTTTTTAATTATAGGGCAGCCTTTTACAAATTTGCTCCTCTACAATCCAAGCTCACTGCAACAAACAAGAAATCTATGAAAAATCAAAACGCCATCCTAGTAGTAAGACTCTAGTTGTTAGTCTAGGAACAGTTGGTTGGGAGTAGGAAACTGAACATTTTTTAAGGATGGCCTCACTTTGGCTCTCAGCTTACTGAACACATTGTAAACTTTTTTATTCTAATATATATAAAAATAGCATGCCAGGAACAGCCAGAGAGAGAGAGGTGTTGAGCATGAAGTTAAGCTATTCTTTTTTTAACTTATTAGATAGTCTGACACGTTTGGGTAATGCGTTCTGCTGCAGTCAAACTGCTCCCCCATCAGCCTTATGCTGCTAAGTAGGGAAAACCATTCAGTAGGAAACTGCCAAGGTGAAGTTGGTTGCTGTGGAGAAGTCAGCCAGGGGGTCTACAACTTCCACTTGATACTATAGAGCTGCCCTTGCACACTGCTGGGAGCAATCAGCCACCAAAAACATTGTGTTGTAGTTGAGAGGCAGGAGGAAAAGCCTCAACTATCCAGGGATGAAATAGCAGTCAATGTAACCCTGCTGTCCCAAGTAGTCTTGGATGCTCCCAAAACACAGGCAAGATGTTCTTATGTGGGGAAATAGAGTGCCAGGTCCTGACACCTGCCATAGGAAATTGATGTGTACCCTGGCACAGAATAGCTGCTCCTGTGTTGTTTGAGTCTCTCACTGTTCACGTTTAGTAATTTTGATTGATACTAAACTCTTGACAATCTCATTGCAACTGCATATGCAATAAGCTTGTTGAATTGGTTTGTGTTGATGGGGGAGAGGGAATTGTGAAAACTAAAAGCTTAATTAAAGAAACAATTGCTGTGTTTGGTGCTATGGCATGGGAATGATTTTCTCAAGATACTTCTGCCCTACAAATTACATCTTTACAAGAACATTTCTGCCTTTTGTTCTATCCCATCACATCATGTGCAATGGGTGCAAAATAGACCAGGTACAAGTGCTTGTTAGTGCTCATTTTTGAGGCATTCAGCATTCGTTGCACTGTTTTGTTACAGGTCTGTCATGAAACCCCAATGAACCTTCTGTCTCCAGAGTCCTATTTTAAAAGGGGTTAGGGACACACTACTGCATTCCTTCCCCTAAGCATTACTTTCTCACTGTCCTTCTGGTAACCTTTTTATCCACGTGATGACAGAGACATAGCATCTGGCTTCTTGACAGAAGGTACAGGTGATCAGAGTTGGCCATTATAGAGTGGGTTGGGGTGTTTTGGGTTTGATCTCAAACCCAACCTATTTTTAGAAGTGCTATCTGTTGTTGTAAATTACCACAGAATGTAACCCCACATGCACAAACAGCATTCATGTATTGGTTGAGAACATGTGAATTCAGTGGCAACTACAGCGGCACTAGCTACATTTTAAATGAAGACTGAAAGAAGTGTTGAGATTACCAATGGTTTCAGGATGATTCTGATCTTCCATATTTAACGAGGAAGTGAGTAAGAGTGTTCTTATTTATTGTTCTCAAAACTGACTTGCTATTAGCAATCTCTCTGATAGTAACTGGTTCTTCCTGCCTCGAAAGACTCGTAGACTCAAAAGGTGCAATCTGCAAAGCACCGTAGATGTATATTTTTCTTTTCGTTTTACTTTGGTGGGTGCTGAAACTCATCTGTGCAGGTGGGTTTAAAAAAAATAAATAAATTAATGGAGAATTCTTACTGCCTTCTTCAGTAGGCTTAGAATCAAATCCTGCTTGCTTGTTTTAAGTATTTGGAAAGGAATATGTATACTGCAGAAACTATTGTTTAGATGTTGAAGGATGGGAGCAACTGAAACAGGAACTGCAATTTTTGCCAATTCTCTTCAAAAAGCCATGGACTATCTAATGAAACATTATTTATCTGTATGCATCCCATTCCTTATACAGCTTGCTTGTAAACACTTCAGGACTATTTCATTGGGTTTATGGAATTTATATGATTATATATATACTGTTGCTACAACATTTCTTGTGGATGCCACTGGTGTCTGTCACTGTGAAAAACTGCTTTGTCAGGCGGTACCTGGGAAACTTGGAGCTACTCATCACCTGAGCTGCTTGCTTGTTTTGTTATGTGTTCTAAACTTGCCTGGAAGCTCAGCTGAAACCCCCAAGCTGAGCCAAACAACCTCAGGCTCACTCATGTTTGGAATCTTTCATCATTGCTGAACAAAATTTTTACCCAGGGTTTTTGAGAAGATTTGCCCCCCAGCTTTAAAGCAACTGAGAGCCCATGTGAACCTGGCATGATGATGTTTCCACATATCTATGTGCATTTGTAGTGTGCACTTGTCATATACTCCAAGCCTTCATAGGACATGGGAGATGTCAAAGAGCTACTTTCATTTTACTCTTTCAGTGTAAAGTTACTTTGACCCACAATTGCTAAATTATTCTGCGTGCACCCATGTTATCGAAAAGTGAAACATAACTGATAGGGATACACTGGTGTGGTGGTTTTTTTTTTTTTTTTTTTTTTTTTTTAAAGTTTCATGACTAGCATGGAAGATTTTAGGTGGTTTTGTACTTTTGTTGCTTCTTTCCTCTAGCTTCTTTCCTCTAGCTTACAGTCTCTCTGACCATGTTTAGTTACCATGCTGTGATAAGGAGGATGTGGCCTGGGAGAGTTATGCGATGCTTTGTGTGAGTAACATTTATAATGTTTTCTGTTAGAAGATTACCTTGTAGGGGTGTGACTTGCCTCCCTTCTCCCATTAGAAAGTATGTAAGTTTCTATTCTCTAAATTTTTAAGATTGAATGTTTAAAATCAGATGCCTAAAATTTTTATTCCAGTTACTCTGGTATTCTCTGTTGTAGCATTGTACCCCTTCATGTGTCTGAAGATACACTGAAGTTCTTGTGTAGATCTGAATTTCTGCAAAGTTTGGGTGGGAGAGAGGGGACTTGGTCAGAATATCACCAGAGCTTTTATTAAATGGCTCTGTGTCTCCATTTACTCTCTTGTGTCTGTGCCTTCCAGGTGCTTTCACTGTTTATTTCTATCTCAGAAGTGCTTACAAGCTGCAGCCATGAATGCCAATATGCAGTTGGACTTTATGCAGATTGGTTTAGACCCTGGTTTTGAAAAATCTGGTGACTCTTTTGCTCCTTTTACCTATAAATCCTTGTTTTAAAATATTTAAGAAGAAAACTGCAGTCATCTTGACTAAAAACATTTTTTTTTTTTGCATTCAAAAAACGCCTTCCTAGATTGAAGCTGGTCTTTCTGTCCATGTTTTTGATGAATGGCAGTTGTATTTACTTAGCTATTGCTCAGTAGTGTTACCTGTTTTTTATGTGCCTGATAAATGAGGTTCTCCATCACTTTTATGTTCCAAAGCTTGATAAAACAAATATTTTCACTTTCAAATTGAGCCAATTCTTTTTGTTGCAATCAGGACTGGTAAAATTTGCTTAAGTAAAACAATGGTGACTTTGATTTCAAGTTATATCACAAACTTGTCCTCACTGGAGAGTAGGCACTGGGATCTTGCTAATCTTTAGCCATTAGAAGTTCTAAGGAAGTCCTAAACTAGATTTTCTATTGATCTATGAGATTATGATGGAAAAAGGTTTGAATAGCCAAGCCAGACCAAAAGAAGCTTCATATACATTTCCTCTCCTTCTCTTCTTTTTTCACAATTATGGCTAACTGATTTTTTCTTTTTTCCTTGGGCGGAACAGGGACTTCTCATAGAATAATATAATACATGATGATTTTACTGTAGTTACAAGAATCAATTAGAGCTTGCAAAACTTCAGTCATACAAAATAGGATGGTATTTCAGGATAAGACACAAAATACAGTAAAGCATGAGAGCTGTCAGCACAAAGTACTATAAACAATACAGGGAAAAAAAAGATTTTCCCCAGAATGTGAAATTAAAGCTGACTGCCTGAACATGCTTGAGGATATTCATAAGACTACAACTCATTCAAAAACTGAAGAGCCTGCCCCTGCAGTTTTTGATCTGGACTTGTTACAGCAAAAGCACGGGCGAACTTCTTCTAAAACCAAATGTGCTACGCATGTTCTGGTATGGGAAACAATATTGCATAGTTCGCAGTTCCAAAGCAAAATAAGGTCAGTATTGGGTCTGTGGCAATATAGAAATCTTAATGCTCTAAAATAAAACCCAGACTCCGATATTTGTTCATACTGAATAATTACCTATTTTACGATTAGCCAACAGAACGCCTCTGGAGTAAACAGTGGTACTTACTGAGAATAGGCATGTTTGCATTGGTCTCTATTAAAGAGAGAAGTTTTCATATTGGCATAGCTGAAATGTTAAAAGTTCCAATGGTAGTTATGAAACAGGGGTCACACGTAAAATCTTGTGTTTGATGGTTCTGTCACAGACTTCTATAGCCTTTTCTACTTAATCAGCATTGACTGGTTTTGAACCTACTAAAAGTTAACGTTTTTGTGAAGATTTGATACAGATTGTTGTAATCCCAGAAACTTAAAACTAAAAGGTACTTAGGACAAGCTTTTTCTTAGTGAGGGCCAAGTAACAACAAGGCATGAGCACCTGTCTTTGGGTACATTCCATTGCTGTGGCAGGGAAGTGGTTACAGAGAGAGGCTGGTTTCTAAACTACCATATAGGTTGCCTTGAGAAGTGATGCTTGGCTTGGGATCATTTCTCACACGGAAACATGTTTGTCAGTTGTCTCTGTGTCCTTCCATGTCTTCTTGCTCAGGGACATGTAGAATGACTTCCCAGCAGGCAGGGCTGGTAGGAGGACCTGTGAGATAGTTTCATAGTCTTTGTCAGCTGTGTGTTTGAGACCAGAATAGTCTTTCACAACCTACTTGCTCCCATCCTGGTGTGCCCAACAAAGCCCATCCTTGTTTCTGCTGCCAAGCAAATCATATATAG
The DNA here is from genome assembly GCF_037038585.1 of Patagioenas fasciata. Taxonomy (NCBI): domain Eukaryota; kingdom Metazoa; phylum Chordata; class Aves; order Columbiformes; family Columbidae; genus Patagioenas; species Patagioenas fasciata. The sequence goes on from NC_092522.1 coordinate 52,533,313, forward strand.
CAGAAGCTATTTGCTGCTTCTGTTCTTCCCATGCAACCATACTTTTCCATGGTTGTGCTCTAATTTTGGGTCATTCTTTGTGGGCAATTAACTTCTTCTCCTCTGCGCGATGTAGCAAACAGCTGGGCGCTGGATATCTAGTTAGGAAAAGGGGAACTGGCTTTGGGAGAACCTCTGGAACATGGAGAAGGGAACTTTTTAGTATATATAGGAAAAATGCTATTTCCCTTAGGAAAAAGTTGTGCTGACTTTATTAGACATGTAACCAATACAGTTCTCTAGGTGTTATTTGACACCATTAACTGTTTAATAGAAAATATTATTTTTATGGCTTTTCTTTTAAATTAGTCTAACAGGTTTTACAGTGAGGATAATATTCTGTAGAAACTTTTAGCATATGGGCCTTTCCTTGTAAGCATTGTCACAGTTTCTTCAACCTTTCCGTGACAAATACCTTCTCTATCCCTCTGGGTTTTCCCTGGCAAAATTGAAGTCTGCCTAACTTTTTATTTTTTAATAGGGTTAATAGCTAATTCAGAAGTGCTGGCAGGCTTTCAGATGGGGGAGTGAATGATGTTCTTTTGTCCTGCAGTAAGCTCTTTGGAAAAGAGGAGTGCTGGACAAAGCTGCATGTGTGTCTGTAGAACCCCACTGCAGTTACCGGTCTGAACATAAAACTGATTTGTGCACAGGTTTCAAGTTTGGCTTCTCTTAACTCTGTCACCTTGATCATTAGATTCAACCTGAATTTTCATCCTACATGGCAAAATATACACATGTGCACATACACATGTTGTTGGCTTGGATTTTGCTGTTTCCCCATAAGTGTTTACAGGAGTGCATTTTGTTAAATAAGCATCTTTTGCTTCATAGATCTGAAAACAAGGGTACACTGAAGTAATTTACCCTGTGAAAGAATAACTCATGTTTTTACTATGCTATGTGGAGTAGGGGTTTTTTTTTTTTATGTTTGGGATAAAAATTAAAAGTCAATTTTAAGTTGGAACATACAGGCTCATCCATTGATGAGGAAGCCATACATGACTTGAAACCTTTGGGATGCTAATGCGAAAGATGTGATGATAATGTAACTTTTAATGAATACTTGACACTGCATATAGGTGTCTCTGTGTGTTTATTTGTTGGTTTCTGTAGGATGTAAACTTGCTTTTGTAAATTCAATAATGTATTTTTCTTGAGAATTTTGATGTAAAGTAAATATGCACTTGAAAGTTTGTATCTAAGCCTTTTCTGAAAGTTGTAGTTAAGTATAGAACTACAGCATGTGTTAAACCTCTTTTTCCTTAATGGAAGGCTTTACTATGGCTCCTGGCTTCTCAGATACCTGGTAGTTAAAATCTTGTTATAGAATACAAATGTGTACCATGGCTACAGATATGCTGCATGTATCAAAAGTACATTATTGTCTTTTGAGAATGAATGCTGCACTACATACATTAATATTTCTTATGCTTAGCTTGCATTTTCTGTGCTATCAAGTGCTCATTGTCAGTCTGATAACTACTTTCTCTACAAACTGTTATATCCTGTTTATATACCCCAGCGGCTGTGTTCCAGTTCTTACAGCAATCATGTAGGTATCTTTAAAAACTGGCCTCCAAAAGTCCACTATTTCTTGCTGTGTGTGGTTGCTATAGGCTGTCTAATAGCACTTACTGACCTGCTCCTCTCCACTGTCCTCCTGTGCCCAGAGTGCCAATAGAGGCTTGAGCATAGTGTGGTCTTCTAGAAGTCAAAAAAATATAGAGGAATTAGTTGTTTGTTGCAATGGGACATTGCTTTGTGTGTGCAAAAAGTTAATTAGATGGTTAGTATTTTTTGGTGTGTGTTTGTTTGTTGCTGTTAGTTTTTTTTTTTTTTTCCCAAAACCAAGAATATTTGTTTATCCCGTGTCTGTATACCTTGTTCTGAGGAAATGCCTGCCTCACTGTCACAGAATCTGACTTGTTTTCACTGCCTCAACAAGGTTTTGTTATTAAAAGGAAAATATAACTGTTCATTATGTATTGATGTTTATCTCAATTGTAGAGCTTGACTCAAGAAAGCTTTTTTGGTCAGGGTCAGTAGTGGAGAACCTACACAGGAAAAAAAAATACAGCCTCCACGTCAAATTCACCATATGCACTGCTTAAAGACTTGTTTTAATGTTGTTTTTGGAAAGCTAGAGCCTGGTATGCTCATCCTGGTTTCCGTCACCTTCTCCTAAGGAAGGACAGGGTGAACAGGGAAGTTCTGCCCCCTGCCATGTGTGCTGCTGGAGGTGGGAGGTAGCCCTGGTCTCTCAGCTGACTCCAAGGTACCCAGAAAATGGATCCCTAGATGTGAACACTTTATGAGAGTGTAAACACCAACGTGGACTGGAGGTGTCCAAGTAAGTTTTTGATTGACAGGTATAGGTTGCTATGGCCTCTTTACCATGAAACATGAAAAGAAGTAAGGCTGTGTTTCTGTGTTTCACTGTAGAGAGCTGAATGCCCAAGTCACTTTCTCAATATATGTTTTAAAAGTTCCAGCATTCTTTGGAAGCTTTGTCATTTTAAACTGCTGTGTATAAACCCAGAGGCATTTATCAAGTGTATCTCTAAAAGTAAAAACCCTATTGAAAGAAACCCAAGGAAATTACAAGACAAAGTTAATAAATAATATGAATGTTGACCTCAGTAAGTGTGTATATCCCACTATACATTCCCTGACCCTTCCCCTTCCTTTGTAACAAAATACTTAACAGTCTAAATAAATAGTGCGTGTTTTATATTTTGTGATTGAATTCAAATGGGTGGGGTCCAGGGCTCTAATACAGTCTTGTTGCAGAGCACAAGAAAAAGGAGCTGGTAAAAAGAGAAGGGAAAAAATATCAGCAAAATTAAGCTGACTTTTAAAATTAATTTAATACTTTTAATTATGCTTTGGTTTTTCAGATAAAAGAAAATGGAATTGTTTTCCTTATGTGGAGGGCTGAAAAAATATTTTATTTTTCTCTTTTGTCTGCCTCCCTTTTTCTTTCCTTCCAGGTTAAAAAGGAAATAAATGTTTTCTAGCTAAACACTGTTTTTAATGATCAAAAAACCATACAAAATTTCAAGTGTTTCTACCCATTCATGTCCAATATTTGGGTGTTTTGTCAATGAAATTTTCAGACAGCTTTAAACCATGTTTTTAAAACATTTACAGTCCTTTTTTTTTTTTTTTTTTTTCTCCCCTAGGCAACCTGAACACTTAAACTTATTTCTCCTTTATACACTATAGCATTAATATGTAAGGCTGTCAAAACAGAATTATCCTCATGCTAGGGAAAAATATCCTATCAGCTTCTAATTAGCCAGCTGTCTTTAAAAACAAAAATACTACATATTATAATCTGTGTACCCAATCATAAATCTGTGCTCATATGGCAACAAACTAAGTTAACAGTGTAGACCAAATTGTAAGTTATTTTTTTTAATTTTTATTTTTAAGGGTTATATGAGGGTCTTGGCCATCTTCTCCCACAGTTAAGAGATTGGCTACTAAGAAAGTGGTTTGTGCCCTAAAAGTGTGACATGTGAACAAGGCAAGAACTTTATTGTTTTAGGGCAGAAGTGGCAGTGATTCTCATCTCTTTCAGTTTACAGACATTTCACTTTAAGACATCTGATTGTACCCGGTCAACTTAGGTTGCCTTTGTATTCATTGGAGAATATATTCAGTGAGACACAGGCACCACCAGATGGTGATTCATCTAATCTATTTTAGACACCTATTTTAAGACAAGATGAATCACACAGTGAAAGGGCCTTTCTCATAGAATCGTAGAAAAATTTAGACTAGCAGAGCCCTCTCAAAGTCACTGGTCCAACCCCTTGCTCAGATCTGGGCTAACTTCCAAGTTAGATTGCTCAGGACCAATCCAACTGAGGTTTGAAAATGTCCAAGGATGGAGAGTTGGGAGCCTCTCTTGGGCCCCTTTTTCCGTCCTGAACCACTTGTACTTGGATTCATTTTTCCTTATGTCTGATCAGAATTTCCTGCACCGTGGTTTGTGACCACTGTCTCTTGTCCTTTTGCTGTGTACTTTTGAGAAGACTGCCATGCCACCTTCTCTACAACTAATTTTTGGTAGTTGAACTCAGCAATTGGCTCTTAGCCTTCTCTTTTTCAAGGTAACCTAATGCAGTTCCTTTAGGCTCTCCTTGTGTATTTCCAAGTACCTCCAGCTGTTCAAGTGACAGTCTTAGTCTTTTAGTGTTCCACCGTTACAATTTCTCCAATTTGTCAGCAGCATTTTGTACTGAAGTCTTTTTTTTTTCCAGAGCTGCTAACCAGTCTTACCAGTTGGTCCTCAGCTTGTACTGGTGTGTGGGGGGTTTTTTTGGTGATTTTTGTTTGTTTGTTTTGTTTTGTTTTGTATTTTTTGGTTGTTGTTGCTTGTTGTTTTGGTTTTTTTATTATTATTATTTGGTTCGTTTTTGTTTGTTTGTTTCCTCCTCTTTGGTGACTATAAAGGAAGACTCTGGTGACTAGACTTAATGAGTCAGCAGTGTGCCCTGGCAGCAAAGGTGACCAACAGCATCATGGGCTATGTTAACAGAAGTATGGCATGTAGGTAGAGGGATGTGATTATCCTCCTATACTCAGCAATTTTTACGTTGCTCCTGGAGTACTGTGTCCAGTTTTGGATCCCCAGATGCAAGAAAGACATTGCTAAATTGTAGTGAGTTTAGAGGAGGACCACCAAAGATGGCTGAGGCTGGAGCACTTGGCTGGTGAAGAGAGGCTGAGGAACTTGTGCTTGTTTGGCTTGGAGAAGAGGTGACTTTAGGTGGACCTAATGGCAGTCCCCGAATTTCTAGAGGAGGTTATTGAGAAGGTGGAGCCAGGCTCTTCATAGTAGTGTATGGTAGAAGGACAAGGGACAATAGGCGTAAGTCAAAACAAGAGGTTTAGATTGGCTAGAAGAAAAAACTTTGTCATACTGAGGACAGTCAAGCAAGTGAGCCAGGTTGTCCAGACAGGTTGTTCAACTTTCATCCTTGGATGTTTTCAAGACGCAACTGATAAAGCCCTGAGCAACTTGGTCTGATCTTAGCTGATCCTGCTTTGAGCAAAATGTTGGACTAGAGACCTCCAGAGATCCCTCTAATCTGAATTAGACTATCCTATGAATTACATTTAGCACCTTCATCTCTACTTTTAAAATTATTTTTGGTTTTTCACTTTGGGGTGAGGAGGCAGGTGCAGGGATTGTATTTTCTTGTTTAAAATACTGTGCAAGAAATGTGAATTCTGGGAATTGGAGAAAATATGATGCTTAGGCATGTCACATTTAATATATTTCCATATATTTGAATTTCTGTGTTCCTTTTTTCTATGCAGTAATGGAGCCTTTAAAAAAAAAGTTTCTCTAAAAAACAGTAGTTACTAAAGGAGACTCCAGATGAACTGGTTAAGATGCTCTCCATACGTTTACTAGATATAGATAGAAATACTGCTTTTCAGCCTAATGAGTTTGTCCTTCATGCAGTCCAAAACCACTTCTGACTACAATATTTCCTCATTCTGTGCTTTTCCTTTAGACAAAAATACCACTGGGCTAAAATCAGCTCTGCAGTTACTCTGGTCTCGGACATCTCTCTGCAATCTCGTTGATCCAGCTATAGTGGGGTATAAAAAGAGAAGCAGTTGAATAGGTTATGTAGATATTAGTGGCTAAGGCTATCAGGTTATTTCCAGAACTAAGCATTAAATACTTGAATGTGGAATTAGACAAGTATCTTGCTTTAAAATGAAGGTTCAGATTAACATGTTTCCATGTTCAGTCTTGTTCCAAAGAGGGCACCTTGATATCTGTGGATCTTCATTGCAACGCTATCCAGCATCTCATAATCAAAGCTGGGCTAGAATGAGTGGGATGGAGGAGTAAAAGGGCTGTTTCTAGGCTTTTAAGCAACCTGGATTTTTTACGTTACTCAATGGATCTGTAAACCTGTCTTAAAGGGCTAAAATCAGCCCCAGAAGGAATGTTTTGCACAAACCGTTGCCTGGGGCTCTTGGCAGACCTTGTTAGGCCATAACAGTGCTAAAAGAATGCTCGTGACCCAGACAACAAAGTTCAGGAGGGGGAGGCACTTTCTTTAGTTAGGTTCTCTTCAGTCTCAGTTGGTTAGTACTGGATATCATTGACTCCTTTCAAACTGGCTGGAAATTGGAGGATCTCTTGCCTTCCACAAAGCTGTGTAGTTTGTATGACATTGACTCGGCTTGCTGAGGCTGTAAGGCAAGCTGGCCAAAAATCCACATTCTGCAAAATTGTACCTGTATGCCTGCACACTTGCTAGCATGTGTCATGTCTACCTGCCTTAGTGGTATCTGCATTATTTATGCCCTGCAAAGCTGTATTTTCATCATCTTCAGATGTGTCAACATGGTTGCATCTAGGCTATGGGTCAGGCATGTTACAGGCCGCCTGATTGCCCAGGCTGAGGATGTGTCCTGCTGTGGCTCCTTATATGCCTGCATTCTGGAGTTCCTTTCCTCGTGGAACCAAGGTTGGAGGGGCGGGGATGTGTGCCCAGGTCTTTCACTGAGATAGGGATCAAGACTGGCCTGGGCTGTATGCTTGCCTCCAAGAGGCAGGGAAGTACCTTGTAGGTGAGGTTTCGCTGAAGTTAACATTTTGAGGGCAATTATGTTTTCATGATGCTGCCCATTGGGAAAATAAATGGCTTCTCTAGAATGAATGGAAAACTTATTTTGGTGTCTATTAATTATAGCAGGAAATACCTTTGCTTGAACAGCAAATTGTTTGCTGGGGTTTTGAGCAGGGAAGAAGGATTGTTGCTGCACCCTAGGACAGGATACATGGGACTGCTCTCTCCTGGCAGTGTAGGAGAGTGATTTTACTACATTCAAAAAAATTCCCTTTCACACAACACAAGGTAGCTTTTTTAGCTGGTGGCTTTGACTTTTCCACCTGTGTTAAGTAGAAGTACCAGAACAGCCCTGCAAGGCCTTATGTGACTTTCCACCTTCCTGATGCAGAACCTCCTGTGCCTCACAAGCATGTTGGCTGCAGATGCCTTCTGTGTATTTGTCAGGTTTCCACATAGGCACACTTGAGCTTTGTCCTATGCCATCTGACATGGGTAACCTTATGTATTTTGAAATTCCTCCTGCATAGTTTCTGCATGCTGACTGTGGTTCACAGCACGCTGTTCCTTAATTCCATACCTGACATACCTGAATGTAGCCTGTCATGGCTCATGCTAATTGGTGCCATCTGACAAGGTCCTCTGTATCTCAGAGGACACATTTTATCTGTCATCCTCCCCTCCCCCCCCACCCCTTTTTTTTTTTGGCATGACAGTTTGCCAAAAACTCTTTGAGGTAGGATTGTCATCTGTTGTTTTGTGTTTGCATAGCATCTAACTAAAAATTAAAATCCTTGAGCAAAAGGCACAGGTGTGAAATGCCAAAATGCTTGTTTTGCCTAATTTGAGGAATTTCCTTGAATGAGGCTTACAGAAGCTCAAGCATACAGAAACCCTCTGTATGTTGACATATATTGATTGATTGAAGTTGGATGATAAGCAAATGCTGTTTCTAGACACATCCTTTCTAGATATATCTAATTACTTTGCTTTCCTGATAAGGTAAGCCCACAATAGTGAAGGTTGCATAATTTCACTTAAAAGTAGGGAGTTTCCCTGCTTCAAGAGGTTGATTATTGATTACACTTAACTAGTATTCTGATAGCTTAACCACATTAAGATCTGTTTCATGGAAAGATTTTAATACCTCTTTTTTGCAATGGAGCCATAAATAAAGTACATTAGTAAGAAAAGAATTATATATACAGACCATGAGTCAGCAATATGCGCTTTGGCCAAGAAGGCCAACAGTATCCTGGGGTATATTAGGAGAAGTGTGACCAGCAGGTCAACGGAGGTTATCTTCCCCCTCTGCTCTGCCCTGGTGAGGCCGCATCTGGAGCACTGCATCCAGTTCTGGGCCCCTCCATTTAAGAAGGACAAGGAATTACTGGAGGGAGTCCAGCACAGAGCTACCAAGATGATGAGGGGTCTGGAGCATCTTTGTTATGAGGAGAGACTGAGAGAGTTGGGTCTGTTCATCCTGGAGAAGAGAAGGCTGAGAGGGGATCTCATCAGTGTTTATAAATATCCTAAGGGTGGGTGTCAAGAGGATGGAACCAGTCTCCTTTCAGTAGTGCAGACTCCTTTCAGTAGATGAGGGGCAGTGGGCACAGACTGAAGCACAGGAGGTTCCACCTGAATATGAGGAGAAACTTCTTTACATTGAGGGTGTCAGAGCACTGGAACAGGCTGCCCAGAGAGGCTGTGGAGTCTCCTTCTCTGGAGATATTCAAAACCTGCCTGGACACATTCCTGTGCCATCTGCTCTAGGTGAACCTGCTTTAGCAGATGGGTTGAACTAGATGTTCTCCAGAGGTCCCTTGCAACCCCAACTATTCTGTGATTCTGTGATATACTGTTTTTTCCTTAAAATAGATGGATTTGGTCAACAGCTGACTTATGAAAAAACAATATCAGTATGTAGTCTTGTTTGTTGTTTTTCTTTTTCTGAGAAAAAAAAATAAATTCTTCAGTGAGTTTGAATTTAAAAGTCATGTTCTTTTAAAGAAATATATATTTTTTTTAACCTGAATTCTTTTTTACCAGTAAGATACTACTTCTTTTTGTCAATCAATAAATTTCACTGGTGTTTTGTGCACAGACTATACCCAAGGCTTCAAACCAGATGGCATATGTCGGTAGTCATACCTGTGCTTCTCTGAAACTAAGATCAAGTTCCTCAAGCATCTGTTTTGATTAAAAAACACCTTTGAGGTGTATTCAGGATGACGAACACATAAAAACTGTGAGGTGAATGTAACCAGAGCAGTGAGGGGTTGCCACGCGACCTGCAACATCACTACATGAGGTGTGAATTAATGCAAGTTGTGGATCTTCTAAAATGCCTATTTTCCACAGGCAAATCCAAACCATATGAAATGTAAGGCTGTCCTAGAAGTGTTTCAGCTTTTATGAGCTTTCGCTGAAACCCGTGTTTCTCACTGGTTTGCTGTCTGCACAGCAGGCTCTAGGGCCTCCCCGCTCTGCAGACTGGGCAGCTGCTCCATGGATACTTCTCCAGGCTGGGGGACTCCCTCTCACTTCCAGCTGTGGCAGCTGCTAGGAAACTCATAGATCATGAGATCAACATCTTGATATCAGGAGCTGGCGGCTTCCTGCCAGCTGTCTGCAAACTCTGGCGGTGTGCTTGGGCTTTGGGAGGCTTGTTCCTCCCTCCAAGAGAAGGGTGTACTACAGAGTTTTTGCAGCAAATTCTGAGTCCTGTCCAGCTGTCCTAGGAACTACCACATTCAGCCAAGTGAGTTGGATACCCTGGAAAAAACTGCTCAGATGTCGACATGTGTTGACATGAACCATTCATTGCCATGTGCCATTACTTGTGAGCAGCTTCTCATTTTCATGCCTGTTAGTGGGATATATTTCACAGTGGTTTTTTCCCCATTTCTGCAGCTGGGAGGTAGGAAACCTGGGAATGTGACATGACCTTTTACCAAGCTCTGTGGTGGGAAATTTTGGGAGCCTCGTTAACCCGAGGTGACAGCATTTGAAACAAGTGACGACCAGATGTAAACAGCCACGTGTGATGGTGGCTTGTGTGAAAAAGAGTGCTCGTTTTGTGTCCACTGCATTTTCCACCATGTCTGTTTTCTCTGGCAGGGCTCCTCCTGCCTTGAAGAAACTGGGGTGCAGGGCACTGCTTGCAGTCCTACCTTGCTATGAGGGTCTGTGAGGAGCTGGCAGGGGTGGTTCAGTGCTTCAGCGCCTGACTACCTTCTATCTGCCAGTCAGGTGAATGTGCTGCAGACCCTTGGAGAAGTTTGGGATTATTTCTAAGCACAGTTGAAAACAAAACAGCAAAACCAAACAAACCAACAGCAAAACAGCAAAACCAAACCCCACAGATCTTCTCTGAGAACTGTGGAAGAAACAGACTGCAGCAGCAGCTTTCCGTGTAAGCATGATATCTTATTTAATGGCTGTGAGCATTCTTTGCAATAGATGGATGTGTGGCAGGAAGAAAGTGCTTTAACAGTATCCTTCTGGACCAATTAAAAACAAAATGTGAAGGCTTTTTAGCAGCGAAAATATGTGTTATGGAAGGGACAAAAACACTTCTGGCATTCATCATGCAGTCAAATGGAAAAAAAAGGTATGTTCTGCTTTTATGGAAGGCTGTCCTATTGCTCTGTAAACAGTGGTCAGTTTTGCAAAAACTTCAGAAAGATTTTTAATGTATAATTTTGAATTGTGAAATCTTTTGAGGCATTAAAGTGGTAGAATAGTAATCTATATACCCCTGAAGATAATTATTCTAGACAAAACAATTAAAAATATCCCTATAGTTTTAAAGCTTTTTTTTTTTTTAAATTTTTACGAACATACATTTCAAAGTCAACTTTTCACTCTGCGTGTGTATGTCATTGCCCTCTACTGGACAGATTTAGAATAATTTTTCGAGCGATTCTGCCTGTTTGCTTGGAGCCTATGCTTATTACTTCAGCGTAATCGGAAGAGGGATGCCTTCACACTCTAAGTATTAAACAAACATATGGAAATATCTCTGTAAGGTGGGTAGGTTTGTCTTTGTGTTCTGTGCCGTTAGCCATTAGTTTTCTGTTTTTAATTTGTAATGAAATTCTCTTACAAAACTGGTGTTTTGAGACCTTTGTTTATTTTGTGGGAAGTTACGCAAGGTAAGACTGTTTATGCTTCTTATGAGCAATCACTTATATGGGATGGATGAGGAAAATTCTGTTTTGGCTTGTAAAATCTCCCAAACATTTGATAAAATAACAGGATTCTGAAAATTACATTCACAGTGAAAATGTAACTGAAATGAGCAATGTACTCCCGTTGTAGTTCATGGCTAGGTCAATGTAATATATTCTGATCCTGAAAATGTTTTTAATGAACAGGGTTAGAATGGATAAATAACTAAAAAGAACTGTCTCACTGTTTCCATGTTGCAGTTTGGGGGCTTGATCCTGCCTTTTGCCCAAAGAGTTGAAAACAAGCCCCTGTTTACTGACAGCTCCGGCAGGAGCAGCTCTTTTTTGATTAGATGTTTGTGCTTTATTGTTGGCTGGCTTTCTGCTGTTAACTGAACCTTGCTGGGAGCTGGTATCATTTCATACTGAGGAAGGACAAGACTTGACTCTCTGCTGCTTTGCATGTTTGGGTTCTGGGTTTTTTTTGGGAGGAGATGTGGGAAACAAGCACACATTGCACCTCTCATTTAGTGAGGGCTGCTGCACTGTGCAGCTTTCCGTGCAGGACGGGAAGAGCGGGTTTGCTGAGAGTGGGAGGAAGGTGGCAGCTGTCACTAGCAAGTGGTGTTTGGCTGGATACCTTGTTTGGGAAAGCTTTTCCCCCCATCTGCTCACCCACTTGATAGCTGTCCCCTTCTGTGGCTAGATGGATATCTAAACACACTAAGTGGAGAAGAAAATACTGCTGCTTCCTCCAAAGGCAGTAAAGCTGAACTTTTAGCATATGACCACATGGAGAATGTTTGGTTAAACAGAAGGAAAGGGGAAGAAGCAGGTATTATATGATACATAAGGATCTAAATAAAGTTTGGAGGGTGACAGGCAGAGATGAAGAAGGAAGCGCCAGGCTTGCTGAGTGAGGATCTACTAGTGGAACTACTTCAGGGCTGGTTTCAGGCCTCCTGTGTGTAGTGTTTTGATGTTGACCTTGAGCACAAAAGTTGGGAGTAATGATGAAATTGGATGATGGTGGAAAGTTGAGAAGTGATGTAAATGCAGAGGGGGGTTAGGCTATCACACGGAGAAAAGCAGACTATCTAGAAGGCTTCAATAACGGTAGAAATGGAGTAAGATTTAATGATGCAGAGAGCAAGGTCATATTTGAAGTTTCTTTCTGGCCCTCTTCTCATCGAGTAGGTATGTAACAGATACAGGTCTGCAGACATAACTGTCTGAGATAATCAGCACAGTTCATTTTAGAGCAGAAATTGATTGTAATAAATTTAATGGTATGCTGCTGCCAAACTGCCATGACTTGGTTTGTAGCAGATTTTAGCAGTGGTGTATCATCTTTTGAGTTGTGTGGTTTTATGCATGTCCTCTGTATTTACTTACAGTTTTACACTCATAAGCACCAAATGCAATAGTAAAGGAACATGGGAAAGCTATTTATTCTTGAGACAGTGTGTGCAAGAAACATGGCATAACTTTCAGGTGGCAGAAAGCATCTTGAAGGTCTTCAGTGTTCCCTTTCATTTACCTCTTTGGAGCTTGGGAAGAGACTTGGATACCAGATATTAATGAGGCTACACTGCGTGTCTTGGTGATTCTCTGTTGACTGAAAGTCTGAGTGAGTTGAGCCTTCAGGGATTGTTTTCAGTTGTATACTGCATTTTGAAGTTTGCTGGCTGATAGAAAAGTAGATCAGGAGGCAAAGAAACATGACCTTCATGTTTGCCATCTGTGGCACTGGCAACAAAAGGAGGAGGCTCAACATCTCAGCAATAGAAGAGGCATACTGTTAAATGATACACAGAATGGAAGCTTCACCTGGACTTTGGACAATCCTTGCTGGTTTTGCTAAAGTATTTTAGAACAGCAATATGCTATTATGGCAGGAGTGCTAAGAAGCAATATGGAAACAGATCTGCACTGAGTCACCTATAAAGTGACATGTAGATGTGTCCAGTTTGCCAATGTTCATCAGAAGTTGTGTATTTTAAGATATGTATGAATGTGCACTTAGTACTGTCTAAACAGAAACATCTAGATAGAGCTTAATCTCATTGAGATTTCAGAAATAACTTTTTTTACTAGCATTTTAGAGCATGATGAATTTGGATATTCAATAAAACAAATTAACATAATGGTTTGCATACAGGAGATGTAGCTTTTAGACAAGACATCAGGTTATAAATGAAACTCATCTGCATCTGGCCAGGAAGCACTATGTTTGCATATATAATCTGACTCACTCACTACCAGTGCTCTAGCCCTTACTATGTTATGCCATTGAGAGGGAAAATAGCTTGAAACAGTCATGAAGTATTTTTAGCTTGCATTTAGCAAGGGATAGGATTGAAAGGAAAAAGAAAACTAAGGGCAAGAGAAAAAAATTGTGTTGTTTCTCTGCATTAAATGTTTGAATGCTATATCACAGTGTCATATATAGGACAGAAGCTGGTGCTGGATTAGTGCTGGAACCTGGAAGAAGTTTACCACATAATCTTGAGTGGTTTGTTTTGGGGTTTGTTATGTTTTTGGTTTTTTGTTTTTTAAGCCAAGAGTAAGTCATATCAGCACTGGATGGTTTTGGACCTCTTCTCCTTCCAGAGTGTGTCAGACAGCAGAGAACTGGAAGGTGCCTCTGAGAATGGAGTGGTAGTGAAGATCAGGAGGGCAGGTAATGGCTGAAAACACACCGGAACAGCAGAAGGGGATTCCATAGGCAGCATGATAAAATTGTAACAAACTCATGGGTATTGTCATACAGACACAAAGTGCATGGAAGGATCTTTGTGGATGACTCCCATCGCTGTCCAGGCTAAATATTTCATGCCTGTCATAAATGTGAGACTGTAAGTCCAGGGATGTTCCAAATACATCAGAGTTAAGTTCAGGAGATGGGGGAGCATTTGTTCAAGAATTTACCACCCACATCCCTGAAAAAGTTATTTTAAGATCTATTGATGAACAAAAGGTAATTAAGTAACTTAAAGATAACTTGAAGTTATTTACTAGCTTCACTAGCAAATGTGATGCCCTTTCTTCTCACTCCATGGAATGAGTGAACAAACACTGGACTTCATCACAGCTGATGTAAGCTCTGAAGGAAAAGAATTGGGATGCAACAGTACAACTTCTGAGCATGTTGGGATTAGCCATGTAGGAGAAGCAGTTAGATATGGAGCTGTCTCAGGCAAGGATCAAAGAGCAACAGGGGCTATCCAGATAAATGTATCCTTCATGTTGTGAGGCTGGGCTGGGGTCGAGGCCAGCAGAGACAGTGAGGATGCTGGCTAGAGCAAAAGAGTGATTCTGGGATACTGGACATAGTGGTATTGAGGTTGAAATGTGTGTAGGCTACCATTTATGAGGGATGGCTAAATACAGAAGACAGCTGGTTATCAAAGGACTTTGCAATTCGCTGAAGGGTAACTGCAAACATCTTGAAATGGCAAGGGCTTCAAATAAACCCATGCTTTCTTTCCTTCTCAGGCAACCTCCTAAGTACGGTTTGAAAATACAATTTTCCTATCTAAACTTTGTGTTTCACAAGCTCCATTTATAGCAGCCTTACTTCTGCCACTCCAGGAAATCCAATACTCTGCCTGGAGGATTTGGAGGAAGAGCATGGGCTCTTCCAACTGTCACGGAGGCACCCCGAAGTTAGTTTAGGCGGACAAAAGGGTCCAAAACAAACTTCTATTTGGTAAAAAAGGTGCAGCAGAATAACCAGTGGGAAATGGGGGTTTAGCTCTCCAATACTGACATAAATACAGGTTCAAGTGTCAGTCTAGGTAATTATTAAGGTGCAGCAAATAATAACAATGGAGATCCACAGTGTGCATACACGTGGCTCACCAAAAACAATGCCAGAGTCGTCCCTGACTCTGGGAAAAGTATATACTTGTCTGAATCTGGCAGGGAAGTATTAAAGAAAATACACATGCTTATACTTAAGCATGGAATAAGCACCCACCCAAGTGGTGAGGAATTATTTCACTCGCCTACACGTGGAGATGAGGCAAACAGCGTCTCAGTCCCGGGAGGGCTCTCAGCAGCAGCATTTGGCCCACGCTCCGAGAAGTCCACACAACAGGGGCAGCGAAACCTCAGCAGGAGGGGTCCCGTTTATAAAACCTTGTCAGATCTGACTGTGGGCATTCCAGAAGCTTCTCTGTGCCCCCACTCTGGCTGTGGGGTGCCCTGAAGCTTCTAAGCACCCCCACTCTGGCTGTGGGCGCCCAGCGGCTCTTTGGCACCTCTGCGCCCCCACTCCTTCTCTCTCTTAACGACCCTGGCCAACGGGCTCTGGGGTCAAACAAAAGAAGCTGTTACCCCCATTGTAGGAAAGGGTGGGGATGTGTCTGCACCTTCCATATCGAAGGAAAAAGGCGGGGCGGGGGGGGGGATGTTCATCTGCCACATCAATATAAGAAGCACATGGACCTGTTGGAGTGAGTCCAGAGGAGGGCTAGAAAGATGATTGGGGGCTGGAGAAACTCTCCTATGAAGACAGGATGAGAGAGTTGGGGTGGTTCAGCCTGAAGAAGAAAAGGTTCCAGGAGATCTGATATAATGGCAGCCTTCCAGTACCTAAATGGGACCTACAAGCAAGTTGGAGACGTAACTTTTACAAGGGCATGTAGTGATAGGACAAGGGCTGATGGCTTTCAACTGAACGAGGGTAAATTTAGATTTGGTATAAGGAAGAAATTCTTCACCATGAGAGCAGTGAGGCACTGGAACAGGCTGCCCAGAGAAGCCGTGGATGCCCCATCCCTGGAAGTATTCAAGTCCAGGCTGGATGGGGCTTTGAGCAATCTGGTCTAGTGGGAGGTGTCCCTGCCCATGGCAGAGGGGCCAGAACTAGAGGATGCTTGAGGTCCCTTCCAAACCAAACCATTCCATGAACACAAGGAATCAGTGTTTTCGGTATAAAGGAGTATAAACTTTTCTGTTTTGAACAAATAATACAGTGGTTGTTGCTGTGCTAAATTCAGTCACGCAGGTACTGAGCAAAATTTTCTGTCTGTCTCTCATTTACTAGTGAGGAATGTCACTATCATTTTTAAACATGTATCTCTGTTTTTTTTAAAAGGCAGCACTATTCTGACCAGTGTTAGCTTGATTTCTTCTTTTCTAAATCAGTCTATGGAAAGTAAAGGTTATGGCCTGAGTAAAATCTTAATGATACACAGAAAACATGTTCAAGTGACATGCCCATGTAATCTTCATAAAGTCCATGCTATAAATGCCAAAAAATCAGGGTCACCTCAAATAATTTAGATTAGAATCTCTTTGAACTGTGTGGCTTGTTTTGGAGCCAATATCCTGCTTTTCTTATGAGCAAGGAAATCCTGCTGATGTCAGTATAATTCCAGGCATGCATGCTGGAATAGCAAAGAGAAAATTCATCGTGTTGATTTGGATTGGAGAACACTATTCATCTTGCCTCTGCAGTTCCAGGACTCTGGAACTTGCCTTCTTTGTTGGTTAAAAATATTTGGTGATCTTGCAGTCACTCTGGGGAAGAAACTTGTTCAACAGGATTTTGGATGGGACTAACCATATACACCACACAGCAACAAATGGGTGGAGTGCCAGAAAGCAGCTTTTATTTTGGTTTTCTTTCCATAGATGGCAAGTTGGCAGAATTCTTTGCAGAGCCATTATTTTAGATGCTGCTGGAATTCTGTTCAAATACTGTAAAAAGACTGCCTTGCAGATTTTGTTGTTGTTTTAAACAGGAAAGAAAACCCACTTAGTTAAAGCACCGGACTTGTGCATAAAAAGAAAGGTGAGTGTCATTATTCCTAATTCACAGCTCAAGGAACTGAAGCATAGGGAAATGAACCTGGCTTGCCCAAGATCATGAAGCACAGAGAATCAGGTAGAGTGGTAGAACCAGGAGCTGCTTTTTTACTCTGAAGCAACACTCAGTCCATTAGAGAGTAAGGCCTTGGTAGCAGCCCTACTGTCACTAGGTTCATTTAAAGATATGGAAACTTCTCTTGCAAAGACCTGCTTAAATCAAACTTTTTTGAAATGAACACTTTGGGTTTAGTTAGCATAATATGAGAGAAACAATCCAGGGTTTCTGCTAATGCATAAATGTATACTAGAGCACAGCTTCATTGAAATGTGCTGGAAAAGACTAAAGCCAATAGCAAATGTACAGTCTTCCAAAATATTTAATGTATGAAACATTTGAGAAGAAAAGAGGGAGGGGTGATAGCTGTTCATGGCCCTCTTTTTTACCTCTGTAGTAATTTCTGGAATGACTTTGCATACTGTTTGACTGTAAATTCAAATTTAAAGTAAAGTTACAGCAGCGGTGTCAGCCATGTTTATGGCTCTGGCACACAGTGTTCTTAGTGGTGGATTTTTTTTCATGTGTTTGGATTGCTGAGGCTTTAGAGTCCTTATGCTCTGCATCAACAGATTGCAGATGAGGAATTGGCTGTGGTCTTTTCCAGCAAAATCTGTAATGATTATTTCTTTTATATGTTTTTTATTTTGGTAGAATGCTTATCTATTCAAAAGTTAAGGTTCCCATAGCAATGTTAACATGGCCACGTTGCACATATGCAGTATTTTCAATAACTGTTAATTTATGCTCTGTTATATATCTTAAATGTGGCTGAATTACCGTTGCTGTGGGAACCTAAACTTTTGAGCCTCCTGACTTCTTTGCCTAGCTTAAAGCCCAATTATAAAATTTTGCGCTGTAAAAATGGTGCTAGCATTGAACTCCCTTCTACGTCTCCTGAGAGCTGGATATGTTAGAAAACAGTGGGCAAATCTGAAAGAGATTCTGAATGTATTCTCAAGTAAAGAGGTTTAAATACTACTTCTGTCTAAGCTACTTCCTCTAGAGCAGATAGCACAATAGCTGCACAGTCCAGGGTATGCCCTCAGTTCCTGCAGAAATCAAGTTCTGATACAGCAGGTACATACATCTGCCAACATTTACCTCTGCAGGCAGGGCTTTTTATGGTGTGGGTCAGGACCGTCCTTGGCAGCAATTTCTGACCATGTGAATGCAGAGGAGAAGGCGTTCAATGGCATGGATAGTATTTTCATATCCTGTGATGAGGTACATCTAGCAGCAGTAATATTTGTAGCATGCTCTGGAAAACCCTTGATGTACTTATGATTTCCTTTATGGACTTCTGTGTAGATGATTCAAGGGAACGGTTAGCCATAGTTCTTATAAGTGAATGCAGATTCTTCTTGAATCTAGACAGTAGAGATCTCCAGTTGTGCAATGAGATCTTCCGCACTGTTCCTTCCAGTAGCACTGTGGTTTAAGGATTCGCCTGTATGAGGAAAATTGATTGGCAGGACTGTTCTCGTTTAGCTATTAGGGTATAATTTAGCTGTTCCAGAATAACTCCCACATATGGATGAAATATTCCAAAATAAAAATGATTTTATTCTATAACAATTATTTCACTTTGGAAATGGAGTAATTATCCCAGAATAAAATAATCACTCTACTTCGAGAGCAGAATAATTATTATAGAATCAGAGTTGCTTATTTTGGACTAGTTCATGAGCACCAGGGAGCTGTTATAGGGAAGTTATTCTACTTTATTGGCCCGTTCTAGTGTTACAAGTGAATCCTGGTCACACTGTGCAGCTGGTGGTCTTGACATTGTGTTGGGGACCATATGTACTGCAAAGAGGGGTTTTGGTCACATAACCAAAGGCTTCAGGTTAAAAAACCATCTTAGTGCAGTAAGTCATTGAGCTCTATGGGTGTTTTCAGTGGTTGATTATTAGTACAGTGATTCAGAAATAGTTGATTTAAATAATGTGTCTGTTGCTAGCATGACAAAAGGCTTCTTGGGGTTTTTAATACAGAGAAGCCCTGCTGGTGGGGCTTGTCCAGGGCCAAAGGGTCAGAAATTGAAACTGTGCTCAAGTGAGAATGAAACTGTGCCTGTAGGAGGTTGGTCAGGCAATGGAAGAGGCTAGAGAGTGGACAGAGGGGGTATCATGTCCCACACAGAGGTATGGGTGGCGGGACAGGTAACTCAGGTTTGTCATTTGCCTTGGTTGGAAAACAGTACACCCAATACTTATGGTCCGTAAACAAAAGGCTTTTATTTTTGCAGATTGGCCTAGTTGGCAAATTATTTGATGGCAGAAGGATTTATGCGATTTAAGTTCAGTTGGTAAACATAAAAAGTTTGCAGCACATGTGGGGTGGTAAATCTTATGTTACTATACTATTTATTAAAAAAGAAAGCAAAATAATAGAAGTATAGGAAAGAAACAAAAGAGAGAGAGGAGGAAAGAGATATCGCTATCCTTATGGCTCCGCATTGTGTATGATGGCATCCATTGTCTCAGATCCAGCGATGTGCAGTGTCCTCCAGTGTCTTGTTCAGTTCCTGTGGTGAGAGTGCTGGGTGGCGTGGTCCTCAGGATGGTGGGTGTGTGCCAGTCCAGGGATTGCACAGGTAGGCTTCTTATAGTCCTCTGGATTGCCTGCTTGCACAATCTTTCGGCTTTTGTGCAGGCATCACTGGGGGGTGATTGTGAAAGATGGAAAAGTCCTGAAGGGTCTCGGGCCACCTTGAAGGGTCTTGGCAGTCTGGAGTCATGCTGAGCCTATCAGAAGACGGGGCCACGTGCCCTTCAACATGTCCCCCACCTCCTGCATAAGCCAGTTGGACTTTGTCTGTGTCTGTTAGCTTGTCGTTGGTACGTAAATCACAATTCACCTTATCTTGAATGTCCCATCTCCAGCGACTAGGGGTGTCCCATCTCCTGCAGCTGGATGAACTGGTTTTGCCACAATGTTTGAGACATTACCCTTTCAGGGGGTTTGCTCTTTATTAGGGTCTTCAAATCAAGGTGTCCAGGAGCCTACCCCAGGTGTAACCAAACCAGGCTGTCCTTCCCAGGAGAGGAAGGGTGGCCGGGTCTCATGGGGGCTCTGGCAGACACCAGCCCGAGCTCAGACGGGTGTGTGGCTGAGGTGGGAGCAGGAAGCCTCGGGATGCCGACGTCTGAAGGAAACTTGACATATTTCCAGAGTCAGTGCGGTTCACTGGTGACGTCACACAATCACTGTCACCTAGGAAATGAAACACGTTCCCATGGCAACCCCAAGGCTCCGGTATTACTCAGCTTCAAAATGTTGACAGTTGGAAAAAGGCCTCTTCAGATACCACCCCCCACCCCAAGGGTTTCTGTTTTTTTTTCTCCCCCTTGATAAATGTGTTTTGTTGTTTAATCTGAAACAGTCAGGGGAAAGGCATATATTTAACTCAAGATGCTTAGTGGAAATAAACCTTTGGAAGAAAAAACCAAACAAACAAAAAGCAACAAAGAAAACCCACAGGATGTTTTACTCACTGAAATACTCCACTGCCTCCTAAAATAGTTCCAGATCCTGTGAAGGTAATTTTAATGAAGTGTTTGGCACTTCAGTTGGCTTAAATCATCAGACAGCTCCTGAAATTATGTTGCTGGATCCTTTTACATAGTTTGAATCACTCTGAAAGTCTTCAGCTGTAAACTGTTGCTTTGTTTTGTAACCATATAAATAACTGGGAAATGAAACCTTCATTTTATGATAGCATGAATGAAGACAGGCTTGCTATTTGCTGCCTTCAGGATTTCTTCAGTATTTATTTCCCATGCTCTTTTTCCTTCAGTTACCTATCCAGATCTTCTTGTAGGTCCTACTGGCAGCACCTGTGCACACATGGATGCTGCTTCTTCCCAAAGCAATAGGTATGGACTGGTAAATCCCGAAATCAGTTATTTGTGGCAAAAAGGACCATGCTTCTTGCTGAGAAACTCACTGACAGCAATGAGGGCTTCTGACCCCAGAACGTGCTGCTGTTTCTGTGGGGATATGTCCCACACCTGCGTGACCTCAGTGGGGTTGCATGGGAGGGAGGAATCTGACACAGGCGTTCTAAGCCTGTTCAGGTGTCTTTTCTTGTTATCTCAAGTCTTGTCAGTGTTGACAGTGCCTCTGAAATTCATGTTTTCTGCACATTTTCATCAGGATTCCCCTTTTCTTTATACTGAATTCTTTACTGAAAATACTAGGACCAACCAATGAGGAACATAATTTCTCTCTTATGGATAGTAGTACTTTTCTGTACTACTTGCTGCCAGCTATTTCTCCACCTTTTTAATACCTCCAGCAGTTGTTTTCTTCCATTGATGAATTATTTCTGATGTATTGCATCAAACACTTTTCAAGTAGACAAGAAGTACAACCTCTGTGGTTTTGTTTAGTTTTGTTGTTGTTTGTTGTTTTTTTTTTTTCTAGAAGATTACTTTTAAAAAGGTCTGTCAAGTTAGATGAGCACAATCTATCCTTATCCTGTTTTCTTTTCAGCTTCATGTATTCTTTTATACTTTGAGATCTGTTGTAAATCCTTGTGTGTAACATTCCAAGGCTTCTTGGATCCTTCCTTCTTGTCCCCCTCTGTTCTCTGATGTATCCCTGTGCCTGAATTCATTAGGAAGATACAGAGCTGAACCAGCAGTTTTAGCCTTTGAATCTTTCAAAGACCTAGCATGGTTACCTGTGCCTTTCCTCTGTGTGTACTGACACATCTGTGAGTACACTGAGCTTTTGGCTTGCTTGCAAAATTTGTTTCCATATCTTCATTCTCTTTAGTCATCCTGGCATAACAGGCATGTTCATTATCATACTTATTGGCCACTCAGACACAAAGTTCACTTAGATTTGAGACCATACCTGTGTTAGTTTTTGTACTGTGCCACCTGCAAAGTGTCCCTTATTTTTCTGTCTTTATTCTCTTAGTAATATGTAGAAAATAACCTTGCGCTGTGCCCCTCTCCCTCCTCCTAGCCTTCCCTCCACCCCCAGCATATAGCGAAGTACAACTTGGATTGATTTTTGATATTTTTCACTTATCCTTTCCCTTCCTGATCTCTGGTATTAAGAAGATCACATTCCTTGACATTTCCCCCTATTTTCTACTACTTGGTAGGCTTTCTACCTATTCTTAGTATCCTCCTTCAGGTAGTTATTCATCTGCTAGATCTGATACCACTTAACACACTTTGTCCTAATTATGGAAATATAATTTCAGTATTTATACCCTGGTTACCCCTGACTTGGAGAAGTTCCAGACCAGCCTCACAGTCAAGTCCTCAACATCCTCAATCCATCTGATTGTGCTAATGGAGTTTATCAAAGCTTTCTGTCTTCCTTGTAGAAATCCATTGTGGACTTGTTTTCTTTGTATGTCTAGTTAATTTAAACAGGGACCTTTTGTGATCCTTCTGTCCAAGGTCATATTCTACATCTAGTTTTTCTATAAAGTCCTTACTGCTCACCAAAAGCAAATCTGAATTTGCTTTTGTTATTGCATTGAATAGCTGAGGAGGTCAGAGTAGCTGATTTTATCTGTCATCTTTAGCTCCCTAATTGTATGAGAAAAAGGTTTATTATTGTTAATATTATTACTCCTTGCTAATGCTGTTGAATAAAACCTATCATTTTACTGTGAGATGTTGCATTTATTTCACTGTAAAATGCTGAAATTAAACTTCTGATGTAGTCTGAAAGAAAGCACTCTGGAATACCTCATGATTTTCCATTTGGTGAAATTTTGTGTGCTCATTACAAGTATTAAAGTTTACATGTAGTATCACTTCATTCTGGGTCAACTAAGATTCAGTAATATATGAACAAAAACAGATGGTGATGACTGTACATTGAGAAGCTGTGGGCTGTTGCAGTGTTTCACTCTGTGCTAAATCTACTGCTACCTTCAAAGGGCATCAGGATTTCTCCCTTGATGTTTTACATATGTTTTTCTGAGGAATCTTTCATCTGGAAGCGTAAAGGTATTTCAGTACCTACCTCACTCTTAACTCTGTTTGTAAGGTTGATATTGGCAACACACCCATCAACTGCTGATTCAGAAGGTGCTGACTAACCTAAGCACTGTCAGGTAGTCGCTTGGCTATGACCTCAAGTCAATTGAGATGTGAGGTTGTAGAGAAGTGGAATGACAGTTTTGTCACAAGACCCACTGGAAAGGATTAAACCTTCACAAAGAAAATAGAAAATCTTATCTGAGAATTTGGTTGTGTTTGTGTAGCGTAATGCTCAGAGATGGCTTGAAATAGATCTTAGGTTTCTAACTACCTTGAGAGATCTCAAGCACCAGTAGATCAGGACAAGCTTTCTCTTGGACACTGATCAGAACTTTGTGGGAAGATGGAGTTGTAACAAAAAAGAACAGCAGAACTGCAAGGTGTATTCCTCCATCAGGTACTTAAATGCAGATATCCAAGGTAATGTTAAACACTGATTCTAGAAGGGATATTTTTTCCCCAGCATTCATTAAAAACTATAAATGTTAAACTATTTGAACAGAAGTCAGATATTTGAGGAGAGATTCAGGGACCAAGGCACAGGCATGAATATAATGTAGGTTTAGATCTCCTGTGGTACCTGAGACATTGGCAAAGAGATGGCCGATACAATGCAGGGTGTATGGAAGACCCACCCTCTTCTAGGGCACCAGCTGAAAGGCAGACTGAATACCTTATGACTTCTAAAATGTTCATGCATACCTAAGTTTAAGCACTTGAGTCCCTCTCCAAGTAGCTCTGTGGATCTTAGGCTTTACCCTTTGGTGTCACTGCTCTGTTGGATGCTCATTGGTTGAGTCCGTTCATGCAAATGACTAAGTGTGCAAAAGCTGTGCTTGCAAGTTTCATTTTCCTGTCCTTTCCTCAAACAATAAGCTTTTCAGGTGCTATGAGAGCTATGAGTCCTTCCTGTTCTACCTGACAATCCTTATTCTTCTTCCAAAGGAAGATCCTTCTCCAGAGCTCATCAAGGAAAAGGAGAGACTGTGATAAGGTCATTGGTTCCTCTTTCCTGAACTTGACAGAAGCGTAAGGGATTAGGGATCTAATTTTTATTTTATTTTTGTAAGCTTCTCCAAGATAGAAGAACACTTTTTTTCCTTCACTTCAACCTCGCCCCGTTCCACATGTTTTTCATTAGCCTTTTTTTTTTCCTCCCCCTGGGTCAACACCCTGTCTCTGGTTACTCTATAAGGTGTCTCTCCATAAGTCTATGTAATCATTGGAGGGCAGAATGTCCTGCAAGCTTAGCAGACAGTGCTGTTTCTGAGTAGTGAGTCATAGTTTGCAGACTGATCACGGTGAAGACCAATAAGATATTAGAGAACAGGGAGATTAAGGGGAGAGAAAAAAAAAAAAGGTTGCTGAGCAACAACATGACATAAGCATGGTTACAATCTATTTTTACAGCAAGAAGGTTGCAGAAGACTATAGAAAACATTTATTTTCCAGATCCTTATTCATATCTGTGGGATGACAGTAGCCTGAAGGGACGAAATACTGTACTCACTTGGCTAGTAGCTTCACCCTTATAATTGCCTCACTGTCTGGCCAGGAGCTGGCAGCAGATTAGAAGAGAATAGTCATGTACAATGGTCATTCCACAGTTTTTGAGGGAAAAAGCCATGGCTATAGCACAAGTAGATAGAGTAGAGAAGCACAAATGCCAGGAACATCCACAACTCACTTTTTCCACACTCATAAGATATGTGAAATGTTTGTACTTTTTAAAAAGTCCAAAATGTGTCAACATAAATTTTCTTTGGTCAGCCAAGATGTCTTCCATATATCTTGTTCTGTGCTTGAGACAAGGGGGGGTGAGCATCTTTTTCAACTTTTCTTTTCACACACCTTCCTGATCCCCTAGGAGCAATTGTGCCCTCACGCCCCGATTTTATGTCCAGAATGGGCTATCTGTAATCATGCCATTTGTCACCCTTTTCTGTGGGGACATTCCAGAGCAGTCAGGACGGAGAGTCACATCCACTCATCACAGTGTGAAGATCACAAGTTTGATTAGCTGGAGTCCTGAAATCAAACAGAGCCGTGCCAGTTATGGCTTCTTCAAAGGAGATTGGTTGACCTTTTTGTCAAGAGGTGTATTGCAAACAATTGAAATATCCTACAGTTTCAAAATATTGATGATCTACCAACCATGCTAGCATGTCTCTTGCTTAGTTTGGCATTGGACAGAGAAGCAAAGTCATAAGGTAGGAAGAAAGCAGAAAAAATTACGAGCAGAAGCAGATGTGGCATGAGTTAAAAAATATTTAATCTAAATTTACTATAAAAATTTTAACTCTTTGGAGGCTAAGAGAGAACTACCTTGCACAGTGTCAGCATTCCTTTATAAAGTTTTTCATCACTAGAAACCTATGAAGTAGTTTCATAGGAACTTGTTCATAAAGTTTCAGTTAAAGGTGGCTCTGCAAAAACAACATTAAAATCTTACCCTGTCCCATTCTAAAAGTGTTGCTATTGGCTTGTGAGGGTTGTTTTTTGTTGTTGTTGTTGTTTTTTTCTTATTCTTTAAAAATGAAGATAAATATAAACTTTCAAATTCCAGGTTTTGAAGTCTACAGCTGAAAAAGCCACTATCAGATTTTTTGTTGCTTTTCCTTTATACTTCTCTTTTCCCTTGTCTTCCATTTGAGCTCCTCATTACTGAGAAGGCTTTAAAAAATTGTGAGGTATCAGTTATGAACTCCACGCAAGATATATTACTAAGTTTGTAAACAAGCAATGTCTTTTAGTTTGCCTGTGGCAAATGCCCTCAATCAAATGAACCCATCTGTGTAAAATATTTTTCATAAATTTTTAATGTACCTGAAACAGGAAGAGTATTTCTCTCTTGAGATGAATTTTGAATGTGTTTTGTTTTTCCTCTGGTTTAATTTTTATGGATGCCTTTTCAATATTAACACACTTCAGCAGTATAGTCCTTCTCAATTATGATTTACTGTAATTCCACACAAATTTTTTCTCCTCAGTTTTGCTGATTATTTCTGACTTTGGATCAAACAAAATACCCTGTTAATTCTAGAGTTACTTTTTGTAATGGCATCCCATATAATTTGTTTCCTTTGAAAAATAATTTTTTAAATGCCATTGACTTGCTATTGCGTGGATTCCCACATTACTCTATGTGCCTGAGGACACATGTCTTTGATTATGCATTTGGGAATTTGGATCACAGTTTAATAACTAGTCCTTTTGTTTCAAGTAACAATAATATACATATAAATACATTGTAATGCTCTTTGTTTTGTCTCTCACGCAACTGTTTTCTTTATATTCTAACATTTGCTGCCATCCTGTGGTACATGGAGGGAGGCACACATACACTAAGGTTGATAGAGTAACATACATGGAGAATGTTTAAGCATACAGGGTCAAGGAAGCTGTACAGGTGTTGAGATGAGAAAATGCAAGCAAATAGTCTTCACTTGTTGATAATTTGAGCAGTGTAGTGTGCATCTTTTTCTCACAGATACCAGAAGGAAGGCTTATGTGTCACTGCAAGAATGGAGAATAGTTTTATGTACCTCCACTGAAGATGCTAAGGAAACCTGAGGGTTGGGTTTGTGGGATTTCTTTCTATTTGTTTGTTTGTTTTTCCAGAAGTCTTCTTTAAAAAAAAAAAAAAAAATCTCAAACACTTTCCCTCCTCACTGCTTGGCTGTTACAGTAATAAATGCTTTTAGAGCTGCCAAGTGGTGAACTCTTGGGGAAGAAAAGAAAAAAAAAAAAAAAAGAAATTCCAGTGCTACAAAGAAGGGGACCTTTGTGGAAAGGCTGCTGAGCAGGAAATCCAGGATCTTATATGGGTTTGATCTGCAATGATGGGGCAAGCTTATGGCCAGATTTTGTGACAAAATAAGAAAGTAATAATACTTTAGATTAGCTGATATCTTACCAGCCCATGTACTTGAATTGATTGTGTAAGATTCAACAGGTCTGTCAGAGACTTGCCTGGATCTTTTCTGTCTTGTAGGGTAGTTACCTTTGAGAGCAGGATAAGTACTCTAAGCAAGACAGAGAACAGAAATGTTTCCATATTGCTCGTAACAATGAAGTTCTCTCAGAATCTGGAAGGACTTTCTGATTAATGATTTGGGTCTTTCTGACAGAGGGTTTGGGTTTCAACAAATCAGCATAGTCTGATGACAGACCTTTTAAAATAAAGACTCAGATCCGCTATAAAAGTGGTGTTTATATTCCTTTATATTTGCCACATACAACGTTTCACAGTTGTATGTGGCACTTATCATCTGAAACAGAAGAAATGCCTTGGAGGAAAACAGTGGAGGGTGACTCTTCTATCTTTGCTCACCTGCTCCCTCTCTGCACTTTCTGATGGTTCAGTCTTTACCTGATAGCTGCGACCAGCCTGGACAGAGCTTCCAGAGGTTTCTTACAAACTAGAAGAGATCAGAGAACCTCTTCTTGACTCCTTTATCATCTCTTGACCTAGTCAGCATTCCCCAGTCCCATAAAGCATTTCAGGATTAATAAATAGATGGGTTAATATAGACTCATACTGAATTGCTTTACAAGTATGTAAAAAATGAGATCAAAGATTTCTGAAGCTTGACAAGAAATACAAAATCCACAAATAGACCTGGGGTTTTTTTAGGTGTTGAAGTAGGCAGTGTAGAGGAAAGTGAAGTCTTGTCAAAATGGATCTACAAGTGTAGAATTGGATCTACAAGTGTGGGGAAACAAGGCTCAGTTTGAGTCTCCAACTGTTTGGCTCTACCTTCCAAGTTTCTGTTACTTGCCATTGATGTTTTCTGGTAAGATCTGTCTCCTTGGTCCTTTTGGCAAGCCAGATTTTTTCATATTGCTCTTTCCTTGCCTTTTCAAGGAGTAAGAGATTGTGAGGTCTTCCGGCAACGTAGGAGGCATCCAGATTTTCCCTCCTCTACTAAGAAAAGATAACTGAACGTGTAGTTGTTGTTGTTCTGTAATGAGTGCTGCTCGAAGCACTTGCTGCTTCTGAGCCTAGTGTCAAGTTGGCTGTCATGACTGGGAAAGGTTTTTTCTTTCCATTCTTCTAGGTGAAAAGGGTGGAGAGCAAAACCTTTTTTAGTTCTGGCAAAGCCTTGGTGAGGCTGTACATGTTAACAGTCCCACAGGAGACCCAAGACAGAGGGGCAGTGAGCTAACCCTCTAGGCAGACATAAGATGGGAAATACCATTCCAGGGGAAAATCCTCCTGGCAGCCATTTCCAAACATGTTACGGATAGAAAGGTGACTGGGAGTAGCTAGCATGGATTTATGAAGGGGGAGTCATGCTTGACCAGCTGGATGACTTTCTATGATGAGATGACTTGGATCAGTGGATGTGGGGAAAGCTTTTCAATGCTCATCTTGACTTCTAGCAAGGCTTTTGAAAATGTCTCTTATAATATCCTCATTGACAAGCTGATGAAATACAGACTAGATAAGCGGACGGTGACGTGGACTCAAAAGTGGCTGAATTGCTGAGCTTGTGGCCATTGGCATGGAGTCCAGCTGGTGTCCAGTCACTTGGTGTTCCCCAGGGATTGATACTGGGGCAAATACTATTTAACATGTTCTTTAGTGACCTGAATCATGGAACAGAGTGTAACCTCAACAAGTCTGCAGATGATACAAAACTGGGAGGAGTGGCTGATGCACCACATGGTTGTGCTGCAATTCAGAAGGGCTGGAAAAATGCGTTGACAAGAAGCTCATGAAGCTCAGCAAAGGCAAATGCAAAGGTCTGAGGCTGGAGAGGAGGAGATCCATGCAGCAGCATACGGTGGGAGCTGGCTGGTCAGAAAACAGCTTTGCAGAAATGGATCTGGCTTTTCTGGTGAACAAGTTAGACATGAGTCAGCAAGGCATCTTTGCGGCAAAGAAGGCCAACAGCATCCCGAGCTGTATTGGGGAGAGCATTACCAGCCAACTGAGGGAGCTGATCCTTCTCCTCTACTAAACTCTGGTGAGACACATCTGGAGTACCAGGTCCAGTTCTGAGTTTGCCTCAGCGAGTCAAGAGATGTGGACATGCTGGGGTGAAACCAGTGAAGGGCCATGAAGGTCGTTAACAGCTTGGGGCATTTGATGTCCGAGGAGACACTGAGAGAGCTGGGGGTGCTCAGCCTACAGAAGACTCAGGGATCTGATTGATATTTATACATTACGTGATGGGAGATTTAAAGAAGACAGAGCCACTTCCCTCTTAGCAGTGCCCACCAACAGAATGAGAGGCAAAGGACACAAACTGAAACACAGGAACTACTTTTTAAATGTAAGAAAAATATTTTTTAAATTTAAGTGATTGAACAGTGGCACAAGTTGCCCATAGAAGTTGTGGGTCTTCATTCCTGGAGATGTTAAAAACCCAACTAGACACAGCCCTGAGCAACATGCTGTAGCTGAACCTGCTTGAGCAGAGGGGTTGGACTAGATGATCTCTAGAGCTTCCTTCTACCTGTGACTGCTGACCTGAGTGACTGGCAAATACTGCTAGAAGCCCTTTCTCAGGGTGGGGCGTGCAGGGAAGGCAAGAGAGATTTAATGCTGTGGAAGAGAGTAGTTATGGAGCTATTAAGAAACATCGTTCGATGGGAGAATTTGCTTTAAACAGTATATTTTCAACTTTAAGCACCTGCCTTATTTTTTCTACTTGCTGCAGGCTTTTCCTGCCACCTTAGTAAAGCAGAAGCCACAGATCTCCCTCAGATCAGCAGCTCACAGGGCTTCATGAGTTTGGCAGCAAGGGGATGTATAAAATGTAAATGTGAAGCATGTTAGTATATCCTCCTGCTTGTTCAAGGCTAACTTTTTGGCAGAATTGCAACAGGCTACAAGTGGGATAGGCCAGCAGTCTGTGTCCAGGGAATGTGTAGAAAAGACAGAGGATCCCTGAGACAGCTTCCCTGGTGCCACCAGCCCCTGCCCCAGCGATGCCGCAGCAGAGCTGGTCTCCAACTCCCCACAGCCCTGCCTGGCCACCAGCCCTGCTGAGCTGGACCCACACGCAGGCCCATGGCCCATCCTGGGCCTTAGCCTGTCCCCATCCCCAGGGAGGTGCCTGATGCCCCAGAGCTGGAGCTCCCACAGTGCCCCTGGCTGGGGCAGGGGATGGGCCCTGGCTGCCAGGTCCTGTCCCAATAGACCCCCATGGCCAGCCCCCACTGCTCCCAGGCTACAGGGAGGCCCCAGGGCCCTGGTAATTGCTCCTCCACCTTTCTAGAGACGTTCCAAGGCTATTTGTCAGTGTTATGTTCATGCAAAGCTAATGCCTCCCCCGGGTTTCTCTGGGACCTAGCTCCCCATCAGAGCTCCTGCAGGCAGGGGGATACCAGCACCCTTTGTCACAGCAGAGTCCTTGGGTGAAAACTTCTAAACTTTACGTGTGTTACATTGACTTTGAAAGATACTTGTGTTGAAGTCAAATTAGAAACTGTAATGTGGGTACCTTGAGAACTTTATTCCTTTTATTTCTGTGACAGAGCCTCGCTATTAAAATAGCATAATAGATGTGCACTAGGTAGTGCATTAGGAGGAAAAACAATGGGTAACTAACTTCTGAAATGCTATAGATAGTGCACTAAATGGTGGCTTTTTTTCCTTGCTAACTTGGGTATCTTGTCATATGTTAATTGAATGCCTGGAAAAATCTTTAGGAGATAATGAGAAGATAATAGTGCATATACTTTAATGTAAATTGGGAGCATTATGCTGTATCTCTTCTCATGACTTACTTTTAAAGCTCAGTAAGAATTCATTGCTCTTAACGTACTAAAAAGTAAGACAATTTAAAAGTAAATTAGAGAGCTGAAAAGCAAGCTTTTTGAATTCAAGTGATTTGGTCCATCTTCATCGTTTGTACTGCCCATTTCCTACTTGTTTATGTATCATTTCATGGCTTATATAAAGGCTATCTTGGTCCTTGCTTATCTTTTCCCACTGGGAAAAATCAGATCTCTTATGTATTTCTTTGTTCTTCCTTGCTCCCCTTTTTCTTTTCACTTTTGGTAGTCTGCTTCCTGTGGTTTTGATCATGAGTGTGAAACTGTAGTCTGTGTGCATTCATGCAAAGGTGTTGGGAAGATGTCTGCTATGGCTGTAACGAACTGAATTCTGTTATTCTTGGCGCAGAAGATGGGAAAGGGACACAGCTTCTGATTATCCTCATGACTGCACTGACTGGTGCTCCTCATTGTAAAGACTGATACTCTTATTCCAGCAGGCCTTGATCCTGTGAATCACACAAAGGAACCTCACCATTCATCTTTGTACTCCCCAACGCTAATTGGAAAGAGAGTGCTTCAGTCTGAGGAGGAATCCTAGGCAAAGCTGTCCTGGCTCATCACTGTCTTGTTATCTTGTAAGACTGGATAGTTGCTTATGTTAGATCCAGACAAATAGAGATGTTTGGAGTGCACGCATAGCCTGACTCATACGTTCATCATATAAGTTCCTGAACACAGAATCACAGAATGCCCTGACACTCTTGCTATTTTAGCATGTTATGTGGTTCACTGAAATGCTTCAGAAGAGGAATGCACAGGGAAAATAGGAGTTCCTTTTATTTGCTTTCTGATGTCACTTCATTTCTTTCTTTCTCTTTCTTTCTCCTTCCCTCACTCTGTCCTGGAAAGGGAGTTGTGACATTGTGTTGTGTACTGAGACCAGATTTCCCATCTGTTCAAAGCATGAAGTTTGAGAAGGCATCCAGGCTTTCAACTCTAGCTGCAGGTCTCCTCAGTTGGAAAGAACCCTGCTAATGGCCTCCAGGATGCTTGTGTCTAGGTAGCAATTCATGCAGCCTGTGGAAATGGTCCACTTTTGAAATCCCAAACAACTTCAGAATACAGTTCAGAATACTGTCATTTGCTGTATCAAAAGTAAAGACCTTATTTGCATGATGTCTAGTGAGTGTTGCAGCCTGGATCAGAAAACAGGGATCCCCCTTTTCCTGTGGTAAAGGACAGTTATTTTCTGCAACAATTTATGTCTGATAAAGTTTTCTGGTTTTGTCTGGTTTTGGCTTAAAAGTGAAAAGAAATTGATTCTCTTTTCAGTTTGGAAGAATAGCGTTCATGGGACCTGCTTTATTATGCACCACAGTGTGACTGCAGCAAAAAAAAAGACTTCAAATCATACCAAATTTGCTCATTCATCTACAAATCTGGCCAAACTGTTGGTGAAGACTTGTCTGAGACTTTGGGATCGTGGCTTCCAGGTGTATGCAGCTCAGCAAAGGAGGCTCGTACACCTCAAAGGCTTGCGAGAAAGCCATGCGAGTAACTATTAGTTATGACCTGTTTGTTTCATTTATGATCAAGATATTACATTGGTGGAAACACCAGCTTCTGTAAGAGAGTACCCTTCTCTGCATCATTAACAGTGGTTTTGATGACACTTTACCCCATGAATCGGGTCTATGTAGGCAGTTGAAAGCATAAATCATGTCTATTTTCCAGGAAGCTCTACTTTGGGAGCTAAGAACTGTTTATTTCCATTTCTAAAATATCTAACCTTTAAAATAAAGAATTAGTGTTAAATTAATACTGGGTGACATTCTTCTTTTCTTTTCCAGCTCGCTTGCTTCAGACACCCTGAGTTCCCCCAGTGCTCACATACCTGGCAGCTCAGCTTGCTGGTCTCCAGTTAGGCCATCTTCATATGCAAGAGTAACTGTTTTCTAAAAAAAAAGAAAAGAGAGAGTGAGTGTGGGAGATTTGAGGGATTTTCTTGAGGTGGTTGTGTGGATGGGTTTCTATTAGATGGAGATTTATTTCTGAACTATCCAGGCTCAAAGGAATTTCAAGGCCAGCTCGAAAGCTGAAAACAGGACCTGCTGTGGGAGTGAGGCAGTTCTACAATAACAGGGCCTCAACAAGATGTAAATCAACAGACCTATCAGCAGTGAGACTCGGGCGCGTGGACAGCTCGTGAACATGGACGATATCCAGTCAGCTAATGCATGCTTGGAGCGTGGACGCGTGATCAGGAAATAACTGCATATATAAGGAGGCTTGTTTCTGTAATAAAGGGCTTTGCTTGAATTCATATTGGATTGTGTGGAGTCCATGATTTTTCACCCTCGCAAGAGAGCACGTGTTTATTCTTCCTTTTCTGGCTTCTAAATGAGGCTGTAATAAGATGGATGGGCCTTTAATGGACCCACTCTTTGAACTGTGAGCTTGTGTTGGGAGTTTCATTGTTTTCAGCCAAACTATGTTAGGAATTGTAGCAGACAGAAAGGTAGGTGAGATGGACAGTACTCCCATCTAAGGTATGTTATAAAGATGTATTGCTTTTTAGGATCTTCCTCGCTGTTTTCACCTCACTGATAGAAAAAGATTATAGATGAGATTATGTAGCATTTTCCTTAAAACCATGAACAAAAAAAGGGCAAAGATAAATTTCACAATTTTAATCTTCAGGAAATTCTATGTCTACCTGGATTAACTTAGCTATTTCACTCTGTCTCTCCCATTGTTCTTAATTTATGGGAAAAATGTGAAAGGTCAATTCATTGCAACACAGGTCTTCAGAGTACTAAAGATCCCATATTAAAGATGTGGGAATATTAAAAAAATAAAATTACCTGTTGTTCTGAATGAGTTGTTAGGATTACATGATACTTTGGCTGGGCTGGGCTACAACATGTTTAGATTTTCAATGTGTCTTCTGTGGTACAGTGAGTCAGGAGCAGTGACACTTATACAGAGGAAAAAAAAAAATCTTAAGTAGCACTAGCAGAAGGTGTGACTTCTGTGACACTAACTGTTTTGTGAAGAGGTGTCATCCATCTGTATTCTGTGACGATGCAATCTATAGCTAAACAGACAGGCAAATGCTGTATCCAGTTCTGGAAAGATGAACAGCCAGAGTCTCCTTATGTCTCTTTTGAAGATAGACACCTGGAATATAGACATGATTCCCAGTGGATTCTGTTGGTTTGAGGAACCTACGGATGTACATTGCCAGTGGTGACTTCTCCCTGGTGCCAGTAAATTTCTGTTTCGGCTTGCGGATTGATCCTGAGCAGTGTTGAAAAGAATTTTGTAACACGCTCTTTTTTTGAAAGTGTGCTTAATAGATTCAGAGAGTTTTATGAGCTGTCTTCAGCCACAAGGGACATGATTTTTATATCTATTTTTAGAAATGTACATACAGATCTGATTTGCAGTTATTGCAGAATATGACTTTTCTTTCATTCCTGTTAGTAGCAGTGCCTTAAAAATCAATGGAAACATATTTTTGAACTTTTTAATTTGTAACCTCACATTGGTTATATTTAAGTGCAATCATGTTGCATGTATTCATATGGGTAGCTTTAAATGACAGAACCAGTGGAAAGAACTTGTGGACTTACGAAATTTTACTGTTATATGTGAATGTCAAAGGGCACGTTATTTGTTTTTATGCTGAGGGCCTCTAAGGGCCATGTATAGAATCTAGATACTGTTGTGCTGGTGGTTTTGGAACCATGAAAGTCTGTACCATTCTATAAATGTGCAATGGGTTTTTATAGTTTGGGCAAAAAAAGTACAAGTATTCCCAGTATATTCAAAGCATCCCTTTCAAATAAGGGTTATTCACATCTTTGTCTTTCCCATCTCTTTATTTTACTATGTTTTACTACTTTCTTAGAGTGGAATCTATCTGTGGAGCTCTGTTAAATCAACTTTTCAGAAGTGACTGCCATTCAAAATGCCTAAGTAGAAACAGCAGCAAAGTCTGAGCAGATGATGAGGAACATCAATTGACATATTATCCCATAACCAAAGAAGGAAGGTGAAGCCAGCTAGTTGGGAAAAGTATTGTTTCCTAAGAGTTTGCTAGGGGTTTCCTCACTTTCTCCCCTTCCTCTTCTGTCTTTGGAAGTAGTTTTTTCTTTTCTAAACTGCAAGAAGGGAATGGACAGAGTACTTCACCTTCCTGTCTTTCATTTCTAATTTAGCAGGTGAGATAATTTACATATACCTTATCTCACAACTGTAACTTACAAATAAACCTATTAGCTATATTTAGTCATGCTTTCCTAAATGAGGTACGCTAGCTCATGTTACACTGAATTCAGTACAGGATTTTCCGTGCTCATCTTTAGTTCTTTCCAAAAGTATTATGAGTATGTACAAACTCCTTTACGAACCCTTAGGCTGAAAGGTGCAGCAGCTTCTTTCATCAAGAGTACCATTTGCGTCAGCATTGAAATTGGATCCTAACAGTGTTCATTTTTCTACTTCCTGCTGGTTTTAACCATTATATTTGCACAGAATCCCTTCCAGACTTCTTAACAGTGCTGTGAACTTCTTCAGAGTAGATACAGCAATTATGTTGTGGTCACTTATTTAGTAGTCTGATTGTTTTTGCTTCCTGGACTCTTCTCCTGTGCCTTACTTGGGAATAGGTCAAGGGTACATTTTCTCCTCAGATTAGATTAAGAAATTACTTTTCTAAGAAAAAGTCATTTGGAGTATTAAGGGATTTGTTTCCACCAAACTATGGCTAGATATGCCGGTAAACTCAGTTTGTTTTGAGGTTATTTTGCTGCTACAGTTGTTCTAGGAAGTTTAGTTCCTTTTCTGTCTTCTCTCAGCATTTAAACAAGTCTCCCCAGATGGCTGGCTATCCCAAAAGCAAAGACTTTTTCAAGTTAAGAAGTACTGTTTCGGAAGAACTTCTACTACTTCTACTTCTGTCGTGGCTCTCCTACATGAGTAGTAGTTCTTCTATGCTCACCTGTTGTGTGAGCCGAAAGGAGCAGAAAGTGCTGCTGGACATGAGACAACCAGCCCATTTCTAGCACAGGAGTCGGTTATCAGAGAGCTGGAGGCCTGCTAGTGAGGTGCTCCAAGCCTTCAGATTTTGCCCCAAAACAGTGCACTCGCTGTTTCTTCCTCGGCTGCCTAATTCTTCACTGCTTCCTGTTCCATCTGGCTAGAATAGGGCCAGATGCACAAACATTTTGCTGGTTGATCACCACCTTCCCCCGTGATTATGATTTGAGTTTGGAGGGAATTATGAGAGATCAGTGTATCTAAGATTCCGCCACTCTGTCATTTCAGCCATGTTCAGACAATGCTTCATCAGTTGCCAGTCATGTCATATCAGGAAGTATTTCAGATCATAAGGACAGAAACCTACTGTGGAGTCATAATGAAATACACCAGCTAAGATTCTGGTTTAATGGGGAATCAGTATAAGGCTCACGTTCTACAATGCCATGTTTAAAACAAAATGCAGGTTCTCTGGCAGATCCCTTGGCTCTGGGAGAGTAAATTATGGGTGGACCCGAGTGCTATAATTTTTTCTCTCTGTAGACTGTTCATCCTTTTTTGTATTGTATAGCAACCACTGCAGTGGTAGCTGCATAAGTATTCTTCATGCTCTATTCTCATCTACTTCAATGCCTAAAGGAAGAATTTTATTGAAAAACCTAAAAACCCCCAGAAGCAAAAAGAAAACAAGCCCACAAACAAAACCAAAAACAAACAAACCAAAACAAACCAAAACAAACAAAAAACCCCCACAAAACCAAAAACAAACAAACCAAACCAACCAAACAAAAAAACCAAACCCAAAAGCAAACCCACAAAAGCCACAACCACAAAACAGTTTAGGCACCTGTAGAATATACAAAATGTGTGTACATGTGTGGTGGAGAAATAATTTACTATATCTTTATTTGTGGTTCTCTGAGCAGTTCAAAAGCTGAAAGGACAAGGAAGACAGCCTGTGGTTTGCAGGATTTTTGTTTGTTTAGGGTTTTTTGTTTCGGTTTCTGTGGAAATATCCCTTTTGAAGAAGTCTCCACAAGTGTTTTAGAGAAGCCTTGGTTTGATTTCTCTGTGTTATTTCATATTTGAACAAGACGGCTATGACATTTCTTTCTGTAGGTCCCTTTGGAATTAAGAGAGGTTTCACAGTTAGAGGCTACGTAGCTCGCTTAAATGAACACTGAAGAAACTACTGGTTCTGAGGAGAACTCAGTGAAACATGTAGGACTCCTTTTGTTTACTTCAATGGTCTGTGGACTGGAAACTTGCTGAAGATATACTATGAAGGGAGGTAAAACTTCTTAGGAGTCCTGTGGCCTTCATGACATGTCCTACTGTGCTAGTAATGAAAGGCAAAGGTTTCTTATTTGCATGCACTAGTCTGATAGCCACATAGAAGCTCTACAGGTATTTAGGCATATATAAGGAGAATCTGCCTGAAAATCTATTCAGGTAGGGTGTGGGATGTTCCACTGTTACTTAGGAAAATAGTTAAAGTTGTTAAATGCCTCTGTTGCTTATTAGCTACTGTATGCTTTAGGCTTCTAGATAATTCCAGTAGAGCAGAGTTCTGTTGCCCACCTATCTTTTGCTGATAATATTGCAGAGCAAACTCTTGGGGGCCCTCCTGACTCGGGTTTTGTAACCCTTTTTTGGACCAGGAGCTGGCAGAGCAGAGCTTTCCCTTTCATCATGGACCCTCTTTAAGAGACAGCATTGAATACAGCATATGGGCCTGATCCTTTTTTTTTTTCCCCTTCCCAGTGCTGGACTGAGCTGCTATGGTAAAGTTTTAGTTTAAAATTATGTTTTGTCATTTGAAAGAGTAGAATAGGCATGTGGAAGTCTATTGAAGAGCTTGGAAATAATGATACCAGCCAGCCATCTTTAAGCTTTTAGTGTATAGTAATCCTGTTCCACATGTGGTTGGAGGGGTCACAGTCCCAAGTTAGTGCTGCGGTGTGGCCTGCATAAAACCAAATGCTGAGAAGGAGAGGATCAGCCTTGGATCTCAGTATCCCTTGAAAGGGAGGAGTTGGGGATGGAGTGGAATCAAGTGGGATGGAGTAGGGGAGAGATCTACAAAATGTAACACCAATTTTATTGCTGTGATTGAGAGACTTCCCTGGAACATTGCCCATGCAGGCATAATCAGTCTGTGCTCTGAGTTACAAACGAAACTGTAGAGCTGACCCGATTGATTCTATTTTTATTTTACTTTTGTAACTGTAGAGACGGCCTAATAAACAAAATGAAACGTGTAAGGAAAGCTAATACAACAAATTATTTTTCTTTGTGTTTTCCTTTACTGATGAATTTTCAGTCGTTTGATGGCATAGCTAACTCTTCACCATACCTTTGCTTTCTTATTGTTTGTTGATAGGCTAAATTGCATCTTTTTCAGTGGTGCTTTTGCTGAGCCTCATTAGTTCATAACCTAGCTTGTGCATCATATACTCTACAATGAGCTGGTGAGAGAACAGCGCCCGTTCTCTGTCTTCACTGTTGTGTTTCTGCTGCCGACTGTGCACTCTCTTCCCTGCCTTCCTGCAGCCACCCACAGCACCAGAAAGCAAAACTTGCCAAGTTTCTCAGCATGAACTCTCTGCTCTTCTCTTCCACAAAAGAGTTTGAGCTGAGGTTGGCTTTGCTGCTGGCTGTCATCATTAGCAGCTGTGTCCTGCTTTTAAAGTTCCATTTGTGGACATGCACACTTTGTCTGCTGAGAAATTATTCAGTGTGAGGAGTTCCATTGAATTCACCTGGTGACGCTTACCTGAGGGAGAGACGAGTGCACTAGCCCTGAGCAGCAGGAGTACGTGCCAGGCATTGATGGATCCAGTTCTAGGTAAACTTTAGTTTCTTAAGCAAATTGGGCTTCAGTGTCCCTGGGTCTCCTCCCTTTGTCCTTTCCTCAACTTTTCTCCCCCTGACTTTTGGACTCTGGCTAAATTTAGCCAAAGTTTAAAAAGGGAAAGAAAGTTTAAAATAAAGTTAGTTTCATTAGCTTCCATTGCAATGCTGGTGGAAGAGAAAGACTCAAATTAACTCCCTGGCAGACTTCAACCATGTGCTGTTGTATTTGAGAGCATCCAGATGGCTGGTCCTCCCATGTTCAGGCCAGTCAGTCAATGCATACCTAACTCCAGAGTAGGCACAACACATATCATCTCTTGCATGTAAGGGGAGTTGATGTTACTGTGGCGGTGAGGAAGGTTTAAAGGATGAAGGACACAAATTGACAGAAAATTAACCTTCCCTAGTTCATGGGACAATTTGTGCAGTTAGAAATTTGAAAAAAAAAAATCTTACCTTGTATAAGCAACTGCTGTGTATTAGCAAATATAATTTACCCCCTGGAGTGATGCAGCTTATCTTCTTTTACCTCAATGTTATGGACTCTCCATGGGTATTACCCATTTTGTGTTGATCTGCCAGAGTAGGAGCAGCTAGCTTGCAGGCTCCTTGGTTGTGAGAGTTTGCAGATAGGGTTCTGTGGGAAGCATCTTCTATATTTCTTGTGTAAGAGAGGAGATTAGGGAATTTTATCTCTCATTTCAGAGCCCATACTACAGCTTTCCTGTATTCTGATGCAACTAATAACAGCCTGACTTGTTTTCTTACATTTCTTAATCTTCTTATTTTTGTAATAAATGTGTGATTAAGTAACTGTATGATATACTGCCTCTTCCAGAATCTTCCTGAAACAGGTTTAGTTTGAAGTGTTACAGAAACAACTTCTGTCCAAACACAGCGAGAATGGTAGTGGATATGGAAAGTCTCATGATATTTGGCAGTCAGGTGATACTGCAGGAATTCACATATGTGACTTGAATTTAGACAATTGAATATTTTCAGTTGCTAGCATTTTTTACTATTTTTGAAAAAATCTGTTGTGCTATTTGGATCATTTTAACCAATGAAAAAATGAGGTAACATATGATTTTTGTCTGTATACAAAACTATCTTGAAGAAGCATTGTCAGTTCTGCATGCCAGGTTAACAAAAATCTTTGCTTTTAGCAGGAAATATCATTTAACAACATTATCCATCTTAATCAATTCTAGTTACTCTCCAGCATTTATAATGCGTTTATATTATACCTGAAATATCTTATTACAGCTTATTGTATCTTATTAAATTCTATAATACAGTAAACATTACATGCTTATTTTGAACAGTGACTCAAATATTTGCTGTCAGTGGGCTCCTGGGGTATCCTTCTGTTTTCCATGTTTCCTGCAGCCCTCATCATCAGTATCAGAGGCAGTTATCAGACCTGAGAAGGTTCATAGGGGCAAGGATTAAATTATCCCTGAGTTGCAGAAAGTGAAGTGAAGAGTTCCCAATGGCTGGTCAGCATCATGCTTGTCCACACAGTGCTAGGACTTCATAGAGTACATGCATTAAGTCGCAGATATCCAGGCTTGATGTTAAAGGTCAAATAAATAATCTGTGTTATTAAAGGATGAGCATAAGCTTAAATAGAGTCCTTTTGCCAAATGTATCATTAAAGCCTTTAAGCAAGCAGAACTCAAGGGACAATGATAGAAGGTGTTACAGAGATGGTGTCCTGTCTCTGTGAATTATTTTCAGCCTGTGGGCTGCTCACAGAGAGCACAGGATTGTCTTGGTTCATATCGGCTGTTCCCAGTGGAGCGACTGGGCCAGGGAAGTTCCCTTTTGTGTCCTATTCCTGATTTGGTTTTAAAATATCTGGAAGGACTTCATAGCCTTGTATGAACAAGTACAATTCTCAGGCAGAAAACATTTGTGAATAGCAAAGGGCAGGCTGAGGTGAATAACATCCTCCTGTTTGATAGCCAGGTAGGCACTGGAAGCAGCCCTGTGGCTACAGGGGTCAAGGGGTCACTGATTGCCCCATGGAAACAAAGGAGCAGAAATTGTGAGCTGAGGGGCAAAGGCTCCAACCAAAGGCAGCATGTACTACAAATGTTTTTTAAAACAACTAAAACTCTAAATGTTTCACATAGCTTGTCCTGCACCTCAGGCCTGCCCTCAGTGTTTGGGGAGTGTGTGTAATACATATGGGATATATTAAAGATGTATTTTAAGCTTGGTATTTGGTCCTGGTGCTGCCTGGGAGCTGTGTCCCACCCATGCTCACTGTAGCTGTGGTTCTGTTCTTTACCAGCATGGTGTAAAGCCACAAAGGGACATTTCATAACGCTATTAGTGAGACTGATTGAAGACTTTTTGCTTGACTCCTTTCTTGTTTTTGTTGCTGCTGACTGCTTATAAACTTAATAAGAAACTGAGGACACTTGCAAGCCACTCTGGTGAAATGCAGCCATAAACAGCTCTGCCTATGAAGCTGGTTAGAGGGTATTCCTTCAAAAAGTGCTCCTAGAGATGTGGTGCTTCTGTTACTCTTTGTGATTCCCGCAGAGAATGTGTGCTGCAGTTGATGTGAGGCACTTGAAAGTTTACCCCAAGGGTGAGGCTCCTGCCTTTCGTGTAGGCTGTATTTACCACCCTGGATATGTCCAGCAGGAGAAGAAAAAACAGAGGCTGCTGAGAAAGTCCTGTGGCCATCACAGCATTTCTGAAACTCTGATCTGACCCAGCATCTTTGTTTTGCATGGACTGTCCAAGAAATAATGACTAATCAGTGATCAATGCTTGTTCATCATTTCCTTTCAGATACTTTGAGGTTAAACAGAACACTGTGATTTGAAATTCATGCAGGAACCAGAAGCCATGTTGTCATACAATCCTTCTGTTGGCTTCTTAGCTGCAAACAGGCCCGGCTGCCAACAGTTTCTACCAGATCGAGGTTTCCCCAGTTTTCCTTTCAAGTGTAAATTGCACACTGGTCAAATTGGGTGAAACATGCACTTCTTTCTTGTGTCCCAGCCTTTCAGCTTAAATCACTCCTGCTTGGCAAGAAGTCTGAGCCACAGATTATTGCACTTGTTAGACTGCAGCGCTGGAATTGTGCAAAGTTACCATATGATTGACAGTCATGAAAATGTATCCCGCAGCACTAAAGCAGTCTCTCCACTTTTCTTGGCAGACTATTGATTTCAGCTGTGCTTTTCTTAAAAGATACAGAATTTCTTGAAGATGCAGAAACTGATCGTGGTTGGTCCTTAAAGCAGTGTCTCTCTGCACGTTCTCCTGAGTCACAGGTACAGCTTTCTTGCAGAGCCAGAGGGAGGGCCAGCATTGCCACCTTCTTTGTGCATCATCTGCTGGCAGCGTGGCGTTTTGAGGGGAAATGTTACTCATACAGAGTATGAAGTACATAGAGAATAATCTCTTAGTATGCTGTAATACTGATGTTTTCAGATTTGAAATATTAAGTGATCAGAGTTCACTGCTGTGAAATTCCTTAATTAAAAACAAATCTGCTGTGTTTATAAAATGTCTAAATGCACTGTTATGGTTAGAAGAACACACAAGAGAAGGCTTTGTTGAAATGTAAACACTTTGTGAATTATTACCGCAGTGTGCTGTCTGAACGCACTCATCTAATGACACAGTGCTCAACATTCAAGTGAATATAATTGTAGCGAAGGACTATTAGGCTCAGATTCAGGGTTTAGGCTCCTAACTTTCCACTGAAACAGTTTATTGAATCCAGACCCTCTGTTAACTCTTGGGGTTTTTTTTTGTTTTTGTTTTTAGTTCTGTGAGCTTATTTCTTTTTAGAGTACTTCCTTACAGTAATGGAAAATAGTAACTTACTCTTTTGAATGTCATTGTGCAAGATTCATTTGCTGAGAGGGTCATGTTTGTAAATGAGATCTTCAGCACTGTCTTTAACACTGGAAGAAGAATAGGCTCTGCCAGAACAATAGGAAAGGTTGTGGGAATCGGAGGAAAATGGGTCCCTCTAAGGATAAATAAAAGGACCTGGTGTATTTAGGTCAGAATATGAGCTTAAACCAGCTTTGTTACTTGCCTGCAGCCAGTGCAAAGCGCAGAGGGGCTGTTGTAGTGTGTTCATAGGTGCAGGGAGGGCAGAAGAGACTGTTTGAGAGGTTGTAGATGCAAACACCACTGGACTCCTCCAAAACCTCATCATTGGCTTTTGGATGTCCCAAATGATAAAGGGTAGACTTCTCTGGTATGTCTATGAGGGACAGGTGCTGAGGTAAATGATTCTTCTGAAACTAGAGCTCCCAAGTAATGGCAACACAGCAGGCACGTAGCTTAGACAGGGTAGTGGTGGTATCTGCAGATTGAACAGTTCAATCACGAAAATCCTTGCAAACGACCTTAAATCTCACCACAGTGAACAGCTCCACATCAGAATGTCTTTAGAGTGAATTGTGGAAAGTTTGTATGGATTTCAGAAGGAGAATAAGCTTGGCTTTGTATTCAGAATGTGCCTGCTGTAATTTGTAATTGAGTCATCTGTGGCAAAGATTTAGCACTTGTGGGCATAACAGTGTTAATGTTAAGCCCACAAACTTGATTTTATTTGGGATTTTGAAGAATTTACTACAGGCAGGCATGGTAACAGGAAATGTGAACCAGCCATCTGAAAACCATGCTGATGGGAGCTTCTGTATTATAGTCTATGGTTAGAGTATATGCTCAGCTTTGGGACTCACAGGAGATTAGGTCAGTAAGCGATTTGTTTTTTCTAAAGTTACCAAGTGTACTTTTTTGCTGATTTGAACTAACGAAAACATCCAGAGTCCTGTAAACTGCCGAGTTGATGTGGATCTTGCAGGAATCATCCCCAAACCTAAAATATTGCATGTAAAGTGTGCAGATGGTCTTAAAAGAAGACAGTGGTCTCTGCCCAGTCTTTTTCTGAGTATAGTTCTACCATTAAGAAGACCAGGGATAAATAGTTTATCCTATTGAAGTGAGCTATGTTACAGACAGCCAAGGCTTGGTGAGGCGAGGATGCTGCAGTAGCACAAAGCAGCGGCGTTTTTGGGGCTCCAGCATCCAGCGCTGAACACCAGAGGGCACAAACTCTCTAGCCGTCCCCGCTTCTCTCCAAGCTCTGCGAATGCCAACATTTAAGTCCATCTAAAAGCAGGCTTAGAAAAGCAAAAATGAAGCTGCACTGGGAAAGCAAAGGGAATGTCAATGCGCTGACAGCTTCAGAGTGCGGATGAAAGTCTGGCATGTGCCCGATGCGTACAGCTGTATTACAAGAGCTTGTGTCGAGGACTGTTGTATGATGCACACATGTACGGGTTTATTTTTAAATGCAAGGAGACATGTTAACAGTGTGTTGCTACAACATACATGGATTAAACAGCTCATTCTGAACTAGTGACAAGCCAAGTTACTTTGCAGAAAATGCATTTATTTTTGTAGGTTGTGTTTTGTATAGAAAGGTCATTTAAGAAACAAGATA
The DNA here is from genome assembly GCF_037038585.1 of Patagioenas fasciata. Lineage (NCBI taxonomy): Eukaryota > Metazoa > Chordata > Aves > Columbiformes > Columbidae > Patagioenas > Patagioenas fasciata. The sequence continues at coordinate 52,577,145 of NC_092522.1, forward strand.
GGACAATTTGGAACAATTTACCCACCTGACTGCTTGGTTCTCTTTACATGTCAGGCTGGGCACTTCTGTTGTCATGGACTCAGTTGTACAGAGTCACAGGGGAAAATTATTGGTACTAAATCTAAAGACTTGTCTAAGCCATGAATAAAATTATTGCTACTTTTGCCTCTCCTAGCTGTGAATTTAGTGAGAATTTGCAAGTGTTTGCATGTGAGTTTTCAACACATATTTAAAGTGAGCCATTAGACAGACTGTGGTCTTAGAGCCAGGAGCTTGGGACCCTCCAGGCCTCAAAGCAAGTGTTATCTGTCCCTTTGTCAACTTTCTGCTGTAGGAAAGTACAGTAATGCTTCTTTTGAGCTGTATGAAGCTGTCAGCTTTACAATGTGAGAATTAAATCTGGAAGAAATAGACTTGCAAGCTGACTGCAATTTATCATGTGATACAATCTCAGTGTATTTTATTTTAAATTTGAGTCTAAAACGGGTGAATAAAGCTGTAATCATCCTGTCAGCACATGTAGCTACTTTCAAAATTAGAGAGTGATCAGTCTAACTGAGTAAAATTTGGATGTAATTTCAGGAATGCCATTAATCTTCTGATTACTGATAAGTGAGGCTGGTCCAGTGGTCCCAAAGTGTATCTGTGATTCAAGAGACCCAGGTTTAGTCCCCAGGTGTGCCACTGGCTTCCTATCACACATTAATCTTATGGTGCTTCAGGTCTAAGGCCCTGAGAGAGGACTAACTCTCTCAGGAACTTGGGCAGAATTCAGGATACCCAAACATATCCTAAAAGTGTTATTCAGGGTGCTTATCCTCAGCATGGCTCTTTCAAGAGGAGGTGAAGTCAGTCTGAGCAAGCTCATTTAGGTACGAGGGAAATGCTTTACTTCTTTACCTATAACAGCTTTTTGTGTTGCCTTGGCTGGGTGTATTAAGTTCGTTCAGGAAAACCTGAACTGCTCTGGCCAGATGAGACCCCTTGTTTGAGCATGTGGTGAGGCTGGTGTGTAGAGGGTGCATCAGAGAGTGCCTTTGCTCACATCATCCACAACTGGTTGTTGGAGTTGATTTTAGTTTAGTTTTGGTTTTTTTTATCCCCTGGCAATCACTTGCATTTAGGGTGCTATAGGCCAGAGGCTGCATGTCAGCTTCTGTGGAGGCTGTGATTAGCTCAGTGTATCACGGCAGGCTGCTGGCAGATGACAGCAGATTGGAAACTAGAAATGGAGCTGCCTGCAGCTGCTAACCTCCCAGCCAGAGTGACAAAAGGCATGTTTTCCTCTCTGGCAGGTGGTGGTCATAGCAGGAGTGCTTCTGCCTTGTGGTCTTGGTCTTTTCCAGTTGGACCATTCCAGCTGTGCAAAAACTCCTGCTCTCCCTGTGGGATGTGATGACACAGTAGCAGCGGCAGCGAAGGCTTCAGGCCAGCCCTGCTCTGGGGAGGGAGGCAGCTGGGGCTCTTGTCTGGTTGTCTTAGGCCAGCAGAAGACTTTTCACTACAGGGGGACACAGTGTTGTCCCTGAGGAGCAGCTCCTCAGCAGAAATGCCCTTGCAAGATGGCTCTGAACCAAAAATGCCAGTCCCAGGTGAGGAACCCAGGTGGCAAGAGTGGCAGGTGTGTGCCATGAGTGACAGGGATGGTGAGAAATGCCATAAGGGCTCCCTTGGTGGTAGCACCCACCTTATGCTGGTTAATATACTTTCCTTGGGGAGTCTGAGCTCTGTCACACCCATTGTTGCTGGGCCTTCCTCTACTCCCTTTTTGCTTCCAGTTCAATATTTTAATTTTTTTAAGCAACACTGTTATTGAATCTAGTGATTTGCCAGGTCTTCCAGCTCTTTTTGAAGAAGTGCCTCAGAGTGGGATGATTTGGACAGTGCAAGGAGAGACTGGAGCATGTTGGTTCAGCTGCAAAGAGTTATTTGCACTACGCCTGCCTCCAGCCTATGCAAATAGCAGGAGAAACGATTCCTCGTTTCCATACAACCTGACTCCATTCATGTATAACTGTGTGCACCTGTGCATTTATGGAACATAAACAGACTCTGCAGCAGAATGGAAAATCTACAGAGAAGCACAAAAGTACCTGTTCTGAGACTGCAAACAAACCCAGGAGAACATAGCATTTGAGCAAGCTGAAGAAATAAATTTGGAGTGTGTTACTAGACATTTTGCAGGCCTATTTTTAAAAAGGAGGAAAAAAAGAAACTCCCTTAGAAAGAGTTGTCTTTTATCTCTGTGGCTTTTTAAGTAGTGTCTCTTTGCTTTTAAAGCAGCTAAGATCCCTGTGCATCAGATAGTTAAAAAAATCTTGTGTAAGATCAGGAAAGTGACAGTAAGAAGTGTCTTTCCCTGAATTAAGTCATTCTTTTACGAGTATATTTAGCAAGGAGGTAATGGACAGAGAGATGCATTTAACACTGATGTTATTAATCAGCAATGCATCTCTGAATTTTAATGAGTTCTTCCTAAGCCTTAAAGAGCCTCCTGTTTTGTTCCATTCGAGTGTCCTGCCCTTTTTCTGTTCCAGCTCTGTTGCATGCATTGAAGACCACTCCTTGCTATTAAAAGCTCCTGGGAAGTTTGTCTACGTGAGCCTATGGAACTCTATCCACACTACTTCAGGTTAGGACAGTGATGTAAGTTTCTAAATGTCATGTTTAGGGTTTCAATGCTGCTCCTTTTAAGCAGTTTAAAAATCAGATATCTGCCATTTCATACTTGTTGGTTTAAGGAAACCCATAAGAGATTTCTATTTTGTCCCTATATCTCTGACCTTCTTTGCTGTCAGTTAGTAGCCACCATTAGTCCAGCAAAAGCAGTGACTCCAAAATAGATGGGTCAGACACTTGATTTCTTATACATGCTTAATTAGGTGCATGTTATTAGGAATAACAGTGGTGGTGCTCTAACCAATAGTAGTGCAATTTGTCAATAAACTTAAGCTTTTACTGAAAGAAAGGACTTGCAGGTAGTGTTCTATCAAAATTAAGTGTTGGTTTTCTATAATGTGTCTGTAATCTCGGTGAAAATCAACTAAATCCCTTAATGTCTGCAGCCATTCTAAATAAAGACCTAATCTTCTGTGAGATATATAATACTCTTATTTTACTGTACATCAGCATTTTAGATGTGGCTGCATTCACTAGGATGCTTCTAGGTTTGCAAGGAGATCAAAGTTTCAGTTATTCTGTAAAAGCAGCGAGTATTCTGGTAGGGGGAATTTAACAATATTTTTTCATCTGTTTTTTTGGCTTCTTGCCAAAGAGTAGTGCCACTAGGGCACTCACTGCAGTTTATATGATTTTCATTGACTTCAGAGGACATTGAATCAGGCCTTATAAGCACAATTTCCTCATTGTTAGCAGCTGTTCATTGCTTAGCATTACTTGAGCCACTATTCAGCTGGCCATCTGTGATCTGGGATTTCTCAGGCTGCAAGAAAATCGTTAGCTGTTCGTTTTGGCAGGAGAATATTGTAACTTATCTTAGGGATGTATTTGTACAAGGAGTAATAATGTTTTTCCCCAATAGCTATTGCTTGTCACTTGCCCATCTGTGGTTCTAACACACAAATGTTAAATAATAAATACAGTAACAGAACCATCCAAAGGCATGTTTTTTCACCAGGTTGCTAACAAGTCTGTTAGGAAGAGGCAGTCCATATTATCAGTATACATAATTGGTCATTGATCTCTGACACCAGTCAGTCCATGGATAGCCTGGTGAAAGTTTACAAAATGACAAAAACGGGCACCTGTCCTTCAGAGCTTGGGTGGCGAGTTAGGACACCAAACCATGACTGAGAGTCTTGCATGCAACTGGATTAAAGGATATAAGAGAAGACTTGAAAGTACATGACATTAAGAGTTTGTGTGGCTGAGAACAGCCATTTAGCATTTCTGCTAAACTGTTGAGTGTTATCCTGTATGACTAGATAAACCCAAGATAAACCCATGCCTATATTCTATGTCTTGCAGGAACCATTTGCAAATTCCTGATGACAAATGTTTTCTTTAAAATGGAACCCCATTTTTTAAGAAGGTGAGGGTCAGAAAGAAGGAATGAAGGATCATTTATGTAAGTCTACCCATGTCAAAGAAAAGATAACTCAAGATCATAAGTGATATATGTGGAGAGTTTACTAGAAGGGACATGATATTTTTTGTTTAGAAATATGTTACTCATATTTATAATAATTCCTGAGCTAAAAACTGCTTCTCATTTTGCTTATGTGGTAAAGTAAGTGACAGGAACCCTAAGTTGGGCTTCTGATGAGTAGCCATGTGTCTTTTATGTACCTTAAGTCACGGTCTTGATACGTACTGGAGATGCACATCTCTGACATTGAATGGGAAAAATCTCAACTTTCTTTAGTGTCTGAATTGAGCTTCTTTCAATGTCAGGTTTTCATCTAAAACCAAGGAAATCAATTTCAGTGTTGCTGCTGAAGCTTGACTGCTCATTTATATGAACAAGAACTACAGAAATGAGGTTGGGGGAGAGGGGGGAGGTGGTGGGATTTTCTTATTTTCCTGAAAACCGTATTTTGCTTCACCCAGATGTTCCATTTCTGTTTCCAGCACAAAGCATTATTGCCTGGTGATATGAAAAAATTACAGTATTTCATCAAAGATTCCCAGACTATGGGAATTTACCAAGTTTCATGCAGATTTCAAAAAGAGTTTCCTGGATGCCAAAACAAATGTCTGAGTTCACTGTGCCCTGGGAGGAGAGCCTGCTGAGCTCTCCCGCAGGGGGAGGGAGGGAGGGTCTTTGCACTCTACAAGGATCTTTGTTGACTCTCTGAGTCCGTCAGCAAAGTTTTGGAAAGAGATGATATGCAGGACTGTACCTTGCTCTGGGAACTGCCAGGAGAAGCACAAAGACTCCATCCTATAAACAAGAAATGAGACACAAGGTCTGTCTTTCTCAGCCAGCTCAGCAGCTCGGAGACTGTTCCCTTCATCAGGTGACAGGGAAGGCGGTAAGGGAATATTGATGCATCCTCCAAAGTGTGTATTAGAAGGGGTTTAAAAAATAACAAAATAACAGTTTCCCCCATCATCAGGCTTTGTTGCCAAATTATGAAGTCTGTGTAGTAAGTAAACCTTATGAAAATGTAATAAATCTTCTACATATTTAGCAGATGTTGGTGGATTTATCCACTATAGGAAGTTATACATCAAACTGTACAATTTAGTGCCTGTTTTGTGTACTCTGTGAATCCCAGACATGTTTAATATTTCTCCCTCTGAGGTTTAACAGTGTATAAATAACATTTAACAAACAATCTTTAAATTTAAACAAATGTATTCAGATGTACGATGTCTGCTCAGATCTCATATTTTAAGAACACTTATAATTACCGGACAGGACTGATTAAATCTTTAATTTACATGCATTCAGTCTCCCTCCCAGCAGCATCATTTTCTGTGTCCCAGCTAAGGATGAATTACTTCTGTTACAAACTGTTGTTTCAAAGGTGAGCAATTTTGCAATCCTGCTTTGCAGAGAATTTAAACTTGGCACATGAAGTTCCTAACAAAGAGCCATTTTTTTCCCCTGAAATGTATTCAGATAAATAGTTTATTCTTTACGTTGTTATGGTGGAAAAATAATGCCTCAATGCTTTCATTCTTCTGATTTTTAGGCCTGTAAGTTATGGGATATATACTAGGATCTTAGGGTATTTTTTGACTAGACAAGTAAAAAAAAAAAAAACAAACCTCAAACAAAAAATGCACCTTTATCTCCTCAAATAATTGAGTTATTTTTGGATTAGAAACTTGAAGGCATGCAGCAACTCTTACTTCCTTAGATTTCAGGATAAACTTTTTGATGATGGTAAATGACCATCTGAGAACAAAACAAGGAAGAAATAAGAACCCAGAGGACAAATACAGGCAGTACAGGAAAATGTGGAAAACACATTAGCAGCTATTTAAAAAAAAACCAAAACAACATAAGCAATCAACCAAGGAAGAGAAAATTGCAAATTGCTGTGATCAGCAAACTACTGATGGGCTTTGTATGCTTGGAATGTCCAATATTGGCAGCTTTTCTCCAGTTTACCCTAGTGTTCCTCATAACAAGACTTAGCTGAAGAGCTCCATAGGCTTGAGAAGCTAGTTGTGGTAAGGCACAAGGAGTAAAAAAAGCAGCCTTGCTCTCCTCTGGGCTTTTTGGTTTGGGTTCCCACTCCCTCAGTATGTTTTCTGCTCTTCTGTTATTTTTAATGTTTCCTAGAATGGAGCTCTCACCAATGTGAGCTCTCACCAATTTAAGATTGTTTTTCAGGTTTTTAGGGGTCTCAAACTGCTATAAACCCAGTCCTTACCTTACAACGTATCAATCCTTTTCCTCTTCCAGTGACTTTGAGAGATTTTTGAGTGCACGGCAGCTGTTAATGTTTGTCTTTTTGTAGCATTACTTGGTGTAAGGAAAATGCTCAGAATAAGTGGGGATGAAGTAGGGGTTGATTGACAATTCATCCAAAACCCATTTGAGTTATTGGAGACACCAACACTGGCTTCAGTGAGTGTTAGACAGTGATTTCTTGACTGCAGTCATGTCTGGGGATTTTGCTTTTGCTCACCTCAGAATACAGATGTCTTCTACAGCACTGCTCTAATGTGCATAAAAGGGCATTTTGAGTATCTGTTTCTTATCATTTGTGTTTCTTAATGTGCAGTGGTTTTGATGTGATCATATGAAAAGGGGTTTGTTAGCATTTTGATTAGATTACCTACGGTAAGAATCCATAAATCAAAAAGCAGACATACAGCTCACATACAGTACTCCCAAAAGCACAGATTTATGTTCCTTTTTATAATACAACATACTAGTATCTTTTATTGCTAATGAGGTTGGTAATTGAAGTCTAAACTCATGTGCCCAGAAGGTATCAAGGCAAGTCATACTTCACATATTCTGCTCATTAACGGTGAAGGCAAAATATTTATTACATGTTTAAAACTGCACTTTAGATGCTTAGGAAAATAAGAACTGTTCTCAATTTCATTTCATGTTTTCCACTGCCTGCTTTGCACAGAGCTGCATAGGTGAACAGGAAGAGGAGATTTTTCTAGCCCCCAAACTGCCGGTTCCTTGAGGACAAAACTGAAGGTAATAAATCTCAGTGGATCCCAGCTGACGAAAAGTCCTTTGCCCACATACAGCAGCAAAGTTTTACTAGGTGCTGTACTTTGTCTCTTTTGGTTGAAAACCCCAGAAGAGCTTTCTCAGACTAGTTCTCCAGAGATATGTGAAGCGAGTGGTGGTCTAAATCAGTTTGTGCTTGGATTTGAGAGCATACCAGTATGAATGAAAAAGGTTTGTAGACTTTCACCTTGGGTGGATTGGTCAAGACCCTCCTATTTGTTGTTCTACTGGATTTGTTCAAGGTGAGCTGGTGCTGCTCAAGTTGTTCCCACAGCCAGAATTATTGGAGTGAATTCTGGGATCTCCTGGATTAGTTGTCAAATTAATAAATGGCACAGTGGGAATTCTAAATGTTTTATATAATTGTAAGTGAAACATTCAGTTTTCAATCTATTTAATATTTTTAGCTTTTCCTCTTTTTAAACTTGTCAGTTAAAAAGTTCTGTGTTATAGCAAAACATTGACATGTGCAATAATGTGAAAATAAAACATTTCAGCATTTCTTAAATGATTGATTACAGTTAGAAAACATTAAAATAAAACCTTACATTGTTTAAAGCATTCTTCCTCTTATTTCTGGCCAAACATTTTCATTAGATGTGACCTGAAATGGGAGTGGTTCCATATCTGCCTCCCCCCCCCCCGCCTTTTCCCTGAAAGTGTAGATTTTTGCTAATTTTAGCTGTTTATGGAAAGAAAAGAAAGCCAAATCTGGCTGTACTCTCCACGTTTATAAACTTTGTCTTCACTGTTAAATGAAGATAGGTTTTTCAGGTTTCTCAATGGTGTCTTCTACTCCTCCAATCTTTAGAGGTAAAGGAGAAGTAGGTAGGCAGGGGGAAGCAAAATTAGTTAGGAGAAAAAGTACACGCAGACTAGTCATGTGGGTTTTTTGCTTATTGTGAAAGGGCTGAAGTATTTCACCCCAGTCCTGCCTGGCTTCAGGTGTATCACTGGGTTACCACAGCTGGAAAAGTTATTACACATTAGCCAAACTGTGGACAGTAGTCAACTGACCTGGTAGCTTGGGGCAAGCCTGAGGTGAGACAAATTTGCTTAAGCTGAGGTTTATGCTAATCAGTTTTACCTCCTGTTTGTGGTAAGCATGTTCAGCTGGCATCATTGCATCCCAGTAACTGGAGAGAAGTATCTTCCTGTGGGTGAAACACAGTGCAGCCCGCAGGGATGATGTGAATAAAGTCCACCACAACAACTGCTCGCGTGTTTTGAAATGAACAGAAAGGGTGTGTTTTTCACGTGTGCTTTTTTGTCTCTTATTTCAGCTAAATCTAAGTATAAATCAAGCCCCATTATAGCAGCAGTGAGTAGTGCAAGGGATGTTAAAGAAATATTAATTCATTTTGCAACATCAAGGATGCAAACAGTGTTTGTAGCTGGCGATCACGTTTCTTCTGCTTGTTTGTAGCCTGTCTTGCTGCCTACAGGTCCTAGCTTGAGCCCTAGCAGCTGTAGGAGGTGAAGGGTGGTGCATGAGGCATCTTGATCAGCTCCCAGCTGGCTGCTGCTGTTCTCCCATCCCCCTCCAAATTACCAGGGTTACTGCCTAGCTCAGATTTGCTCAGGGTTATGTCTGCAAGCGTCACCTCTGCGACTGTAACACAGATAAGAATTTACCAACTATCTTGAGAGACATTCCCTGGCCTGAAGTGCTCAGAGGCATGTGACAGCAGGATCCGGGGCTGTGCTACCAGCGAGACAAACAAACACAGTCACGTCCAAGCGGTTGTGTTGCCTCGTCAGACCTGGCAAACTTGATTATATCGTTCAAATAGTCTGTCTTTCTGGACTCTTCAGAGTAGGCTCCTGGCCAGAAGGAATTTTATGCAAAGACTTTCTAAATATTTCTCTGCTCTCTGCTGAGATTGTCCTTGGTAGATGCGAGGGAAGGAGGAAGACTGCATCCCCAAAAGGCAGGTCCTGGACAAAATGAGAGCAGGTGGAAAAAAAACAAAAACAAAAAAACCACCACCAAAACACTAGACTTAACTTTAGATCTGCTACTTTTTCACTAGAAAATGTGAATGTCTCTTTTATGATTGGTGCATCCTTACCTGGAAGCCCATCTGATGGGGCCATTTAAGTAAACTACTTCTGACTGTGAACTGTCACTGGGCTGCGTGCAGAGGGGCTTAAGCTTAAGAGAGCAGCCCTACCTCTGCTGTGATCAGGCTCTTTTCAAGGAGTTTCTGCTAGTTGGCATATCATTTTTTCCTCATCTGTATCTACTAGGGGAAAAGGGAGGACCTGAAGAACTTACAAGATGTCCCTCCTATGATACCAGAAAGGGGGATTATGAAGGATAGCCTGAATGGAGTGTCAGCTCTGGCACACTCCTCCCTTGCTGGAGTGGGTGAACAAGGACCTGTAGGCACCAGGGGAATGGAAACTGTGGACATAAAATCACATACCACAACGATGATTATTTATGCTCAAATACTTGGTCATCTGAACACAGGTAGAAGAGGAGCTAACCAAGAAAAATCTGAGAAAGGCAGTTGGTTTGGCATTGTGGTGTTGCTAGCTGCCTGCTGCTGGGTCTGTGAAGCTAGTGAAACACATGGTAGTCCTTGGATCCAAATGTGGTGGGCTCCAAGGACTCCTTTTATGCAAGGCTGTGGGGCCTTAATCCATTTTTGTGCAGGATTGTTTTTGTTCTTCTGGCTGGTGGTACTACTTCTAAAAATAATAATAAAAAAATGAATACAATAAGTTTGGTGAGTATATTACTGTAATTAAGATTCCCAGTTGGATTTCTTATTTAAGCAGCAGGATGGTTGAGAGATTTAAACTAAGAATTGGGAGATTCTCTCCCAGTCTTGCCCTGTAGAGTGATTCATGCCACAAGCAGGGCCTCTTCAATCAGACCAACAATTCCAGACTCGGGTGCCTAAAGACAGGCACTTGGACTCACATTTAGGCTCCCATATGAATGTTGTTTACCTGCAGAGGTGCGTCTCCCTGGGAAGGGAGAGGGTTTACAGGCATTTGACCTCTCTGGTAAAGGAGCTAAGCTTTAGGCACCCAAGCACCAACTTTACTCTTTGTGGGGGGCACAGTTCACTCATGTGAAAATAGCTGTAATTTGATGTATCACAGGAGAAGAGTGAGGCTGAGCTTCCACAGTTAGTGTTGGAGTGGCATTTTGGAAATAACAAAGCTTTTGGTGCGCATGTGCTTGATGGCAGAGTTCACAGGAGAGGAAGCGTCCATTTATGATGGGGAAATAATGGAGAAGGGAATGAAAGCATAAAAAACAGTTTTGACTTTCCTGACTTAATTGTATGTTTAAATCTCAGCTTTAATAAGGGTCTAAATCTCCATCAATTAATAAAGCTCTCTCCTTTTTCTTTTATTTTTCTCATGCAATATGGGAAATAATGAATAGATAAGTGTGATAAGGGAGGAAGATCCACCAACAGGTTTTGCTGAATTGAGCAATTGAGTGGCATTCCTGTGGAGTGGTTTTACAGTGTCACTTGAACCCCATGGTTAAGCAGTCTCTAGGTAACTGGAGGCAGGTCTGTTTTCCATAATATATTGGCTCAGCCTGGAACTAAAACACATACACACACACATAAAAATCCTCAAACCTTGCTGTATCCATGTCTGGCAACGATAACAGAGCCTGTTTAAAACCTTGTGCTTCTTATCCATGTTGAGTGACTTTTAAATGGCTTGGTACATAAAGAAGAGGTAGATTTGCTTGGCAAGTTGTCCTGGATCACAGTTGCTTCTTGATATAAGGCATTTGCAAGAGAAAATGTATGCTCTGCTATAAGTGCAGAATTCAGAACAAGATGTGAATTTTGTTTGGCTCTGGGACAGAGCTTTGGGGGAAGCGGGCAATGAGGAAAGTGCAGTAGTAATGAACATAAAGCCTTACATGGAAGGAAGAGAAATGAGCCCTGGTATGAGAGGACAGAAAGATGGTGGAAGGCTGACAAAAGCAGATGCAACTTGGGAATTGAGGAGGGAGTTATGGGAGAGAGCGGAGGAGTTAGTGGAGGATACCAGAGGTGTTTATCAAGGAGCAGAATTTGCTGCTCAGTTTGGGGAAGCTACTGTGAAGGGCTGGAGGGAAGTCAGAGATGGCAGTGAAGCACAGAGGAAGCCCAACTAGAAAAAAAACTGAAAACTTTTCGTCAAAACGGTGCCAGTCACTTCTGGTAGTCTTGCTGGTTCGTGAGTGTTGGAGTTCGTGACACTATTTGCAGTGTCTGTATTATCCCTTGGATGCAGCTTTGAGGAGGAAAATGCTGCCAGTCTGAATGACTGTTTATCCTAGACTGGTTGTAGGAGACTGAATATGAGGGAGTTTTCACCACCTTTTGCCGCAACAGCCAGGATGGGGAAGTTAGAGAGAGAAAACTCCTTGGAAAAAAAAAAAAAAGGCATTTTGGACTCTGTTAGAAATGCAAAAGGCACAGGCTATGTATGTGCAGTAGTTAAGAGAAAGGGAAATGCAAGCATGTTTTTCCTTCTAATTCAGTCACTTCTTCACTGTAGGCAGGTTGACTAAATGTTGGATAGCTGCATTTCTAACAAGGAGGGAGCTGACACGGTATCTGTTGTACCATCTGTTTACCAGTTACCAGTGTACTGGGGAGAAGCTTCAGCGAAGAGTGGGAAAGCTTCCAGAGTTCGCAGTTGTGTTTAACTGCTTGAATGCCAGCGACATGAAGTGTCACTTGGTGAGCCCCTGGTGTTCAGAACTAAAACTACTGTGTGTAGCATCTACTTTTCAACTAGCACAACTTTTCTGGTGGGGTGCTTCTCCTTGCACACTGCCAGGGGTGGCAGAGGGAACCTTGGCTCTCCTACACAGACTGTAGTCGGGGCACACTTTCCCTACCCATCTTTCAACTGTGTTGTGCACAGAAACACAGAAAAATCCCACCTCAAGCCTGAGTTCCAGTGATAACCAGAATAAAAGCTGGGGAGGAAAGTTATTTTGCTATGGTTGTGTTGGTCATTTCCTCTGTACAGAAAAAGCCGTGGTCTGCGGAATGCCTTGCTGTGGTAGCAGTGCTGGAATGTGAGTTTATTAACGAACTACTGGTGTGAAATTGCCAAATACATAGTAATTAAAAGCTCAAAAGAAACTAGTGGCAGCAGTTTACCTGATCATTCTGTCCCCTCTGGTTTACAGTTTCACTTTCAGATTGCAACAAGTGAGTTCCCAGTAAGTTCCTGAAATCACATCTGGGACATTTCTACTTTAGTTTCCCCTCTCAGTTTTTTCACCTCCAAAGCTGCCAAAACCTGGTGACTGCAAATGGACTTGAGGGAAAGCTGCAGGCCCTCTCCAGGCTTTGAGATTATACAGCTCTGTTTCAAAGCTTCAGTGCAGAAGTAGGTACAGAGCGTGAATTTCTAAGTAAAAATTGTGACTCCGTAGGAGGAAGAGCAGAATTAGCTTCAAGCTGATAAGGATTTTGAGCCCAGGAAGATGGTACTGCCTACCTTAGCTTTCTGAATACTTAATTTCTTTATTAAGTCAGTGCAGCTCTATTATTTTTGCCTCCATGTCCGAGTGTCAAAACTTGGGCAAATGGTCACAGTTAAACTTGTAGGAAACAGTTTTGATCTCTTGCAGAACTTTTTAGATATGGATAATCCTTATCAATTTCAGGTGTAGTTAGTTTTGCTCTCTTTGAGTAGCATCTTTGTCAGGCTTGAGCCTATGTGTCTTTCACTTCCCAGTAGCCTAGATTTCCCTAATGTTCACTTACCTTGGCCTATAGACATAGATCCACCCTACAGATCAGCTCTGTTCATCCATCAGGTTCACCTGATTTCAGGCACCTTCAGTTCTTCCTCTCATGCATAATGAAACCCACAACAGAGAAGACCCGTCTGTCCTGCAGTACCTTTGGGGAAGACGTGAGCTTGTTCTGTTTGAAAGGTGTGTAGTGGCAGTTAGCGAGCTATTTAGTCCGAGTTAATAGGCATATCTGAGAGGCAGGGAACATGGCTTTTTGCTTGATATTAGAATACTAGACCCAAGCATGGCATCTTGTATCCAGCTCTGGAGCCCTGAGCACAGGAAAGACATGGACCTCTTGGAGAGGGGACAGAGGAGGCCACAAAAATGATCAGAGGGATGGAACACCTCTCCTATGAGGACAGGCTGAGAGACTTGGGTTTGTTCAGCCTGGAGAAGGGAAGCCTCTAGGGAGACCTTGTTGTAGCCTTTCAGTGCTTATAAGGAGCCTATAAGAATGATAGGGATAGACTTTTTAGAAGGGCATGTTACAACATGACAAGGGGTAATTGTTTTAGACTAAAAGAGGGGAGATTCAGGTTAGACATGAGGAAGAAATTGTTTACAATGAAGGTGATAAAGTATTGGAATAGGTTACCCAGAGAGCTGGTAGATGCTCCATTCCTGGAGACATTTAAGGCCAGGCTGGATGGGGCTCTGAGAAACCTGATCTAGTTGAAGATGTCCCCTGCTCATTGCAGGGGCGTTGGACTAGATGACCTTCGAAGGACATCTTAAGACAAAAAGTATATGTGAATAGCTGTTCCTGAGGCTCTGCTGTTCTATGAAGATAATCTTAAGCAGACCTACAACATGCCTTGTTGTCTTTGTTTCTTTTCCTTGAGCAATGGTAACTCCTCTCTGCCCTGAGAGAGGCCCTTCTAAAATCACTGGAGCCCTTTGATCTGAGACGTACATGGTTGTCTTCTGGTACTATCTTAACAGCTCTCAAATGCTTACAGAGAAGAGGGTTTTTTTCATGCTAGTCAGTTTCCATCTTGCTTGTCTCTCCTGAAAGTGCTAGTAAACTAATATCTATCAAGTGAACATCCCCAGGACAACTTTTTTGTGCTTGCTTGTCACAAAAACCACTCATCTTCCAGGTAATCCTAAAACAAAGCACCACATTCACACAAGGAAAGTTCCTGTTCCTTCCTGAGAACAGTAGTAATTACTGGGCTTTGAGGCTCTTGCCTAGAAAGAGCAGGCCAGAGCTCATGGTACCTCTGTTCCCAAGGCACACCATTTTGATGGCTATGCTGTGCTTAGCCACGGAGTTTGTATAGCCAGCTCCTCTGTACCAGTCAGCAAGACAGCCTGCTTTTTTTTTTTAATCTTCTTCCCCTCCCCCCACAAAGTAATGAAAGAAAACTAAAAGAAAAACCTGACTGCAATCCTTACTAAGAGCTGGTTTATTCTGTGCTACATGCCAGTTCTGCAGGGCATGTGGGCTTTGAATGCATCTTCCATCAGCTGTTTGTTTCCCCTTCAAGGAGCACCTGAGTAGTTGGGCTCTGAGGTGGAGGCCTCTGCTCTTGCCAGCCTGGAAAGCCTGCAACCTGTGTTGCAGGCTCTTGGATTTGTTTCCTGGCCTTCCCTGCAATAACCAAGGACTACATGTGTGTGTGGAGAGGCATAGAATTACTCCAGCACCTGGAGCTGCCACATTGCACCCCTCACTGCCCTGCCACTGGAGCGTGCGAGTTGGGAGCTCAGCCACCAGAAACACAGATCACGGCTGTAGCTGTAAAAAAAAAAAATCTCTTCTTTGGCTATGGTCAGATACATATGGGTTGCTCCTTGGTGTACTTATTATGGAGGAGGACAGATTTATTTTCTTCTCTGACAGGCTTTTAAATCTAGACATATTTGATTATAGGAATGGACTGAAACCAATTCTTTGCAGTAGTCTACCTGTCTTCTCTGTGAGTCTGGCTGACTGGGAGGAAGGGAGTCTTTGTGCCTGTGCAGAGGTGGTAAATCAGTTAAGCTATACATATATATTCATGCAATTCAGCATTTAGCACATTGGTGAAGCTGCAGAAATGATCTTTAGGGCTCGCTCTCCGTAGCTGGTCACTTCTACTCCGATTGATCTTACACATGTACCTAAACAAACAAAACAGAAGAGACTCAGCTCCCACCGTCATAGTCCTCTACTGGCTCCTGGCAAATCCCCAGACTTTTGCCTTCCCCATTCCCCAGCTCCCTAAAGCTGCAGGCACCCTGGGGTACCAGTGGCTCTTGAGGAAGCTGTGCCAGTGCCAGCAGAAACATGAGGGGCAACGTTCTGCAGCGGTGAGTCCCTCCCTTGCCTGCTCCATTGCCTTGGTGTATTTTTTTGGCAGGGCCTCCAGAGAGGATGTTTGCGGCCAGGGGAGAGCACCCATGGGGCGGCATGTGCCCGGATGGCAGAGGCAGTAGCAGCATGGAGGCAGCGGCTGTGGGTCTGATGCCAGTCCTGCCTTTCTGTCTTCCCCTCCCCCTGGCTGCTTCACTCCATTACGCCAGGGTGGTTTGATTCATGAGCTTTCTCTCGGCTCAATGCTGAGCTGGGTGACTCAGAGCACGAGCTCCGTGCAGGCTTCGTTAGCGGAGATTAACGTCAGCATGCACCTTTTGTCTGTATGGGGCTCTTCTCCCCTTGACGCCTGCCCTCCCCAAGCTCCCCACCTTGTAGTGGCTTGCAGAGCCAGCATCAATTGACAGACCTACATCTGCATCCTTGTCCCTTCTCTGGTTGCCACCAAATGGGAGCGTTTCCAGAGATGCAGTTCAAGTGCTACCAGCACTGCAGGCTAGACATAAGCTGAAACCTTTCCATTGTGACAGAGACTGCTGCAAACATCAGGGCTGCTGCTATGGATCCATGGATCCTATCTATGGGGAAAGGGGGTTTTGGAAGCTCATCCTGTGTTTGAAAGGGTGGTGGTAGGGCAGCAAAGGTGTCACAATCAGCTAAAGAAAAACCTGCAAGTCACAGCACCTTGCAGTGCAAAAATGCCAGTCAGCAACTTCCAGTCTCCTAGAAGGAGACCCACAGGCACCCAATATATTTCCGTTGGATTGGGTAGAGATGTTTAGCAAGGTGATTGACACTGCTCCAATCCCTCCAGTTTGCTGAAGCTGCTTCTGGGAGTAGAGGAGAAAATTTTTCAATGATGCAGAGGAGGCGAGAGCTTTGGTTTTCTTTTTACCTGTGCAAAGCAGTGAGAGGAAGAAGGTTGTATAGATTTTGGAGCTGGTGAGGGAACAAGAAGTGCGATCTCTGACTCCTGCCTCTGCAGTCACACATAGTTTAATTTTCTAAGTCTGGCCTAGAAAACCTTTCCTGAATGCTGTTGTCACGCTAAGGCACTTTGGGAGTTTCTAGCCAAGGTGTTTCTTGTCTTAATCTAGTCCTGATGAGCAATTCCTTAGCAGAAGTATTGCAGCCTCTTGAGTCCCCATTGGCCGTCTCAGCCATGGGAGGGGTGGGAAGTGTAACTGAAGCTGGAGGCACTTTATCTGCCCCCCAGGGCAGCCATCTAGGGCAACCACTTGGTGCTGTGGAGGAGCAGCAGTAGCAAAATGGTACTTGGTCATTGCTTTCGCTCTCTCTAAATGCTAGTCCAACACTTCCGTAACTGCTGACATTCCTGTCTAAAAAAAAAAAAAAAAGGCAGAAATAGAAAAAATATGTGCTTTTACCAAGTAAAACAAGAAACGGGATACTGCAGGAAGTAGGTGAGACGTAGTCCGTGCTGTGAAGCGTGACCTGTTTTAACAACCAGTGGAGTGAAGTATTACTGCATAGCAATCCAAAAGAATCAAGGCAAGCGGACTGTGAGAGTAATACAGTGCTTCAGCAGCGGGTTTAAAACGCAAAATGAGAGCAAGCAAGAGAGCAGGTCAGTAGGGCTGTGCAGTTGTTGTTCAGAGATGTAAAGTAGCCAGGCCTGCTTACAGTGCATCAGAGGGAAATTTGGACAGAAGTGGAAGAATGAGCAATTGAGGCTAAATATTACACGTCAAAACTGGTTGACAAGCATGAGTTCAGCAAGCTGTTTGACCACTAAGTCAAAGTAAGCACAGTGGGAAATATATGGATATATTGTCATGTGGAGAAATGCAGACCCACAAGCAGCCTTAAAATGAAACACTACTTTTAGGTGGCCTCTAAAAGGAGAAAGACAATAAAGCATACGTAGATAAGAAACAAGAAGAAATTTAGACTTCCGAGAAGGCTTTGGAATCAGCACCAGAATGCTGCAAAATGGCTGCTCGTGCCTTATTTCACATGGCTGCAGTACTCACCGGCGTGCAAACTGGACAGCAGGTTTTTGTGTTTCACAGGGACATTTAGCAAATCACTGACATTATGAGAAGGCTGTATTCATTCTCTAATAGATGGCAAATAAACAGAATAGCTTCTTGAATATTTTGTCCCCTAAATGCAGGGTGAGGTGGTTAAAGTACAAAGATTTCTGGTAAGTGTTTATGTAGCTGTCTGGTTTTGATGCTGTATTTCAGTTGTAGGTGTTCCTTCCTTAGCAGTATCAAATTCTGAAATAGCTAAGAAGTTGCCCTTTCAGTCTGGAAATTGCAAGGGTAGGAAAATGCAGGAAGAATAAATGCACAGAAGCCTGCTATTCCATTTTTGTTTCCATTGAACTTTTCACATCAATTTGCAAACAAATTTCCCAGCATGGTGGCAGTTCTAGCCTGTTCTTCTGAAAAGCAACATGGACGTAATCATGGTGATGAGACACAGCCTGCCTCTGGATTTCCTTGCACCAGTACTTTACCAGCTCCTGTGATTTCTTCTGCAAGACTTCTGATACTTTTCTGAATAACTCCTGAAATCAAGAATTTCCATGAAGTTTTCTGTCCCATTCTTAAAAAAAAAAAAAAAAATATATATATATATATTTTGGAATCTCTTATGTTTATATAGAAACACATGCAAATATGATGTGAATGTGCTCTGAAGCCCCAGCAAACATTTTAAGTAAAAAAAAAAAAAAAAAAAAGCAAAACATTCTAGGGATGCCTGAATGGAGTAAAAGGAGTGAAATGAAAGCTGGTCACATATCTTCAATGCCTTTTTCGTAGCATCATGGGATACCTCAGATGGGAAGGGACTTCAGTAGGTCTCTAGTCCAACTTACTGCTCAAAGCAGAGTCAACCTTCAGATGGGACCAGGCTGCTCAGGGCTCTGTCCAGTGACTGTAGAACCCTTCCGGGCAACCTGTTCCCATGCTAAGACATTGTCTGTCCAGCTATCTTGTTCAAAGGAAGCTTTTTCTTCTGGGGCAGGGGGAAAGGAAGAAAAAAAAAATAGTGTATTTATATGTTCTAATGCAAGTGTGGCAGCCACCCCTGGGAAAACCCTAGGGGAACAACACAATACAAGCAGGTAGCTTTTTTGAGATAAATGACTGGCCATGGCATTGGCAGAACACAGAAACAGACTTGCAGAACCTGATGCTGAGTGCCGGATCTCTGAGCTATAAAACCCTCAGTGTTATGTAGTCTCATGGAGAAATTTGGTATCTGTTACTACAGTTGTAATCAATGGCTTTCAAATATTTTTGACTTTAGACTTGTAAGGATATGCAAGTAGAGCTGTAGATTATATTTGAAGCAGCCCTTCCGGGCCTTGCTTTTGTGGGCCCCTTCAAATTGGCCAGTAGGTCCATGCACCACAATTAAAAACTACTGCTAGGAGTCTTTGGCAGTTTTTATGTATTGCTTTTCCTGATGTGTGATTCATTTATCTGCACACACAGGGAAATATTTGCATTGTCATCCTTCATTGCTAAGGCTAAATGATCAGGATCATACCTTAATCCAATTATTTGCATAAGGCAAACACAAATTTTTCTGATTCCTGTCTCAAGTCAGTATCTTCCATTTCTGCTGCTGCAGCTCTTCAGAAAGACATTCAGAACTGACTTGGAGGCATCAAATGATGGAGAATCCTCCACATCCATTGGTAAGATTTCTGTACTGCAGAACCACCTTTGCTGTGAAAACTTGACTAAGATTGAGTTTTCAATTCTATAACCACAATTGGTCTTCCCAGGATATTTTGCTAATTCCAAATACAGTGATTTTGAAAATTCTAGTGAAAGTGTGCCCTGTGTCCTGATGCCTTGTTTGGCTCTTCAGGAACTTGTTTTGACAAAATGCTGCATGAATTAATGCAAGTATTTCATAACATTAAAATTTAAAATGAATTAGTAATAAATTCCAAACAGTATGTTTATTAAAATGAAACATTTAATTTTCACAAAATGCAAGGAAAATAACTGTAAAATGTTTCAATCTTTAATTTCCTGGTAGGAAAAGCTGCTGCAGTGAGAGAATGAAATGCTGCCAATTCTGTTGTAGATTTTGCCGGGACATGCACAGAAGTGCCAGAAGCTTGGCAGAAGCAGCAGAGAATGCAGTGAAAGGAGTTATTGCTTGTAGAGTTTTGTTTGCTGTGTGGTGGGGTTTGTTTGTTTGTTTTGACTTTTAAGCTAAGACTCTTTTCTCTGGCTTCCCAGTCTTTTTCACTTTATAGTTTACATGTTTTCCTTCTCTCAGACGCTTACTGTATTTTATTCGGAAAGTAAATAAGAACAGGAAGCAAACGTCTGAAAAAAATCTGATTAATAGTGGATGTTAGGCAAAGAAAATTTGGATGATGTGGCATTCTTTAGGAGTATCTTTCCTTAGTAATTATGACAATCAGATGGGCACAGTCAGTCCTAAGACTGGGAATATGCCTAGTAGTAGGAAACACTAGTAGTTCTGTATCAGTACTTGCACTGCCCTTCTCCCCTCTTTGCTCGGTATAAGAAATTTGATCACAGTAAGGTTAATAACAATGTTGATGCTTTCTTCTGGATTTCATACCATGACTGCTTCAACAGTGGTCAGAAAATTGAATTTTTTATCTTTAAAGATCTGATACCTCTGTTTGAAACTTAAATGAAAGCTCAAAGTCAAATTGTGACCAACTGTGCATTGAAATTCAGGACTAAGACAAGAATTCACAAATTTGAAAGTTATTAGAATCTGAGAATTTAACACAGTATAATAATAGAAGCATAATATCATAATATAATATTTAATATAGAGATGGAATTCTGTAATGTGAATTAAGGTTTAGCTCCTTTTCCAAATGCATTAAGCAATACATTTGTAAAATGGCTCACCACTGTGAACAAGTAAGGGTAAATTTTGCAAAAGTTTATCTGTTCAGCTGTTACCCAGACTTCACCAAAAGGTTACAATCTCCAGAGCTGTCTTTTGTAAGTATCGCATTTTAAAACAAACATAAAAGTCTTTGGAAATTCCATTTATGGTGTGATCTTCAGTGTCCTAAACACGTCTGAACCTGTGTAGATTAATAGTTCCCCAGGTACTGAGCTTCTAATGCCTCTGGAGCTGAGAGCTGACAAATGCTTAGGAAGCGTCTTGTAACAGCAGTCTGGTTATGTGCTGTTCATAGGGAATAATTTGTTTTCTCTAAAGAAAGGTACTTTCTCAAGTGATTTATTTAATGGACTGCTGTAAAATAACCAAGAACAAAAATTTTCTCAGTCTGACCTAGTCTCTTCTTGATCAAATTTTTCTTTGCTGTTTGAGAAGAATTAGAAGAAAGTTTTCACAATTATTTTATTAACTATATAACATAGTTATACTTTGGATTCAGATATCTTAAAGTTTTAATCATACATGCATAGAAAGTTTGAAATTATTTGGGCAACTTGTCAGTAAATTTCCCCAAACACTAGGTCACTCTGAAATCAGAACATTTCATTTGATAAATGAGAAAATATGGATGTATATGGCAGTGTATGGCACGAGAGCAGAGGGCAGGCAGGAAATGAAAAAAATGAAAAAAAAGCTTGGGGGTGTCATTTAAAAAAAAAATCCAAACCATCTTGATTTTGAGTCTGAAGCAGATTCAAATAGTAGGCTCAAATAGAGCATATAGCAATCTGCAAAAGGAACTAGAAGTCAGGCTTTTATTTTGAGGGACTGAGAGCATAACTAAATTTTTGCTCTGATGTATAAAAACCTAAACCTCGTTTTTCTTCTTGTCTCTTAATTCTGCTTCCTTATTTCTCTTTTTACCTCATAAACACTAAGTCTTTGTGGTTTTTTGTTTGTGTTTTTTGTTGATTTGTTTGGGGGGTTTGTGCCTTTTTTTTTTTTTTTTGTGCCTTTTTGTTTTCCTGTTTTTACTAGAGACCTACTTGAAGGGTGTGGGCAGTAGAAATCTGCTTGGAAGGGCTGATATGAAGGGGCTGCATTGTTGAAGAAAGGTATATTCAAGTTTGTCAGAGGTATAAAGAGACTGATTAAAGCACTAGTCTTGAGTTTCTAAGGTACAGGGTTTATGTAATCTCATCATGAAAAGAATTCTCAACAGAAACAGACAGAACTAATACATGATAATATTCTTTATTCCATCTTGTTTCTTGGTCATCGAATAGCTCAGTTAAACTCGCTTAATAAAAGTTGTGGGGTATTTTTTGCTTATAATAAAGGTGCTAAAATGGAGAACTGAGAATCCCACCTCATTTTTGCAAATATGTTTAAAAGAAGGACGTTTGGAGATGTGGTATAATCTCATCAGAGTTTATGTGCCAATGACTATGTTTTAGTCGGATTTTATTGTAAAATTGTTGTAATTAGTACAGGGAGTTTTGGCAGCAGGCTGTTTTCCCACATGAAGGAAATATTATTCCTGGTTAGGTAAATATTTATTTTTCCTTCAATTGTTGTATTTGTAAAATAAACACTAAATGTACATTTCTGGCATAAGACTGCTTCTGCAACACAAATCTCCTGTAAGTATGATGTATAGCTGAATATCCCAAAGTTTATTATTAAATCAGCACATAATTAATTTAATCATATCCCAAAATTAATTTAATAGCATGCTTTGGCATAAGGAAATGTGAATTCAGGAGTTTGAAATGCATCTTCTTTTATTTCATTTTGTAAGCCATGAAGAAAAGTTTGCTGGTGTTTTTAGAGTACTATTATAGCCTGAAATATATTTTCCAGGTGACTCTGTTTGAATTGTATTTGTAGAATACAACATTTTGCCTATTTGGATTTCTGTCTCCAAAAATTACTTGTGACTGCATCTGTTGTTTGCAGACATATTCTTCTTTGAAAACCGCTTTGAGCTAGACCTCTGAGTTACTTGAAATACTCCACATGAAGGATATGGGTTGCTGTTATCTTTCTGCTTTCATGGATCTCCATAGCTGCATGTGCACACACAAAAGTAATGTTGATTTTTTTTGCCCACCTTCGGCAGAACTCTGGAAAATAATTGTCCTTTTTCTATGTCGTAAAATTGTGTAATTACTTGGTGTTATCCTCAATGCACATAGCAGGATAAAAATGCTTTTTCAAGACTGCTAGGAGTAGAAAGTTGCTTCTGCCAGTAAAGCAGATCGATTTATTTTGAATATGAACATGTGTAAGGAGAAGATTTAATTTTACACAATATTTTTACACAGTCACCTTCTGGGCCATTGAACAGTAAAAGCTACAAAAATGACTTGGCTGAAAAAGATCAAGTGAAGGAGGCCAATAGATGTTAGCAAAGATCATTTACCTCTCATGTTGCAGTTGAATGCATGAAGTTTCAAAAATGCAGCTTTTGGTTCATAAACCAAATTCTTTCAGTTAGGTCACTACATTAGGAACAGATTTTAAACTAAATGGTCTAAGTAAATACTTTTCTGTTTTCAAGTTAGTACGGTAAAAGGAAATGTAGTTAAAACCATCTACTTTAAAATTTGATGCTTCCTTTCATTTACAAATACTTTCTACAACAGAAATTTGATGTCTTAAACAATTGGATTTATAAAAATCTAGACTTGCTAAGGAATAAAAATTTTCTCTACTTCAGCTTCTAATGATCGTCAGTCTGAGTTAGCTTTTCCAACATTGTCTGTTTCCAGATGATTTTGGTGTCCACTTCCTCCACTAAATCTGACAGTTTAGGCATTATCAATTTTATCTATATCCAAACTGTAAAAAAAGGGACTTATCCTTTTTGTGAGCAGTTTTTATCATTATTGCTAGTAGTTGGTGAAGGCATCAGATTACATAGCTTAGAGTTAATAATCAGTGCATATTTCTTTATATATACATATATATTCCACCTCCCCACCCTCAGCCCAGCCTTCATTAGTTATCTCTTTTATTACACATTTAGATACTCTGAAATTTTTTGCAAAGCCTTGCAGGACATGGGATAATTGGGTTCAGCTGTTGAAATTTTGTCCCTGTGGATGCTGAAGTAAGGAAAACTAAGCAGAAGACCTCACACTGTGGTGATAGGTTTATATGATATGTAGTTTTATGGATTTGGGGGAAACGGTGGGAGACTTCTTCTAAAGTGTGCCTTTGTTTAGCCTCTGTCATGCTGTTTTGTAGTGGGGTCCATGACAGCTCTATAGAGTATTCTTTGGAGGCTCTTTTACCTTGCAGTAAATGTATTGTTGTTATAAATTATTACTAAATTGAGGGAAAAGTACTCTTATTACTTTTTTTTTCTCCTTTTTTTCCTCCTTTTAATGAACATGGCAGATGATGTCCCTTATGCATGAAGAAATCTTAAACACATGACTTAGTGAACACACAGTCCATAGCCATATTGGAGTAAGATTTTACTGAAGGCTTGACTGAGGTTCCCTATGTACTGCTACATTTTTAATTGTTTAAAAATAAATTTAAATTAAATTAAATTTTAAAAACTAGAACTAGCATCTCTGTGGCTAGCTCTATGGCCCTGATTACCAAGTGACACAGACCACCATGTCTGTGTTATATAGTGCCAAGCTCTGAGTCTGACGTGACTGTTGTCCCAAGACATTAGGATTAGTGTCTGAGTGGTGGTTTTGATTATCTCATTTCATGTGACTTCAGGCACTTTGGTTCACATTGGACTCTGATGGTTTTATAGCACAAATCTGGGGTGAGGTATTGCAAGCCCTGGGCTGTAGTATGACGAGGTGCCGGCAGGGCAGAAGTCTGCTAGATAGTGCTGGAGGATTCTGCGGAGCAGAAGAAGCCAAATTTGCTGCAGTCTTGTCCATTCTTCATGCTAAGTATGACCTGGGTGCATGCTATACCCCAAAATGTGCCCAGGCGGTAGGCTAGCTGGCATCGGCCAAAACCCCTCCAAGGAGTATGCCAAGAAGAATTAAAGTGGCATGGGTGATCACTGAGCTGTTTTACCAATAAACTGAATTTGAAAAAAAAAAAAAAAGAAAAAAAGAAGGACGTCTATCTTTCTAGTAATACTTCAGGTTATGGATTTGTAGACCTGAAGTAAATACAATAAAATAGGCTTTTTATTTTTTTTTTCTGTCACTATCATTTTTGCATTTTTAGTGCTTGTTTTCAGCTTTGATTCTGAGAATTCAGAAGATTAAACTTCTCTTTCGCAAAGACATCTGGAATTGTCCAAATTCCTGACACTATAGGGCGACGTTTGTTTCTTTTGATTTTATTGATTTTTTTTTTTTTAAAGCCATAGTTTCTCATACACATTTCTTTTTTGCTCAGCATAAAATAGGACATTTATTTAAACACCTTCACTGTGCCTCTCACATAAGAAAGGTTCCACGTCTCTCCCTTCCCACCCTGCCGAGTGCAATGTTCAGACTGTCTGGTGGCAGTGGTAGCAAGATGTCAGGTTACAGACATGGAAAGTGAGAGGATGGTGTGTGCCACAGAACAGCTGTGTCTCCCTGGCCACTTGCGCTGTCCCCTGGCTTCTGAGCCAACCCATCACCCGGTGGGGACAGATGAGTGCTGGGTGTCCTGGTGACCACGGGTTTGGGCTCAAAGGCCAGCAGAGGCTGCAGCATGTCCCCAGGCACACTCCAACGAGACCGGCTGGTGGCACTTTTCCCAATTAACTGACTGGAAGGCTTATAAAAGGGGTTGTGTTTGGAAGGAGAATTGGAGGCTACCAAATGGGATGGAGCTTTATTTCTTCTGTCATGCTGGGGCAGTGTTCCTAAGGTCCCTCTCAACTTCTGTAGATCACATCAGGACAGCCTAAGAGTCACTCGCTGGCAGAGCAGCCCCACGAAGGCAAGGCGAGCAAGGCATGCTGTAAGCAACTCCACCTCTATTACACTGCATTTCCAAAGCTCCTTAGAGAGGTGCAAATGGATGAAAAATATCTTGGATGCTTTCTGGAATTATAATTCTTCCTTTCTCATTACTCTGTCTAGAAACTAGTGAATTCTTTGGATGTTTCCTGACTTAGAGCAGAGATGGTGATTACAGGGCCATTAAGCTGGAAACTTAAAAGGAAAAATTCTCCCTCCCCAAATGTTTTTCTAATAAGAAAATAAAAATACTGAGAAAAGCTGAAAAAAAAAAAATGCAGCAATTGTTTGCTTACTCAGATGAAATGGGAATTACTGAAATTGTAATATCAAAGGACCTCCGAAGGTCAACTTGTCCAACCCCTGCTCAAGAAGGCCCAATTTGGAAGTTACGTTGTGTGGCTTTGAGTTCTGTGCTCAATTTATTCACAAAATAAGGTGCTATAAATTGATGACTTGTAAATAATCACACATTTTTCTAGTATTGGAATTCTGGTGCATCTGGAGGTTCTTCAGGGCTTTACTGTTATTTGTCAGATTTTGAAAAGTGGGGGAATAATAATGCAGAAAATAGAAAGTATCAAAGGTGTTGATTAGTAAGCAAAAAGAAAGGTTATAGCTGTAGGGTTCAGGAACAGTGTTTTAACAAATAAACACAAATAAATGTGTACATTTCAACACTTGCTATAATGTGGTTAATGCAGCATATTATTTGCTTACAAGATAAAGGTCCAAAAAAAAAAAAAAAGAAGGTAAGGAAGAAAAAAAATATATAAGAAAAGTAACTGCACAATATCAAAACTTTTGAAATGAAATTACTTCATTTGAAATAGGTATCTATTATAGAAAAATTCTGAAAGAGTGACATGTAGAAGTAATACATTTTTTTGAAGTCTAAAAATATATCGCTCTTTGTTATGAAAAAGAATATTTTGTTCTCCTCCAAATGTCTCCTTTCCTTTTTTTTAACCAGATCTTCAGTAAATGTTGTAGGGTAAAATGTTATCCTCCCACAAGTCTGTCAGTTAATATCCCTGTTACTTTCATAGTGCTGACCACTGCGGAGGTCCAAGGTGCTCACCACAGTGAGAGATGGTTGGACATACTCATGAGTTTCTGAGGCAGAAGGTTTGGGCTGCAGCTGTGGGTCTGCTTGGAGTGTTGTCCTCTTTGATCTATGGGCTAGGCTACTCTCTGGTGCAGGCTCTGGCTGGCTCCTTTGAGATCCTAACTGTGAGAAGCCCTGGTCCCAGTGTAGCTCACTTATTTGACTGCAGTGGTCCTGCAAGGGTCTCTTTACTGCTTCTATGGGAGCCTGGAAATTGGAAGCTGCTTTTAGAACCTGAGGCTTCTATAGCTGTTCCAGAGCTGCTTTCTTCATCATCTTAGAAAGGCAGAGGAGGTTTGCAAAAGTGAGGATGGGAAAAGTGGCCAGACACCTCCCTGGATCTGCAGTGTA
The DNA here is from genome assembly GCF_037038585.1 of Patagioenas fasciata. NCBI lineage: Eukaryota > Metazoa > Chordata > Aves > Columbiformes > Columbidae > Patagioenas > Patagioenas fasciata. The sequence continues at coordinate 52,603,689 of NC_092522.1, forward strand.
CCTGCTGCAATAGGAGAAGCTGTCGTTACTACCTGTTTGGATTCTTTTAGCAGGGAGGAATAAGAGTTAATCTCAGTGGACTGTGGAGGAGTAGAAGAACAGAAAGAAAGTTGAGGTCCTTATATACATATACACATATATATATATTAGTAGCAAAAGAGAGAATGCTTGGGCTTGAAAGAGAGGTGCAGTACCCCAGCCACGAACTTCACCTGAGATTTTGATAAATCATAAAATCTCAGCTATCTTGAACCCCATCTGTACAACATGACAAACATACCTGCCTCGCTGAAGCATGGTGTGGGTAAAGCTCATTCACGTGATGGATCCAAGAGTTGATATTGCATTGATGGGTGGATGCAAATCCATGTGAGTAAGAGTTCCATTGCTTTCCAGAATACTAGCTCTATATTCTAAACCTTTGGGAAGGGGAAGAAAAACTACTTGAAGGAATTGCTTTACTGTAAGTGGAAGGTCATTTACTGGATGATGGGAGAAGGTTAAAGAGAAGTAATTTAAACTTGTCATCTTCTTAGGCTTTTCAGCGGATGGCTTTCTTTAAAGTGTTACAAGCACACTCTCCCCTTCTCACAACTCTGAATAGTTGCATAGGACTACAGGAAATAAGGTAAAAGCATTTCTTCCCACAGCAAGGCTTCTGCAGTTACAGTTTCAGATTCTACACAGCCTGTGATTTCTGGAATTTGTTATAAAACCATTGATGCTTTTTTCCTTTTAAATCCCAAGAATCTGTTGTCCATCCCTTGGGAAAGTTTTAGTCAGCGCAAAGCTCAGCATAAGCTGGAGCCCTCTGACTCTTTCTGAGAGCAAGCAAGTTTCCTTTTAGTGAATGCTGGAGCTGTGTACAACTGTACAGCCCTGTGTGAAAGCTGGCTGTTTGGCTGGTAATGCGATACTCGTGTAAGGTTATGCAGTTGCTGGTGCAAGGGAGAAAAACAAGGTCAGCAGCCTCTGCTACTACTGCAGAAGGTCAGGTTTATTTACAGGAATAGCAGAAGGCTTCTTCAGCCTACTTATGTTAACCACCTTTTCACTCCTTTCCTTAGTGAATAGGACTATTTAAAACTTCAACAGAAATCTGCATTCAAAGAAGACAACTAACTTTTTATTGCATAACTTAAAGATATCACTGATCTTTCTCCCTCCCCCACACCGACAGAGCTGTCAAATTTAAAACATTTTCAGCTCACAAGCCTACTCCTTTCAAACCTCATCAAAATTAAATTGAGAACAATTTTAGAGGGAGAAAAACGCTGCAGAGAAACAGCTGCAGCATGCTTGATCCTGCTTTCTTTTGGGGACCCATGAAAATGTGAAAGTTTAGATCTCTGAAAGGTAGTGATTTTTAAAAAGCAAAATTGAGCACAGCTAATTGTGAAATAACACTTTCTTGTTTGGGCTGTTTTCAGCGGTCAGTTGAAGCAGGTAAGCAGATTTGCAAAGGAGGTTGCTTTACTGCTGGCATGGAGCCCTGGAGTCTTCATAGAATGTGTGTCCTGCAGGAAGAGGTCAGTTCGAACAAAAGCTTCAGCCATGGTTACAAAACTGCTGAAAGAGAAATGTTCGGCTATGTTGGTCAATAGGTTGCATATTCATGATTCAGCTCCCTTGCACAACTTCTGAACATCTTAGGACAAGTTTGTAACGTCTCAGGGAGGGGTTCAGAGGAACCTTAGAGACTGAGGAAATGAATGAGGAGGCATGGTGTTGACCTAAGCTAAACTACAAAAGGGAGAAAATTCTGGGCGCCTTGCATCTCAGTATAGGCACCAGCCTGAGGCCTCTCTCCTCCAGCACTAGTCTCTTGCTCGGAATTGCCTTCTAGGGTAGATTTTCCTTTCACATGTACAGCATATGGAGCCTAATAAGAACCCCTCTTACTAAATTAGCTGCTTGTGTTTGTGCAGCAGCAGTTAATCTTTAGCTGGAGAGTTTCAGTTATCCAGTGTCTTGTGGTGATTTTCTGTAGATTGTCTCATCAAGCAGGGCTGTGAAGGGTGCAACCCAGAATGCTCAAGTGGGATGCACTGTAGAGGTGAAAGATTTTATTTTTCAAACTACACCCTCGTTAATTCATAATAAGTACTGTGTGAGTGAAAACACTTCTTTTAAGATCACAGCAGCTTGATTTGGGCTTAGAAGAGGACGGCAGCATGGGTCTGCATGGGGACAGTTAGAAACAGGTGCTTGTTATAAAACAAATCCCTCTTCTGTTAGGCTGTGACACCTCTGAGAGATAATAGTCAGTTTTGGTAGATCTAGTGCTTCTAGGCTTTTGGTGGGTTTTGTTTTTGTTTTGTTAGTTTGTTTTTTGTTGGTTTTGTTTTGTTGTTTGTGGGTTTTTTCTGTTTGTTTGTTTGTTTGTTCCCTGTAGTAGTTACCACTGAATTAACATCTAAGAACCTAAGGCATCTTTATGTGGTTGATATCTACATGAAAACATCGAACTGACAACAGCTGAGTGTATAGCACAGCAATTCTGTAGTTTTCAAAGCCCAAACACTTTTGTTGAGTGGAGGCTTGCCCAAGATGCATTACTAAACATACGCTAGGAGATGACGAACAGTTCTAATTTTTCTTTTACACTTTTCTCTTTCCCCTGTTATTCTACATTCATCTAGATAAGTGGAGAGCCATTGGGATGGGAATGGGGAGTCCTGCACGAAAAGTTTGGCAGCCGATAGTGCGATCATTCATTTCATTACAGGTTACATGTTCAAGGACACTGTCTGCAGCTCAGCAGTGACCTGGAACAAATTCTCCAGAATGAGGGGAAAAGAATGCTGCCTGAATACCTTCCTAATGAGAGCAAAACGGAGGGAACCTGAGATAAATTGAGATTCTGGACTACAAAGCAGGAGAACCAATGGGGAAGGTGAAGCAATGGGAACTTGGCAAGAGGTGGCAGAAATCCTCCCCCTGTGCATTTGCCACACGAAGCTGTTGAAATGTTACTCCCTTTCTAGTGATAATGCAGCAGCCTTTTTAATGATGGTAGCTGCAGATAAAGTGGCAGCCGTAATGAAATATAACCCAGACAATGAACCAGAGAGTGCTCCAGACTTGCTGGAGACTAAGAGAGGAGGGATAAGCACCATAAATGACTGAGAGGATAAGTGGTTTGCTGAAAAGAGCTGAAGGACACCCAGTAATGAAACAGGTAAAAATTCATGGAGCAAAAAGAATGTAAACAATGGGCCCAGAAAAACATTTTAAGAATTTGTTCCTAACAGAACTTCCCAAACTTATGAGAAGTGTTATTAACCAAAGTGTTCCTTGCATCAATTAATTCAGCAATAGTGTAACGTAACACAAGAGTCACCAAAGTATGTTGAAATAATTGGGATTATACCAATCAATGAACATTTCAGGGGAAGAGATGGTGATCTCTTCTGATCAGGTACAAGGCTGATGCTTGTAGACTTCCTGTTGGTCTCATGTCTGCCAGAAGTCTGTCTGACACCTCAGACAAGGTTCTCAGGCCTGTTTCCCATTGCCATCCCAGCAACACCAGAGCTCCTTGCAATTCAGAGTTTTGTTTTCCATACAATGTGCCCATTTTCCATGTCTTCAGATAGGAAACCAGATGCACCATCTGGACGCATAGAAAATTTGTGTTAGGACTGGAAACCGTCTTGAAACTTTAGGATCTTATTTAGGTGCTGCTCTTGGGAACATTTGTGTCTCAGTGATTCTTATTGTGTATAAAATGGAAAGAACATGCTCCAGCTCAGAAAGCGGTAGAGAATTTTACTACATTTATGTGTATATAAAGAAGTAGCAGAACTGAACACGTCATAAAACATTCTGTTCAATTTGCTAAATGCTGCAGTAATTTAAAAATCATCAAGAACCCGGATATAATGTCATAATGCTTTTCCTTTTTATGTGTAGCAAATTGTGGATTTCATTTCAACTATGCCAGGCACCTTGAAATCTTGAAATTTTTATTTATTCTCAGCTATATATTCAATTCATTTTCCTATCCTGAGGAGCTCTGAGGATTGGCAGGGCTTTCAGGCAGGTATGAAATGCAGATGTTTAGTAGTAGTTCCCAGGATTGGGCCCAGATTGAAAGAAAATTAAAGGCAATATATTTTCAATCACAGGTAATATAAGATGACTATTAGAATATTTTCTTTTACAATATGGAATACATTTTGGTATGGTGTGCAATCAAGCTGGGGAACTGGATTAGGGGGTTAAAGTGCAGCATATATGACCTGTGTCTGATTAACTTTGTTGGAAGTTGCTGTGACGTTGAATTTGCCCTTCTGCTCAATCCAAAAACTAGTCATCATTTCCATAGTGTGTAAATGTTCATCTAAATGATGACATTTCATTCCTGCCTTATCCCAGCTCACGTTACTGCTTTGGGAATATCTATTGTAACTCTTATCCTTCCGCACACTGTGCTGTCGTCACCACTGCTGTGGCTAATCCACTACTATTTGGCAAGAAAACTGTTTATCCATTCTGCGTTAGGGCAGATAGCTGAACTATAATAAAAGCCGGAGGAGGAGGAGGCAACCAGCGTAGTATGTTGTGTTTGTTCTGCGGTGCATTAACATGCTGGCTGAGCTAACAAGGAGAAGACGACCAAGTGATTTAGTCACTAGACTAATTTTGTCATGGGATTTGACGACATGCTCCCAGATATGCTACAAGGTTATTGCGATCAGTCTGAAAGCACTAACGAACATATCCAAGTAAATTTCTGAACTATCCTGTGCTTTTTCTACACCTTGGCATGTGGAGAATCACTCACACCCTGATTACTAATGCTGAGCTGCTTGAATCACTGTCTTAAAACATGAATGTTTATGGCTCAGTATCCCCATTTCCCCCCTTTTTTATGTTTGTTCTGGCTGCTAATGGCTCAGATGACAGCCTTTTTTTTTCTACCATGAGCCCCAGTATTGTGTAGGAAGAGAAACAAGCTAAGGGTCTTCCATCTGAGGAACAACTGTAAACACTATTCACCCCACACCCTTCCTTTTTTAGGGTTTAGTTTTGGGGGTTTTTTTGGTCGTTTCGTTGTTTGGTTGATTGGTTGGTTTTGGTTTTCCTCCCTCTTCTCTCACTACAGTTTTTAGAGTTTGTTAGTTTATTCCATTAACTATGTTAGGGAAAAAAAACCAAAACAAAACCAAAAATCAAACCAAACCAAACCAGAAACCAATTGCTGTATACACCCTCAGGAAAAAGAGAGAAAATAAAATCAGCAAGGGAAACTTAATCTTCATCTGTCTCTCCAAAAGCTAAATTAGCAAGTCCAAAAGAATGAACCTAAATCTTGTTATAACTCATATAACAATTCATTACTTCTTTAAATGCATTACTTCCATTTGATTCTCCTTAGCTAAGAGTTACTCACCATAATCTACCTCCTTGAGTCTTTGCTCTGATTAGCAAGAAATAAAAAAGTTTTATCTGAAAATAGCTGTGCCCTTGTTCAATCCTTGTGCACTTTTCAATTATTTGAATGAGTTTTCCCCCTGGACCTAGTAGTGTCTCCCTGTGATGAGACACATTTTCATTCTCTTGTCTTCCAGGTAGCTCCCTGGTGCTGCACTGTATCCCTTCCACCCATGCATTTCTTACTGTTAAACATGGGCAAGCAAAGGGAAGAAAAACAAAACCCTCAAACCACCAAGCCCTTGGATGGTAAAAACACTTTTTCTGAAAATTTAGGAGACAACAGCCCTTGCAAGTTTAATTCTGCCACCATTTCCATGTGCTTGACAGTGACCTCCATGTGAATGAGCACACATGCTGTTTTCCTTTCCCCCTCATGGGATCCCATCCCACCCCATCCCTGGTGGACACTGTCCTGCCGCAGCGCTGCCCACGGGCAGGTCCCCTGGAGCTGCTGGTCAGAGCAGGCAGCCACTGCCTTGCACCTAGGAGGCTCTGAAAGAAGCTGAACAGCAGGAAGAAGCTGCATTTTGGACAGCAGAAGAGCTTTGTTTATGAGTGGTTTATTATTATTATTAATTTTTGGTGGTGTACTTTTTGTTTTGGTTTTGTGTCTTTGCCCTTAGCTCTCCCACGGAAAACTGAAATAATTGTAGTTTGGGGGCAGATACAGTCCTTGTATTTTTTTTCCTGCCTGTTACTGATTGAGAATGATGCAGAGAAACATTCTTAGTCAAAGGGAATGTCTAGAGATCTTACTAAAGACTCTCACAAGCTTTGCTGAGCTTAATGTGGTCAACAGATAGTGATTTACTACTGGTTCTAATATGATCCTTTCTGAATGAATGTTCGTAGTAAGAGCAAGTGACTGTGGCTCTAACGGGAGCTCCTGGCTGGATTCATGTTTCTGTTGCAAGCCATGATGGAGATTTTCCTCCTAAAAGAAGTTTCACCTTTTAAAAATTATTAAAAATGCACAGCAAGCTCAAGATTCAACATTTATTTCATGCGAAATCTCCGGTGCTCATTAACATTAAACACAAATATTAGATTAATCTTGGCCTTCAGAATTTCTCACAACCACAGTATGCTCTCTGAAGTCTTATATTTAATAATATTCTGCTCATTAAATTCAAACACAAACGAGGAATTAATTATTCTGTTCATTCTTTTTTTCTAGTAGCAAATATTTCTTTACTCTGTCACCTTATTTATGGAACTACTTGTTCTCTAACATTTTTCAAACCTCCAATGTATTTTTTAAAAACCCTTGTTGTTAATACTCCTAGCTATTTGTGCTTCATTATTCATTTATGCACTTCAAGTACCATAGTTACATTCCTTTGATTTTTCTTTTTACAAGTAACAATGCTGTAGTTTTATGCTCCTGGTAGTTTTTAGGGCTTCATTTTTACTCGCAATTAAGTTAACCAATTTGTCACTCAGACTTATTGGTTTTGAAATTCTGTGCCTAATTTTGCATAATGGTTCACACTCCCCCTGAGCCACCTTCATCACGTCTTTAGTTTAGCCAAATTTTAACTATTTACCATTACCTCACTAATAAGCTTTGCCAGTTTATTTCACTCTTAATTCTCAGATAATTCAGTTTCTTTTATTCATATTTCTAGCTTAATGTCCTCCAAGAACTGTATTAGATGGCAAATTTTGATTCTCAAACAGTCCCTAACTCTTGTTTTATTTCTGCTGTTTAAAACTTTAAAAAAAACTCTCTTTGACTTTCTGTTGTCTGCAGCTCAGACTGCTGTGAAAGCAGAGCTTCTGCAGGACTTGAAGAAGTGCTCCTTGTGTGATGTTTGAATACTCTGTTCTTCTTAGGCAAATTTAAATTATCTAGGTGCATTATTTCTAGCCTCAGAACAGCCACTTGTCCAGCAGTCTCCACTGAGGCTGCTTCCACCATTTGGCAGTTTCTGCAGAAACATCGGGGCTGATCCACAGTGGCGTAAGATTCTCCCGAGAAGGTGTTGACAATAGTCAAAACCAGCTGAAGATATGCTCAAGACTTTGTCTAGAGTTCAACTCAGTGGCCTGAAACAGGGCCAAGTGCTCCTCCACTCTCTTGTGGTGATTTCCAAAATAGGTTTAGTTTATGTTAAACACGATAGATGAGGGGGTTTTCTTTGCCTGTGACGGACTAAGTAGAATAAGCTTGGACTCTGCCTCACATGTCCTTTTCCTTGTCTTGAAGACTATTCCTCCCCCTCCAACTTGCTGCCTAAAAATATATTGAGGGACTAATCATATTGCTTCTCAGTTTCTTTTCTGCAGAGCTAAACAAGCCAAACTCTCTTTAGCCTCCTTTTGCAAGGTAAGCTTTCCAGTTCTTCTGCTTTGTGTAGCATCATTCTCCTGTTTGACTATTTATTTCTCGCATGTGAACAACCAGAAGTATACACAGCTTTGCAGATGACAAATATGTGTGTCAAGATGTTTCATTAGACACACTGTTAAATCACATTTGCCTCTTCCAGGCTGCTTGATCCATGGTGGCTCACTGTCATCTCTGAATCGATCATTGGATTACACCCCACTGTTTTCCTGTGTTGATTCCAAACAATAAGCTGCTAGTTTTAGGTTCTGAGGGTTTATCACTTTACATACATGTTACTGCATTTCAACCTGTTTCTGAACACTCTAGTTTTTCCTGAATTGTTCTTTAATCACATCGCTATTGGTGAGAATCAGGCCATGCTCTTTTCAGCAGATTTTGTCCTCTTGTCCCTATTTTTTGTGCAAAGTTGTTATAAAAGATGTTGGTGTCAAGATTAAGTCTGACGGAAATCTGCTAGACCTTTTTGCAGCTTGGAGTAAGGTTTTCATAGTATCTGCTTTAGCTATTTTCCCCCTACATAATATTTCTGTATCAGTCTCTATTTTAACAACTTCCCCTCGTGGCATGTCACCAAATGCTTTATTAAAATCTAAATAGATAAGATCTACTCTGTTTCATTTACCCAGAAAATTAACTATTCTCTGAAAGAATAGGCTAATCTGGTACTACCTGCCTTTCATAAATGGTAATGTTATCAAGTTCCATTTTTGTGTGTTTAATTGTATTTTATGTTGGTTTAAAAGATTTTTATACTACTGTGAACAAGGTAATATAATCTTAGTTTAATTTGCAGGGATCTCACATCTTTTTCTTTTTCAAATGAAGATGCTATGCTGCCTGTTTCCCAGTGATGGGGTATCGTCTCTTTCTATAGAGGGAATCCATATAGAAAGAATTTATTGTATTAAAAATGTATTCTCTTGGATTTGTAATTTCTTACATCAAGTGTTTTAGTGTTCCGGGATGGAGATTCCCCAGTCCCTACTTAGAAAACTGAAGCAAGAACACTTAGGTTTCTTTCCATCTCAGACGTGGTGTTTTCTGTTCTTTTTATTTCTATACACAATAGCGGTTTTCAGTTCAGACCTTGATTGCATTTAAGCTTCTCACTTGTCTGTGAAATCGTGTAGGCTATCTGCGTTACCTATTTTAAGCAGGTACAGGCATTATTTCCTAAGGGCAAAAATTAAGACTATAGGTATGGTCATCAGCCTGACTGATGATGACTACAAAACTATCTATATTAGACCTCATGTAATATTTTCCATAGAGTGTGGTAGTAATTGTGAAATTTTGTTGGGTTTATGCTGTTGAAAAACTGATGGACTCTTCATAGTGTTACTTAATGTTTGCCTATGAAGCATATTCAGGTATTGCCGCTAATTCACTGTTGTGCACGTAAACATCAGTGTGTGATTACTTTGATATAATAATAGGTGAGGAAATGAAAACCTTGCAGAAAGATAACTGACTCCCATGTATTTGGGAAGCAGTAAGAATCATTGCTCATTCATTTGCCCACTGAGACTGAACTGTGTTCAGGCCTTTTTCTAGCGGATCTTTAGTCTTTTCATTATTGGTCAAGAATTATGTATTTCCAGTATAACAGAGCTGACAGACATGGGTCTGAATCAAATTGTGATTTCTTTGGCCAGATTCCTTTAAGGTCTTTGAATGTCACCACTCTGACTTTGTTGGGATTATGTATTCAATGAAAGCATAAAGATGATGTGTTCAGTGTTATCTGTATTGCTGAGCAGGCTGTCACCTCTTACGCCAGATGGAGGATTTTTCAGGATGTGTGTTTGCAGTTCCAGATATGAATTAAAATAATCAACTTAGCTGTGCTCTGCAAAGCTTTCCCTTTTGTTGCATAATTTTAACTTTAACCACAGCTGTTAAGACCCTCTGTGATAATAAATATATATAGGTCTATTACAATGGAGGAATTACTACTTTCAGTGGGCTGCCTTTTGCAAGTTAGCTTTTTTTTAATTTAATGTGATCCTTTTGCTGTGACAGTTCAGGACTCTGAGACCCAGCAAGTCTCATGTTAACGTGTACTCTGTGGCTGTCAGCGAGTGCCATTTTCACTTGCAACATCAGCCTCAGAGCCAAGAATGCACGTAAATGATATTTGGATATAACTGTTCTTACTTCTCAATTTGCATGGGACCCCCTGGAATTTCTATAAAGGCCTCTCTTTGATACTGATTACCATTGTGTAAATGTGGTTTATGACTCAGTTTCTGTGGTAATTTTTCAACAATATGTAAACACCTCTGTAATGCACACTGAAGACTGCAGCCCAAACCAGCTTTATTTAACATTTAGGGACTTGAAACATGTTTTACTGTCACTTTCTTTTTGCTTAATGCAGTTATTGTTCAATGAAGTAATTTTTAAAATATGCAATGACCACATTTGAGTCAAATACAAATCGTGTTGGACTTCAAATCCCTAACAAAGGGTAGAAACATCTGCTCTGTGGGTGGGAAGCTGGTGCATAAAGTAATTCTTTCAAGAGTTCAAGTAAGTAGGCAAGATGAATGCACTTAATTTTCAAAGCATTCAGATACAGGAATTTCTCAGGAAGATTACTTCTATGAGGACACCACTGTTTAACTTGCTACAAGGCCTTATATTTTCCTGCACCTTTGTATAGACAGCTTGAAAAATGATAGGATTGATTTCTGTGCTGTCTGTCTAGTCATAAGTATTTATCTCCTGTACAGAAATTTTGTGTGTTGCAAACAGTCCCCTGTTGTTTGGGGGATCCACTTGGGAAGTAGGCTGAAGGCCTTGTGCCTTTTGGCCATTGTCCAGGAGCTTGTAACTACGAAGAGGGATCTTCAAAATCATCTGAGAGTAACACAGTGTGTGATAACATAATTTTGAGTTTTCAGTTGTTAGGACATAAATGACCGGTGTTTGCAATTTTTTTTTCCTGTACAAGTTCTAGAACTAGAAATTACAATTTTCTTAGATGACTCTTCATATCCGTGTAAAATCACCTGACTCACCTGACTCTGAAGAGCTGGGGTTAGAATATAAATATAAAGTTGTTATAACAGCTATTATAAAACTGCAGCACTGACTTCCAGGAGGTTGAGAGAAGGATATTAGAGCAGGTTTATTTAAAACTTACTTCTAATGAGAAATTAAAAGCAGACATACAGATTATTGTACACAGCAAGGGAGGGGGGGGCACAAACAACAACAAGCCCCAAAACAACAACAACCAACAACAAAGACAAAAACAAAACAGGTGTCGTGCTTTTAGATCTTTTTCTCCCTTTCAATCTGTTTTGGTTTTAACTTTCTTGTTACTGTCTGGCAGTGAAAGTTACATCTTCTGTTGTAAATTAGACTATTTTGATCAAAATCAAGGATGCTATATATATTTATGTTAAATAAAGATCTAGTTCTAAATAGTATATTTTATAGTTAGGTAATAGGAACCTGAATCCACAAGGTAAAAACATGCAGGACTTGTCATGGCAGTAAACCTTTTTGAAAACTCATAAATGAGTTTTTAAAGTTTTCCATTCCTTTTGGGTTTTGGAGAAAGCAAAGAGGTATTTTTGCATCTTTCTTCTACTATTGCAAATTTAGCAACATTTATAGTACTGATTTCAGTATGCAGTGTTGCACTATTGAATTATTTAAACTTCGTGAAACAATTTAGAAACAAGTCTTTAAACAAAAGAACATACCATTTTGTGGATGTTCTGTTACAAAATCTTGAACTATTTAAAGGAAATATTTTTAGTATGCTGCACAACTGTTGTGGATCATTACTACTCTGTTTTAAATTCTTCAACCTCTTCAAAGACAGATGTTTACCTAACTGGTCCACATTTTGAGGTATACAATGTAGGGAGATATTCCATTCTCCAGAATTTGTTTTGATAAATTCAAGAAGGCTTTTTATTCACTTGCTTTTCTTCTCTACAATGTTTTTGACCATGAAAGAAAACAGAATTTCAGTTAAAAGTTCTCCTTAAAATGTGAGTTACATAAATTATTATGCTTTCCAAGCATAGTTGCATCTGACCACGGATATTGGTAGCATAACTTCCTTTGATTTCCAAAGCATGTGCAGATTGTCAGTGTATGCAATCACTTTGTAGTGTCTTCAAAGATATAGCTTGATTTATATGTGCAAAAGAAAAATATTGATAGAGACGAGTGACTTTCCTGTCATGTTCCAGTACAGTTTATATACGTTTCATGAGGCCTGTTTTATCTTCTTCCTGAATCTTGACTTTGCCAAAAGTCTAGTATAAGAGTATAAACTTCAGCTTAAAGGTTTTTTGTTTTTTCCTCCACAAATCTAGTGTTTTTTCTCTATCCATTCGTCATCTTGTAGACTGAAACTGTAAAGCTGACTATTTATGTAAAAGACCTGTTGGAAAGCTTTCCTTCAATTTCTTCAGTACTGCTAAGCCAGAGTTCAAAGAATTTAATCCTTCCATTTAGACACATAGATTTGAAAACCCATGCCCCAAATTAAGTGTGAGTTTAAGTAAGTGTTACTGAAGTGGGGAGGTTGCATTAGGATGTCCAAGCTGCACTTGGAAGAAAACATGAGGAAGGTGAGTGACAGCAAGAGGAAAATCAGAACCTTGCAGGTTCCAGTTGTGTATACATTTAAAAATGTAAAACTTGTCAGAAATTCCATTCTAAAACAGACAAAACCCACCTATTTCTGGAAAAGGGGAAGGGAATTTTTCCTTCTGCTTTCCTTCTACACTTCATACATTGACTTCTTTCTTTGCCTTCAAAGATTCATTTCTGTGAAATGGACCTACTCTCTTCCAAGTTCTCGTCCCAAGACAACTTGAAAACTGGGGTCAAACGCTGAACTCAGTTTTCACTGGAAGGGAGGAGGGGAAGGAGATCAGGCAAAATGATCAGGACAAATAAAGAATTTTCTTTCCATCTCGAAGTCTTAAGGGAGAATTAAATTCTTTTCTGCAAATGTTTGAAAGTTCATATTTTCTTTTTGCAACAAGTACTGCAAGCAAATTATGGGAGGATGTTCTGAGGGAGGGCGTGTGCACTCTTCCCTGCAAAAGCTGTCCTGATTTGACAGAGGAGGTCTGAAATGTGTAGATCCCAGATTCCAGGTGTGAGTGCTGTCACATGGTCATTTTCTCAGGTATATTTATTAATAACTTTGTAGAACAGCTTTAGCAGGAGACATTGTAGAGATTTTAATGGATATTTCATGACTGGAAGCTTGGACCTTTTCCTTAAAGAGAAAGTAAATGTATTCAAATCTCCCTGGGCACTAAAGAGAATTTAAACTGGGTACTGAGATTGACGTGTAATGTGTGTGTGTGTGTGTTCTGACCAGTCTCTGACCAGTTCAATACTGGGTGAAGAGATGGGTAATGACTTCTCACAAGTTGTGAGTCTAGCTCATGCTTGTCCTTCTTCACTCTTGTAATTGTTCAAAACAAATTACATTGTGTGTGTGAGCAGCATATTCTTTGTTTCAATACAAGGAGGAAAGACTGGAAATGCAAAGGAGGGTTTATTTTACTGAAAACTTCCTTATCTGCCCTCACCTTTCCCTCTTACAAAAAATAATTAAATTTCAAAGTTGGTTTAATCCAAGCACAAGAGCATTTTCTTAGTTCAGTTGTTGAATGATAATAATAATTAAAAAAACCCCTTAAACCTTAAACAGCTTTACTCATAATTCGTTTAATATAATGAGCACAGGATTTCCCCCCCGCCCCCCTATGCTAAGTTCTTAATTTTAACATTGTGGAAAAATGCCCAGCTAGCGAAGTAAAATGACTGGAGGTGACTGTTGACCTAAACTACAATAAGAAATCAAAGATTGCTATTCTAAGATAGCATCTAAAGATCTTAAGAGAGGAGCCTTTTGGTAGACAGACAAGGTAGCTCTTATGTGCTGAAAATGACAATGTGATGCACCTGTTTGTAAGGCAAAGGGTGGAAGATAGATTTGCCAAGCCTTTAGAATTTAGACAGGTCAGGTTTTGCATATCAGGCTTAAAAATGTATAAAGTCACTACAAAAACAGTGGTATAGAGATATCTGTATAGGTTTTAATATGTGAAGTCATTTAAATTTTTCTAATAAATTGAACTTTTTAATAGTATTATCTGTAAATACAGATCATTAGTTTTCCCAGTTCTACAATTTCATTTAAAAGTGAAGGTCCGTAGAGTTGACTGAAGACATACTTCTTTCCAGTATGCTTAAAAGTCAGCTTAGAGAAAACTTTAACAGATCAGCTATGTTCTTTCATAATGGCTGCTGAAATTGTTATTTTTTACATGTTATATGTTTAAGCATGTAGTGTTTTACAAGTAAATATCAAAGCATTTCTTTTTTCATGAGTAACTTACAGCCCAAGGTCCTCACCCTGTGCAGATATTTGTCTGTGATTTGCAGAATCATCCAGGATTTAAGGCCACAAGGGATATTAGATCACCTTGTGGGGTTTATTTTGTAATACAGGGCTCTCACGTTACCCATCACAACTGTCTTGTACTGAGAAACATTTGTTTGGCTAAGCAGATCTTCCATAGAAGTGCTCAGACATGATTCAAGGTTCACAAGGGGTGGAGAGTCTGCTGCTTCTCTTGGTAGCTAGTGCCAGGGACTAATCATCTTTTCTGTTCAGAGTTTGTGCCCTATTTTCAACTTGCATCTGGCTTTGGCTTTCAGGCTCAGGGCTGGTTCTCTGCTGCCCGAGCTATCCTGCTTCAACTCAGAGCATTATGAAACATCTCTGTGATTCTAGTAAAACATCTCTTGCTCTTGAATACATGCAAAATGTTTGGTGGGGTGTGTTTATCCTTGTGCATGCTTTGGGATAGAGCAATTGCTGCTGGCCATTAAAGCAGAACTAAAATCGCATGTTTCTTACAGTAGGTTAGGAGAAGGGCCAGCATTTAATTCTGTTCCCTACCTGCTGTATATTTGTGCAAAGACCAGCTGTGACCTAGCTTTGAATGGTTTTATTACGGAAAAAATATTTTAATAGGCTTTACTTTAATCTGTGATAATTAAAAGCAGCATTTGCCTTTTATTTCTAGAAAGATGGTTAAGGGGAAACAATTTTTCTGGTTTGACTGTGAAGTTTCTTACATATGCTTGGTAGAATGTGATTCTAACCCAAATGTGTCTTAATAGTCTTGCTTATGTGTGTTAGAAAACCTTTAAGGCATTCCCTTAGCTGGCCTGTACTGCATGTCTAATTTCTTGCAGTTTATGTCTGTATTGACTCATCTGAAAATTCATACTTCATTTGCTTTCCTGATGCACAGTCTTTACATTTTATATTTGCATCATGCTGTTTGTTATTGATTGCAGTTCTGTATTTTCTACATATTTTAGGTGTCAGGAAGGCAATTCCTGCATCAGTTAGTTTGCTTCCACACATCCTGCCTCAGAATATTCTTTAAAATTGAAGTGTGAGGGACTTTTGACTCTGTAATGACAACAATTTAGTTTTGTTTTAAAAAGTTCTTTTGCAGCCTAAGAATTTATTTTCAAACTGAGGATTTTAATCTGTCACAGACAGAGCCACCTCTGATCTATGTCAAAAGGAGGCACAGCTGCAACTACACCAGACAATGTGAGGTATGGACGCTTCTGCTAGTGGCAGCACAAATCTGCTTAGACTTCCTGGGAAATCTGCACTTGTCTATGCTTTAATTGTAAGACAGGGTAAAACTGTGTTTTCTTGCCAACGCCTAATGGCATATGTGGTTCATAATGTACATCCCAAGTCAAATAGACACTGGATAAATCATCTGTGACACTTGCTATTGTGTTAAGATATTACTGGATTTATATTCCTGTGGGTATAATTAGTTTCTTTTAAGAAAACCTGATCATGAGATATATTGCTTAACGTCATTTGTGCTATTTATGTGTGGATCAGAAGTTTTTAATGGTTCTCAATTATAATGGGTTCTCTGAGCAACCTGATCTAGTTGAAGATGTCCCTGCTCTTTGCAGCGGGGTTGTACTAGATGATCTTTAAAGGTCCCTTCCAACCCAGACTGTTCTATGATATCTGAGCCATGACACCGCAAGTGACTGGCAGAGTTACAGACAATCATGAAGCAGAGTTTTGTGGGGCAGCTGCTTGTGCCCACAGTTTTCAGAAGCCTTGCAGGAGTTGTCCTCAGGAGGCCTATTCTGGCTATATAAAAAATTATCCTGGGTGTGCCTCCCAAGCCAAGGTACTCTTGAACCCAGTCTGAGGCAGTGTCAAGTGAGAGAGGTCAGAAGACTGCTGTTCAGTGGGAGAAGGTGCCCGTGGGAGTCTTTGGAGTGTAAGCCTCTAGTAGCATGGCTGTGTCCTTGACAACTTGCTTCCTCTCTAGCTTCTGGCCTTGTTATTAGGAGCAGCCACAACAAGTATATGGAAAAGTGCAGCTTCTACCTGCCCTTAAGTATAGATGCCATCCCAGGAGCAGATGTTTTAGTAGTTTAGGCTGGTTTAGTTTCTCCTGCAGCTAACCTGCTAAGGGTGGGGAACAACAGTGAGTGCCTTCTAACTCCATTTTGCATCCCACTACGCTTTGCATTTACTAGGAATTAAGGATTAGGTGTTGATATGTGCTTTAAATACTGGTTATGAAGGATGTGTGGGAAATAAGATTTCTTTACAAGAGAAAGGAGCTAGTCTCAAGAGAAAAGATCTGGTCTTAAATCTTGATATTCATCATTTGCATGAAGATGTAGTGCTGCACCTGACATACCCCATTCCAGCGTGCAAGCGTAAGGTGTTGTCAAATCCCTGAACAGCCTGTGGCTTTTATGTAAGCATCAGAACTTTCTCAGACAGGCACAGGGAGTTCAGAATTCCTTCTGTCAGTGTCTAACTTGCACGTTGTTGTCTAAGTCACCCGAATTTGTTTACTGAAGCGTTTGCACTAGTTTGGCATACATAATGTGATGCTCTGGCAAGCTGGCAAGCTGAAGTTTTCAGGTAGATAGGCAGATTTTGTTCTGAGATGTGGATCATAAACTGGGACCCCAAATGTGAAATATGCAGAATAATTTTTATTGAAATACTGTATTCCTGTTATATTCTGGTAACTTTTGTGCTATGAATTGCACAGAATGTAATCCAAATGTCAGTGTGTATTTCAAAGAGTGTGCAGAGACACTTACTAACAATTTGCTCTGAACTCTGTGGTGATGGTGGCCTGCATGTAGAGACAGGTGTTATTAATCCATCATTTGTAACAGAACCATGGATGTAGGCTGTGCCATGTTAAAATTTCTCTAGCAAGGTTAGTCATGTCTAAGATAACTTGCTGAGAAAACTGCAGAAAATCTTAAAAAATTACTTACAAAAGACAAAGAGCTGCATATAGAATGAAATGAGACAGCTTTTCAATGCATTTAACGTGCTGCTTACAGCTGGCATTTCAGATGAGTTGAAACACTGAGAAGTATGGTACACATCAAGGCGGTTTGTGTATAAAATGAATATTTTAATAAATATTTGGTTTTATCCTTTCTGAAAGACATTCTTATGGGCTTGCCTGTGTTGTGGTTTTGTTTTGGGGTTTTATGTGTGTAGGTTGTTTTGTTTTGTTTGTTGGTTTGTTTTGGATTTTTGAACTTCACCTTCTCCCCTAGTCATTGGCAGCTGAAAGCATTTGTCTGTTTTCAGTACTACGTGATTAGTATCCAAACACACACATCAGAGCAATGTAATTCTCTCTGTCTCTAATAGTCTGCTGGCTTGTATTTCAGAAGCATTTAGTTTTCAGTTATAAAGAAAACTTGTCTACCCTGCCTGTATGTCTGTGTTAGAGCTTGGGAGTGCATAAGAAGGGTGGACTTGATTTTTTGAGTCAGTTGTATGTAATGTGGGAAAATGGAGCCCTGAAACTGGAACCCGAATGCTGTGTCTTCTGTTTGCTGCTGTGCCTTTTAACTGGATGAATTTTATTGCTTTTTGATGATGTTTCTCCTCCTAAAAGTTATTCAGGATTTTAATGCAGTTAGTGCATCACAGGACATATAGTCAGTGGTGCAAGTACTCACTTAAATCTGTTGTCGTTCAACAGGATTTCTGTTTTAATCTGCAAGCTTCAGGCAAAAGCATGAGTTAAGCTGCACCATAAACAAGCAGGTAACAATAACAGTATATACCAGCCCAAAGCAAAAGTGAGTGATAGCCACCTCGTTTCCTGCTGGAGAGACAGTCATAGAATCATAGAATCATTTTGGTTGGAAGAGGCCCTCAAGATCATTGAGTCAAACCATAACCTAACTCTAGCACTAAACCATGTCCCTAAGAACCTCATCTATGAGCCTTTTAGACACCTCCAGGGATGGTGACTGTGTCTGTAGTGGAGATGTGGGTCAGTAGGAGTAGAACTGCAGAAACTGGATGCAGATTCTGAACCTCCTAATTACACACCTGTGTGAAATGTCTATGGAAAGGTGGTACGGATCCCTCCCAGTGCAGCAAGAAACTGTCTTCTGTTTGCTTCTCATTCCTCAGTTCCATGGAAAGCTGAACTTGGATATTCTTGGAATTGCATCAGTATTTCATCATACTGACCTGCTTCCTATTAGTCCTTTCCTTCAGGAATGCACTCTGCAGCACCACAGGGAAGCTAATGGGACTGTGCACAAAGAATACTAACGATCTGACTGATTAGTGACTACTAATGAGATGACCAATCCTTGTCAGGGCCACATCCTGCCATAGTTTTGACATGAATATGTATGAGATGGCGCCTCTACAGATCAGCATACCTATGATATTTGACAACCAATCAAGCTGGTTTTGAAAGGACTTCTCTCTGATGAAGAACAAGATGGGTGGAGATACCTTGTTTACAGAAAAAGTATTATTTTCAGCCTATGGAGAAATTTCTCATCCAGCTTTGCTAGATAGCACTTTCTCTCTTTTAGGGAAATAGTTTCTGAAAGCAGGAAGCTTAAACTGGAGGTGAAGTAAGAGGGAGATCCATGCCAGAGAAAACAAATGAAGAAGGCGTTCCTGTTTGAGGTACAGGCCAGAAGGTCATATGGATTATCTGAGACGTGCCAGGACACTGTCTTGGGAGTGATTACGTATTTCAGAGAACATGTTCCTGCTCTTGTGTTCACAGAGACACACAAGAATGATTATATTGGCCACTTGTTTTGCCTCACTGAAACTGAGATGAGGAGAATCTAAGTAGAATTAGTTTTTCTTGAGAGGCAACTGAACCACACAGTTTGGACACATGGTCACAAATGGATTTTGCCTCAATTTGAAGAGATTAGCAATAGTATTGAACCCATTAAGCCCCACCTTTGATATTGCTATTGTTATTCCAATTATTATTTTTAAGAGAAAAAGAGAAAGATTGAGGGACTCACTGTGTCAGTTTGTCTTACAATAACTTCATTGTGAAAACACAGTTTTCCAAATGCTGTTCACTCATCAGACCTATACCTCACATGGTGTGAGCTCATGTCTCTTCTGTTCTGTAGGCATCATTGTGGGAGCTGTCTTGTCCATTGTTGTTAGCCATTTGATCCAGATTTTGAGTGGTTCATATAGCACTGTAAGCTACATGAATGCTTTGAAACCTAAGTATCCAGGTCAAATCCTCTTACCTGAGAAATTGAGGGCTGAACCTCCCTTTCCAATATACAAAGACATTTTATGTATTTGGAGGAAAAAATGTGTTTCAAAAGAAAGTCAAGTCTCCCACTCCTGCTCCTAATTAACAATTTCCTAGGCAAAGAACACCTTTCCATGGTAAAGAATGACTCATCACAGGTAATGAGTTTTGTCGTGCTTTTCCTTATCTGATGGTCTAGCACAGACTTTTCAGACAAGGCTATGTTCGCTGCTCCCTTCATTATCCAGAGCTCCCTTGTAATCTAAGTGGGATTTGTATGCAAGTATTCAAGAAAGAACACATTCCACCTTGAGATATGGGCATTTCAGTTTGTAGCAATCCCATCTTCTCAAATCAGGTGATGTTTTCCTTTTCTTTCTCTTGAAAAGGCTGTAGACATTTTGAATGATGTGTAATCTCAGAGTACCTCTGCTTTTCTGAGTATACTGTTGAGTAGCAGTCAGAGATGTGGATAGGATGTGCAGGTGTGGGCTTTAGGTTTGCTTTGTGCTGCTCAGCAGCTCAGCCTGACCAAATTCACTGCACTGACCTTTGTTTTATTGCTGGGGTTTAAATTGACAGTAGTAAGTATGGCCTCTAGGAGCTATTATTAGTTAAGGAGGATACGAAAACAGCTCAGGTAAGATTGTTTAATTTCCATTTATTCTTAGGATGGTTCTGGTTAATAGATCCCACATGCTCTGCTGTCAGGATCTGTGTCTTGCATGTACTTATGTGAGGGTTGAATTATGGTATTCACAGCCTTCCTCCAGTCAGTAAGCAGAGTTCACACATTCAAAAATAATGTACTGGCCTTCTTTCAAATTATGGTGAGAAGACAAAGATGGCTTCATTTGACAGTGATGAGGACACAGTCTTTGAAGCAGACATTGTTCCTAATCTGTTTTCCTATATTTGTAGGATGATACGAAGAAGGAAGAGGAGAATATTAATTTGTACTAGCACAACAGAAACTAACCCATGAGAATGGTTTTGTCAGAACTGGAAATAAGTGATGTTTGAAAATATTCAAACAGTTCTAGTGCTTGAAAGGGTAAAGGAATGTGTATTTTGAACAGACTAAACATGGAACAACCTTCGGAAAACCAGACATATTCAAGGCAGGCTTTACATCCCATTGGTAACTTTGAGGTGCTTTACAAGAAAGGACTTGGTATTACCACTTGAAAGAGGTTTAAGTGTGTCTCCACTGGATGTCAGTAAAAGTCAAGGAACAGAAAACAAAAAGAGGTATTGAAAATATGTTGATCTCATTTACAGAAATGTCAATTGCACGTTATCCACAAATCTGCAGGCAGCTGAATGACATTGTACCAGGTACTCAAATGATGGAGCACTGAACACTTTGCCTTGTCTTTTCAGTGATGGACAAACCCTTTTCTTAGAAAAAGTCTCAAGGTTTTTTCAGACTGTAGCCAAAACTGAACCATAAGAATCATGCAACTGTGGTGTCGCCATGATTTAATCCCAGCTGCAAACTAAGCACCACACAACAGCTCACTCACTTCCCCCCAGTGGGATGAGGGAGAGAAGCAGAAAAGTAAAAGTGAGAAAACTCATTGGTTGAGATAAAGACAGTTTAGTAAAAGCTGTGTACACACACAAAACAAAACAAGGAATTCATTCATTACTTCCCATGGGCAGGCGGGTGTTCAGCCATCTCCAGGAAAACTGGGCTCCATCACACTTAACCATTATCTGGGAAGACAAATGCCATCACTCCGAATGTCCCCCCCTTTCCTCCTTCAGCTTAATATACTGAGCATGATGTCATATGGTATGGAATATCCCTTTGGTCAGTTGGAGTCAGCTGTTCTGGCTGTGCCCCCTCGCAACCTTTTGTACATTACCCGCCTTGTCACTGGAAGGCCCACATGAGAACCTGAAAAGTCCCTGACTACCTAGCAACAACTAAAACATCAGTGTGTTATCAATGTTATTGTTATACTAAATCCAAAGTGCAGCACTATACCAGCTACTAGGAAAAATATTTAAGTCTATCCCAAGCAAAATCAAGACAGATGTTCTTCACCTTAAGGGGCCACCATTTGTTTACAGCTGAAATGCAGGACTTCTTCCAAAGAAGCCAGAAGAAATGGCTAACCTGCTATTTATTGTTGCACTTGTTTGCACTTCAGCAAGATTCTTTGCCCAGAGATGCTAAGAATTCTTAGCACTGGCTTCTCTGTAAAGATATCACCAGATTTATCAAAAATTATGTAACTAATAATGAAGGTTAAAAACAGGACATCTACACTGTTGGTGCTATTATTTCACTCCAAAGAAGAATCATGAAGTGTACTGCTCACACTTTTCGGGATCTGAGATGTTCATGTTTTAGGATTTGAAGATCTCTCATCCCAAGAACTTTAAACAGTGGGCTTTGTTGTCACTGATGGCAGTATTCATTTAATTTGGCAAAAGAGCAGATTGTGACCCGCAGAGCTTTACTTTTAAAAAGCTGCCTCTGTCGTGTGCCACATGCTTTCATGCAAAGTAATTTTATTTAAAAAAAAAAAATACTGGTCTAAGCATGTCAACAGTTTAAAGATCTTTTCCAGGAGAGCTCTAGGGTAGGTGAGATGAATCTGACACTAGATTTTGCACCTGCTCTGCCTCTTGCAGTGTATGGGGTCTCCCACAGCTATTCCCATTAAGGTTTTCAAAAGTGTCTATGAAGATTGCTGCATTTGGGTGAAAGAAGCTCTTAGCTGATGAGGATCCATTTTAGATTATTAACGATTTCCTAAAGCTTTCCCATCTGAAGAAAATGTGCTGCTGCTGTTTCTTGAGGCTTAGGTGTTACATTGGTAGGAGCTCTTTTAGCCTCTAAGATGAATATTAGCTTTCTGGATTCTTGACTGAATCTCTGGTAGTCTAAAGTGTGGTGTGGGTGGCTGAATCAGTAGGTGCAGCAGTTCATAAATGAAGTGAAAGAACTTTTTGAAGGTCTTAAATTCAACTCTTGATGAGGATGACAAACTCCCAGAAGCTGATTAAATTGTCAGTGATTCATGTGATGACTTAAGGCTCTTTGTGTTTTACAGAAACTTTGCTAAGGAAACTTAGTGTCATAAAATTTCCTTGCTTTCATTTTTTTTTTTTTTTTTTTTTTTAGTTTGAAAGGATTCAAAACTTTTAACAAACTCACCCCGTTGGAGATTGATCCGAAGTCTCGTTTTTAACAAGGCTAATGTTGTCACACTGTTTATACCTGTCTTTCAGTTCCTCCACTTATATTCAGATAACTTTTCTATTTGTTTTAACCCATTTTCTACATATATTGTTGGATGGCTAGCAGGAATAGAGATTATAGTTTCCTGGAAAACAAACAAACAGAAAAACCCAAAAACCACAAACACAAAAAACCCTGATGGCCAAGTAAAGAAAGGACTGTCAAAGGAATACCTCCATTGCAAAGGAGGTTATAATCCTGTACTTTGTGTTTCCCAGAGATAGTAGTCATCTGGTCAGTGCTGGTGCACACAGGTGGCTCCAGTCTGGTGAAAGCATGTGCTGTCACTTGGTGAACCCAGTATGGAGTGGTGCAGGAAACACACAGAGAAGGAAGGGCACTTGGCACATGGAAGAGAGCTGGCTGAGCAGGGAACCATTAGGAGTTGTAGGACAGAACATCGTAGGAAACATGCTGTGTTTAATCTATTTGTAATGCTGCTCCTTTGCGTCACAGGTTCATAGGAGATTGGGGAGGAGCAGATAGCGGCCGTCAGGTCCATCTCTTTGAAGGCAGGAGATCACCAAGAAAAATGAATCCTGATTTTGTCTTCAGTGTTTTCTGTGACAAATATCTGATGACCTCCGCAGGCAATCTACTCTGTTGTCTAACTAACCTCAGATTTGGTGGTTTTTCTAATATCAAGACCAAATCTTGTTAAAATTGAAGCTTAGTTACATTTAAAATTTAAGCTTACTGCTTAGCCTGCCCATTGGGCATATGGTGAACTCTGTTCAAGTGCATAGAAAGTTGTCTTGTCTTCAGAAATAATCTGTATTTATTTCAGTGGGAATTGGATCAAGTTCTGACTTAATTTATGAAAAGTTTCTAGTAAACGTACAATATAGTAGTTGTAGTAGACAATAGCACCCATAATGCCATATAAAAAGCATTCGCGATACTATATGAAAAGTTTTGGAACTATTTATGTTGTGGCCCACTGACTGACACTTTTTACAACTTTCTTTTCAAATGAAAAGTATTCTTTCTGACTTTCTCATAGAAAGGTGTATTTCTTTTGGAAATGTTGAGTAAAATCCTTTAATAACAGATAATTTGAGAAGAACAAGAATTTGATTTGCACAGAGAAGCTAAGTCTTATTGGCTGGTACTGGAAACATGAATTAAAGTATAAAAGTACACTTAATATATTGAAATTATGTGTAAAACGATGGTAGGGAGGAAGTCTGTGTTAACTAGTAATTTTTCTTCTAGTCCAGAACGTGTCTGCAGTTTGAATACTTGAAATATAAAGAACATACCATATGGCCAACTTAAAGTTGCTTCTGAGTTCACCTGAAAGATGGTATTTCAGAAGGAGATTTTGGATACTTCGTGCTGCTTCAGCATTTTTTCCATGTGATGACAAAAACACAGTCTATAAGCAAATAAGTGTATTTTTGTTAGAGCATTTTGGAGCAATGTACCCACCCTCAGTATGAACTGTGCGTGCTCCTCTGCTGGGGAGGGAAATGGAAAGTCCTGTCCAGAAAACTCTCCATAATCCTTTCCTTGAGACTTGCTTTTTTTATCCAGAGCACAGACTGAAAATCAGAATAAATCAATGCTAATGATGAGGCCTTTCTAATACAGACTAGCTTTATGAGAGGTGTGTCAGCTGGCTCGGGGTTGGAGTTTTCAGTTGACTTCTGTGTTCGAGAACACATCAACTGCGTGACCGAGCAAAGTGATTCATGATGTGGTCTCTGCCGCATCTCTGTGATATCATTTTGGCTGCCTACAGAGAGATATTGACAGTGTCACAGAAGACTGTGGTTAATAGATGTTGGGCTCAGAGGTCTGAAAAATAGGCCTATAATCAGTACTTTCTTTTTTTTTTTTTTTCTTCTTTGTGTGTATTGTTGATGTTGACCCAATGCCAGAGCTTTAGGAGTAGGAGTGCAGAACAAATAAAGGGAGAATCTTGGCTGTGAAGGGCTTTAACTTAAGATGCAAACAGTAGGATGAGGCAAGAAATGAAACGAGGTTTGATAAGGGATTATGAATCACGAGCATGCTGGCTTTTGGAGGCTGCAAATATTTCTTTATGGTTTTAATGTACCCAGTCCTAGTTGATATGCGTGACTGTATGGTCTGGAATGTGTTAAACATTTTGGAAGGTGTTTAGAAAAGGGCAAGTTGAGTTTAGTTGTCAGTGCAGTGTTACCTGTATTGATGAGTTGTTGCATAATCTTGCTCATGTTTGGCATGTTATAGCAGGGGGTTGGTTATTTTAAATACAATACAAAAATGTTTTCATGCTCGCACTCGACTGCTTTAAACATTTATTGTGTATATCAAATTTTCAAGCATAGTCAAAGTGATACTTAAATGGAGATTCCTGGCACGAACAGTTATTAAACTTGTTTATTGAATCTCCTAATTTGTTTGCTATAACCCAAACTGTCCATCCCTTAATTAAAAAAACTCTGAATCTTAAAATTGCTAATTATGATAACTAATGCTTGGTTGCTGATGCTTTGTTGGACTTGCTGCTTTTCTTAAGAGGCAAGTGTTCTCTGTGGTCTCCATTTGTTTCAGAGTAATGTGATTCAGAGAGGGCTAAATGCAGGTGCAGTTCTTATTTTCTCCAATGGAAATGTCATCCTCTTCACGCTGAATTTGATTTTCTCTAATGATGACTGCACACTGGCAGCACCTTGCGGGTGTGTCAGGTGCTTCTGTGTTGTGTACAGTGTACACATTTAACAAAAAAGATGCTCCTTGTTCTTCTTGCTCAGGAGTTAAGTTTTAAGGAACCTGAAAAACATGATTCTCTTGACTAGCTATGAGAGTGGTTGTTTTTTTTTGTCCCCGCCACCACAAACCCTGAAAGCATGTCAGCAGCGTAATCTTTGAATTCAATAGGAAGATAATATAATAGAGATATTATTGTGAAGGATGAATACCCTGGTAATTGATTTGAGATGGCATTCATATCTGGAGAGTCCTTTGTTTGGATGGTGTTTTGGAATGTTGAGATTTTGGACTTATAATGGAAATAAGACAGATAAAGTATGAGCTATGATGGATGGAGAATGAAGGGCATCATTATGAAAAGAGCAGGAAGAAAGGAGACTTTTGAGGCTTTTGTTTGTTGTGGGAACCTTAATGAGAGAACATGTTTAACAGATGCAAGGCCTCAAAGCCTACGGTCACAGGCACCAGTACAAAACCCTGCAATAAATAATTCTTGCTGAGTAGAAGAGAGAAGTAGGAACTTGGAAAGCTTAGAAGACAGGCAATACTGGTTGGCAGCAGGCACTTGCTGTGTTGTACATCAGCAGCAATAAGGGAGGCGGAAAAAGAGCTGCTGCTTAAAGGGAGCAGGCTCATTGCAGAAGGAAACTGCATTCATTTTTTTTTTTTTTCTCTATTTCTTTTGCTTTGGGGTGTGGGAATTTCACAACATCAGTTTTCAGGAACTAAGAGCAACTGCTTACAGTCCGCACCCAAAACAAGTGAAGAGTAGCAATGAAATGGGTGACTCAGAGAGATGACTGACTCTAAATCCACTGACTGATTGGATGGAATGCTTTCTTGAGTCCTAGACATCTGTATCAGACTTCTGAGCCTGTTTTGGTGCTTGCTCTTCCAAATATCTGGTAGCTGAATATTTTCCAATCCATATTTGGAAATAGTTGATTCATTCATAAGGATAATATTCATGCTGTTCAGAAAATGCAGTAGTTTGCTCACACAGATCTAATTCAAATGATGGTTTAAAACTAGCCATTATTTTCATTACTAAAATAATATCAATTCATTTTCTGAGAACTCTATATGAAAGCACAAGTGATATGAGCTACCTATGAGTAACTCTGGTGAAGCAGAGAAAATGCTTTTCTTTCACTTTAAAATGTTGGTACTTAGTTAGCTATTCCCTGTCTTGAAATTTAAAATATTGCTAAATGATATTTCCTTTTAATGATAAGGTGGGGTCTCACACATCACATGAGTTGGAACTCTTCCCAGATAAACCTCTGAACATGAAATTGGCCACCATATAGTCTATTCTTTGCTTACTTTACAAACTTGCTGTTGTGTTTCTTGTGGGGTTAAGAAGGACTCTGTGTGCAGGTGGAATCAGTGTATACGTCAGCAGTGCTGTCAAAGGAATATCAGCACTGAGTGGTTGAGACAGGAATATTATGTGTGATCTTGTGTTATTTCTCTGATATAATTTGTGTTGAGCTTCAGGTCAGAGTTATGAAATAGACTTGAAGAAAGCGAGGTCACTGCTTTTTGGGGTACTACAGACTGAGCATGTACTTCAGACTCTGGGATCTTCACAGCTACACAGCTGGGAGAGAGGTTTCTCTGCCAGGTGATGATGAAATCCTGCAACCATCTGCCTGCAAATCCTGTACTTTTAAAAAACATAAAATTCACTTTTGTTTCTTTTCTCCTTTTTAAGAAGTTATCCATGGCCTCTTCCTGGGATTAAAAAAACAAAAAACAAAAAAAAGCCCAACAACAACTCATAAAACAAACAAAGTAAAACCAAACCAAAACAACAAACAAACAAAACCCAACCCAACAAACAAAAAAACCCACCACTAACAAAACAGCCTCTGACATAAAAATTGTAAGGTAAGGTCCACAGAGCTGGAGAGGGAGAGACAGACTTCCCAAAGTACCAATGACAGTGGGAGACTCAGTTCCCATCCAAGGTCACTGAGAAATCTTACGGCAGAGCTGAAGAAAGAATACAGGTATCACTGCTGCAGTCATGGGCATGTCCTCCCTTTGTTAGTTCAGAATTTGGGGGTTTTGTCTTCCTTCCTGTTACGTTTTTTGTTGGTTTTCTCCCAATAGCTTCATGGGTTCTGCATGACACAAAAACAGTTAGAAAAAACATCTTTTACTTCTGTTTTCTTGATGACCTTTTAACATGTTTATAAACAGTAAGAATTGAGCTTGTTGCCATAATAATCAACTATCAAATCAATAAAGTCAAGCTAGTTGCTAAGGAAAGGCCATGATGGTTGTGATGTAGCCCTGACCGCGTCAGCCCATCTAGTAACAAGAGAGAGGCATCGAAGGGTATGATTCTTCTGCA
The DNA here is from genome assembly GCF_037038585.1 of Patagioenas fasciata. Classification (NCBI taxonomy): domain Eukaryota; kingdom Metazoa; phylum Chordata; class Aves; order Columbiformes; family Columbidae; genus Patagioenas; species Patagioenas fasciata. Next base: position 52,631,441 of record NC_092522.1, read on the forward strand.
GGGAGGGCTGCTTAAACATGAATTCAGCTTAGCAGTGTTGATTTAAAGTACCTTTCTTTGTTATGGCAACAGAAGGAAACCATCACATGTCTTTTGAAATATCTAATCTTGCTTCCCTCATTGACCTTGTTCTTGATGAACAGGATTAAATATCCTTGTAAGAAATTTGCTTCAGTGATTATGCTAGAAGTATGTGAAGATGTGCATAGCTGCAGAAGTGAAGAGTAGCAAACTACTTGTAATACGGACTGAATTAGCCCCTCACCTTTTCCCCTTCAAAGTTCACCATTTCAAAGTAAGTGCCCCAAATACAACAGCTTTGATGCTGCGAGTGGCAAGTCCTAATCCTTGGGTGCTTTGAAGGCTCACCTCCACGTATAAAAATCTTCCATGGTTGTAAAGCTTTAAATCAGCAGCTGCTATACTGCCAGGCCTCACAGTGGCTGAAGTCACGATGACTTCCCTACAGCCCTGCCACCCCCACAGGAGCTGTGGGCGACTAGTCTGCCTGAGAGGGACTAGATAACTGGCCTTGCGAGCTAGGTGGTGGCACGATGATGACCAGAGAATAAGTTTGGTGTGCCTGTACTTTCCCTCAGCTTTGTGGCGTGCTTCTTGGCTGCAGCTGGGCCATCAGACCATTGTGTGTTGAACAATTGCCGAACAAAATGGGATGTAAAAAAACACAATATGGATTGTCAGCCTAAGGTTACTGCACAATCCGAGTGAATAGTTAACTCATAATGTAAATATTTTTACTTAAGGTGTTTATAAAAGTAATATAGAAACAGGATATCTCAGAGGTGCTTAATGGGAGAATTAGGAATGGTTCCCTTCAAGGCCTCCAGATCAGATCTCTCTTAAGGTAGCAGCTCCTGCAAACCAGGAATATTGAACAGAGGAAGGAAATCATTTAGTTGATTTCTAGATCTCATAGCAAAATAACAATCACAGAAACCATTCTTCTTAGAGAGACCAACAATTACATTGCCATAGAGATTTATCCTCTTGACCTGCTGCTTTCCTGAATCAGGGTTAACACTCGTTGTCTGAGCTGCCTGCATTGCCAGTGCTTCTATCTACCTTCCCTTTGCAAAGAGCTTTGACTCCGGAAAGGTTGATCTGCCAATCTGGAGGTCAAACAAAACCCGGAGAACAAATTTCAATTGCAATTTGTTCCATTGACAGTAATACATAGGTATTAGCGTTACAGTCTTCATCATGCTTAGTCACAGCTTGAGAAACATGCATGTAGGCAAGGAGAGACACAGGGTATCTTACGTACGGATGACCTGCAGAAAAAAATTTTTGTAAAACAGGGTTATGAAATTGCTTGCATAAGCAAGGCTTGATTAGTAGTAGTCTTTTTTTTATGGTTGAGATTTTATTTTTTTTTAATTGAGGTGGTGTGAGTCACTGCTGGTGAGATTGCAGGAAAGGGTGTGTTTTGAAGAAGGGAATGTAAAGGACTAGAGAGAAACTATGTGTTCTCCAAGTTCAGGGATTGTATTTTGGAAAGCTTTGGCTCTACAAATGGCAAACTGTAAATACAATTATAATATTTTGATATTACAAACATGGACCTTTATTCTTTTGTGTCTGCTATCATCAGCAGTCCTCAAAGAAATTACTTCTAAAGGTTTCATGCAAACTCATTATTTTGCCTTTTTTCAATTGAGTTTGGGCTTTTGTTTTTGACTTTTCTTCAGGGCACTTTGTCAGTACATTGCCTATAAACAACCTTGCTGTGGGCTGTGTGACAGTGTGAGGCACAGCTGAGAAAGGCATGCTTTGCAAGCTATTTCATTGCCTTAAGTATGCTCCGCAGGTAGAAGACAGAGCTTCCTGCGCCTTTAGGATGGCTCTTCCATCCTCCTCACAGGTGCCAGGCCGGCTGGCCACGAAAGAAAGTTCCTGCTTTCCCTCTCCCTGCTTTTCCTTCCTAATGATCCCTGGGCAGGAGCCCTGGCTTCTCTGCATGTGCTACACCCATGATCTGGCATCTGAGCAGTTCTGCTTCATCCATAGGTTTGCATATAGGGCTCGTTTGTCCTGCCTGCTCATTGCCCTATTGATGATAACAATCTAGCCTTTAGAGTGTTTTCCACTTGGCAAAACTACCCACAACCAACCATTGTTTAGATTAATGCTGACCTTGTAGCTTGTGATGAACCCAAGACCTACGCAAACAGAAAGTGAATAGCCACAGTTGAAAAGTATCTTATCAGATATTTGAAAGAATAATAAACAAGAGGAAGTGGATAGAAGAATGCCTTTCAGTGAGGCCGTATTAAAATAGAGCTTCATGGCCCAGCTTCTGTGATAATAGATAGGTTCAGGCAGCGATTACACTGAAGCAATGCCGCTGTACTTTCTTTGAGGTAGTCACAGTAATCTCCTACATCATTGTCCTAGAGTTATTCCCTATCATCACTTCAAGGCCTACTTTGGGCAATCTGGATTCTATGGTTGTACCTTTATTACTAGGTGTTTGTCCAAGACATTAAAATAATTGTACCTCAATGTACAGTGTATTAGCTGAGAATTTCTGGGCTTTGCAGTGCTTGGTTTGTGTGAGTCCCCTATTGCTTTTCAGTCTAGGAGCCACATTTGTGCAAGATCTTCCTGAAGGCTCTGCAGGAGTTGGCAGCAGGTAGCAATCCGTAATACATGTCTGAGGGAGATACAGGAAGGCCTCAGCCCTTACCTCTGCTGGGACTTTCCTGGCAGCCAGGCAGAGCTCGCCAAAAGTGTGTTTGGGAAGCAGGAGGTTGTTGGACATTTGGCTCTGAACCTGTCATGATGTGTGTACTGCCTCACATCTGGTCAGTGGGCCAGAGACAGGTTAGAGACATGAGAGAGAGGGTGTGTGGCAGCTGGGGAAGGACACAGGGTGCCAGCATATGAGGTCAGAGCTGGGACATAGAGCTGGAGGTAACTGTGAACATAGCTTGCAGGCTGTAGAAGAGCACTGCAGGAGCGAGGCTTGTTGAAGTGAATGTTAGGGTTGTAGTTTGCACATTTCCAAATACGATATTTGTGCTCACTGCACAAATGGGTCATGGTGTTATTTTTTTGTTTACTTTTAAAAAACACATATATTTCTTGCAGATGGGCATATGCAATATACATATTGGTAACTCTTCCTTTCTGCTTTAACTTTTTGTCTTGAAGTATCAGGGGACAAACAAGTTGTGTACTGACTGGTGAACCTCTGTGTGCTACAGGTCCTGTAGCTGAATGTGGAAGCAAAGAGAGATGGACAGAGGAATCACCCTGGGGCAAAAAAGCCTTTCTATTGATAGGCACACTCTCTTCTTTCAGGGTCCTGGACTCTTTTTTGGGGAGAGACCTGCAAGGATGAGTAGTCTGATAGGTTATCTGTCTGAAATTGCATAAAAGCCATTGACAGTGACCTAGTTGTTTGAAACATTACTGTTATCCTGAGGATCGTGAGCAACAACCAAGAATAAATGTCATTGACAGCTCAATACAAATGAAGGAAGCAAGGATAACAAAACCTGTTCTTCAAAACAGATTTGTATTAAAGCCCTCTACTGCTAAATCCCAAGGTGCAAATGTTCCATTTTATGTCGTGCAAGTTAGGAGCTGAACGTCATCTAATAGTTTGGTCTGGATTTGATTGATTGATTGATTGATGAACTATATTGATGGCAGTGGGATTGCTGAAATTGAACACCCAGTTGGTGCAGGATTGTGATTCACATGCTGGGTGTGTTATGGCATCTTTCCCTCAAAGATTCAGTCACTGGTCATCAGGGGTGGGGTGTATTATTGTTTATTGTTATTGTTATCATTTAAAATATCTTGGGTTTCCTTGGGGGAAGATGGCTGGTTCTATGGAAGCTGTTGTCTCAGTGGGAAGTTACTGCACCTGTAGCAGTAGGATTCTCCCTGCCTTGCAGCCCTGCTGCCACCACATCCTGCTGCCCCCACGTTTTACTGCCATGAGGTTACTCCCAAGCAGCCTGCAGAGATCTGGGACTTCTGAGAGTGTTCTGAGTTGTGCTCAGTCACCAAACACTTTCTGTTTGCTTTGAAATAAATGATTAGGGGTGTTTGCAGAATGACTGTGGAATGAACACGTGGGGTTTGGGGTTTGGTTTGTCTGACTTCATGCTTTGGGAGAAGGGCTTTTTGGGGAGTGTACAGAAAGCCTTAGCTGGTGACAGTGCACCTGGACTGCCATGAACCACATTCCACAGTCAATGAAGCGGTGGCAGCGCTGCTGCTGTCTTCTCTGTGGCCTCCTCTGGGCTGCTTGTTGTTTTACATGACTGAAACTGAAAAAGCAATCTGAGGCCTAGAATTGATTTAAATGGTTTAAACACATCTAAAGCCTTAAGGCCAAATCAAGCTGTAACTATTCATGTGAGTAGTTATGTTGACGTCAGTGGGTTTTCTCACTTAAGTGTATTAGATTTGACAGCTAGGTTAGAGGTTATCAAGATTTTAAACTGTCGGGGGGTGGGGCAGGGGGGAGAAGGGCACTAAACAGAAGCTCTTGATGTCCGTTAAATTGAAGCAGTGCCTTTTGTGTGGACAGCAAGAAACAACTGGCAGTGTAAGAAGAGCAATGTTTCTACCCTCTAAACTTTTATGAAGGGGAATAAGTTAAATGCACATGAACACCAAGGTGTGGAAGCACACATGTGCCCTGGAGACACCCAGGCTTTCTGGGTTCTTTTTCTTGACTAGAATTTGTTCAGGTTTCCGATTCTTATCTTGCCACTTGCAACTTGGGAAACAATCAAGCAAACAAAAGGTCTAGTAAATGCAATGAAGAGGAAAAAATTACTTGAGATTACACTGAGATTACAAACTGAATCTTAAAAAAAAAATACAAAATCTGTCTAAACGCTTGCGTGGTGCAGCTTTTAACTTCCTAAAATCTGAAAAAGACCTCAGGTGCCCAGATCTTTTCTCTTTTTCTCTAGCTGCTTTGTTTGACCCAGAAAAGTATTGGTTCTTCCTCTAGACTTTGCCCTCCTATACTGTTATGCTGTTAGGCTATAATACTGTTACCACTTTAAATTCGTGGTCACTTATCCCTGGGAAACGCAGATATGGGGGACTGTAGGAAGAGAAACTTGAGTTGTACAGCCACAGCTGGGCAGTACTGTCACCACTGGGCACAAGGGAAAGAGAAGGGGCTGCAGATCCAGTCTTGGCTCCTCCCTGCCTGCCCCTTAGGTGCTTTTACTGGGCAAACCTCTTGAAGAAGGGATAGCTTTTTTCACTGAAGAATCACTGAAGTACTGGTCGCGATATACTGTGCAGAGTTTTGACAGCGTGTGCTTTAAAGGGAACATTTATGAAGTTAATCTCTCTGGTAGTTCTCCGCTGTGTGAGGTTGAGTTTTATAAAGCCAGGATTACGGTGCTGTGAAGCAGAGCAACTTGGGGTTGGTGCGGTACCGAAGCAATCCCAAGAGCACTCTGCAGAGTGGCAAAGCACATGTGAGTACAGTGGGTGCGTAGGCTGGAGACAACGAGGAGCTGAGAAGAAGAATGGCTTAGCTGGGGAGGAGGTGGAATGAAGTGGGAGTGGGGCTCTCAGCCCCAAGGCTGAGCCTTTGCAGGACCCCAGCCTCTGCCTGGCTGGCCAGGAGGGCAGGACGAGGTGCTGAGGTGGTGGCTGGTGCAGGTGGGATGGAGGCAGGGTGCCTGTGAGCAGGGCGGGCGGGTGTTTGACAGTGTGTGCCTGGTTTTGTGCTGGGCTCTGGGTATTTCATTTCCCATCGTGTCTCTGCAGTACCAGTTTGCAAGACATGAGTGGCAGCTTTGCCATGTAATTTATTTGATCATGGTAATTTTTTTGACAGGCTTCCTTGTGATTTTTTAATATATCAAATAGAGTTTAATAATAGCCTGCTATTAAGTCCTTTTAGTTCTCCCTTGGGATTTACTTATGACTGTTGCCTCTCTTACCCATTTGAAGCTCTGAATCTATTTTCCAACTGTGAAGAACTTAGCAGCGTGAGTGCATGCATAATATGTAAAAACATGCAACAGAATCATTCTTATGCTTGGGAATTAATAAATGTCAGTCTTGAGGGTAATGGAAGGATAAACCAGGCTTGCTTAATTTCCAGGGGTATTCCTATCAAATTCAGTGGGACAGGCTGTCAGCAGGATGCTTTCCAGATTTTTTTTTCCAAATTCTATTTCTACTTCACTTTTGAAGATGAATTTTATCATTGGCTTCAGGATCAAGTGACCTCTGAAGAGAAGAGCCTCAGTGACAGCAAAATTGAACAAATTGTGCAGTATGGCTAATAGCTTTGAAATATCAAACATAATAAAAGGAAAGACGCTAGTGCATTTAATCAAAGTAGAGTAAGCGCATCTAAATGGCATCTAATGGTAGACGATTATGTTCTTTAATGGGAAGAGCCAAAATTATCTTGTTTTCCTTGTTCCCCTGAGACTGTTGGTGTTGTATCTTTCACTACCTGTTTTCTATCTCCACACATGCTAGGCCTACCTGTTGATCCTCTTTGCTTTCGCTGGTATTTTCCAAGAAACTAAAAAAATTACTTCTACTCATTCCCTTCATATATGATGTGGAAATGGGGATACAGTAAAGCCTGATCTGACTGGTCAGTATTCAAGTGCACAGAGGGTGACTCAGACCTTCCCTTTTCTCATCTGCTAGCTACTACTCTGGTTGTTTAGCTCCAATGTGATCATTGAGATTTCTCCTCCTCCTCCTCTCCAACTCAAGACTTTTCTGTGTGTCTCTGCCAGAAAATAAACGCGCTAGATATGGGACTGGCTCTGTTTTGCTGAATTCAAAGTCAGTCAGAGTTCACAGGCAAACACTGGTTTGTGCTAAGTGCTGATAGTGTTTGCAGCAGTATGAGGATAATGTAGCACTCTGTGAAATTGTGCACGCCAGCAGCTAGACCCAGATTTGCAGTTGTGGCATAATTCTGGGAGGAAGGAGTTACAGCAGTAGTAGGACCGCTGGCCGGAGGAGCTGTAGCGATTCAACCCTCTGCTTACATGTCGGATGGATAAGGGAGGAGATACCCAAGTGTGCCCACCCCCATCGACAATGAAGTGTTTAAATTGTTTGGCTAAAGAAGAACTGAAAGCAGTTTGCAGAGCAATCACTCCTCCCTTTGTAGAAACCTGAGTCGCGTGGAAGTCGTCAAAGCCCGTTGATTCAGAAGCAGATGATGATGTGGTTTGAGTTTACCACTGGAACATATATGAATTGAACAGCTTTCCTGATTTAAACTTATTTTTATTAAAAGGGGAATATTTTCCAGGATATTAGGCAGCCAAGGATTATTGCTTTGTCTGCAATGTGAAATTCCTTTAGTCTTTCTAAATTTTATCTTTTGTCTCTCCTTTTCCTCCTCCTTTGCAATGGCATTTGTTGTGACCATTGGGAGGAAACATCGTTCTGCTTACTAATACTTGGGTTCCTCTTACGTAGTTAGAGGGCTTTGGGGAAAGACTGTGTTGAGGTCACACACCACAGCTGTGTGGTGTTGAAGGCTGGACAAGAGCTTCCATGGCTGCAGAACAGCATGGCTCAGGGGATTGGCTCTCAGGGAAGGAGACAACTTTTTACATTCCATAAAGAAAGGCAAAAGAAATCTTTCAAGAAAGAGGATTACATCAAGAACTAATATTTCTGCTATGTAAAAAAAAAACCCACAACTTTTTTTAAAAAATAATTGTATTGTTAAATGAAGTAGAAGGCATGGAATAGGCAGAAAAGTGTAGATCTAATTCTGAGCACCTATGTAGGGACAGTGTCATAACTGAGGTTCAAAATGTGGCAGTGCTTGGCTAATCATGTGGAAATGATTTTGGTGTGCACTGAGAAAGCACTTAGTTGGAGTATCCCAGCAGTCTGCTGCTTTCTTCAAGTTCCAGAAATATTTTATCTGATCTTGTTATCTGTTCTCCCAAGAAACAGTTATTCAGGTAAAATACAAGTAGTGTTCTAAGTCAGAAAGCATCTTACACTTCCCTGAATTTCCTCGAAGGCTTTCTGAAACAAATAAAACCTGCAGAGCCTGCCAAAGATAGTCAAATTCAAATTAATTTTGAACTAGGAAGCTATGAGCTTTTCAAAACACTTAGGCAATTTTTGGGGAATGCTGCACTAGCTGTAGCTATATAGTATTTTTCCAGAACATTGATGAAGTGATTGATGATGCAAAATCAAGGAAGTTAATAGAAATGGCATGTGTATTTTGTAACCAGTCAAAAAATGAAGTAAAGAAAAAAAAGCGGAGCTGCTTTAGTGAAAAGATATGGACAGAAACTTTGATCCCCGCCTTCCCGTCATGTCCCGTTCTGTTCCCCTATGCATTGAAGACAAGTGGAGGAGAGGGATCAGAATTATTTATAATTTTGGCACCAAGGATAAAAATAAATGGCTGGCAGTCTGTGGAAGTTCTTTGCAACTTTCTGAATTTCTGAATAGGAATTGAGTGAATGGGGAAACTGTTATGCACCCTTTTTCTTTCTACCAGTTTGTCATTGCCTCTTGATTTTTGTATCTGAAGTGCTTGCTTGTTGCAGGAACCAGGGGACTGAATCATTGCAGGCAGCCCACAGGTCTGGTGACTTCATTTCCTGGGTTATATAAAATCCAAACTTCCTAACAAATTGTCTGCAGGAAGTGTTTACCACATTGCTATAGAACAATTAGAGTGCACAGAAACCTGACCAGGTTGAAAAAACAATTATGTGAATCATTGACGTTAATTTCTAAAGACCTCTAAACACAGCAGTGAGGTTGCCAGACAACGAACAACCAACTTACCTGGGTTCCTGAGCAGGAATATTCAGTTAGATGTTGAGACTAGATTTATTGTGAAGGGTGGAGACCTGTGTGGAAAAAATGCAACTACGGCATTATGTCTGTTTTGTTACATTCTCTCTAATAAATTGTTTACTTGTGTAGAGCAAGAGATCCCATAACAGAAATCTTCTGTAAGTCTGCCGAGGGCCCTAGAGTTAGTCTAGATTTAAATAGCCCAATTAACAGCTAAATGTGTTGCTTTGTGTGGAGAGATGTGCCTCCTACTGCAGAAACCTGCTCCTGTTCTGAGCTGTTTGGAGCTCATGAAGATGGAGGGCTCCCAGCACTGGCCTGGTGCTGCTGCAGGAAATAAGGTTAGCAGAAACAAGAACCACTCATTAATCTCTCACTGCATGGAGTTAGGAGTAAAATGGTATTTCCCTGTCCTACGTAGTTCACAGGCATCCTCCTTTGCCCTGAAAGTGCAGCTTTTCTGTGACTAATCATTCTTTGTAGTACAAAATGGCAACATAACAAAAAGCAGGAGAAAACTGTTGACAACTACATAAAATATGCCTCTTTCACGTTCACCATTTTCTTTTCTAAAGACCCCAACCAAAAGAAACAGGTTCTTATGGAGCTGTTATTGAAGCCACGTTTGTAAGTCTTGACTCTCTGGCCAAATTCTGTTAGCTAGTTTTATGGCTTGCAAATTTTCATCAGGATGGTAGCCTTCTGTTCATTTCATATTGCAAATTATACTTGTCAAAAGCGTTTTTATCAACATTCATAAACAGAACCTTGGCCTATGTTTTGAAAAGAAGAAACATACAACTGCTGTGGTATGAATGCCTAGCACTGCCTTTATGGATAAGATGAAATGGGAGAAAAATTGGGAAAAGTATATCTTCACATTCAACTGGAACTGTAGAAAGTGGAAAGAAAATCAGTAAGCTACCTACATGAACTGTTATTTAGCTGTTTCAACATAGCTTTAACTGGGAGCTGAAACAGATATTGCTTTGACTGCTATTTTAGATGCATCAATGGATTTTTTTTCTCTGAATCATGACTACGTCAGGGGTTCTTGTTCGAAGGCAGCGGATGTCCACTTCTGGGGACTTCCCAGTGCCGTATTTTATCCTTAGGTTCTTAAATCAGAGTCCCTGGTAATGCATAGGACTCACTAACATACAACCACTTAGAGGGTTGGTGTTACACACCAGTACTGCAAAGGATTAAATTTCCCAAATGAGCCACTTACGCAGTGCGCTAGGTCTTGGTCCACAGGTTTGTTGGGGAAGTTCCCTGTTAGGACTGTTTTTCAGAAGGTTAATTGCTAATGTTTGCTGTTTTGCTTTTAGATGGTAAGAATCAGATCTCTTGCTAAGAAATTGTAACTTTCTTTAGTCTTCTAAGAAAGTTTTGCCTCTGGCTAGTTTCTTGCCTAACTTCAGAGACATGTTTGGCTATTGAAGGTTCTCTGATGTGCTGTCTTCGTAGAAGCTTGTAGTACTGAAGCCTTTGCACATTTCCCATTTAAAGCAGTAGGGTGTTTTTTTGTTTTGTTTTGTTTTAGACCATCTGCAATGAAATAAGATCTCTTTCTCACTTAAGTTTTCTCATCTACGAAAAGATTGTAATACTTCATTACTGTTGCAAAGTACTGAGACCTCTAGCCAGTAGCACTTGTGTGGTTGTTAAATATCATGTTGCGCTTAATTCTGTTGGAGGACTCCTAAATAGAAACAGTATGATTTTCAGAAGTGGTGAGCAAATGCAACTGAACTGAAAGAGAAGCTAATAAATACCTAGGAAATCAAGCTGCTTATATTTAAGTGACTAACTATATTGACTATAGGAATCTGGATTTTGGGAAAGGGTGTTAACTATTACTATGCACTGGAAGTGTCAGTATTTAAACTTGAATGTGCCCAAATATAGAACTAGGTGCCTGTGTTTTTACATCTGAATTTGCAGAGAGCTTGACATTTAGGAAATGCTGAGCTCTCATCTTCTGCAACTTTGGCATACCCACAGCATCTCAGAGGGGCATCTAAAATTACTAAATACTTTGTAACTTTTGGACTTAGAATTTAGACTCTACTACCCATTTTCTCTTCATTGGGATGGAGCCATTTACAGCACAGGCTGGAAATATACAAAAAGAGATATTTCCTTCAAGGAATTTGCCAAAATTCATGTTGGTATCTAAATCGACGTACTCAGAATTTTTGCTGTAATTTGTAAAGAGAGCATGCTCTTAACATATGTTTCATGTTAGAGAATGAAATAGCCTTTTGCAGTCTGACTCAGCCTTATTCACATTGCAGGCTTTGACTATGCATGAGGACATACATGTAGTCCAAGCTCTTGATGTAACAGTAAAAATTGTATGCATTTGATGCATCATTTCTTATGTGAATCAACCTTTAGTGCTATTAAACTACTTCTGTGGAATTTTTTAAAGAGTGCTTGAGCCCTATGAGATTTCATTCCCTCTATTCCCCAAGCCTGCCTGTTTTCATTTTAAAACAAACAAACAACTTCCCTACCCGCCTCACCCCCCATCAATCCTGAAGAACAAACTGTCAGCTTTAGAAATGCTGTAAACATGGGGACAGTAAGTGACATTTTTCTTATAATCTTGTCTTTGGGAAGGAAGATCTGAATGAAGAGGTGATAATCAGAAACATCTGGAAAGAAATTAATGGAAAATAGACCACTTACACTTCTACTAAAATAACAAAACAAAAAAGAAATCTCAGTGTCTAGGTAGGAATATAATGGAGGCAAAGCTGATTGCTTACAGTATGGTAATAATCCCAGGAAGAGTGTTTTCAGCTCTGCTTGCTCTGCTGCATGGCTTTTGAGCCATCTTGTCAGGGTATATGTGAGAAATTACCATCATTTTAGCGGATATGGAGATCACGGTTGTGGTTCTTTGGGCTTGCTGGGCTTCATGTACCCAGGGAGCTGGGAATTCCTTAGGTCTCTGTAAATCTGTAGCGACGGTGGAGGCTGATTTCTCATTCATTTCATAGGAGATCTGTCACTGAGTTTCTCTGACTGATCCCTTGCAGTGGTTTCTCCGATGTGTTATTCTGGCCTTGCCCATCCTGTCCTGGAAAGGCCTGAGGCACTGATGCAGCGCAAGCTTTACCTCACCTCATGTTGCCTAGGCATTCCCTGGACACTGGGAGAGGTTTTCCATGCACAGATCAAGTAATTCTGTATTTGCTATATGGTGCTTCATATGGACTGTTTGGAGTTCAGGGGGTGAATCACCATCTACTTGTTGCATGTGCATGTATATTTATTTTGCAGGTAGGTCCTGGAAGTAGTCCTTGGTTACTTGACAGCTTTCTTAATAGTGACTGCTTCTGGGACCAGATGAAGAGACGTGGCTATTGGGAACTGAGAGGTTCTAGCTAAAATGCAGGGACATGGGGTGAAGAAATAATGATGTGTGGAGGCAAATGAATGCCAGCAGTATTCTGCAAGTGCAGAGTCCATCTTTTTTGTCTTTACCCAGCTGCAGAAGTCACAGCTATCGGCCTCAATGAAACAGTCCTATAGAGTAAAGGCCATAATCTTTTGGCAGCCCTGTAGCACAGTGGTACTCTCATTAGCTGTGTCTCAGGGAGTGGTGGAAAGGTCCTGTCTGACTCTGAACATTTACTGAATCTGCAGAGTGCTGTATCTTGGCATTGGTGGGAAGGAAATCTGGCTTCCAGGTAGCACTCTGTAAATGTAAACAGGTTCTGCTTTTGTTCCCTTTTAGCGGCAAAGCTGGAATACTGTTTTGACCCAATGAAGCCAAATTAATCTGATTCTTCTTGTCAAACCCATTTTAATTGCAAAATAACTTGTTTATTAAAATAATGGTGAATATATATGTCTTCCTCATGCTATGAGACAGAACAGCTCTGCCTGTCCCTTGAAGAGTCTAGTTATATTAGGGCTTCAGCAAGAGTAAAGTTCCACTTCAGTGGCTCAACGAGTTTTTGGTGGAGAAGGGTTAGACAGCATGGATTATAGCTCTCTTATTTTATAGCTACTGAGGTAAATGCTGTATGCTTCAGCTTGTGCCTCTCTTATCATATCTTACCAAAACAAAGCTAGTATAAAGAATTAAAAATTATGGAAAAATGTAGTAGAGCAGAATAATTTTCTCTGTACACCGAAAGTATTTAATCCAAACATCACAGAAAGTCTTATTTCTGAGGCTGAAAACAAGGGCATTAACTGAGTCATCGTTCACAATCTCCTGTTAAAAATCTCTCAAAAATGGAAATATCAGTTTTCACTCTGAGACACACATCCTATTTTAGCAGACCTGTACAAACTGACAACTGGGATATAGTTTCTATAGGCCCAGTGTTGCATACACCCATCTACATGGCCCATTCACCTCTTTGATGTCACTTATAGGATCTGAAGGAGTCAGAGCTTCTCTGTTCTGTTAAATTTTTTTTGTGTGACGTAAGGGAATTCACTTAACTTCTATTTTATATTTCTGCCCAATTAGTGTAAAACACAGACACAGATGTACCTGGATGCTATAGAGACCAGTCCCAGGTGAATCCTCCAGTGGGTTCTTTAGGGCTACCCAACTAGCTCCCCAGTGCTTTTGGAAAGAAGCAGACCTGCTTTTGACAGCATATTTTGTGTGTGATGATGTAGATAGAAAAGGACAAACACTTCTGGTTTCCCAGTGCTGCTCTACTTTGCAAAAATTGAAGGTGGGTGAGATGAAGTAAACTATTTAAAATGAAGATAACCTTTTTTGATAGCCTAATTTTCTAAGTGAAAATAACTGCAGGCAGATGCTGGGAGGTGCAGAGAAGCAGGCAGTGAAGGGCACACTGAGGGAAAAGATGTCTGTTCACCAAGGACTCATCCCCTGGAAATACAGGCTGTCCTCTCAAGGTATGCAGCTCTCAGGGATTTGCAGAGCAGTGACTGCCTGTGAAAGGAACATCTCAGGATTCCCCTCCACAGCTGTCATCTTTTATTGGTTTTGCTGCTGCTTCCTGTTTGTGCGAAATTCATGTCAGGAATGGGATTGTTTTGGGTTGCAGTTCAGATAAAGTCTAAGGAAAAGTCCTGAGAGCCAGGACCTTGGCTACTTTGGCCACTTCAACAATCCAGTCCTGTTGTCACTCAGCTTTTCTGGCTTTCCTCTCCTGGCAGCAGCTGGATTTCTGTCCCATCAAACACTGTGAGGCCTGGAAGGGGCAAATCCTCAATGTTATGCTACCCACCTTGTTGAATTTTTCTGGTCAGTGAGTCACAGATGACTTGGGCATTTTTACTTTGGTTGTGTAAAATCAGCCTGGGTGGTTTGTCTCTGCTGAGGAGGCTGAGCGGCCCAGTTAGTGCCTGCAGAACTCATTTGGCCTGGGGTCTCCCTCAATCCTTTACCACATGCTTCTTTCCTTATCTGCAGGGCTTCCACTGTCTTCCTGTCTCCATCTGTTAGCACTGGACTTTGTCTTGCTCAAAGAAAGCTTCATCTTCTTTTTACCCTTACTGCTTTTGTTCCTGCCAAGCTGTTTCACATCATTAATGGTATAAATGAGTTCCTGCTCCTGGTGGTCTCTCCCATTAGTGTTGGGTGACAGTGGTCTCTCCTCTTTCCAGTTACTCTTTTAAGGGGGAGAAATCACTGACCAAAGTGCTCATTATGGAGAAAAAATAGGTCATCTGCTTGAGGGGTTGCATCCACCACTGAAGAATGCCACGTGGCTCACAAAGATGTTCTCTTCATCCCCTGAAATGTCCACCTCTCTTCTCGCTTTGTATTTTAGGCAGAGGAACCAGGAATGGCATTAAGGGATAGATTATCCCCCTTGTTATCATTAAAAGCATTGCTTCATGGCTTCTTTTATAAATCGGTAACAGAGGGTAATGGAGCAGAAGGTTCTCTCTAAGTTCTTAATTAATCAAGCAGAGATATGTGTCTGTGGTGTGAGTTAGGATTAGAAATTAACTCTAAAAACAAGATAGCCTATGCAAAATTGCTGTACGCTGGCCTACAAAATAATTCAGTGAATGAGTTCCCATTTGTAATGTGGCATTCCTTGAAATAATTGTCCAACACAGTCTTCAGCAGAGGAGGTAGTAAAGACTTGAATAAATAATTTTATCATTTGAAGTGAATTTATGATGGTGTGGAGAGGCTGACCAGTCTGTTCTACCACTGAGCCAGAGCGTAGCACGTCACTGTGGCCTTATAAAAAGATGCTCTTTTTACTTTTTGAGCTACGCCTTGAATGTAGAGGCCTATGATTGGGATGGGAGGTTCAGTCAAGCTCCAGAGGAGGGAATGCATCCAGGAAAAAAATATGAGAGTGTCTATGTGGGCATTAGAGAACAGAGAGGGGTTGGAGGACTGACAGGCTTCCATGTCAGAAAGTAAACTTCTTCCCTACGCACGCCTGTGGGAGTAGGCGTAGAGGGGAGGCTGACTGCCTGACTTTCTTCTGGAAATCTTCCATGTTTTCAACAGAGTGAAAAGAACATTATTTTTATTACTATTAAAAAGTACTTCTCCACTTAGAGTGTCTGCGAGTATTAGAGTGCTGCTCAGTGGAAGGTTAGCTGAAAGTCAGAGGATATGTTTTGTCTAATGCCTTGGGAGATTTCAATCTGCGTTTTACCTATGTGATCTCAAAACTGAGTACAAGGGATTAGGGGGTTCCTGTGGTCAGTAATGGGATACAGGAGGCCTTCACATGGGGCAGGGGGGCTCTTTGGTGAGCAGTGGAAGGGGAAAGTGAAGGCCATGAGGGTTGCAAGCAAGAAAGGAGGCAAGAAAAGGCATGCAAGAGGACAAAAAATGTACCCGGCAAAAGGAAGGTGATTAATGAGCATTTCCAAAGGCTTCATGTATATGGAATGTTCCTCCTGGGAGCGAGGCATTAGGCTGCCCTGAAGAGGGTGGTGGGGGACATAGCACAGGGCCTGAAGGAAAATCGTGGTGACAGATAGCGAGGGGACTCCTGCATAATGCCCAAGTCCCTCAGAAAACTTCCTAAGCAAGATAAAATTTTGGAAGGGATGAATACTGCCAAAAAATTGATTCTATAAAGTATGTTAATTTGGTTTGGAGTGGTTTATTTTGTTTGGGTTTTTTTTGGTTGGTTTTTTCACCTATTGCTTGGTGCTGAGTTGAAGCTATATGGTCATATATACCACATCCCCTGATGCTAGTTGGGCAAGATGTCTCATTTCAGCCAACAGAATACAGCAAGATGAGAATGATAAGGTGTTCAGTGGTCGGCTGCCCTTGTGAGTAGTAGGGGCACTGAATACATGAATGTTGGCCAGGAAGCTTCCAGGAAGGTGCCTTGGATGGGCACTGGTGCTGTGTCCATCCTGGATGTTCCCTTGCTAGTTGGGGAATGTTGTGGGGTCCCTTTGCTCCTCCTGATTGTCAGAAGCAGGTTTGATGAGCCTGATAACGGTCTGAACAACAGGTCCGGTGTGTTGCTCTGCCTCAGCTGCAGGAATCAAGGGCAGGGCTGCCCTATAGGTACCTCTGGACAGCCCCAACCACCTGGTCAACATACCTAGTTATACCTCCTCCCATTTCTTCACCCTCTTTCCACCACCCCCATAGCTCCCTTTCAGCTAGCAGCTGGTTTGTAAAAGTTGGGACTAAGCAGTTTGTTTAGATGCCCTTCTGAACCCTCAGCTTCATGAGGCTGGAGTGTCTGGAGATGGTTATTCTGACCATGATTTTGTTACTTCCAGAGTTATATTAGGGAGAGGTAGCCTTCTGACAGGCATTCTGTGTACCCCTCTCTTTGGTGTTACTGTCCCTAGTGCCATCAGCCAAAGCAGTGTGTGCAAAGTGTGCCACGGATAAATGATCATTACTGACCAGTGTTTTACTTGCCAGCAACGTTGAGGCAGAATGGTATTCCCAGCATCTCTGTATGCTGCAAATAGTCTTTGTTGCCGGCAATTAAGGATATGATTTTAAAGAATTATATCGGCATCTGTTACAGAAGAACTTAACCCTTCCAAATCAAGTCTGTATTTGGCACAAAAGCTGCTTTGAAGTCCTGCAGCTAATAAAACGCAGAGGTCAAGAAAGCAAGTCTTAAGAAATGTTGTCTTCTGCAGCAAAGAAGAAGAAAATTAAAGAGGGACATGACCATGCCTCTGGTAGTACTGTGTTACCTGGGAGATCAGGGAGAAATCACAGATCTCCAACCTTGTTGGCTTCCCATGGGAACTTCCTTATCTATCAGGTCAGGTCCATGCTCATTCTGCACTTTTCTTCACATTCTCACCCCTTATGTCTGTTTTAGGAGTCAGAAACCCAGTCCTGCTAGGAAATAGTGTGGTTGCCCCCAAAGCATGAGATGGTGCTCTACACTCCATCCTCAGTCTCCTCTCTTTTTAACTCATTAGGGAGCCTTTGTCAATTAGGCCTCCCAAGAACCAGCAAGACAAGAATAAGTCTGCAGTGAATGTATCAGATCGATTGCATGTGTCATTTAGACTGCTTGCAAGTAAATGATTATGTTCTTTAGATAGGTCATAAATTTGTCTAATTCTTCATGTAATCCTTAAAAAAATAATTAAAAAGAAATACACAAGAGACTGGTCAAGGGCACCATTCCTTAGCCAGAATAAAAAGAATGTAAAAATTTTGGACCAAGCTATTATGGAGAGCTGACAAATCCGAAGAGTATTTAATAACACCTTTGAAAATGGAATCCATTGTTCTTTTCTTATTTGATTAATTTCAAACCTTTTCCTCCTGTTTGGCAGTTGTTTGTTGTTTTTTTTTTTTTTTGTGGTGTTTGGTTGTTGTTGTTGTTTTGGTTTGGATTTTTTTTTTTTTGGTTTGTTTTTTGTTTTGGTCGTGGTTTTTGGTTTTGTTTGTTTGTTCTTGGGTTAGTTTATTTTCTTTCCCTACTCTGATCAAATGCATGATCAAAACTCAGGGAGATTAGTTAAACTATGGGAAGGATTAGCTCCAGCTTTATTGACAAATAACTCTTCCTCAGTGATATCAATGTCCAAAAAGAGGAAAAATGAGATAACAAGAACACTCTTTGGGGACCTGTACCCATTGCTAGCCTGGTTAATTACTATTAGTAATTACTAACACTTTGATACTGGCTGTAGCTGAATTTTATGGGCACAACAGAGCATAAGGCAAAAAGAAGCAGCAAAGTTTACTAGAAGGGAGTAGTGCAGTAGAGTCCTGCACCTCGTCTGTACATGTGTCCCAGGCTCAGGGTGTGGCGCAGAGCTGGTGTCCTTGGCATCCTTCCATTGGAGAAGTGTGTCACATAGACTGGGTGATGAAGGACAGTTGGTTTGATGCCTGCCAAACTATACCTACCCCTCTTTAAGGTTTGGAAGTGAACAGATGTCCTGGCCTTCCTCTGCTAGTGATGTGGCAAGTGACATGAAGGAAGGGGTGTGGAGATGTCCTTTGTGAGTTTTTTTCCCCATACCCCGGTAGCTGCTTTGGAAGAATGTGGAGAGAGGAGGCACAAGCTAGATGAGACTTGTGTTATTACAGCGAAGGGTAGGCATCCTGCTCCCCCTGCCCTTCCATCTTCCTGCCCCAAGCTCCTGCAGCATATTTCTGGTGTGCACATCATTCCTGCGTCATAGCTGTCCTCTTCCCTTATTATTTTTCTACCCTAATTCATCTTGTTACACAGTGTCAGGCAGGCCTAGCAGTAAAACACAGCAATGGTTTATTAATCAAAGCCCATAAAATAAAGCAATGGTTTATTAATCAAAGCCCAAGACGAAAGTATTAGTTTTTAGAGGACTGATGACTATAAGCAGAGCGAACTGTATGTGGTTATAGCCTTCATTTAAAGTGAGGTACTTCCCTAGTTGTCTCAGTACATCTCAGTCAAAGGCTGTGTAGCACATACTAATTTGGGGTGGATGAGGTGATCTCTTCTCACATCAGATAAATTCTTCAAGTTCTAAGGGAATTCCATTTCCCTCAAAATGTTTCTGGTCTTATTTTTAATAACAGGCCAGTAGCAAAGCATTTTACCAAGACCTGCTACTCCTCTCCTACAGTCAGTCTCTGGGTCACCTTCTCCCCAGCATGAGGGGAAGTTTTTGGACAGAGCATTGGTATCTCCATGTGGTACTCCTACATGCACCTGTGCACACGTGTTTTCTCCTGTGCACTTCAGGGGGCAGAGGGCACTGTTTCCATATGCTCTGTGCAGGGTGAGAGGACAGGATGGGCAGGGAGGCTTCCCTGAGACATGATTGTAGCAATGGTGGTGGCTGCACACTGATTGTGGGTAATTCCTTCTGAAGAAGGAGCAGTCCTTGTCTTCCTCACATCCAACTCACCCCACAGCCATGGCAAACTTACCTTGTCTACCCTGTACTCACCATTCCCCTCTCCACACCTGGAAGGGCTGAGACAAAGGGGGATAATTTCTCTGTCTAGGGTGGACACTGTGAGCAGGGTTGTGACCAGTCCACCCACTGTATGCTGTCTGAGCTTGTGCTGCCCCCGGCTGCCAGCCCCCCTACCATTGCCGTAGTCCTGTAGGCTGCCATCCAGGAGAACCTGTGTGAGGATGCATGCAATATGAGTGGAAGAGGAAGGTTTGCTGGGTGTGGTGAGGGAAGAGCATGCAACAGGTGTCTGTTTTTAGAAGGGGATGAGTAGTCTAGTTCCATATGTTGCCAACGAAGGTGAGAAATTTTAGTGTCAGTAGTATGGCCTTCCATGACCATTAGTAGTGACATGCTGGATTCTGGCTAGAAACTGTTTTCAGAAGAGCATGATTGAAACCTGGAGTTGCTCACACAAGCCAAAGCTGCAAGTACTACATCAGTAGCAGCTTGGTATAGGAAGAGGAAAGCTGACTTTTGTAAATACAATTGAAATCTATCTGTGTCTCTTTAACAGAGACTGAAGTGTCTAAGGAGGAAGATGTAAAGCCTCTCGAAACCCTGAAGTTCAATTAATTTCTAGGACCAAAAGGTACTAGTATACATCTAAGGCTTTTGGAATAAATAATGCAGAATCACAATGAATTGTGGTCCTCACCCTCATTCTGGTGAGGTCCAGAGGAGTTTCAGCATGCTTCTTCAGCTGGAGGATGACATCCCAAGTGTGTAGTGAATAGAGTTGTTGGTTTCTTTAAAGGACCAGACAGCTTTATGAATAACTTTTGTATTTTAGCAATTTATGACTAGCTGTTTGTGCAGAGAGGAAGTTGTTGTTGTTGTAGTGCCTGTTATTGACTGTTTGCTGAGGCACTTCAGAGCATAATTAGGGAGAGGAAAGGCCAGTATAGGGTCCTGGAGAGCCAGTTCCTGGCCGAGTGCCCCCAATTCTTAAGGCCTTTTTGGTGTAGGCCTTCATAAGAAACTCTGAAAGCAAATACAGAGCTACTAGGCAAGGAGCATTTATCCTGAACCAATGAGTTAAGGTTTGGAAGTATGGGTATCTGCTATACCAAACAAGGGGCATGCTCTGTAGCCACAGAATAAACAAATGATGACTTGCAGTGGCTCAGAGCAGAGCAAAGTTAAGAGAGGACTCATAGTTAGGAGGAGTTGGTACTGAACCAAGAGCATTGTAGGGATTTGAAGGATTTAGAGGAGGGAGTGGAAAATAAATTGGGAATTGGCTTGAAGCCCTATGAAATCAGTGGGAAGACTTCCCTTGGGTTTCAGGTCAAAACATGAATGTACAGGGTGAAGAGCACCTGAAGAGTTGTAAACACCAGTGCAGATGGGGACAGGAGGAAAAGGGGTGTGAAGGGCACTCAAAGTACAGAGAGAAGTAAGAGATTTCATATTAACTGAAAATGCCACAAATGTCCAGAGATTCCAATGAATTCTTATGGGATTCCTACTTCCAAACACTTGGGGCTTCTCGTGGGTCTAACCTGGTGAAGGTACTTGGGGAAACCACAATAACCACTAGAGTTGCTAGGATACTTGATTATATTAAAGAGAAGATTAAAATTCAACTAGCACTTGTAAACCTACAGGGCATAAAACTTACGGTGGGCTGGAATATCATGTGAAAGTTTGCCATCTCTTTCAGTGGCACCGATTGGAAAAGATGTGATAAAAGTGGTAAAATGAGGCGGCGGGATCAGTGTATAAGAGATTTTAAAGAAGAAGGGTTTACAGGAGAGAGGCATGAGACTTTCTGTTTTGTGAAGGAGATCAGTATCTAAAAATATTAAAAAAATAATAAAGCAAAAACAAACTGTGAAGGGAATAGTGAAACATCTTAATTTCCTTCTGTTTTTCTTGTTGAATGAAGCCTCAAAAAAAAAAAAAAAGAAAAGAAAAAAAGAGACACATTTCATACTGTAAAATTGGTATTGTAAATGCAGAGCTAATCAATTCCCAACACCTTGTCAACTGCTACAGCCTGTAGTCATAAGAGGTAGAGACACGTGAAGTAAACGCTGTGTATTTATTGTTGAAAGACTGGCAATTTTGTGGCAGAACACAACATTTCTATTTTAGCACCTGAAGAAGTAATGGTGGTATTGCTCACTAGCAGGAATTGGGAAGTAGCTCTTGTACAACCCAAGTGCAGCCCTGCACAATTAGCTAGCTACTTACCTCTTCCCATTTGTCACTCCTGGTCACACGCATCAATTCTCTCAAGCTTTTAGAGATATCCATGGTGGTGCTGGCACGACAGCCCCAGAGGACCACTCATCTAATCTGCTGTGGCAGTTCCTCTTCTATGTAGGCCACTGCCGAGCAAATTAAATTTTTGGTGTCATCATCCTATTCTGCAAATGGCTTCTTTCTTTCATCTGGCTTTAATTTATATTAGCAAGCACCTTTTTTAACCACATGTCTGTCCCTCATCTTTGGCCTTGGGGTGAGTCTAGTAGCTGTTTTCCTGCAAATGGCAAGTGTATTTTCAAGGCCTAGGGCTTAAATTGCTGTTCTGGCAAAAAAAAAAAATATATTCCTCTCACGCCCTTGACATGAAAATAACAATGTGAACAATGGGAGCTGGCTGGAGCCAGCCTGACGCTGGAGCACGCCACGTGGAAGGAGGTTGAAGAGGAAAATTAAAAAAACCCCACACGCCATGGAGGGAGGATGTTCGGCAGACTATTTGCATCAGAGTTTGAGAACCCACACAATAAAAATGAAAGTGCAGAGTGCGGGCCAGCTGCCTGCGATAAGATCACATTGTTGGAAAGGGGAGAAACGTACTGTCTCCGTGTTTGCTGGGCAGGCAGCAAAAGTACACCGCAGAACAAGTGGTGAGATCACACATGCGGCCATTCTTCCTTGGCTGCTGACGTATCGAGCAACTTTGATTGATTTTTATGTGTCATGGTATGTCACAGCCAACCTGCAAGAATTACAGCAGATGGTATAGCAAGCAGGGGAATTGCGCAGAGCGTGGATACGGAGAGGAGCTAAAATTAATCATTTTTAACAACTAAATGCAACTTTGTGCCATTCCCCAGCAGTGGTAGGGCCGTAACTGATGTGATGGCTTTATTGCAGCTGTTTGTGGGTGCATTTGGCCTCAAACCGAGGGGAAAGAAGGCTCCACTGTGGCTCAAACAGAGCTCTTGTTTGTTGTCTGCTCAGCTCCCGGATTCAGTTCCTTGCATCTGTGGCAAATCATCTTATTTACCACCTCCAGTGACCAATTCACATGTCTACATAGATGTCAGTTTCAAAAATTCACAGATGCTATTAGACATAATGGGCTAGCTGGATTTTTGTCATATATTTAACATATGCTGTGATAACACTGCAGTGTTGGGTTCAAAGTCTCTTACCTAATTTTTAAGTTTTGTTTCTTTTAATGAAAATTACTAAAAATTTTTAAAAAGCACCTTCTAATTTACTTTTAAAGTTCCCACAAGCCTTCCTCAAGCATTACATAAAGTTGTGAGGATGAACTGTGTTTGCATTAATTCTGTTCTGGGTTCCTAGGAGATTGCCACACCAAAATAAATGAGTGCATGTCATCATTTTAAGATGATCTTGATTTTAGCCAAGTACACCAACATCAACCCTTTGCCAAAAAATTGGGCCTGGTTCCTTAGTCTGTGTATTTCTTAATCTCAGACTGACTGACTCGCATTTATTAAGGGAATTTGTCTGTAGTAATCAGTGCTAAATTTTAATACTGTTTTCTCAGATTCTTTATGTATCGAGAAGGCTGGTAGGTACAGGTTTTCCCAATTTCTTTTCTGTATTACATCTCCTTAAAAACATGGGCCATCTTAAGAGGACACATCCTTTACCTTCTGCCTTTTTTTAAAATGTTCACACTGAAATAGTTTTATTCTCTTGATTTAACATAAAATATCTACTAAAACAAGGCCTTCTTCACTCATGTTGATGAGAGATGAGGCCATCAAGCTAACCCAGGATTGTACAGCATCTTGTGTTGCTGGCCAGTGTTGCTGGTTTAACTTTATGCTCTGCAGATGACTTTCCGAGCCTTCTACACTACTTTTGTACTTAGTGATAAAAAATTATGCCTGTGTTATTTGCAAGGAGACGTGGAAGGTTTATCAGGGTGCCTGCTGGCTGCTTCTCTCCACCCTTGTGCATGCAGGTGCTGGCAGGTAACAGTGCTCTCACCTGCCTCGTGCTCCAGGGCTCCTTCTCTTCCGCTATGAACTGAGAGCTTCTTAAAACCATTAGGGAGAGTTTTTAGGATGAAGTGCCCAAATATAATGACACCAGCTTTAGGTCTCCTCTGATGTAAACCATGAGCAACACCTTCTCTTTGTCACCTTCTCTGCGCTTGCCCTTGGGCAAAAAGAATATCTGATGTAGAGGGACCCAGACTAAACTTGGGCAACTGGGGAACTTCATCATGGAGCATAGTGCCATGTAATTTCTCCCTCCCAGCAAAAGGTTGCTAAGTTAGCCCACAAGCATTATTCTGCATCCTTTGTGACTGCTGAGATGGCCTTGCCAGAAGTGAACATCTTTGTCTGCCACAGGACACCAGGCTGTGGTCATTGAGGACTTGGCCTCCCAGTATAAATGTGCATATCTAGAGGTAAATTCCATGTGCTCCAGTGCGGCTTTGTAAAGTGAAATGGCCTTTTGTACAAGTTTGTGAAGACATCCCTGGTGTTCTTTCCTGTGTTGATACCCTGTTAAATAAAAAGGTCCCATTTTAACAGAAGGGGTTTTTTTTGTGTGGCCTTCAAAGACATTGACAGGATGGGCCCTGCCATTTAGCACCTGTAGACATTTGTGGATGCTTTGGGTCAGGATTATCACAGGAAATGTATGTGTGAATTTGTCCTCTTTAGCAGAACTGTTTAAAAATTACTTTTCCTGTGCGTTTGTCCGAATGGAGATGCTGGTCCTGTGCAAATGAAGTTTTTGTTTGTTTGTTAGTTTTAATTTCATATGTATATTAAAAAAAAAAAAAAATAAATAAAGTGAGCTGTTGAGCTATTGTTGGTGTGCACCTACTTGTGAATATATATCTCTGAGAACCCACTTGGCTTATTGAGTAAGCCCACAAGTATGGTGGCTAGAAAAGAGACCATGAAGTCAAGCTTCAGATTGGTACTAATTGAGGGTAAAAATGTGAGCAAAGTATTTAACCTTGAAGTGTCTTTGTAATTCCTCCGCTTTGAAACAGAGTTTGCGGAATTTGGTTCTGGAAGGATCTTTTGGTTTTTGGATAAAGGTGCTATAGAAGGAAAGAGCACCTCTTCAGATTCCTGTGAGGCCAACTCTGCCACGTCAGCCAGTCAGACTGATGCTCTTTATCAATTATATCAATGTTAGGGAGAAAAAGAGCCCTAAGTAACTAGTCTGTAGGTAATGGGCAGGCATTGTGGCCTGCAGATTAATTAGGATGTTTGTCTGTTTTCTCTTTACTGACACTGGAACTTAAGTAGGTACCTCCTGTAGAAGAGCGCAACTGAAACTGTTTCCCGTTGTTTTAAAAAATATAAACTTCCACACACACCTGTATCTCTAGAAAGATGCCTGTGTTGGTTTTGGTTTTGGTTTGGTTTGGTTTGGTTTTTAATTGTAGCTGTGTTTTTTAAAACATGGGCTTTCATGGAGGTGAACCTTTACACAAAAGTAGACCTGTATATATTTTTTTCCAAGCCATGCACGGTAGTAAAGGACAAAGTCCCCATTATTTTGTAAGATAATCTTAAAAAATAACAGAAAAACGCATCACAAACTATAAAATACTGTAAGGTCTCAGTGAAGTCTGTTCAACTCTTTGTCTTCATCCTAAAGAAAGACTTTTCTGTAATTCTTGTCCATACATACATGGATTTATTTTTCATTATATTTATTAAAAGAATTGTGGTTGAAGTACTGCTCAATCCACAAGGCTTAAACAAAGAAGTAATGTCTGAATTGTCAAAATAATGTAATTTTTAGGCTGAAAATCCTTCTGGTATGAGATTATTGTAGCCTAAAAGCTTTCTGCTATATAAGGAAATAGATTTTATTTAAGTTTCTCAACCACAGTCTATGTGCCCAAGAGAGGAGCATCCACATTCTGACTAAGAATAGAAACTTCCTAACTGCATTAGTGAGTTTCTGCTGTAACTCTGTAACTGGTAGTCAACAGAACAGTCTGTGTGATGACTTATCTCTGCTTTCACGGAGGCAAGAGGCCACAGGTGTGTTTTCTTAGTCATTTTAATATATTGGGGTCTTTTTGTTTCAAAGTCCACAGCTGCAGCTATTTGGATGTGGGCTTTGCTCTGTCTTACCCCTGGTTGTTGTTCCCACTGTGTTGTCTCACTGTGTTTTGACGGTGAAGGCAACGGTGAGGCTCTTGCCGGTCCTGGGACTCGTGAAATCCTGGTCCTTGCCTGAGCATCCTGTGTTTTCCAAAGTGGATGGCAGGTCTGGCTGCTGAAGACCAAGCTGCCAGGTAACACGTGCAGCTCAGATTCCCCATTCTTTGCTTGCTCCCTTTCAGTACAGTGGGCTGTGCTGGGACCTATGCACAGTCATACCAAAATTCATACCAAAATCAGGTCTTGAGCTCCCCAGCACAAGTGGCTATTCTGAGTGGTGGGATCCAGCCTCCTGACACCAATTCCTCTGGTGCCAAGAGGGCAGCTGGTGGCTCCTGAATCATCTCTGAGTAAGGGGGAGGCAACTTGCAATGGCTTGGAGGCAGGCAGGCTGAGTCTGGCCCCCAAGCTTTGGAAGCTGTCTAATTCTGATGCCCCCTGATTTTTTGGGTCAGAGTGACCCTTAGTCACCTTTCCTTAGGGCTGTATCTGCAGAAGGGGTAGTACTGCTACAGTGTATTTACTTATGGATGCAGTGTTTAGCTTATTAGCATTTCACTGGTGCTTCGGGGAAATAAAACAAATTTTGCCCCATGTTGAACCACGTTATAGCCCCCCAGTCTCAGGAAGTGAGGTGTAACTCTACTTTCCCGGCAGCACGTGCTTCTTCCCCACTGACTGGGAAACGCTGAGACAGCACATAAAACACTGCGGTATGTAAACCTCTCATGGTAGTGAAGTACAACAGGTTGCTTCATGTACCCGCTGAGATCCATTCTTGTGCTTGCATGTTGATTCCTCTCTCAGACTTGATTTTGCTTTTCGCTGTAATCGTCAGTGAGTCCCTTGGTATTGAGGGAGTTAAGTGATTTCAACCCAGCAACAGGAGACTTGGACCTACAAATCCATGTCTCAGGTGAATGTGATGGTTGGGTCAGTGTGCAGTTCTGTACAGTAGATGTTGCCATTACACACAAAGGATACTTAAAAGCCAAAGAGAGTTACAAATGCTATGAACAACTTTTCCCTCCCCCTTTTCTTCCTCTGCCATCCATAGGCCACTGGCCAGAGAGATTTGATGAGGAAGTTGCAGGACATGAACAAGTAGGATCAATATGGGCACCCCATGCTGCTGTTGGTTTTGTGTGCTGTGAGCTGGTTTTCCCCTGGGAGGGTGGCAGCTGCCATGGAACCACTTGGGGTGAGTATTGGGGTGACAGTGGTGGCATGGTGTGGTGTGGAGCTGCAGCTCCTCCCTGGCCTTCCTCTACCTGCAGTTTCCCCTGGGTTGTTTGGGGCGTCTCTGGCTTTGGGCAGGAAGGAGGAGACACCTAATCCAGCCCTTGAACCCCACTTCGTGGCATGGGGTAGCCCAGAAACTCCCCTTGCCATTTCTCTTCTCATGCTGTAAAATGCAGATTTTGAACTGCCATGGGAAACTATAAATGCATCAGCTGGAAATGTCTCCAGGAAAGTCTTGTTTTCTTTTCTCTTTATTGAATTTGGCTCATCATGGTGACATGTATTGAGACTATAGTTGTGCATCCTCTCAATTCATACCACGTCTTCCTCCTCCATGCAGAAAGCACAAAAGCTCCATATCAGTTGGCCCCACACACGATGGACTCGCGGAACCTCAAGTTATAGGGTGATACCTATAAATAGAAGAGTTTAAATGCCACAGGCGAAGCTTTGCATTGCGGACAGGTTATGTGCAATAGGTTTGGAAATGGATTCCTGTCATTTCGCTCGGGAGTTGCTCACCTCCCTGACAACAGTGTTGTTGGAGCTCAAGGACAAGGAAGGTATCCCCATGAGTTTAACCTGCTTCAGCTCACAGCAAGTGCAGGTGGAAGTTTGTTTTGCCAGTGGCTCTTAGCACTGTATGTACTTATCAGGGAAGTGCAATACAGCAGTGGCAGACATTTAACACTCAGGCATCTCTGCTAAGAAGTTAGTTTTCCTGGAAACAAATTTAATTCCCATTTAGCCAATTCCTTAAATTTATTACCAGAGGCAGTAAGAGCTTATTTGTATGGGGAAATTTTACCAGTTGTGCTGATAGAGTTATAGCAAGATGGTTAGAAACATAATTCCTTGCATAGATGCTTTTATTCCAGTGTAGTAATGACTTTTGACAGAGCTTATATGTCTTCAAATGACAAAAGTATTTTGAGAAGTGTATTTTTGCCCCAGGAGTCGCACTAGAATATCTCTACCAAAGTCAGCACAAATTCAGATTTATTCTACTAGCTTTTCTGGGTGGCACAGGTAGAGGTGCCCAGTATTACAGTCTCCTTAATAAAATGATACTACTGAGAAGGGCAGCATGCAACCATTGGTCTGAAATCTGGGGGTTTCCCTACCTCAGCCAAAGATTCTTCTCCTGTTTTTGAAGGGTTCATCATTTAATCCACCTGGCTGTTCATTTGCTGTTTTCTAAAAACTAGGAATACCTAATTTATTTTTTTTTCCAATTCTCCCAGGGTACTGCCAGGTTTGAGTTATTAAACTTTAGATCTGTGAATAAAAAGCACTATTAGCTTTACTGCTTGACTGTATTATATTATTATTTTTATTACTGTGGTGGTTCTTTAACAAACACAATGCTTTATAATCTCTATCCTAAAGAAATTCCATTTCACAGAGAAAAAACTGTATGCTGTAGTTACATGCAGTGTTGCTGTTAAACACCAGGCTGTTGCTAATCTTCTGCTGACATCCACGATCTCAGAGGCATCCCCTTATTTTACTACCTGTGACTGGGAGCAATCATGAAGAAGGACTGCAACAGGAAGAAAAGTGTCTCTGAATGGGCTCATATACAACCTCCTTTAAAAGGACAAGTAGATCCACAGGCAGCAGCACTTGCAATAATGAAGACTGTTTCCTTGTGGATTTGTGTCTTGGAATCATAGAATCATTTTAGTTGGAAAAGACCTTCAGGATCATTGCGTCCAACCATTAGCCTAACATCGCAAAGTCCACCACTTAACTATGTCCCTAAGAACTTCATCTACATGTATTTTAAACACCTCCAGGGACGGTGACTCTACCACTTCCCTGGGCAGCCTGTTCCAATGCCTGACAGCCCTTTCTGTGAAGAAAGTTTTTCCTAATATCCAATCTAAACCTCCCCTGGCACAACTTGAGGCCACTTCCTTGCATCCTATCACTTGCTACGTGAGAAAAGAGACCAACACCCTGCTTGCTACAACCTCCTTTTGGGTAGTTGTAGAGAGCAATAAGGTCTTTGGGGAAAGCTGGGCATGTTCTGCATCTTGCTGCGTTCTTGGATGTCTATTAAGGGTTGTACATGAAGGGTATGTTTGCTCTCAGGGAAGGCACTAGTAGGATGGTAGACCAGCTTTTCTCCTGCTTCATTGTGCAGAGGTCTCCTGGATCATGGCTGGAACAGGGTGTTAATAAAGCCAAGTTTTCTACATGGCTATGGACAAAAGCTCATTTCAATTCAGCATGAATGTAATTTGGGCAATCTGGAGTAATCTAAGGCCATTTCAAATTCTCTTTCACTTATGTTGGTGTAACTTCATGGTCTTCTGTGAGGTCCCTTATCATTTACACTGATATAAAAGGGAGATGAATCAGCTCTATGTGCTTTGCTGACTGGGAGGAGACAAAATTAAAAACAATGTTAGTTTTGCCTCTTCCTTCCTATCTCCATTTCCCCATGGTTATCATCTTGTAAAGTGATTCAGACTGACTCCTTTTTTTTTTGACTCTCTTACCCATTTCACAGTTTTTGCTTTACCTTCTTTTAATAGTCCAGATACCCTTGTGAAGGGCCTATTAGGAACACCTAAGTTTGATAGCTGTATCATTTGAACTTATCTGGGCTTCTATTTAATCTCTGCTCATGGTATGTCATGATGAAGAATAACGCAGGAGAAGATGACGTGTCTCTTATTCAGTAGCATCAATCTCTTCCTTCATTCTCCTCTCTATTGTAGAATGAAACAAGGATAATGAAGTTTAGATCTTGTCTCTTTTGATTGCTTAATTCATTTTATAGCTGTGTAGTTGTAACGTAGCTTTGACAGGTATATCTCTGGGAGAAACTCTGACCCAGTTCGTGTCTGAATGGGCAGAATATTGAATATTCTTACGGATGCACTTCCTTTACCATAGGATTTTTTGTTCTTGCAGTTCATTTTATTGTCCGTTAAGTTCTTTATGGGCAAGGTGACGTTAACAGGATCACAGTTGGCAGATACAATGGAGAATTGTGAATACAGTGCAGTGCGGTTCACTGTGAAGCAGTAGGCAGGCTTCAGAAGCACTCTGTCTTAAGGCCACGTTTGTTCCTCAAGTGCCTGTAATCACATCCTAGAAGAAAATGGTTACAGTAGATGTGTTAAAATAATTAGTTCAATTTATAAGCACATCAGGAGTTATGTAGCTGCATTTTTTTTCAATGCAAGACCTACATTTCAGACATTCAAGTTTGCTCCCTCACATTAACAAATCACTAACGTAATAGCTATGAAACATTCTCAATTTATCGTCATTTTCACATTTCTGAGCATCTTTCTGCAGTTACCAAGTAATATAATTTGCCTTCTTGGACTCAAACAGTTGAGCAACATTTCAAGGCAAGGCAAGCTGTACTAATGAGGAAAAGCAAATGATGGTGTGAGTTGCGTATCTGTGCCACTGCCGTGCATGTCAGCAAAGAACGTGCAAACTCCTGTATTTCTGCACTGGCTGGGGGGTGTGTATGTTTGGGAAGGAGAGGGGATGGTGGAGGAAAATGGAGGGAATGGGACAGAACCCCAAACAGATGCTGTTTATTTTGAAAACAAAATGCTTCCTGAGGGGATGGGGTCTGTGAGCCCAGTGCTTAGTCATGCTGTACTTCCTCTTCTTGTCTGCCTCCATGGGGGTTTGCTTTGGCTTGGTGGTTTTTGTTTGTTTGTTTTTTCTCTGTATTTTGGGTCATACATCCTCCTCTTACCGGAATAGTCACTGAAAGGCCTTTTTTCCTTCACATGCCTAACATGTGCCTGCGTTCGTGGGGTGATCTGTGGCCATGTTTAAGGAGGGGAGGCTGCTTTTGTTTCTAATACCTTCTTCCAGGAATGAGGCTAAATATGCTGGATTTTTTAATGCTTTTTCTACATGCCAGATTGCTGTTAGACTTATCACATTTCAAAGAGATTTCATACAATCCATTAGAGCATTAAGTAATTACTTCTCTATTGTTGCAATAAGTAAACTGATTACAGTGATGCTTAAAGAGCATATGTTGATTAATGTAGGAGTTATGGAAATTTCAGAGATACTGCTTTATGCTGCTTTTCTCACTGTTTTTAATGGATAATGTAGTTTCCATCTTTGTTTGTAGCCTCCACTGATCTCTGCTTATTTTTCCATTAATGTGTTCACCACTCCCTTGCTGGATGTCTCTCTATAACAGTAAAGCCTATATGATGGTTATTTTCATTGTTTGTCGGTGATCTCTGTACATATTACCACTCAGTTTTCCTACCATGTCTAGTTAGTAACACCGAGGGGTCTTTTGGGCTGTTATGTATGATAAGGCTATCACTGAAGAATTCATTTCATGCTTTCCCTGTACACACATTATGTGGTTGCTGTTGGAAACATTTGAAGTAGCTTAATCTTTACGGTGTATTTCATTGTTTTTATTAGACACAGTTTCTGTTCTGCACTGCTGTGCAGAAAAGCGTTAAATGGCTCTTCTGCCCTGTGCAATGAATGCTTGCCTCTTTAATCCCAAACATGGACTTTTCTATTTGGTGTCTGTCTTGAGCCAGACACTAACCAGACATGGACTATCGCTGTTTCAGCAGGCTGTAAAACAAAAAGAAAGAAAAAGAATTCAGTGGAAGTGGAAAAGTTTTGCTGGTCATATTAAACTCAGTGTCAACACTTAATGATTCTGTACTGTAGCTCTGGATATAACTTTTCCTCTCCACTCAGTTTGGACGAGCTTTAAAAAAAAAAAAAAAAGTGCTTGTGGGGGTAGTTTTGCTCCACTATTGCAGCTGCAATCACTGAAACACAGAAAACTGCAATGACTGGTCCAAAATCAGTGTTGGGAACAAAGCACAACATGGTTTGACCTTACAAATATTACAGTTTCTAAAGGACAGGTTCCCCAAGCTGAGGATGTTTCTTGTGTTGTTGAAGCATGTGTTGTCATTTTGCTTGCTTTATCAAAGATCAGTATTTTTAATGTTATAACAAGCATAACATAAGGTTGGGGTTAAAACCCGATCGTGCTGACACAAATGAGATTTTTGTCGTTGACTTTTGAGAGAGGCTGAAATTTCCCTGTTGAATTCTGTATGCACCTTAATGCTGTTTAAACCAGGATGAAGAGAATTTATTGTTCAAAGAAACTGTGTGGCCTGTCTCACAAGTTTTATTTTTCACAGCAGTGATCCTAACCAGAACTGTGGTCACAGTACTGACACTGTGCAGGAGGAAACCTCGTAGTACAGCACTTGGCAATTCACAAAGTAATTTGGCGTATTTGTTTAACACTGCAGTCAGCATGTTTGTAGAATTACTGGGGGTTTTTTGTTTTTGTTTTTGTTTTTTTTTTTTCCAATTTAATTTCTTTGTTTTTATTGTCTTGGTGATGGGTTTTGAGCTGAATGTGTAGGTTTGCCAGAGTATTTCCTCTGCTGTTTACACCTGTTACATAAATCCTTGTTGTTAAGCTATTTTTCTCAGCTGTGGAGACATGTTGGTTTTGACTTCAGTAGCAGAGAATGCCATGGCTGTAACAGGACTTTGTCCACATGTAACACCATATATCCAAGGGTGTCCCATTCTCCAAGATATTGAGATAGTGGGACTCACAGCCACGGTGTTCACCACCACTGATCTGTCTATATTTCTAAGGCTGGTTTTGCGAAATAAAAATGTTAATTATTTGTTAATTTGTTTATTTAAGCAAGATGAGGTTAAATCTTAGATTAGGAGTCTATAAAATGCAGAAATGCATGGGCCCATGTTCTGAAGGCCTCTGAGGCTTTGTTTTTTTAGTCTAAATATTCTGCAGTGCTGTTGTATCCCTTTGAGAGTGATGGGTCTGAAAATGGATAGCAGAAGTAATTCTGAATTGGAGCTCTTTAAGTCTCTCTCCTATGGCTAGGCATGTACTATTGAGCAATTCTTTTGATTACTTGTATTTTAGTTTCCCCCCCCTTTTTTTTTTTTCTTATTCTTCTTAATAACATTCACCCATTCACTATTGGCCTCAGCCAGTATCGTGTAATAGGTGGGAACTATCCTACGTCTCCTACTTTAAAGACGTGTAACGGGATGGAGAGAGTCAGGACATCTAGGGCCAAGTTTCGGTTTGCTCACCAGTGGCACTTTGGTGGCAGCAGTGCAGTCAGTGTCAGCTTTATTTGCAGTACTGTTGGTTTTCTGGAAGTAAAGAACAGGAGCTATTCAGGGAGAAAGCTTCAATGCCTGTTCTGCAATGTCAGCTGGTTTTGTCTATATGTAAAACATATCATACACATGATTTAAATAACTTGATAAACTTATGCAAATGTCTCTAAACAACCCCCTAGCCAGAAACCTAGTCCTAGTGAACATGCAGAGGTCCCTGAGGACAGCAGTGGACATCAGCCAATAAGATCTAAAGATCCCAGATTCAGCCCTCAGACTGCAGTGTATTCTGACCTGAAGCTGCCTTTTGGTGCCTGACCTGCAGTTGTTGTTTGGGGACACTTAATTCAGAACTGGTCTTAATGCAATGGAGAAGTGGGAAAGGTCTGTACCTAAGGTGGGGAACAGCATAAGGGTTTGATTTTTGCAATGTATTTAAACAAGTTTTGGCATGGCTGTCGAGATGATCTGAAATACCGAGGCTTGTAACTCTTCATTCTGAGCAATGAGATATGGCCCGTCCCAGAGACATTTGATCAACAGGACAAGAGGAAATGGCCTCAAGTTGCACCAGGGAAGGTTCAGGTTGGATATGAGGATAAAATTCTTCACAGAAAGGGTTGTCAGGCACTGGAACAGGCTGCCCAGGGAAGTGGTGGAGTCACTGTCCCTGGAGGTGTTTAAAAGACATTTAGATGAGGTTCTTAGGGACATGGTTTAGTGCTACAGTTAAGTTATGGTTGGACTCAATGATCCTGAGGGTCTCTTCCAGCTGAAATGATTCTATGATTCTATGATTTTGTGCCCCAATTAGCTTAAACATGTACATGAAGGGAGAGGGTTAGTTATCCTCCAGTAAGTAAGTATGAGCACAGCCAACATCTTGTCTTCAAACGTCCTTGCTGGTGTTACCAGCTACCTGACTGCTCGACGGCTGTGGCTCGGTGTGCAGTACCCTCTGCCCTGTGCTTTTGCAGAGGAACAAAACCCCTCCTTCAAGCCAGCAAGTCAGACAGTGCACCAACCAAAAGCCATTTCATTCCTGGAACTGTCAGAAGTAGTGGAGGTCAGGCCAGGGCCGGTTAAGGTTGTGTCTGCCGTTTCAGTGCCAAACACTATTGGAATTACTGCAGTGATGATATGATGAATGCTTCTATCACAGGGTGGTGGCAAGTGATTTACAGTGTTTATCTGGTGTCTGGAGGTGGCTTCAGCAGCGCTGGTCTTTCCAGATCGGGTGAAGTATTTCAGAAGGGTAGACATAGGCTTTCAGGTCCCCCTGTTCAGTTCCGGCTAGTTTTTCTGGTTGTACTATTTTCAAAAAGGTTTAGATGTGTCTGAACGGCACTATCAATGGAGAACAGAGCCCAGACCAAGTACGGGTAGAGCATTCACAATCCCACTGTCCATCCACTACCATGCTTTCTCTCAGTGAGCCATTATTTGTTTTGTTTGTTGATTTGTTTCAACTTGAAAAGAGTACAACACAATGTTCCTCAAGAAAGGTTTATTTGGACTGGCACATCTACCAGTCGGACTGCATGCATGTTGGCTATCAGCTCTATTCAGAGAGCAGAACTGGAGCATGACATGTTTATACCTTCAGCAAAATCAGATCTGATGACTTCAGCTGGTCTGTAATCTGTGCAAGCTTCTTGCAATGCATTATAAGTATTATGAAGAAAAGGTTATGATGAGGAAGCTTGGGATGGACTGAAGTTGCACGGTGGTTACTGAACAATTGAACATCCATACTATTGCCTTCCTGAGTCACCTCCTTTGCTGGTTTCACCTTTGAGAGATCAGAACTGACTCCTTTGTCAGCAGGTACACACTACAAAAAAAGTGTTTGTCCACGGCTGGCATTCCGTTGTATTTTCGGGCAACCTGGGACGTACCTGTGTGCTTTGTCATGATCTTTTGGCTTCAAGTTCTAAGGCAAGAATATCGGTGAGCACTACACTCCCTCTACCTTGTTTTCCTTTGCTACTTCAGCTGATGAAGCTCATCTTCTCTTCCTGCTGCGGGATGTCCTGTTGTGCTCCCAGCCGTTGTTCTGTGCAGATCAGACCTCCACCAAGTGGGGTGATCCCTGAACGTACAAAGCTGAGGG
Organism: Patagioenas fasciata; assembly: GCF_037038585.1. Lineage (NCBI taxonomy): Eukaryota > Metazoa > Chordata > Aves > Columbiformes > Columbidae > Patagioenas > Patagioenas fasciata. The sequence continues at coordinate 52,666,508 of NC_092522.1, forward strand.
AAAGCATAATTGGTATCCAGATGTTATTGTTCTTCTCTGTATACACTGTTATACCCACAGCTTGATTTTTCATGATGTACTGCCCTTGTGTATAATTGCCTTTAACTAATTGGTTGTGACAGGCAAGATAAAATCTAGGAAGGTACTATAGTTTTAAAATGAATGTACTTGTCTTCAAATTGGAAATAAGTTATCTGGATCATAATTATTCTCATAATGTAGAGAACTTCATGAGATTTTTTTTTTTTTTAATCAAGGTTGATTTTTCTGTTTTGTTTTGTCTTCTTTGAAGGATTCAACTATTATACGTTTTAAATAAATCCCTGATGATGAAAAGAACTAATGTAGCTTTTATTAAAATTCATATAAATAAAAACTGAGTGACCAGAGCTGTTTCTTTCAAACCAGAACCTAGTGAATTTGTCCCAAATACTAAATATAATGAGACTCAAGTTGCAATAAAATGAGAATGGGAGAGGCAGGAGAGTTTAGCAATACCCTAGATATTGTTTAATTCAAAGCCACACTGAAATAAAGCAAACCTTTCCAGCCTTAACAGGGAATCTGATCTAACCTACATGTAGATGTTAACAGAGACATAAATTATATTTAAATAATTTCTTCTGAAAAAAAATGAACCTATCATGTTATAAAATCACCTAGTGATGTAACTTTATGTTAATCTAATTTTATGTTATTTAATGTGCAAATTGACAGCCTGATTAATATCTCACTTATAAAGAATGATATCAAGTTCAAGTAAATTTTAGTGATTTAGTCTTAAGAACATATTATGCAGAAATTGGGTAAGGAGCACATACAATTTGAGAAGAGACTGTGATTCCTCCCCCTGCTTTTGTTTTGTTGTGTTTTGTTTTGAAAGGGTAAGCATGTTTGATGAGTTTCAGACATTGCAACAAAAGACTTTCTGCTAATCTTTAGTTAGAAGAAATCACCAGTGTTGGTTTTGATTCTGGTTTTAATGAACACAAATGGTGATGACAGCTTCATTTGGTTTTTAAGGTTGTCAGTCTGTCTTGGATGCTTTTCCTGCTTGGGCTGCAGCCGGGGGGCAGCATTGCTGGGGTGGGCTCTGAACCCCCCAGGGCCAGAGGGGCCTGGAACACCCTGTTTGCTGTCCTGCCTGCAGAGCGGTGAACTGGGGAGCTCCTGCAGTCCCGTCAGGAACAACTTGCGCAACTCTGGACATGCCAGCAATATGCTACACTGTGAAATAGTCTCTCGCCTGCTTGCTGGTTTTTTTTTCCTCTCCTTTTTTTTTTTTTTTTTGTTTTCTTCCGTTCTTTCTCTCTCGAAGGGATTGCATCATCTGCCTGTATTTCACAGCTTGTGCAGCAGGGGAAAGGAATGGAATAAATCAACATGTTGCTTTTATCATGTAAACCTCTGTGATGTGGCCTGGTCAGAAGACGTATATTCTTTCTATCTAAGCCATCTTTAAAGAATGTTTCACCTCCTTCTTCCTTTCAAGGATTGTTTTTAAGGCTTTCCAAATCACTTTATCAGAACATGTGATAAGTTAAAAGGCTGTGTTTTCAACAGTTTGCAAGACTGAAAAATCCTGAAAGCATCTAACAGCTAAAATGAAATAATTTCAAAATCTCTTAGCTCTATAGTCATAGTGGGATGATACCTGTTTCCTCCATGAGAGGTAAAACACCCAGCACCCTTCCACTGGTTTCTGTGGAGTTACCGTGGACTTGCAGAGAGGGAAGCGAGGAGAGAACCTGTTCCAGTGCCACCCAAAGCTGGAGGAAGTGGCACAAGTGTGTGGAAGTGATCAGCAATCAGTGGGAGCAGTGGCAACTGCAGCAGAAAAAATATGGGGCTATGATGTCAGGATTTCTCATGTAAAATTCCTTTTGGCTCTTATACTGTCGTAAAGTGTGGAGCAATGGCTATAGTCAAAATTTCAGTTATTGTCAAAGATTACCTCGTTCCACTTGTTTGTTATTGCTGGGTTTTGTGTTTCCTGTGTTTCCTTGATTTTTTGTTGTTGGGGTTTGTCTTTTTGTTTTTCGTTTTGTTTTGATTTGGGGTTTTTTTGTCTTTGTTTTGTTTTGGGTTATTTTGTTTTTTGTTTATTAATGAGAAAAAATGTCCCATAAAAAGAAAAGCTCTTATTGGTTTCCAGGATCGGTCTGAGTGTTGTTGCAGTACATGCTCTATATTAAATACAGTTGGATCCTTTTAATCACTTTATATTGAAATTTCTTGTTGGCTTTCAAGATGAGAAGATCAGGGATAAGTTTCGTTAAGAGGGGGCGAGTTTTCCCTTTAGGTAGATTGATCTATGTTAGCTGAAGATCCTAAATCAAAAAAACTTCCTGGCAATCTTTTAAGCTTGGAAATACATCCTCATATTGGAGGGTGAGTACATATAGAATTGTTTAATCTCTCAGAGATTCTTCTGGTTCAAGCAATGCCTTGTACAGTCCTTACAAGAACTGTATTTTAGAATAAATTTTTCTAGCGCTTTTGCTTTCCACCAAGCCACTGCTGAAGCTCAGAGGGGGCTGGGGGTGGATCTATAGAAAACCATATATATGGTGAAGAGGAATGAACCCGTTATCTTCCTACAAACAGATCCATGTTGTTGCTGCTAAAGGATAGATGTGTCCGTCTGCTGTGCTGTGGGTTTTAATGGAAAGAGGCTGGCTGTGCAAATAGCATCATTTTTTTTTCATTGTAGCCCAGAAACACTGAAAAGACAGTGAAAATGGAAGTACACTTGCGACAGGAAAGAAAGAGGACTAAAAGTAGCATTTATGGGAATACCTTTCTTTGCATAGTTGTAGGTATTGGGGACATCAACACCCAAGTATTTATGTTCTTCTTCAGGTATACCCAGGTTCAATAAATTGTTGTCATCTGCAGGCCAGGATCTGGAGGTGTCTGTTTGGGTTTTGATTTATTTTTACAAAGGAAATTGCAATGCATTGGAATTAGAATCTCGTGTTTGAAGGGTTTCTCAAGAACACAGTTCCACTTAGGGATAATATTTATACTTCATATAAAAGTTCATAACGATGTTATGAAAAATGTTTTAGAAGATTACAACAAATGGTTTAACACAATGAATTTACTGTGTAATTTTTGTAGATTTATTAAGTTTTGCCTTTTCAGTTCTTAGCCAGCTAATAAAAAGTTGATACACTTTTAGTTTAGGGGTAAGCAATTCCAGGTTCCTTGTTTGGGATACAAATTCAGTGCTTTGAAAGTTGAATTTGCCTTTTTGTTTTGTTTTGGTTTGGTTTTTTTTTAAGAACTAATATTTTTATTTTACTCTAGCTCATTGCAAACTGTGTTCCAGGAGTCAGTTTATCTTGTCAGTGTTATTTTAGATGTAGACTTCACTAAATATCTACAAGCAAATTAAAATCATTCATGTAAGTGAAATATATTCTCAAGAATTTGGCTTCCAGCACTAGAAATACAGGAAAAGAGTGGCAGTGGTATTACTGTGTTGGAAAGAGAACACTGAAGTGCCAGTGAAGTATAAGATACCTTTATGTAAAATAAACATGCTAGAAGAAAACTTTTAGCAGTATCCTTTGCATTTGGTTTGCTTTGCTGAGAAAGGAAGTGTTTACTTGAGAAAGCATCTGGATTTTATTGTTTTTTAATTCATTGTGGACAGCCTGATGAAGTCTGGAACCACTTAGAATGTCACAACCTTTCATTGTCACATGCAATGTGGAAACGAAATAAAAAGCAATTCAAATCTCAGACTATGTAGCCTGAGTTGTTAAGTTTGCTGTGGTCTCCCTCCTATAAGACAACTCTCTTGAACAAATACAAATTTATAGTGACAGTCCTTAGAAAATGCCTCTTTGTTCATCTGAATACTCCTCAGTGAGCCTCTATCAGGTTTCTCAGGACTAGGAAAACATGAGCAAACCTGGGTAAAGGAAAAAACCAGACAGAATCTGGTGCGGCCAGGGTTCCTTTTCTCATGAAGGCAAACAAGAAGTAACATCTATGGTGGTGCATCTGAGACTGGGTTCACTTTTTTTTTCCATGTGATTCTGGTCACTTCTGTCTACTATGATAAGTGACATTCCAAGGAAAGTTAACTCATCTGCAAGATGAACTCAGTTTTGCAGGGCAAAGTCTGAATTATTTAAATTAAAATTTGTTCTTTTAGAATCATGCCTATTTTTTAAAAAATTTCATGAAACAAACGTTCCTATTTCTAGTGGTTCATTTATAAGATGAGGATAATGTATATAACCTGCATTAATGAGCTGCATCCAATTATTTCATTTTTATAAAATTTCTAATTTATATGTTTAAAGGTAACCTGCCCACCTACATGAGCATGGTGAGCAGATGACACATTTCAAGAGCAGATACTTTCATTCTTACTCTTTCTCTGAAGCCTATGAAATTGCATCAGGAAATAATTTGGACAAGTACATCTGAGCAGTCCTTTTGTTTAATAGGTATCTGCAAAAGAATTTAGTATTCCCTTTCTCTTCATGTTCCCATTCTTTCTTCTCTTTGTGTTTTAAATAATACTTCTTTGTATCAATCTGTTGCTAGAACTGGTGTTCTTCTCTTCGGTAACACTTTCTGATGGCAAACCGTCTGCAGCATTAATGCACAAAAATCTTTGTTGTGAAACAGCTATGTTGTATGTTTGTGTGTATGTAGCAACCCTGATGGCCCTAAGCCACAAAGGCATAAAAATCAAAAGCTCATGTACATGCAGCATTGCTGACACAAAATCAAAGACAAGGAAGAATCTGGAAAATGAAGGCAGTGCATACCTTCCACCCACATGTTCATCCCTTACCGTTACTGCAAACTCCACACACTTAATTAGTGGAGAGAAAGCTTGCCCTTCTGTTCTGTATTCTTTAGCTCCTTCTCCTTCCCCACACAAAGCGCAGGCAGTGGTGGATATTTGCCACAGCACTGAGTTGTAAAAGAAAAGGAGGATGTACAGGAGCAAAGGATGATTGGAATGGGGGGAAGACTGATACTGCTGTGGAGCAGAATTTGAGACTAGGATTCATGGTGTGTGATTCATGATGCTTGCGTTCATAGTAGAATACCCTCTTGTAGGTGGAGGATTAGCAAGTGTGTATTGTTTCGGTGGTTATGTTAGAAATGCTGAATGCACAGTGATTGTTTTTTCACAGCACATGATAATTTCCTCATTTCATTGAAAGGCAGGTCAGTGTGGAGGGTTCCGTCAGGCAAAGATTTTCCATTGGTGGGAGCAGGGGTGGGAGGAGAGTCTTGTTTCTCTAGTTAGCACAGGTCCGGGGAGGGAGACCTTTGTGTGACGCAATGCTAAATGGCACAGTCAGTTCTCTCCCTTCCCACCCTGTCTCCTGCTAAGGTTGTGCAGGATCCAACATGGGTCAAGTCAGGGAGGGGGGGTAAAGTAGAATTACTAGTAAAAATGCAGCTTCCCATGAATCTTCCTTTATTAGAAAATAAAATTGCTCTTCTCCCCCCCACCCCAAAGAGCTAATGCGAATTATGACTAAAAATTGTCTGTAATTTCAACTTTTTTTAGAAGCCCTTGTTATAGAAAGTCTGCTCTGTCCAGATCTATGAGATTCTTCCTGGAGCAGAATGGAAGACAAACTATAATTTTACTTTTAGTCGTTGGGACAGTGGAGGCTAATGACCAACAAAGTTTCTAGAGACCAAATGGAAAGGTCTTATGAAAAAATACAAATAGAAGAGAACAAAGGGAATTGCTAAATTCAGCAGGCTAGTCATATCTTAATATAAAATATGTGTACTGAATCCATGTGTGGAAAACACATGTACTTTGGCAGTTCTTTGATCTATAGAAGATGGATATGCAAAAGCTCATTACAATATTATGGCTCCAGATCCTAATTCAGTGCGGCTCTCAGGAAAAATTCCCTCTTTCAGTGCATGTATCACCCCTGTTGGGTATGGGTCCCTGTGTGCATATGAGGTGAACATGACCTCAACAGCTTTCTGGGGTATTAGCCCAGTTTGTTGTACAAAGTGCATGTCATGGTTCCCTGTGGCTAAAATACAGTAACATCCTATCACGTATGGGTGATTCACAGCTGTTGAAGGCCGAAAAGCTTCTTTGGTTGTCTAATTTGGCTTCCTATAGGGCAGACTGAACCACAGTTTTAAACTATGAGAAAGCCTTTAAACTCTGGAACTGTAGCACAAGTCTACAGCATGAGAGGAATGTATTGTTTCTGTCTATGGAGGAAGGACTGAGCACCATGGCTGTATATGTGGTGTCTGCAGAATTGCATGCAGCTGCAGATCATTTGCATTGTATTTCTGTGTATTTTCTTCTGAAAAAGCAGCTCCTGCACAGTGAGCAATTGACCATTTTAATTGTAAACTCCTGTTTACTGTTGCCATGGGTGTTTTCCCTGTTTGGACCACAGCTTAATGGCTCAGGAATCTCTCTTGTGCAGGTTATGATCTGCTTTCTTTCTGTTGAAATAGAGAGACTTGAGCCCGGCTGTTTCCTGCTGGTATGACACTGCTGCAGCCTCTGTCAGTGAGCTCTGCTTGCCCATGTGATGGTCTGGTGATCCCAGGGCTGATTTGTATTTTTTTCCATCAGTAGGAATAAGTAATTGCACATTTAACTGTCTTCATAAATAATAGGCTTCTTTCTCACAGGATTCTTTAGTTTGTAAGCTTTTTGTCTGAATTTTAAATAATATTTGGGATGTAACTCAATCTGCAAATAGATTAATATTTTGTGAGAAAGGCTTGTCATTGGTTTTGTTCTGAACAATTTTGCTGGGAAATTAATCTGGTTTGTGAGGGTAAGAAACCAATTAGCATGCTGCCCCTGTGGTAGCCTAACTCATTGGCAGAATTATTAACTATAAGCTCACCAGTAATTCTTGTACTAGGTAGTAAATAAGTACAAAGTAGACTTCAGTACAGTAATGGGCAAGCACTAAAAGAAATTCAGTTTCATCCCACTCTTCTAATTTCTTAAATGACATAGCTCCCTTGTACTTAAGTTTTGTGTCCTGTTTTAAAGAAGTGACCTTTCCTTCTTGAAGTGCAGACTCAGTGCTGTTTACAGCACAAGCAATGAAAAGCCTTCTGGAAAATTAAAAGAAAAAGTAGCAAGTGAGTTTAATAGGATCTTCACTGAACTGAGAGATTTTTCAGACTCCTCCATGCAGCCCTGTTCCCATAGTGATGACTTGATACCAAATGATGCTGTATTTGACCAGTCCAACCCTAGATTAGATGCTGTATTTCTAGTGCCAGGGTGCTTTACTGAAGGACTGGCATCTGCTGATGTCTATGGATGTGTATAGAAACCTCCTACCCATATATCAGGAGCAACACAAAGATGCATGTTTATAAACTTAAGTTACAAGTAAGGCACATAGTTTTCTAGAGTCAGCTGGGCATCCTGGTAGTTGGTGGGAAGCAGTAGGTAGGGAAGACATAAAAAGTTTTTCAGGGAATTTCTTGCTTCCCCCATCTTCAAAAGAGAATGGTGTTTCACTCCCTGCCTCCTAGGATGTTGTACTGGTTTTAGCTGGGATAGAGTTAATTTTTTTCATCGTTCATGAGTATCTGTATTTTGGATACAGCTGCAGGAATAATGCTGCTTTTCTCCATGCTGGCTAAAACTCCTGCTGACAAATACTGTGCTACCGGAGCTGCAGTGCTGTTTTTTCCTTACGTGGGCTGTGTGGTACCATACCCCCTGAGCACCCTCTCAACAGTCCATGACAGGTGACAGTGGCATTTGGACAGAGGTCCCCGAACAGGCTGTCTCAGAAGGAGCTCAGCTGCGTCTGCAGGAGTTGCTGTCACATGTATCGGATGTAGCATGAAGACGTTCTCCTCCCTGCAAAGATACCCATCCACGGGTAGTGATCTCCAGTACTTGAACTTCTTCAGATTCATATGGTAACATAACAGTGATTTTAAAAAAGAAAGAAAGAAAATAAGTTCCTTTTTATTTTATCATTCTGTCATCTGATCCACATACTTTGAAGACTTAATGATTTCATGAAACTTTGGAAAACCCCTCTAAAAACATTTTTTTTTCCATTTCCTTGGAGCTCACATGTAAAAAACCCCATACTGAAGCCTCTTTTGAGGGTAGATAAGGCTTACTTAGCTTTCAAAAAAAGAAGCCAACAGAAAGTCCTATCAGTTGATGAGACTTTTTTGTTGTTCTTCTTCTTTAAAGTTGCATTTTTGACTTGTAGCCCTGATTGAGAGTGCAGTGGACAGGTCAAACCTACCTCTGAATGTCAGGCATTGGGTAGGAAGAGCCATCACAAACTGCTTTCTGTTCAGTTTTGTTTGGTGCCTTTGGGGTTTTGGTTTAGAGTTTTTCTTAAGTTGGAAAAAATTACTGTATTTAATACTCCTGCATTTCCAAATCCTCCACAGAAGATCAGAACATGCTTAAAAATGTTTCCGCGGGTTCAATCACTAGGAGTTCAATAAACATATCAGACCAGCCACTCTTTCACTTTCTGCTTGTTTAACTGGAACTCTAAGACTCAAACTCTTTCAAAGTTCAGCATTGTCCTTTTTTTTTTTTTCTCTGTAGAGTGGCCCTATGAGGCAGTGAGTCATCCTATATAAAAAATCTCCCTTTTATTGAGCTGTTTGGAAAATATGGAAGTGCATTACCCAAAATGCTAGTCTCAAGAAACAAAACTACCACCTTCCCAAACTAGCTATTCCACTGAGCCAGACAATAGGCAAGAGAAAAGAGTTGCCCATGAAAGGGGCCTCACAAGGTGGAAGAGTTAGCCGAGATGAAAAAAGCATCCACTGTCTCCTTGCAAGCTGCTAGTGTCTTGGGGAACAGGACAGAATGGGCCAACGCCACAGAGACCCATGAGATGGCACTGCCAGCTGCCTCCATCATGTGCAGGGAGGCAGGGTGGTGATGAGCATTGGGGTGCGCAGCCCCGTCACCCAAAGCCTTCACAATCTTCTCAACACAGGAGATGTGGAATCATCATTTTTCAGTTTAATGGTGTACGCTGCTGGAACTGCAATCCAAGTATTGCCAGCCAAGGGGAAATAATATTAAAGGTTAGGAGTGCAGAAAATAGCCAGGTCACTTGCAATTTACTTTGTTATGGAAATGGAGAACGAAGTCTTGAAGTTTCTGGACTGGAAGGGGATTTTTGTTATGAGCAAACTCAGATTTCAGAGGTATTTTGTTTTCATTCTCTGATGCAATACTGTCTGCTGGTGTTAAATGATGATACTTTTATGACCACTAAACTGAATGAAGCCTGTTTAGACTCTTTATATGGAAAGTATGGGAATCCAGAGTCAATTGTTTAGGATTCAGAGCTGATGCAAAAGGGTTGTGGGTTTTGTTTTGCTTTTTTTAATATCATACCTGTAGAGAGATAGGTGTGTGTGCTGTACTGCCAGTTGTCATTCATTATGGAAGTTGCTGAAGCTCCCAATCATCACCAAATCTGAGTATTTCTGGCACTAGAGGCTTAGTCCTGACATCATCTTCATGAGGCTGAGAAGTACCATTTGCCTGGTTGTAAAGGGTGTCAAAAGAAGGATAAAATCATACCAGCAGTCTCTTGCAGAGCTGTCAGCTGGATCCAGTTTGAGACCTCAGGTGTCAAACCTATCTTCTCCGTAGTGCTTTGCCTTTTAAGCCACTTGCCCCTGAATCATTTCTGAAAAACTTAAACACTTGCCACTTTTAACAACACGATCTCTCTACCTTATGAAGTTGGTGAAATCACCTAATGATGATGCAGAGGAAATGGAAGAACTAACAAAAAAAAAAAAAAAACACATGGGAATAAATCAGGCAGATGTCCTTACTCCCCCAGGGTTCGAGCTGACAATCAGAAGGCAATATGCATGTGCTGCTCCTGTCTGCACCATATCTGGACTGCAGAGCTCCTACAAAGCACTGTCCAGACTGTCCTTGTTACTGGCCATGCCTGTGTTGCTGGAGTATAGGCAGCTATTACTATGGGCTTTGTCTCACCATTGAGTTACTCTGCGCTGATGAAGACAGGAGAACCCTTTGTGCCTTAACAAGTTTAAAATATATTGTCTTTACCTAAACTGCTGTTTCACCTGCTAGTGTGTGTGATCAGTAATCCTGAGTCAACCAGTGGGTACTATCTTCCCACACTACTGTAACGGTGCAGTATGCGTGAGCCCTAACAAGAGTTCAGGGAACCTAAAGAACCTTTTCACACACTTCACTTCGAGTGTGCTTATCTGCTACAAGCTGAACTGGAATGTGCATCGATTCATTTCACTGCAAGAAAAATGTTCCGAGAAACTGAAAATACAGAACACAGATTCCCCACAGCTCTTTATTAAACACAGGGGTCTCAAGTGATTTGTTTTAATTTGTTTAATAGTTTTGAGATAATTCTGGTATATTCTACTGATTGCACATGCAAATATCTTGGGGATTCTTTCCGGAATTTGCTTTTGAATAGTGTTGGTTTAGTAATGTGGGGGGGTTTAAACTTTCTAGTCTGAGACTATTTCTTACAACTTTCTCCCTCTTTTGAGAGCAGTGATTACACAGACTTAAGAAAAGACAGTGCCAGCTTAGCTGGGACCTAGCTTTTAGTTGCTGAGTTTAATTTAGAACCTTGGTTTACAAAACTAGTCTGAAGCAAGCTACTTACAGTTTTCATTTTTCAGAGAGTGGGGGAAGGGGCAGAAATTAGGTTTAAAGACTTACAAATGTTTTGTTTAATCTTGTTAAGCCAACCACAGGAGCCCTCTATAGATGCCTTGTAGCCAGAGAGTAAAATGTGCCATCAACAGAAATGCAAGTTATCTAGACTGGGGGTGTCTCATTCATTTTCACCGGGGGCCACATCAGCTTCGTGAATGCCTTCAAAGGGCCCCCGGTGAAAATGAATGAGACACCCCCAGTCTAAAACACCTCTGGAGAAGAGATGGCAGAAACTACCATGTAAAATATCCCAGAGGCCAGGCTGGGCTGGGTGGTAGAACTGAACAAAAGTCACTGAATCCACAAGGAAGGCTTTTTGCCTGTGTGCTTCCAGCAGATTATCTTCTTGGTGCACACCATTTTGTCTTCCAGGTTTTGTATAAAAACTTGCTGCCATTCAGCTTCAGATGTCAGCTTCAACTATTCACACCTTGGTGTAAGTGTTTTCTCTTGTTTGTTTGTTTAATTGATAGAGTCTTATCCCGTTTGTGTCCCTTTATCCTTGCATTATGCTTTGGACAACTTCCTTTGGATTACCAATTTTAATGTGATTTTTAAACTTGACTAATTAGTTTTAGACTGCAGCTTACGCACTGTTACCATAACTTTAAAACAATAAAACATTTTAAGAGGAATTTTCTCTCTGTGTTTATGGTCAAAAGGAAAAATGCATGAGTATATAGCAACCACTATTAGCTGTGTTAAATGAAGAAACTGGACAATTAATGATTTCTTAGATCAGTTACTTCGTTCTGAGTTGCTGTAATCAGTTCCAAAGTTTCAAGTGGACACATGTGAAAGCTGAAATAACCCTTGCCTTGTTCAGACCACAGCACAATGTGATTGGATGCTGCTTCCATTTTACTCTTGGCAAGTACTTGGGCCTACAAAGAATGCTGTCCTCGTTGCAAACAAGTAGCAGCTAGCCTTCTTTAATGCTATTTGCTCTTAACAGAGAACAGGAGGTAGAGCCTGCCAGAATCATCACATCACGGATTGACTGGTGGAGAGATGTGAAAAGATCGATGAGCACAGGGAATATGGGCACAGAGATTAGTATTTCTGGCGATGAGAGCAAGACCACATGATTTTTTTTCCCCCGCAATAAAAGCAGCTAGAAACAGACAAGGGACTCAAGAAAGGAAATCTGCCACTGCAGTAGTAGGAACAATGCTAGCAACAGCACTCACCGTGACCTTGATAGAAGTGAACACATCTTTGAAATCCACTGGTGGTTTGTGATCATCGTTCCTATTGACCAAACCACGACTGCTTCCCAGGCACAAGCCTGGATGCTTGTTGTGTGACTTAAGAATTAATCACCAGCTCCAGTTCTCTCTGTGTAACAGCCGCCTCTGGGAAGTGCTGGGGGAGCCTTGCCTGGAGACTACAATGCAAGGGACACTGAAGTGCTTGTATTTGATGTAAGTGGTCAACAAGTGATGAGAACAGAGTCCTGTTGGTGCTCTGCTCCTCACCAGTGCCAGGGCAGGGTACAAACCCTCCAGGTTTAGACCTCCATCTCCTTGTTCCTATTCTTTAAATACAATAGAAAGGTTTCCCAATGGTGATAATTGATGGGCCTTTTAACATGCCAGCTACAGAATCAGGCTCATTTCTTAAAATTCTTAAAATGTAGTAAATTATTTAGCAATGCACTCCACATGGAATCTGATTAAAAAGCAAATATCCCTGAATATCTGTTAGGTCCATTCTGTTGGTTCCTCGCCTGAATCGAGACCAACAGCTAATGCATAAAAATGAATTTGACCTGATTTATGCTTCATAATTCTGTAGCGAGTCACTAATTAAATTTCACAATTCCAAGTGCACCCCCTGGCTACTCATAAATATCTCAAAGGGCTTAAAGGAAATGTAGGTGTTAGTCTTTTAGGAAGATAATGTCAGCCTGTCTTCTAGAATATTTGCTAAACGCTGAAGCTATGGTGTCTGTTTCCAAATACTTGGAAAATACTTCTACAAATAGTGAATGAGTCATGATTTTCATCTTTCATCTCTAGGTAACTCATACTGACATAGTGCTTCATCTCCCTTTATCCCTAAAATATTCTTGCTTTACTTCTTGTTCTCAGCCAGTTTTCTGCTCCTTGTCGTCGTTAGTTCACCTGAAAATGTTGTCTGCATTGTTAATACTTACTTATTTCCTCACATACAGGATAAACTGGTTCATTCTTCCACACTTTCAAATTAATGTTACTTTGTTATTTCTAAACCAGCCTAGTTTGGTCTCTCATTTTTCAGATTTTGTGACATTTATTTCTCATGCTACTATTGTCTCAGGGGCTTAGTCTACCTTGTTTTAAGTTTTACAAAATCATGCTACTGCTTTTAGAAGGTTGGATAAGGCTGAAGAAGAGATTGGGAGTATATAACATGACTTTACCTCTGAATGTGATCTTTGAAAATGCCCACCCTGTAAGTTTCCCACATAGTGTACTGGAGTCAGAAGTGGCAGATTTATTTGGAATTGAGACAGTGCCATATTTTTGTACTTCAGCATTTTATCTTGTTGTCCTCCCAGATTTCCTTTCTGGAAGACATCCTGGTGTTAAAAGAAAGCTCTCATGCACCAGGGCTTCAGCTGGCTGCCCACAGGGGTTAAGAAGCATGTTGTCCTCTGATGCACAGTTAGCCAGATGTGTTCTGGGGCTCTTTTTCACCTTCTTTTGACTCCTCAAAGACAGACCAGCTAGGGTAGATACCTGTCTAGTGTCTCACAGTCTTATACCTCATGTGAAAACGCTGGTCTGATTTGGATCAATCAGGGGAAAAAATTATTCTCCTGGTCACTCAGCTGAGACCGGGGAAGCATCTTGATTTTCTCTCGGAATAGGCACGTGGATCACCTACAAGGAATGTGTGGTTTTACCACACCTGTGGTTGCAAGTGTTTGGGTTCTGACTTCCCTTCCTGCTTGTAGTCTCACAGCATGCAGGTAGCTTGGTTGCCTGATGAATGAATTGCTTTATTATAACCAAATTCTCAATAGAAAGAGCAGTTGTGAAATTTAATGACCAGCAATAAGCAGGAGGTCATGGTAGATCAGCTTGTGGTCTCTTCTAGCTTTAAACACTATGAAATCTCCCTCCAGAACTGATGCCATTATTACTCCATAGGTTAGCTGGCAAGGAGAGGCTTCCAAGGCAAGCATCCAGTACCCACCCACAGATTGTGTTGGCTCTGAGCCTGGCAGCTTGAGTCCCTTCCAAAATGTATCCAGGATCTTCTAGTTAGGAATGCAGCATATTGCTGGTTGTGACACAGATACAGCTGAGTTTACTCCATGTCTTATCTGTAACCTTTTAACGTTTTCACATGGCTTACTCATTTGCAGAAGCTTTTGTAAACCTGAAAACAGAAAACAGCATGGGCTTTATGCAGCTACTGCTGTTTTCCCTGATTTAAGATGTTCCCAGTCATGCCTCTGGGTATCCTTCATGTTACTTTCAAACCTCCAAGGGTCTGCTGTTGTTGCTTTCTGGCCTGCGCCCTTCATTTTTCTGGGCAAACCTCCTTCTAGCCTGTTGATGTTGTTCCTAATTGCCCAAAGGAATCATTGCTGAGCAATGTCAGGCATTTCCTTCCCTCTTATTAAAAAGCACCAAAATAAAACTTAGTCTTTCGCAGCAGCGGCTAAACCCACCACGTCTTTAAATTGTGTTATGGCTGTGGCATTTTGGATTGTTACTGTGAAGCAAGAAGGTGTTTTAAATCAGGTTTTCATCAATCTCTCTTGCTCCCTGACATTCATGCACACTGTATATACGTGCATGGATGTTCAGTGACGTCTTTCTCTACCTCAGTATCCCCCCGGCAAAAAATTGCTTGTGCCAAGGTCTTGTGACTATGGCACTGTAGACACTGGAAGGTGAGTACTGTGCTACTGTTTGTGTCCCAGGAGCAGAGGTTGCTCCTAAACCGCAGTGAAGTCTTGGAGTAACCCAGAACAGAAATCTGTTGTGTTAGTTTGTCATACTGCTTGAAGGCAGAGCAGTAGACTCTCCCTGCTTCAAAGCCCTGACAAGCAAACTGGTAAATACATAGTCTAAGTGAAGTCTAAAAAAACCATATATATGTATATATATGTATATATAAACCTAGGTTCAGGCAAGTGCAACTTCGTAGCCATACAACTCAGTGCCCTTCTTAGTAAAAGAGGAAAAAAAAATGCAGTAGTAGTCTAGTGACTTCTTTGGGAAATATGTGGTGGCTGCTGAACACAGACAAAGTATCACTTTGTCAAACTCTGGGACTGTCCCTGGTGTTGTGCTGGCCTAGCAGAGATAAAAACTCAGAAAGAATTATTGAGCTATTACTACAGATTTCTGTAGTACTGTTAAAAAGGTGCATGAGGCTTTAAAAGTCCTTGAAAACTAACTATCATGGATGTTAGCACTTACCTACAGTCAGATGCTCCGATTAATTACACCCTCCAATAAAACTTCCCTATGAAAAAAATCCAGCTCTTCTTGACAATCAGTTAATAACTGATGGTCAAAAAAACTGGAAGGAGGAGTCTTGAGATTCCTCTCAAGGTAATGGTTAGTGATAATCAATCCTCTGAAAGTTGAAGTTACATTTCAGATGGGAGGTTGGGATTGCTCTTTGTAATAGAAATTCTGGCCTGTAAGAATGCTGCCAAGATGTTAAAGACATCCCACCTGTGGAAACTCTAGCTGCTCCTCACCAATAGCTTTGGGGCTGGCAGGCCTGGACTGAGATTTAGGCACAGCAGCAGTGTCATGGCCCTGCTTTCCTCCACTCTGGCTAGAAAGACTCTCAAAAATGAATGGAATTAAGCCTACAAGCCAATTCCACCCCGTTTCTTCCACTGACACTAATGATAATGCTTGATGATATTTTTTAATTCTAGAGATGTGCTTTTGAAGTGTGGTTACCCTCCATTTAATAGAAATTATTTGCAACCATTAACACCCTACAGAAAGCCAATAGAGCACAGAGAAAGGTTTGAACTGTGAATGAAATGAGACCCCTTGAGGTGTGCTGTATTGAGTCTTAGGGCATTAATAACACAATTGTTAGTGTGGTCAGCCTCAAGGTGAAATGTTGTTACTATCACCAGTCTCCCGAGATACCCACTTCCCCTCTAGTTTTGTGCCATTGCACTGATTTTGATACTCTAGCCTACAAAAGGAAGTTGTTTTGGTATATTTTCACTCTTGTTTTGTTGTTACTGAAGATACTAATTCAGTAAAGAGCTGCCAGCATGCAAACAGGTGCTGATTTTTGTGTTTGCTGCTAGCCTACTATGTTGATGCAACACATGATGTATTAAATTTATTATTTCAAATTACCATCGGGGACTGCTCAAGAAATAGGCCAGAGAGTCAGCTGTGCCTCTTCGACAGGACTCTTGGTTCCTTCCCTCTTCACAGCAGATCAGGAGCCATCCTTGCTCTTGTTCCTGGTCCTCACCTCTGCACCCTCCCTCTCTGCCTGCCCCAAGTGCTTTTCCCAACAGTGTAATTGCCCCCACTGGGAACATCCTTAGAGGGTTTGGGTGACAGACCCACCAGAGTTGGAGTTGCACAGTGCCTGGGTCCCTGCAGGCCCTCCTGAGTGCTACCATTATACAAATAATCAAGTGACCTATGCATCTTTACTCTCCTCTATATGTTAGGAGGGAAAAAATAGTCTTCACAGCTAAATTTTGGATATATATACTTCATATCGTGTTCAAATTGGAGAAGGCAAAGCAGGCGGATGTGCTTACCTGCCTGCAAAACTTGAGCAGCACAATGGTTGTTGCTCCTGAGTTAGCAGTGAAATTCAGTGGCTGGTGTTTGTAGGTGCCGAATGCCAGACCCAACATTGTGATGTGGACAGAATGTAAGATTAAATCATCCCAAGCTTTAAAAAGGGTCACCCACTGCAGGTCTGGAGATGCTGAAAAGAAGGCTGAGGGGAGACCTTATCATTCTCTACAACTACCTGAAATGAGGTTGTAGCATGGAGGCTGTTGGTCTCTTATCCCAAATAGCAAGTAATAGGACAAGAGGAAATGGCCTCAAAATGTGCCAGGGCAGGTTCAGATTGGATATTAGGAAAAAATTATTTATGGAAAGGGTTGTGAAGCACTGGAACAGGCTGCCCAGGGAAGTGATTGACTCACTGTCCCTGGAGGTGTTTAAGAGACATGTAGATTAGGTTCTTTGGGACATGGTTTAGTGCCAGTGTAAGGTTATGTTTGGACTCAATGGTCTTGAGGGTATTTTCCAACCAAAATGATTCTGTGATTCTATGCTGGTGAGTCTGAGTTATGCTGTGTGCTGCTCCTGTGTGCTGGAAGAGAGTGAGAAGGTCCTGGTGGATTCTGATGCCTTCAGTTGCAGGGGGGCAAAATACCAGTTGTGTCAAAGAAGGTCTTATCAGACTTTACCTTTACTCCTTGACAGAAGCCAAATCACTAGTTACAATTTCTCAACTCATAATTTCTGGCTGGTGTTTGCTAAGACATCTCAGATGTAGTATCTCTGGCAGGGTCTAGAATTAGCAAGGCATTTTGGTTCCATTCAGCTCAATCTTTTCTTTCATCAACATGCGTGGCACTTTCTGATTGAGATGAAGGTGCTCTGAAAAGTTTCCAGCCCAAGTTGAAAGGAGAACAAACAGGAGGGAATGGCAGCAGAGAGGGGGGTGAGAGGGGAGAAAGTGAATGAATGCAAGACCGGCATGATTATTGCAAGAACTAATTCAAATGACTGATGGCAGTGAGTTTTCCAGATTAATATGAATAAGTTTAAAGGTTTTTTTTTTAATGTGGCAGAGGCCACTGTTTAAGTCTCCTTGAAGTTAATTTTGTGAAGGTGTGTTAAGGTGGGAGGAAGAGAGAGCAAATGCATGCCAGGATAGGGTTTAAGAGAAATCCAGGCACAGAGACAGCATGAAAAGAGCTTGCAAGCAGGCATGTGAGGGGAACACAAAGGGGCTGAAGGGAGGGGGTGAATAGAGATGGAGGAGGGCCAGCTGAGCAGATGGAGACAAGGGGAAGAGGAGGATGAGCAGGCGGGAAAGGGGATTTGCTTGTAAAGAGACCCTGAAAAGTGAAAGTAAGGAGTTTGGTATTGGCTAAGAGTGGGGGAAGGGAGAGCGAAGGGAGCCCCTGGGTGCTGAAGGCAGGTACTGGTGTGGACCTCAGCACCCCAGGAGAGTTTGGGTGGGTCTAGAGGGGAATGAAGCATCTTTCTGGGGCCAGAGCCCAGTCAGCACCCCTGGAGACCAAGGCCTCGCTCCAGAGTTGCAGTGGGTGCACGGAGAGAAAGGATGAAGATGTTTAGAGGTATAGAGAGCAGGATTTCTCCAAGCACTTTCTGGGCAATCTTTCATTGTCTTGCTCAGCATTGCATCCAGGATTTGAGCACAGTTGCAAAGATGTTAAAATGAAACAAGTCATCAGCTCCTAGAAACTCAAACATGCAAAATCTGTTAAGGGGACAACTCAAAAAGAAGATAAAGCTCAATGTACAAAGCCATGAACAGGGAGACAAAAATGAGCTCAGTGATGCTCACACCTACAGAAATGGAGAGCAAACATGCTTAAGATGTTTCCAACTTTAAAAGTAGGGTGTAAGGAACTTCCGTGACCTGTTGCTGAGGAATAACTCTTGCATCCTGCTAGAGGCATGTCTGCCTGACTGCACTAAGAATCGAGGTAGGGGGCACAAATTGAAAATAGCATTGTAACTGGGGTTGTCAATTTTGCCTCATCATTGCAACCGCTTATTAAATAGTGAGGAGGAAACTGTTGACAATTTGGATGACTAGCTAGAATTTAACTGTCCTTCTATCAGCAGAGAGCAGGAAGGGTGAGCAGGGTACCGCTAGGATGTTTTCGGAGGGACTGAATGAAGGGCACAGTGCTATCTCCCAGCATGATTATGAAGTGCATGTTCTTAAACATGAAGATGGGGTCATGAAAAGCTAAAATGTCAAGAGATTTTGGGGATCTTTCTGTGTCCATATCCTTGCATCCTTTTCAGTCTCTTGTTTACATTTTATTTTTCAGATAGCTTTAAAATAACTTTTTGTTTTGGTTTGGGTTTTTTGCTTTCTTTTGGGTCTTTTTTTGTTAAAGATTCATTTTGTGGGAAAGAAAAAATCAAGGGAGGGAAATAACTGAACTTTTAAAAAGGTGGAGTATTTTTCCTAGCTGAGCACAGCTGGCCCTGGTGGCCAAAACTATCTGGTGATAACATGCAGCTCCTCGTGCCTCAGCCATGTATATGTTGTTTGCAATCACCACATCAAGCAAACTGTTGCTTGGGGAATTACCTTTTGGATGAGTGTTGGGGTGATTCAGAGTGCGTTCAGTTTTGTGATTCATGGAGCTGCAAAGGAAAACTGATGACTGGGGGCGGAGGAAGGAGCGAGACAGTGAGGCAGAAAATCGATGTCCAGAAGCATTTGTGAACAGGCACATTTCAAAGTTTCTAACAACACGGGACGGAGACATTTGGCAACCACTACATTTATGGTGCATGCTTTAATCTCTACTTTCTGACAATATTTTAATGTTTCGCAAAAACACTATTGCTAACATATGAACACTAATATTTTTAGATCGCTTCCTACTCTTAAGTTCTGTTATATCACACAGAACAAGTTAAACCAACTGTTCCAGCTAGGTGCTTTTTGGGAATGCAGTCTGTTCGTCAGGCTATATTCTGAAATCCTTATTCATCTTCTGTTCTGCCAAATTTCTTTTTCATGTTCTCCATTTCTCTGGTTACCCTTTCCCCAGTGTATTTCTTTTTAATTCTTCGTGCCTGCACCCCCCCGCCCCAAAGCTAGGTTTACTAGAAACATAGGAGAAGCAGTTGCAGATAAGCCTGTCTGGTGGTCTTGCCCGGCTTTGAGAGAGTTCATTTTAAGAAACTTTGGAAGAAATCTCAGTGAAGGCACCTGTGGAGTGAACTGCTTATGGGAGAAGACTTTTCCTAGCCTCATTCATTGATTTGCCAGCCTGAATTCTGAAACTTAGGTTAACTTCTTTTCTAATTCAAGCTTAACCTTGTTAGCTGTCTATAAACACCTCATTTTTAAAATAGCAATGATTCCAACAGCATGGTTACACATTGCGTATTCTGAATATTTTTAACCAGTTATACAGTTTTAGCATTTCTGGAAAAGAAGCAAACCCTTTTAGTTATTAACTACACTACACTAGCTTGTCTCCTCAAGTTTCTGAAAACAACCAGGTACGATCACCTTGCACAAGTGCTTAGGTATACCTCAATATTTAGTGTTAATTATTTAGTTAGTTCTGTGTGCGTAGCCATTTGTACAAACACAGTGTTCACAGAGTCCTTAGGCACACAAGAACAAAATGTTCCAAGGATTAAACGTGGGCTGAAATGACCTGTCAGCTGAGGATGGTCAATGTTTGTGCTTAGAATATGCAAACCTCTAACAAAACCATGATGCTAATGGGTACCAATGGAGTAAAAAAAGCCTATTCCACTGGGCTCTTATGGGAAGTAGAATACAAAAAATGATGCAAAAAGTAAAGAAATTCAGAAAGGCTTTTTTTCAAGTAAACAAAGCATTTCCCAAACAGCAGGACATAATGGTTTTGAAAATATCTGCAGTCAGAATTATCCCAGTTGTAACTCGTGGCAAGTTACCTAATTAGGCAGTGACACCAGGGAGTAATTAATCTTAAACAGTTTCTTTGGTGCATTAAATACATATGGGCTTTCATATAGCATCCATTCCTTTTATCCCACCTGTTTTTATTTTAAAATGTTTTAAAGAACTTATAAAGAAATCTGTTTCGTTCAGCAGTTAATACAGGGCTTTAGAATCAATAGCCAGTGAAGACTGAGTCTACAAATGTGAGCAGTTTGTTCCAGTCTCATGTGTGAAAAGCCCAGTTGAAATTCTGCTTTCCTTGGCTTTCTGAGGTTTTTATTTTGTTTTCAAAAATGCATGGAAGGCACATGTTGACAACTCAGCAAAATATGACAGTCTTGTTAGCTTTTTAAGTAATTTCCCATCTGGTAGACTCATCTAATTGGAGTGGTGGGCTTGAAGCTGTTCACTGCTGCTCATTTCACACAATTTGAACAGTGTTACCTGTATGGGGATTCCCAAATTTCTCTCCACATCCAGTGCTCATCAAGATGTGGATCTACTCCTCGTCCCATGTAGCTGCAGCGCATACTCATCTGCAGTAAAAAACTTAGAGATCTTCTAGGATTTTGTGCCCTAGAAAGAGAGAGAACCTCATCTCAGCCAGCTCCTAGTGAGCTGCAGTTGGAAAGGCTTTGAAATGGAAAAAAATAAGTATTAAAAAGAGGCAGGCAGGCAAGGGAAGGGCTGGGATGAAAGTCCAAAAACAGGCAGTCTGGCTTTTGTCTTTGTTTGCAGTAGAAATAACTCAACCCATTGAAGTTCATGGCTTTATGCTGGCACAAAGCAGAAGAGAATCAGGCACAGGGTTTCAGGCATAGTGAGGACACAATCTTTTTCGTGGGTAAATGAGTGAATTATTGTTCAGCATGAACTTCTCATCAAGAAAACTGTCTTATGGATGAGAGAGTCAGAACATGAAGGGTCTATTAGACAAGCGTGTTTCTGATTGCCTGTATCTTGCAGTAGATGTGGTGGGATTTACAATAACTGCTAGCTAAAGAGCCAAAAAAAAAAAAAAAAAAAGTTCTTATTTTTAAATAAAAATGGTGCATGTCTTCCCAGGGCTCCTCTAAAGCTCCAAGATCGTGACTTCACTTGACTCTACCTGCTTTTCCATTACCATTCTCTGCACTTCCCTTCTTTCTGAATTTTAAGCTGCTATCTGATAAGACAGCTTTTTTTCTTCTTTCTCTTTTATGTACTTTCATACAAGAGATATATAGATCTTTTCCATTCCTTCCTACGTTTATTCTTGCATTCCTTAAAGAGCTATAGAGAGTTGGGAATGTAGTATGGGCTTTATGCTGAGATATCTTTTCTATAGAGAAATATCTTTGCTGGAACACAGCTATGCTGATTTTCATGGAAGCGTAGTAGTGTGAATTAACTTGTTGTTGTTACTCAAGACAAGAGCCATTTCAAAATGTCTTTTAAAAAACCTAATCTGACACACAGCGCACACAGAAGTGGCAGCTGTGATAAGTCCTGCTGTGGCTGGGTCATTTGTGTCCCAAAAAAGGAGTATAGGTCAGTGCAACTGCAGCAGCTGCTGCTGTGTCCATTATGTTCAGCAGCTGCCTGAAACCCAACTACTGGAAAAATCTGAGAAAAAACTGCAGAAGCATCTCAAACTGTGTGCCAAGCTTCAACACGGGTCACGTGGATCAAATATTTTCACTTGGCAGTGTAATACAGCAAACTCATGAAAGCTGTTTAATATTGACAATGCACAAATCTCTAGGTGGGAATCTTCCTGCTAAGCCCAGGCCAGGGCAGTTTTTTATTTTTTTTCCACAAAATGAATCTTTAATGAAAAGAGACCCAAGTTCTTACTCAGAAGCAGGTATGTATCACTGGAGAGGTGGGAGCTTTTTTTACATCTCACTGTGAACAAATAAACAAACCAAGAGATTTTCTTATCAAATAACAGATCAGTTACCGCTGCTAAATTTCTTCTCAGATTAAATGTAGTCATTTGTGTACATTGGAATTTAATGTTTGGTAGAGTGGGTTGGCATAGAAGGCTGGTAGTTCACAGCCAAGGAGGGATGATTTGATCTCAGCAATGACTGCGGTTTTGTGAAATCACACTTCTGTTGAATGTGAGGGCTTGTTTTAAAAACTGTTTAGTGTCATGAATAACAAAGAAAAATGGCCATGGGAACAGGGAAAACAAAAGAGAGCAGAAATTTGTTTTCCTTAAAAAAGCAGGGCAGCAGGCACTAAGGACGAGCTGCGCATTGTGATCATACCTTCCGTGGCTGCGACAGCAGGAGGTTTCTCAGGCAGGATTGGAGCTGTGCTCCTTGGGTGGCTACCATGCTGGGAGAGCTCATCTGCTTGCCTTCCTGGAAGGGCAGCGCAGGCAGCCAGGTGCCCTCTGGCAGTCTGAGGTTTTTGGGATCTGCTTACTTTGCCTCTGCCTGAAGCCAGCCCCGGCCTGGACTTCATCTTCATACGTGTGATGGATGAGAAAACAGTGATATTGCAGGCAGAGGAATGGAGGGGGACCAGGATACTTTTACAAGTATTTTTTAAATTTCCTGCATAACTTTAGGGGAAAACAAACAAAACAAAACAAAACTCTGTTTCTTCTTCTGTGAGCAGCATTCATGAACGATATTTCCCTGTTTTGCAGAGCTGTCAGGCAATGTCTTGAGTATTTCCTAAGTCTGCAGAAACACTAGGCGCTGTAGACCACCTGTGACTGAAGTGCCTATAGCTAAAGGGAGGATATTTGCCTCACTGGCATAAGAAAGGTTGCAAGTTGAATTTAGCAGGAATTTGTCTGAGGACTGGACTGGTTTCATATTTTCTTTCCTGCATCAAAGGCTGTGTCAGCAGAGTTTATAGATTATAAAATTTGAGAGGCCATTGTCTGCACAGAGGGGAACTGGAACAGATTCTGGGATAATTCTGAGAGCTTTGAGGTCTGTATTACTGTGAGTAGGATGAAATGTAGCAGTAGAGAGTATAAAATCATTCACCTAGGGATGAATATGAATTTTGTCTTTGAGCTCATCAGTTGGAAACAACCAATAAAGAAGGAAATCCTTGTGGCTGTGTCCATCACCAAATGACTTGGGCAACAGTGACCTCTCCCATCCCCCCCAGTATTGCAACCATGATATATAAGGCAAAAATTCTCCAAAAGAACTGGGCAAGTGTTTAAGCCATCCATAAAACCTTAGTAAGAGCATGTCTGCAACATGCACCAGTATTGAGGAAAGATGAATGCCAGGTGGAAGAGGTGTAGAGAAGGGCTTGTAAGGTGATCCATCGGGAGGTCGGAGTTACTGTTATATGAAAGAACTGAAAGATTGTGCCTTGTTTAGTCAAGGAAAATGAAGTCTGAGGAAGGTACTACTGCTCCTTTTAAATACCAAAGGTCAGGAAGGCAGAAAATATATTTAAAGCTAGAAGATAAAACCGGTCCAAAAGAAATGGCCATACATTTATTTCGGCTGGAAAATAGGAGGAAAGAAGAGTGAGATTCTGAATGACCTTTTTACTGGGTCACTGGAAGCTGTGTAACTGATTTTTGGATGTGTGAGCGGTCTACGATAGTAGGGACTGACGTCAGTGATCAGGGGATCCCTCAGAGGCCTCTGTTTCAGAACTCCACTGACCTGGAAGAGAATGGCAGGCTCCATGGGTCAGTGCCTGCAGCCGGAGCCCAACTTCTAGGCAAGGGGCTGGTGGGTGGGCTCCCCTCCCATGGCACATGCTGCTTCCCAAGCTTCCCCTCATGCCAAAATTCTGCCCAATTGTCTTGGTTTTGCTTTCTTCCCCCTTCGAAGATTTGTGTGGCTCCCTTTCCCCCTCATTTAAACCCTTGTCCCATGGATCAATTAAAGCTGTGTTAATGGCAGGCTCTTATTTCGGAGTTCCGAGGGGTTGAAATAAGTAGAAATTCAACCCTAATAATTTCGTAGGTGAGAAAAATAGTTTTGAGTGTGCATTGGGATAAGCCATGTGCAGGACAAGGGCTGGCAGGCAACAAAAGCTATTTGCAGGAAAAAAAATCTGTTTTTCCAATAAAATCCTTTAGATTTTTTGTAGCAAAGCCACATCCAGTCAAACCACACTTTAGGTTAGAGTAACCGTGGGTGATAAACCCTACATAGAGATAAACCCTACCTAAAGGTGAAATGGGAGGTTTGCAGTCTCAAAAAAGAACTATTCTCCAGTAATAAACCCAGAGTTGCTCCTGCATTTATGGCTTGTTTAGTCTGGATGTCAATCTGTACTTCAAAAAAAAATTGTAATGATAGATAATTATATCTGAGTGTGCATGAGCCAGATCAGATGTGGAGATGGTCTGATGTGATGTAACTTGGGTGCAGGGACTACTGTGCGATTTACTTTTTCTGCACTTAGAAACTACAAACTAGAGAGTTTGTCAGAAGCTTTCTCAGTGTAGGGATTCTGAGTTATGGGATTTGTTGGTGGCCACATTGATGCTTTGTCTGGAAAATAATCAGACCCACAGGTGCAGCATTTACATCTCTGCAGACTGTATCCAGTAAGACAAAGCTGAGCTGAGGATACTGTAGAGTTTGCTTCAAGTGGGTTACACTGTGCATTCTCTTCTGCCTTTGTCCTAAAGGTGCAGGAGATTTTCAGAAAAACAAACAGACAAAAAAAGCAGTTCAAATAAAGTGTTTGCAAAAACCCACGAGATGCTCAAGTCTGTTCTTTCCAAAAGTGATTGCTTTGTTTTGGAGTATACTGCTCCGTATTTATTTTGTATGTAACAAGGCAATCAATATCTTTTAACATCCACATCCTGTTCGGCTAGCATGAATACACAGCTTCCTAGCCTGAACAGGACTCCGGTCAGTTATACCTATGGAACATAACTTTCTAAGGAAAATTCATAAAGAAATTATTTGTGCTTATTTTATTTCTGGGCTGGTTTGGAGTAGCTGCTGATCCTGTATTATCATGAGAGTAGGATTTGTCCTATTTGTTCTCCTTGAGCTCTGTGGTCTGTACTCACTTTCCCATTCAGGAAACCTGTATCAAGCAGGAGGGATGCATGACTCCCTGTGTCTGCAGCCAGGCTGATAAGATAATGCCACTTCATTTCTACCATCCTAAAGCCTCCTCCATAGGCAGCCCCAGGCTTCTGGTAGAGCACAAGCAGTCTCTGTCCTCCTTCTTGCCCTGCTTTACCAACTGCTCTTTATTTAGACCCAAGGCTTGGGAAAAATCCCCCTCCCCTTGTGAGCACCAGAGCTCTTCATGGGACCTGGCCAGCAGAAGGGCAGGAGTAAGTGCTTCTGCTGGGGAAAGCCTTTAGAAGCCATGAAGGGAAGGCAGATGAAGAGCTTGTTGCAGCTGAGACGAGCAGGGATACTGCCAGCTTGAAGGATGTTTGCTGAGATGTGGCAGATGTGGTACTGTGGGGAGAAATGGTGAACTGGAGACAAGGATGGAAGGACGGATCATGCATGAGGAAGAGAAAGCTGATGGATCAGGGCAAAGGAGATAATGGGAAATGGGTAAACAGACAGATAAAAGAGAATGAATAAAAGTACAGGGCAGTGGTGTCTTATTTCTGGAGGAGAATAATTGTACTGAATTGAATAAGCTTGTCTGCAGTGGTCTGGGTTTGCATACGTGAGACAATTTTCAGGGATGATGCAGCAATACCCCAGCCTTCTACATGGTGTTTGTCACAGGTTGATATCAGAGTATCTTCCAAAGGAAATCTGTACTGTTATGTTGGTCCTGCAGCTAGAGAAATACTGGCTTTTTGTGAGAGAGGCAGGGGGAAGAAAGACAAAGGGAAGAGGAAAAAAAAAAAAAAGAGAGGGAGAAGTGTGAAGAATAGGCAAGAAAAAGATAGCGAGTATGACGTAGGGTGAGATGTAAAGACAGCAGGTGCATGTTCGTAGTGTGTGCATGTGTCCTTCTGTGGGGAGACAAGCTGGGTTGAACTTCTTGGTGCCTAAAGTAAGGATGGGATAGAGAAAAGTTAATTAGACAAGAAACTTTTCTCAATTTTACCTGCTTGATTGTGGTATTGAATGAATGCATGTCACAGTGGCATCAGTCTGAGAGTCCACATGGGAGATCTATGTGTGCACAACAAACTTGAGGAGTTCAAGCTTTCATTTCAAAGTCAAGCTTTGTAGTTTTCAGGATTGCAAAAGTATATTTCTGCATTCAAACAGGGCATGGATTTGAAATCAAAGTGGTTTAGAAAACATGTTAAATAGCCTGTAGTTGCTGGAGGTATGTATTTCTTGACACTTTTTGTCTCAACAGGGTGTTAACTCTGAAGGCTAATGGCTACATTTCACTATCAACAGCCAGAGTTTCAGGATTGACTTTTTTCAACAGATGGGGCAGGAGTAAAAGTCCTGTTCTTCCCAGCAGGTAACTTGGTAGTTACTGCAACTGAGCAAAATGGGGCTTGTCAGAAACTGTAAAACAAAGGCAGAATTCAAGTGAAAAAGATGAAGCATTGTTCCAGAAAGAAACTTGTTTTCCCTTGAGTGACGCTCAGAAGTCACAATAAGGTGCTTGAATTCAACAAAAATCTGGGGTTTTTGTAGATAATTCTAGAGGCTGGACACAGTCTCTTCATTTATTTTAGCACCTGCTGTTAAGATCAAAGAGGAATCTGCTGTAGGCTTATGCTAGAACAAAGCCTTAGACGTAAACTCAGAGCTGAGATTGCTAGTTCCATCAAAGAATTTGTTAGCGATGGGGCAACAGGATTTTTCCTGAACCATGTTAGGGAAAAGTCTGCATGTTTTTAGTGATTGGAAAATTTGGGAAAGTGAAGAACGGGGTTGCAAGAGAGTTGTTGGGGCAAGCTGACATCCGCATTGTGACAGTAGCAATGTATGGTCTGTGCTATATGCTAGCAAGATGCACAACTTGTGGTGAAGGTGTAAAGGATAAGTCAGTGTTAACTTTTGATTTTTGATTTTTCTTAAATTTGTTACCTATAAAGCAACTCTAATTCATGTAAAGGTTAGACTTTCTATGTTCCAGTCGAACACAGAATTGAAATAACTTACTTGTCTCTAGCAGATAGCAAATTATAACAATGTTCTTCTATCATAAATTAACTCTAGATTTCATTATGAAAACAGAAAGATAAAATTACAAAAATCCTGATAACTCTATTTATTTTTCTTGCAATAAAAAATGGCTATTCCAACAGTGTTAGGTAACAGCAGTGCTGTTGCCTACGATGCCAACTGTTACATCGTTTGCTGTGTGCGTTTCATTACTACCCAAGAGGCCCTGGTCCCAAGCCAGGATCCTGTTGTGCTGGATGTGATTCAAAAGATGCCCTTTGTATCAAGGAGCTTACAGCAGGGGCATCAAACTCATTTTCACCAGGGGCCACATCAGCCTCATGGCTGCCTTCAAAGGGCCGAATGTAATTTTAGGACTGTATAAATGTATATACAAATATATAAAAATATATAAATAAATACGTATGTATATATAAATATATGTAGGAGTAGTTACATCTATACTGTTCTAGAATTACATTCGGCACTTTGAAGGCGAGCATGAGGCTGGTGTGTCCTCCGGAGTTTGACACCCCTGGCTTACAGTGCTTACTGTGCTTTGGGTTTATAACATAGCATCTTGGTAAAAAGAGCTGCTGTTGGAGTTTTAATTTATTTAGAGGACAGTTTCTCTGAATGGGGGAGGTCCTCTGCTTTAACAAAAGTAACTAAGCCCGAACAGCTGGCTCCTTTTCTGAACGCCCTTTAAATAAAACCAATACATATCTGATCTTTGTTCTGTACAGGACAGCACAGAATGGTAGATGGAATCATAAGGTTTTGTTTAGCTTCTTTCGTAGTCTTATGTAGGAAACAAATCTGAGTACAATTATTGTAGATATTTCCCTTTGTACATTGACACAAGTTTTTTTTTCTTTTGAAATTAAATATATTTTGCTTTTGATTACAATGTAATATGTAGTAATATGTCTACCTGAAAAATTTGTGATTAAAAATTGCATGAGACATCTTCTTTTCATAAATCGTTATAAATTTTCCCTGAAAAATAATACTGAAAACTTTGCAAAGTTTTGTGTGTTTCTAAAAGGGAAAAAATTCCTGGAAAAGACAGACTCTTCATAGCTTTATTAATGTACCCCCCATCATCCATCATATAACACAGTATGTCTAGAGGAACTTTTATTTTTTGTAGTTCCAGTAGCATAACCTTTCAACTGTCACCTTGCAGAGCCAAAAGTGAAGTGACATAAGCTGAGCTGGACAAACTACTGAAAGCAAACTGTATACTTATTTGTTTTTGTTTGTTTGTTTGTTCTGTATGCTAGTTATCTCTGAACAAAACAGGACTACTTTAAAAAAAAAAGTTGTTTCGATTTGCTGAACAAATTGCAGTTCATTTTGGATCTCACAGTATTTCTTCTGCATCTGGACTAGGTAATTCACAAAACCATTTTCAAGATGGCAGCTGGCATATGTTAGCATGTTATCAACACTCATCATTAATATTATTGTGGAAAAGAAGTGGCTTCTGCAAAAGTGTGTTTGTGGGAATCAAGGAAAATGGCTGTTACATTCCCTTTAGACAAATTTACTTCTTGCATGTGTACAGTATTTGAGAATAACCCTTTGTAAAAAGAATCCCTTATGAAATAGAGTTGTCTATAAATTACTCTAAAGGTTTATAGAATAAGGCTTTAGGAAACAATGTATTTTCTGTAAGTGTCTAATTTGTGATGGTAATTCAGTATCTGGGTAATAAATACTATATTTTGTAAGATCATTTAGCAGAAAATACCTAGAAAAATGCAGTTATTTTTATTAACTTGCACAGGACTTTTCCATAAAGGATTTAATTTGGGGCTGTATTTTCTGAGCTCTAGAGCTTGGGTTTTAGCTGGATTTATGCTTTTGCTCCCCCCTATCCCACCTTACTAGCAGGTTGCTTTCTCTGTATTTCATTTTAGCTGCTCCTGCCTGACCCATAGTCAGGTGGTTGGTTCCATCATCTCCTCTACTGCCATCATCCTACATTTTTCTAAACTCACTTTCTCCATAATCTGTCTTATTCCTTATTTTTTTTGTAAAGAATTGATCATACATCATGGAGAGGACTCATGATATAAAGATGATCAGTGAGCTAAGAGGATTTACCAGGCAAAAGAGTGGGACCAAATAAAAATGAGTCACTGTCATTCTTAAAACGTGGCAGTCAGAACTGGGAAAGAACAGGTGTATTTAATACCCAACAACCATCATTATAACTTGATTTTACTCTTTCCCTACAATGCTTTCCTTCAAGTATTTTGATTAATATTGCCAAATTATTGCCAAACAGGCTTATTTTCTGCTTTCAAACCAGGCCTGTTCATGTAAGTATGATGCATGCTAGACCTCCTGATGGCTTCAGTGGGCGCTCTGACTCCTAAATTTGTGAAATCATATTTACCCATGCAAACACAACCAAAGAGTTTTGCTTGTTGTTGCACTGACAGAATGTCCTCATGCCAGAACCCTTGCACTTGTTGCAAGTGGATGGATCGGAGTGTTTTAATTTGCATTTCTTTCTGTTTCAGCGTTTTTAAAATCCCTTTTTGGGGGGATGATGTAGTAAACCTCACTGTTTCACATCAAAATTTCCTATTGCAGTGGGTGAGACTTTTCCGGTAAATGATATGGATGTATGGTCATTACCACAGTGGCGTCAGTGACATCGTCGCTCGGTGGCAATGGAAACTGTTGTGAGCTGAGTGAGCAGTGGAAACCTAGATTGACACATACATTGGGGAATGAGCAAATGTGATTCACCACGAATTTATCCTCAGGTATTGAGATGGCCACCAAGTATCTTTGACTTGTCTGCAAATCTATATATATGCACAGAGCTTAAAAATTAATTTTCACTGTCATCTAACTTTTCTTCTGCAATTGCTTTTGCTTACCCAGCCAAGAAGCAGGTGATGAATCAGGTATGAATTGTGAATGGCTAATGAATAATAACCAGATGAACAGCTTGTAAATAACCCTTAACCTAAAAACTCCTTGTCTGGAATATCTGATGATTTCTCACAAATAAAAATGTATTTTTCCTGGTTTGTTGAATATACACATACATATTTATACATACACATTTCACATTCCTTGTATAAATACACAGATATCCAGTTTCAGGCAGTGATATTTGAACAACTGTATT
This sequence comes from Patagioenas fasciata, assembly GCF_037038585.1. Lineage (NCBI taxonomy): Eukaryota > Metazoa > Chordata > Aves > Columbiformes > Columbidae > Patagioenas > Patagioenas fasciata. The sequence goes on from NC_092522.1 coordinate 52,697,100, forward strand.
TAGGATGAATGACAATTGAGGAATTTAGCACAGATTAGCATAGCTAAACAAGATTTCTACAAGTATAAATTGACGATGTAAAGTTTCAGTAATTTATTGTCGATTTTGACAGAACAATTTGGAACTAATCAATCTAGAGGAGCACCTTTCATTTTTTTCAGGTGAATAGCTCTTGCTTTTTGTCAGTCATTTCAATCTGATTATCTAGTTCAATGTAAATATTTTAGTAAAAGAGATTTTTCTAATAAGGAGTTGTTAATTGCTAAGCAAACAGGTTGCAACAATGAAACACAATTCACTAAAGTTTTGTTTCCGTTAGCTAAGCTTTTTTCTCAGAGAATTTAAGTATTTGCTGGATCTCTGGTCAGCCTGCTGCAGTTACGAGAGAAAAGCTCTAAATGTAAAGTAAGTAAATAATGGTTGGACTTAAGGAAATAAAAGCACCTCGCACAAATAGATACATGAAACTGAAGTTATTCAACTGTTTTGATACAGTCAAATACACTGAAAGAAAATTACAGAAGCAGATGCAGCTTTCTGTATTTTAGCTCAGGAGTTTTAGGCAACAGCAGTTTTTAAGAATCATGCAGATGAAAACAGTTTAGTAAAACCTGCCTTCTCTGAGTTTTCTTTTGAGCGGGGTTTGTTTGTTTTCTTTTGAGCGGGGTTTGTTTGTTTGTTTTTTTTTTTTTGAGAATCTTTGATCTGTTTTGGCATTTTAAACCTTTTGCAAACTCTGTGGATTGTTTCCTATTGTTACAGCACATTCAACTAGCTGAAAACACATTTTAATTTGAAAGCATTATAATTTTAGCGGAACATTTGATTTTGCAGCCTTCCAGTTTCACAGGGATACACGAAGACTAACTTTGACTGGAGTTAGTGTGTATTCTAGCATTAACAGAAGTCCTGAAAAAATATTTATAAAATGTTTCAACGATTAAAAATAAAACCAAAAGTGTAGGTTTATATTGTTTTCAAAGCAGGAGTCGAAATTCGAAAGAAAAGAGCCTGATTTTGAACGGAAATAAGAAAATCGCCGTCCTTCTATGAAGATTCCCGCAGGCACCTGGGACCGCAGACCCGCTAACGCAGCATCGGTACTCGCACGGGACGAAGCGGAGGTTTCATCTCCCGGAAGAAAACAGAATCTCCCGAGTTTCGGCTGCCCCGCTGGCAGCAGCAAAAGAAACATCTTTCCCGCGACTATCTGCAGCGGTTTCCGCGGTACCTGCTCCCGCCCCGCCCGAGCAGCGCAGCCCCGGTGCTGCCGTGCGGCGTCTCCCCGCCGCCGAGGAGCCGGTCCTCGCCGCACCGTAACAAAAATTGTCGCCAGGGGCACGGCGGCAGCCCTGGCCGGGCGGGCATCGGCGCCACAACCGCTTCTCCGCCCGCGGGCGGGGGGGAGCACCGTGGGAACCGGCCGTCTACCTGAGGAGCGCGTTCCCCTCCGCCCCGTCCAGGTGTTTGAGAAGAGGGAGCCTCGACCGGAACGTCCTGCCGAGGCGGGGGGACAGTGCAGCGTGGGCCGCCCGGCCCCGCACCGGAGCCACGGGAGAGTCCCCCCGCGCTGGCAGCTGGCGCCGAGGCTTCTCCGGAGGGACCGGGTGCTGCCAGCCCGGCGCTCGGGCAGTAAGAATCTGTGGTCCAGAGTCCCCGCTGAAGGCGAGGACAGCCCCGCTGCCCAGCAGCCGCCCGGGGGTGGGGGGAGGCGAGGGCAGGTGCGCGCCGCCGCCTCAGGGCAAGGGCAGAGGCGGCACAGTCTCTACGAGCCGCCCGGTTTACGAACGATTCCCGCCGGTTAACGGCGCTGACAAGGCTGCGAGGCGAGGGGAGAGGCTGTCCCGGGACGGGGGCGGCGGCTGCCCGCTGCCCCGGGTGCCGTCAGGCTGACACGTGGCCCGGGGCAACGGGTCCACAACGGCCGCGTGCCCCTCGGCCCGTTCGGAAGGAAGCGCCGCAGCCGGGCTGAGGGGAGCCCCGCGGCCGGTTGGAGATGTCCTCACCTCTTCCTTGCCGTGGAGGTAAACTCCGGTCAGACTTTGACCTCCCCGCCCGCCTCTCGGCGGCGGCTGGCGCCCATGGCAGAGTGAGTTTGGGGAGAAAACGAAATACGTGGGGCGGGGGCTTCCACCGCAGCCCTCGGGTCCACACCGTTCCGAGCCCGCCCTGGGGCTTCCCTTGGCCGGGCGTTACCCCGGCGGCTGCCCTGCTGAGCGACGCTGTAGCACGACCCGCCGGGGCGCCGGGACGGGCGGACTACGGTTGGCCTGTCGGGGCGGGGTGGCGAGGCGTCGGCCCAGGGGCCCGCGGCGGTGGCGGAACGCTCCTTCGAGGGGAGCGCGGCCGCCTGGGGGCTGCGGGGCGAGCCCCGCCTGCCTGGGAACTCCGTCACGGAGTCGGGCTGGCGGCTGGCCGGCGCGACAGGCTCCGCGGGTGTGCGTGTGAAGCAAGGCCGGCGGCGGCCCCAGAGCCACACCGCACCTGAGACCGGGGTTTGAGGTAGCCCCTTCGGGGAGTTGGACAGCTTGGAGGGCTGGGGCTGAGGGGTAGGTGGCTGCGGCTGTGCCCAGTAGAGATTGGGGAGGGCAGGGGGGTGGAAGGAGGGCTCAAAGCAAACACATGTGGTGCGGGGCATCGGGAGGAACTGTGCATCTCCGAATGGGAACAGCGGTTTGATACCCCACGGAAACAGAGGGTCAGTTTCCTGGCACCTTCGTCCCGGGCGCCGCAGGGCGTCTGCCTTTTGATCTCGGTGGCTGGAAATATCTGTTTAAAATAATGAGGCCGCATAGGGAGGATCTTTTTCTCGTGCCGTTGCCTCTCTCTGCGTTGCCTTTAGGTAAGCGCTGTGTTGTAGCTCCTGTGTGCGCGCCTCGTAATGAGAGGAAGGGAGGGAGGCAGCTTGGGAAGCGCTGGCTCCGCCCGTGGGCGTTTTCTGGCGGCCGGGGCTGGTATTGGAACCGGCACTGCAGTGATTTTATTTGCCTCTTTGCAGACGCGCAGCAACATACGGGGCAATATTTGCCTTTCTCGAAGAAAATACAGATTGTTGCCGTTTTATTGTTTTCAATGCGAGGTGGGAGCATGAGAAAAAGAGGACTTTGAAAGGGGATCGAAGCCGCTTGGCGGTCAGTAGCGCTCTGTTCCCTCCGGCTAAAGGGGGAACGGAAATGTGAGGATTTTATGAGGGCGGGAAGCTGGGGTGCAGAGGAAATATTGCCCGGGGTTTGCTGGAGGGAACGAAGGACCGAACTACGGTTGCCCCTCGTTTGGCTCCGTCCTTTTTCGGTTTCCCCTTTCGCTTTATTCTGGTACCTTTCCTGTACGTCCTGCCTTAAACTACCGCGAAAGGGAGGGAAGAGCGGAAGCATGTCCAACCCAGAGAAGCGGATCTTATCCCGCCCCTCGGCCCCCCTGGCTGCAGCACCCGAGGAAAAGCTCGGCTCCGGCAGCCGCTCGCTCCACTCCCATGGCCAGAGCAGCGGAGGTGGAGGCAGCGGCGGGTCTCCTCCTCCTCCCCCCGCTCCTGGAGGCGGCTCGGCTGCCTGCAGCTCCCTCTCTCTCCTCTTAACAACCACCACCAGCAGCAGCAGGAGCCGTGCTGCAGGGACAGCCTCCTCCGCCGCCTCCGCCAGCATCGTCCCCAGAGCGGCAGCGGCTCCTTTCCTCGCTCCAATCCCCTTCTTTTCCTCCGCTTCTCCATCTTCTTTTTACTTCTTGCCGCCTCCTCCTCGTTTCCCCTCCTCATCTTCCTTTAACCTCACAAGTCTCCAAGGGAGGGAAGGAGGAGGAGAGGCAGCGAGAGCGGCAGGAGGAGGAGGAAGAGATGTTGGTGGAGCAGCAGCAGCAGCTCACTTGATCGCCCATCCAGGCAGCAGCGGCAGGAGGAGACTCTTCTCTTCTTTCTCCATCCAGAGCTTGCTGCTCCGTTCCGCATCCGGCGGCAACCTGCACCACTCCCGGTTCCTCCTCTCTCCACCCGCCTCTGGCCCGTGGTCCTGCGATTCCCTCGGTGCTGCAGCAGCAGCAGCCCGCGGCGACGGGATCCGAGGAGGCGACGGCCCCGGCGGGAGCAGGACTCCTAGGCGGCAGCAGCGGCAGAGAGGCGCCTTCTTCTCCTTCTCGTCTTCCCTGCTCCTAGGGCCAGACATGGAAGATGGATCTAATTCTGCAAGCTGCTTTAGGAGGTTTACGGACTGTTTCTTGAACACAAGTAGGTACCGGAGCGCTGTGCCCGGCGGCAGGTCACGCGTGTCTCGGGGGAAGGCGAAGGGCTGTGTCCGAGGCAGGGTGCATGCCTCGAGGAAAGGGCATTTCTTTGTGAATGGGGGGAAGGCGAAGACACAAAGGGGCCGTATACGTGGGGCGTGCGTGGACGCATGGAGGAGCGGCCGGGTGTGTATTGAGGATGCACGGACAAAGGAGATGCTCGGTGTAACTGAGTGCTCTTTGTGGGAGCTGGCTGTTAACGCCTTGGGCATCATTTCGGCATCAGATAGCTATGTATATGTATGTCAGCTTTTTACTTGGTGCATGCTTCATTTTCTCAGGCATGATACGTAGGGGAATGGAGACTTTCTCCTCTACTTACTTGAAGTAGCAATAAGGAAGCATTACGGTATCGGTGGTTGACAGAAAAGCGGCGGCGGAGGACCGAACATGGTGAAATGTACCGCTTCTTCCTGCATCCCCTGTCAGATCCGCCACACGCCTGCCAATTCCGTAGCTTTGATCCGGCTTTAGTTCTGGGTGCCTTCTTCCTCTGGCCGTGGCTCATTGTAAGGCGGGCGAGAAGCCGGCGAGGAAACATGTGCTCCTGTTGGGAGGGGGCTGGCGCGGAAAGCGGAATAAAGGGTGCAGGGGGTGCTCCATAAAGGGCGCTCCGCAGCGAGCCTCTTCCGCTGCCGGCGAGGAAACCCTTGCCGGCTACCACCGAGCTCAAACGCGGGGGAAGGACGCGGGGCCGTGTTCGCCCCGTGCCGGGTGTGGGGCGAGAACAGCCGCTTGGCCTTTGGGTGCGGAGCTCGGCGAGTGTTCTCCGCGCGCTGGGCGGGGGGAGCCCGGCGGCGGCCGCTGGCCGGCCCGAACCGCGGAGGCGGGTTGTGCGAGGGGGAGGAGGGTTTCACATGGCAGAAGCTCCACGTTCACAGGGACGCGGCCCGGCTCCCCCCTCGGGTGTTTCGCCCCGAGCCTGCTGCCGCCTTCCCTTCTCCGAGGCGTTTCGCCGATACGCCGCGCCCCGCCGGGGGGCGACCCCAGCGTGGGGTGTCCCTGGAGCGGCCGGCGCTTCGGGCTGAAATCACTAAACCCCTCGGTGTCGGCTGCTCGTGCCCTCCCGCCAGCGCCTCAGCTCCAGCACCCCTCCGGGAAATGAGCTGATCAGTTTGGTCGTGGACTTAATGCTTTTCCAAGCAGAGCATGTATTAGGGCTGAAATACTGTTTTTTTCTTTTTTTTTCTTTCTTTTTTTTTTTTTTTAATCAGAAAGTGTTTTGCGTGGTGTTTTGTTTTTTTATTTTTATTTTTATTTTTTTTTTCCCTCGCCTAATATTTCGGTGCTTAGGGTGTCAACAGTCAGCTGTGGTTATTTGTGATTTTTATTTTTTTTCTTCTTTTTGTGACAGTTCCTTAAATAATAAATTTATGCCTTAAAGCATCCGTAAACTTGCATCTAAATTTTCTAGCATACTTTTATTTGGTGGCTTTTTGAATGTAGGCTAATAGCACATAGTTCACAAGTGTTTATTTTGGGAGGTTGTGAGAAGAAGTGTAGAGGTGTCAGCTGAAACCTCATTATTTGTCGTCTTGCAGGCTACTGTGCGGAAGACAGCTGTGAGCATGGTAGTACTTGTTCTGCTCAGCAGTTGAGGTGAATAAAGATGACTATATGTTTTCTGCATTGTCTTTTTGAAACTTTATTCAACAGTTGATTGTGTTACAGAGCAACATACTTGTTTAGTTTTGAGGCCTGAAGGGAATCCTAAGCTCTTCCAGATTTTATTTTCTCTGTGTTTGAGAGGGGTAGAAAGCTGTTGTGTTAGGTACAACTCTGATGTTTTAAAATAAGTGGTCTTGGGATTAAAGGACCAAGCTGGGGAATGTGTGTCATGCAGTGTAATTCTCTCCTATGCTACACTAAGAAAAAAAAATGACATGGAAAAACATCAGCTCTGTTCAAAACACCATTTTGAGAGCAGCGGTGACTTCAACTTAAGCTATTTTATGAACTCTTGAACACAAGAAACCTGGTCATCTTTGGCTGATTGTGACCTCTGACTGAAGATTTTCCTGCAGGCAGGAAAGGAGCAGAACAGTTCTTTCCCCTGTGAGTTTACTGACGTCTAAGACGACAGCCTTTCTCTCTGTGGAGACGCTTTTCTGTGCTCTGCAGCCTGCTCTCATGAAACTTTCAAGAACCTAAATGTCTGATATCTCTGCTCTTTTGAATATGATTGAAATTGGCCAATGGGCTCAAAAGGTATTAGTGAGGTCAGACAGACAGATATCCATGTGTGTGCGTATATTCATATGCGTGCACTTCCCTCCCTCCCTGAATGATTGCATAAGTCTGATTTCCTTAGGAAATTGGGCTGAAAAAAAGGAGTGGAGTGAAGATACTATTCAGTTCCAGTGCAGCTACTGCGAAGAGCACTTGTCCAACTGTTTGCAGTACTGCGCAGTCTTTGTTACACTGCAGCCGAAAGGCTATTATTGTTTTGAAGAGGATGAGATCATGTAGAATAATGAAGATAATGTACTGCATCTCATAGCTTTTGTTTCCTGAATTGTATTTCAGGTTGTAATCATATGTCTATACATATATACGCTGATCGCCTTTAAAGATAAAAACGTCTAAATATTTTTACAGGGAAACTGACAAGTTCTGTAGGGAGGAGAATTGAGATGAGCTCTTTTGGAATGGAGATTTGAAAGTGACTTAACAGAATCCTCAAGATTGGAAAACAATGAAATTGCTAGAGATATGTTCTTCCCCTCTCAGCTCTTTAGGCTTGCATGCTCTCTAGTCAAGATTTTGTTAGAAGGTTCTTGATATTATTAATATTTCAGGTTCTGTAATACTCTCTGCCATATCTGGCTATTTTTGGTTTTAAGATTCTTAATAAAGTGTTGGGCTAGACTTGAGAAGCTTATATGTATGTACTTTGTGTTGTTTTTCTTAACTCTTTAAAATCTGTAACTTGCTGTATAACATAGCGTCTTGAGAAACTTTTAGTGTCTAACATGCTGGATCAATTCTCCAGTGGAGTTCTACCATATTTAGGATACCGCAAGCTGTCAGATATTCCAGGTTTCTGTGAAATGTCTTACCTTCAGGGGACCATCCCGTGTTCCTTCTACGCTCAAGGTCTCTGAAGCTGCACATGTGTACCATATTTTATCTGTGACTCATGAGTCTACTCACAGGTATGAGTATTTCACAGTATGGGGGCTTTCTGCTTCTCAGATTATTATCACTATATTGGTATTTTATACTGAGTTACCTTTTATCTGGCTTTTTTTTTGTGTGTGTGTGTGATGCAGCAAGTTTATTCTGCACCTTCGTGTACCAGTTGCAACGACTTTCTGAGTAATGCTCTAAGAAAGAGTAGATGTAGTAAGATTTGTTGTTGTAGAAGAAAATAGCAATTAAGGTTTAAATAAAGTTAAAAGTATTTCTGTTACCTGCACTAATGGGAAAGTTATTCTTGGCTTGACTCTTTTTTTCCTAGTCTGTGTATTCATTACTTGCGATCAGGGTTTTGTAAGCCACATGCTGATCTTCAGCAATGAATCTCATGTGTAAAGATGGACAGGGTTTGGTTTTACAATGAAATCATACTTAAAATTTAGATGCTGATGTAGAAAACTGAATTGTCTCTGGTTTTCACTCCAGGGATTCTGGCTCCGTGTTAATGGAAAGTGAAATTGTCACTAAAGCGGTGTATTGTTATCGTGTTAAGTGATATTGTTTAGAGACTCCCATCAGGCTACTATTTCATAATACGACATTTTGCATTAAGTTATAGGAACACCATCTATTCTGGTCTGAAGTGCTGCCGTTGTATTTTGAGGGACCAGCGCATAGGGCAGACAGCATGGAGTGGCATGGAAAGGGAATGGAAACCGTGGGGGCAGAAGCAGTTAACAGTGAAGGAGGGCTTGTCTCTGGTAGTCAGGGATATTTTTACAAATGGTTTTCTGTAAGGCATGCAGTTTACTTTGGAAATAACTAATCCTCTGTCCCTTTGACTCCTCAGCTCTGCTGCTCATGTTTGCCTGATGGCTTGGGGGTACCCAGCGCTCACAGGCCTTGAGAAAGGAGGTAACGCTTTCATTGCTAACTCAGTAAGATGGGCTGTGGAAGGTGTGACTATGTACGGTGGGATAGTGTGAGTTGGGAGGTAGTTTCTTTTTGTCACTTGTGCGAGGAGGATGGCAGCTCATTGAAGGTTCTGACATAAGGCTGGCAGTTTGGATTACCCTGTTCGTGTCCTTTCCTTCTTTTGCTTAGGTGTAAGCCATACTTATTAGCTGGACATGGTGAAAACCCAGAAGTGTAAAGATTTTGTTTCAGCATAACTTCGTGACTTGATTTTGAAACAGTCATGTAAACGCTAATTTCCTCGAATGATCTAGAGTATGTTTTTGGTTTACTTGCTTTTACATCCTCTTTTGAACAGCACAGTGCAACAATACCTCTTGTTCAGTTTTGAGATTTTTGTGCTGTATTCTAATACAAATAGATTACACCTAATTTCTCTCAGTGTTCTCAAATAATGAATTTAATTTTAGATTCAGAAAATAAGAATGAGAGTCTGGGTATATGTGTGTTTAAAACTTGGAAATGGCTTATGCAGCTTGTTGGTCAATGTTAACCTTTTCTCTGATTGAAATAATATTTCAGTTTGGTGAGGTTTATATGAGCTATTTTTAACACTACTTCAAAAACTATTGAAGTTTCAAGTCATTATGTATAATACTTTAAAATTAGTTGTTTTTTTTTTTTACAATATTCTAGTCTTTACTCTTTGGCTCTATTGCCATACTCTAAAAGAAAACTAAGAACATAAGTTAGAAGTTATATATATATATATATATAAAGAAGGACTTTAAAATAATAATAATAATTAAAAAAAAAATATAAATTTGTTTCTATACTCCCTCTGCTGGCTGTTTCAATTACAAGTGCCTGCACGTGAACTTCGTTACTAAATCTGCTCTTCCTTTACTGTTTTATCAGATGAGCAGTAATGCGTATTGATTTCAATCTGTATTTAAAATGCAAAGAAACCCCTGTAATTGTTAAATGAAGCAAAGCTGTTTACAGGAATGGAAAACTTGATACCTGTTTTATGGAGCAAAGTTTTCATTTTTGTTATACCTTGTATTGATTTGAACTCTAAAAACAATTGAATATTTTGGTAGATGAGTCACATCTTCACCAGTAAATATTAACATGAATAGCAGTTCAGGTGTTGTTCTAAAAGATTTAGTTATCTATTCCATATATTGTAACAGATTTACTATGGACCTTTGAAGAACACTTGTGGCAAAACCAAAATAATTATGCCATGTTTTGTTATGTTAAAAAAAGAAAAATCAATAATGAGTTTGACTAACACGTACATAATTAGCTACAAGGCTGCACCGGAAGTATTCTGCAGATGTAATGCATTATTTCTTAGGATCCTGGTTTTACTACATTAGTATACAGCAGTAGTATACAGCAGTGTTAACCCAAAATATATATAGCACTCAAAAATTGTAATTCTTAGGAACTTCAGGGGTTATGTAGAAGGATTGTTGTATATGCTATTGAAACAGAGCCATTGCATTCCCATGGGTGTCAGTTGTGATTAAAATTGTGCAGTATTTCTTGTTTATATTTCTGCTAAAGATCCAGACTTTGCTATGTAATGTGTCCTCACTTGTGCTGGTACTTGACTTCTTACTGTCAGTTTGAAGAGTGCCACCTACTGAATGACAGCTCCTTCCAGCACTTTTTTCCTTTGCCATCTGAAGGCTCTCACAGCTCAGCCTCGCTTATCTTGTGGGATGTGAAAAGTTTATGTGGTTGAACATGGCAACTGTGTTGAATCAAGCCTCAGCTTTGACCTCGTCTATTAAGTGATGCTATCTTTTCTTTCTGATTCGTTTCAAGGTGAGGAAACAGGATTTTCATCCTGGGAGGTGAGCTTCCCCTTGTCCCCTTTTTAAACACTTGTGAGAAGGCATTGTATTTCTGTGGTTTTGTTGTCACTTCACGTCAAGCTGCCACAATTAGTGTGGGAGGAACCGGCTTGGCTGATGTTTAGAGAAGACTTTGGCTTCTGCTATGCCAGACAACGCATTGATGTGTTGCACAGTCAAATGAGACAGTTCAAAAAGCAGGTAACAGACTCACAATTGTGACTTTATTAACAAATGAACATTCCAAAATGCTCATGATGTGTTTGTTTTTGCACGGTAGAAGGACAATCTGGTTAACAAGTTCTAAATTTTTATGGTAAATAGATGAATTCATCTTTACTGTTAGTGCACACAGAGAATGCTTTATTTCAACATAGAAGCATGGTAATTATGTTCTCGGGGAAAAAAAAGAAAACAACCACAACTTGGCAAGAGTAAGAATTAGTTCAAAAAAGTGTATAATTTACATATTTACAAGGAACTTCTTTATTTCAGCATTCTTTTTATATATCTTCTGCCCAGTGATATATCGCCGCAGAGAGCTTGCTTAATTCCCAGCTCCTAAGCACCTTGTCATAGGTGGCATTAAGAAGAAGAAATATTGTCTTTCCAAATTTCATATTCTTTCAGAAAATATGTGGATAGTAAATTTTAGTCTGTGTGAGTGAGGTTTTTAAAATGTCACATCATTAAGAGATGCCAAATCTTATCATAGAAAGTCCTGAGTTGGAAGGGACCCACAAGGCTTATCGAGTCCAACTCCCATCCCTGCACCGGACAACCCACAGGTCACACCATGTGTCTGAGGGCATTGCTCAGTCTCTTCTTGAACGCTGTCAGGCTTGGGCTGTGACACCTCCCTAGGGACCCTGTTCCAGTGCTCCACCACCCTCTGGGAGAAGAACCTTTTCCTAGTGTCCAACCTAAACCTCCCCTGGCACATCTTCCTGACATTCCCTCGGGTTATGGCTCAATAAGACTAGAATTGAGGTCTCTGTATCACTTGAAGGCTTTCCAAAGTAGTTCTGACTCAATACCGAAAGAGGAGGCTTCTGGGTATCACTCACTGCCTTTAGAGAACTCCTACTCATTTTAGTAGTTTCTAATTAAAATAATAATAAAAAAACCTTAGCATAGAAGGAGCAATAGTAATTTCATCTACTTTGATGTTGGGACCCAAAGAAGATGCTGTCAGGATGTGAGACCAGTTAATCCACCTTCTGCCTGGAAACTGTGGAGATTTAATGCTTGCATTAGCACTTATTGATCTGATTCCTTGTTTCTGCATTATCAACTAGCTCCTGTGCAGCTGAGCTGTGCTTCTCTTAACAAAGTTTATTCAGCTGCTAATAATTCCTAAATTCTTCCTTTTATCATTCCACTTGCATCAAAAAGAAATCCCTGAAATGTCAAGGCACAAATAGTTACTAAAGGAAAGAAAATTTTTGTGTCCAAAGTTCTAACAACTTTATACAGAAACCTTGCATCTCTAATCTTTCTGATCTGTATGTACCCAAAAGAGCTGATAATTCTAACTGCTGGCAAGCGTTGCCATGCTCACCTTAATACTACTGTTTACTTTGCTTCATTCTGTGAGGAAACTCTGTAATTTACCAGGGAAGATGTCACTCTTTGCCCTAAATATTTTAATAGCATTTCTGCAAATTGGGGATGTTCTGCTGGTTCAGAGAATAAGATGATTAGGCTGAAAGGGTGGATAAGTGTGCATTTCATATATTCTTTTGTAGTTTTACTCACTGCCTAATTTTTATTTCCTTTTATTTCTTTCATAGCAGCTTACTTTATTTATTTACAAACTGTAAAGCTACTACCCTCTCTTCTAATGGTCTTTGAGTTATTCTGGAAAAATAAAAGAAAAAAAGAAGTCACGGGCTTTAGTATTTCACTAATAATTTTTCCCTAACACATAGCAGTTAAGTTTATGATATCTTGCTCTTTTACTTACACTGTGAGGTTTTGTGTGTGTGTAGTTTCTTTTTGTGTGTGTATTTATATTATGGTTTTCTTTCATGCACATACAGATACCTTGGCAACTTCTCCAGAGTGAATTCTTTCTTGGAACATAGCTTTGTTGCCTGTGCTTTCTTTGCATGGCTTTCTCTTTCTTTCAGTTGTATCTGTATTTTCAGCTTAGTATTATTTCATCCTTATCCGCCCATCAGCTTATTTCAGCTGTTGCTTCCTTCTTGATCGCTCAATTGTATTGATTTTGTTTCTTCCTGCAGTGGGCCTGTGTCTTACCCTGTCCTTTTTACAATGTTCTTATTTTCCTCTACTGCTTTGGTTGTGTGAAGGTAGTATGCTGCTGTTATTTTTCTTGTGATGTAGTTTGCTTTGGCTGTATTGCCTTTTTTTTTTTTTTTTTTGGTAAGACTACGTTTTGCATGGCAGTCTGAAAACTCTTGCTATGTGTTCTGTATTTGCAGTGACTCATTGTATTTCCTGATCTGCTACTGTCTGCCCAGCCCTAAGTGTGATGTCAGTAGCGGTTTTTTTCTCGCCTTTTTTTTTTTTTTTTTTTTTTTTTTTTTTAAGAAAACGTAGAACTGATGAAAGTTACTGTTTGATGTAACAGGAAACTGAACTCATCTGTTCTCAAAACAGGCACTGCCTTGGCCGGTGTGCTCAGGTTTTACCATGCCAGGCTTCTGTGTCTTGTGCTTGGGAGCAAATCACTTTTGTGTGGATGTGTCTCTCTGTTCCTGTTTCCTCAGACTTGAGTTTTCAGGAGTGAAGGCTCCTGAGACAACTACCCTTAAAAAGCTTCTTGTTCATGAATCTTGAGTCTTCATGATTATGAATGCAAGAGGGTCTTGGGATTAGAGGTGTCCTTTTGAGAAGTGCTTTCAAGAAGTCAGAGACTGTGGGTGACCTGTGGTCTCCGATGTTTATAGAACAGTGCATTCCCCTTACAACTTCTGCTTTAGCTCTTGTGGTGGTACAGAGCACAGGATAATCTGGTGTGTTGTCATAAGCTGTTGGTGGGTAGGAATGTGCTTGTCGATTGCCTGTTTCTTTCGTGGACTTGTGTTGGAGCTATATGCAGTGCTTATACTTCTGAACTAAGCACACAGAACATGTGGGCTCAAGCTCTTGCCCTGTCTTTTCTACTTAGTTTCTAGTGTGCTCCTTGGTCCGGTTTAGACTGATGTCTAGCCGCCTGCATGTGCACTGGGAGAAAGCAAAGAAGGGACTATTCCCATAAGGCAGTGGGAATGGTACTTGTCTCTTCTGACCTGGCGTAAGGAGAAGACTTTAGCTTTGTGGACACAAGCTGTGTCATGCCCTTTTGTGGCTAGAGAACAGGCTCTGGGCTGCTTTACTTACTCACATAGGGACAAAGCCATATGGACCAGGAGAGGAATCTTTATGCTGTTTGTGGCAGTGGGACAGAAATCATTTCTACAGACCGAGTTCTCCTAGTGAATTTCTTCACCTTACTGCTTTGTAAGGCTTCTTAAAAGTTGTGGTTAGAATTTGTGAATGAATGTTCATAGGGGAGTGGGAAGACACTGGGTTTTTTGTAAGTTGACAAGGATGAATGAAGTGTGTGTGGTAATATCACATGTTTTATGGTAATGAAAAATGATGGAGGCTTATCTGCCTGTGGCAGTAATCTTGAAGGGGTAGAAATCAGAAATAGAAAAAGGAGAAGATTGGAATGGTTAGGGAAACTTAACATTTTTATTGCTCAAAGGAATGTTATTACACAGAGGAAAATGTTCATCCTTATAGGGAAAGCTATTTATGAACTCTGAGAGGTTTCTTTTAGGGTAGATGAAAGATTTGATATGTAAATCTTTCTCAGGAGATCACCAAATTTTGAAGAATTCTTTTCACTGGAGTGTAAGACTTCACTGAAGTATAAGATTGGTTTTTTAAAGTGTGAGGGATATTTTTCTTTTTATCATCACCAGTGTTTGCTTTCTGCTTAACTATATTTTTTTGCTCTTTTTAGTAACAACATAAATAGTGCTTGTTGATTCTTACCTACTTTTTGAATGTAGTAACAGATAACCTTTTAATTTATTTCTTCACTTTTTGTAGCTTAATATTATCTTCACTGATCAGCCAATTGCTATTTGACAATCTCTCGTGTATGCCAGCTGGCCATGTCTTTTACCGTTATTTTACTAGCTCACTCTGAAAGTTTTACTGTACTACCCTGTGTACTTTTTTTTTTTCAACTTTATTTGTAATTTAATAACTTATCCACCTTGTTCCTGTTTTTTCTAACATCTTATTAAAGCATAAATCTGATTACATGTAGAGCACATGCCCCTTCTCTGCCTCTCTTAAAGTGAATACTCTTGGATGGCTCTAGCCATGGGTATGTTGTGAGTACAGCTAACATCACCATGTCTGGTTACTTTGCTGATGGTGACCTCTTACTTGTCCAGGACAAGCCCTGATTCCTTTTTACAAGGAGATATTGCAGTTGATGCCTTCTGGTTTGGCGGCAAGGCTAATTTTTTGTTTTTGTTAATTCATCTGTGTGTACCTTTCTTAAAAATATGTTGAACTACTCTCTTAGCACTTCACAACATCTTGTTATAACAATGTGAGTTTGAATCAAAGCAACTAGCTGTTTTGCTGTGCCAAGAAATGCTTTTAGCCAAGCACTTGTAAAAGGGGGTGTTTGTTTTGCATGTTTGACAACAATTCTTTTGGTGCTTATGAAGCTGAAGGTAGGAATAGTAAAGAAGTTGAAATCTGCTATATATATATATATAAATTGAAAAGTGAGCATGAGAACAGTTATATTGAGTAATACTGGAATATTGAAATCCTTTTTGCTAAAACATAAGCTGCTAATTGCAAAGTGACTTAAGCTTTCTTTAAATACAAAAATGTCCTGTGCTGAGCTTCAGTTTGGAACTTAAAACTGAGTTGTCAAACTAATTTGGAAGTTTGTATAAAGACTTTTATATTGGCTTAAACAAATATTATTTTGGTAGGTTTTAGGCTTCTCAGAGATGAACTGTGTCAGGTCTACTAGTGGCAGCTGAGATCCCTAACCTGTGCTGCTCTGCTCGAAGTTACCACCAGTTTAGCAGAATTAGCAGAAGAAAGGCTCATACACACTGCCTGGCTTCCTAACCTCTGGTGCATGTGATGTTAAATTCTGATAATATATTGAACTCTAGGCTGTGGTGACTGATGATTAAACTGTAAAAGTGATTTTGGGTCTTACTTGTATGCTGGTAACCTCTGGAAGCAGGTTGCAAAAGGCTGTTAGGACCAATAAGGGCATAAACTGCTACAGCTGCTTGCTTCCCCTTTCTGTCTCTTAATGCTGGAACAAGCCTGACTCCAAACTGTTTCAGGGACAGGAGATTGTAGGTGCTTGTTGACGCTCTCTGGTGTAGGGTAAGTTTTCTGCTGGTTGACTTTATGAATAAATTCAGTGTGGAAGCTGGAGGATCTCCAGTGCTGTTGGGATAACAAGCCATGTCAGCATGTTGCTGGAAGCTGATAATGCCTTTCATCAGCAGCTCATCTTAGATCAGCTTGACTGTGCTTGATACAGTTTCACCACAGTTTCGTGGTCACTCAAAGTTCACATAAACTAAACCTTCTGTTTAAAGAAGTGGCCTAATTCTTCCTCCTTGAGGCTGCTCTTTCATGTACTTATGTACTCTTCCCTTGTGTAAGAACATTTGTGTGGCTCCATGGTGATCCAGATTGAGGACCTGCTCTCAATTAAAACAGACCAGGATTAAAAAGAGAGATGATGCATGCCTTAAAGGATTCCTGAACTTTTGAAAATATGCTGGAAGTGAGTGTTTAAAATATGTTAGTGAAGTTGGAAGTGTCCTTCAGAAATGAGGAAATAACATGATTTATGTGATGTAGATTTTGCCATCTTGGAAGTCAGCTTTATGAAGGTTTCTACTTGCATGCTTAGTGTTTGTATTTTTGGTTTGGTGTTTGTGTGTGTGTTTTTGTTTGTTTGTTGTTTGTTTGTTTGTTGGTTTTGTTTTGTTTTTGTTTTTTGTTTCCTCCACATGTCTTTTGGTTTGCTTGCCCAGTACTTTACCCAGCCCGGAATGTGCATGGTGTTCATAATAGGAGGTATTACTTGGTATCTTTGTTTTTATATGGCAAACAATGAATCCTTCTACTTCTATAGTGAAGACCTTCCACAGAATGTGGAATTGCTAGTTGTCTTATGAGCTTTTCTACTGGTGGTGGTTGCATGAAAGTTTTTTGATCATGAATTTTTTTTTTTTTTGTGTACTATAGGGCGGTAAAAGACTCTTGTCACTTGCGTATTACTGAAGAATGCAAAAGGGGTTAGACAGAAGTACAATAATATTTACTAGTTTTGTGCATGTCAGCAATTGGAGATACCCAGCACTTAGTGGCAAGGCAATAGGTGTGGTGGATATTGTTATTTCAGGTTAAGTGCAAACTAGTTCTCCCAACAAACCTGGAAGTTTTCTAAACCAGGAGACTGTCTAAAATTTAGACAACACAGGCATCTCTGCCCTCTTTCCAAGCAGTTGGGAAAAACATTTCAAATTAGATGAGTACTAAGTAGAAAAATGTCAGAGCCACAATGAGACTTCATGACCTGGCTTCTAATCTGAGGATACCTCTGTCAGACAACATTGAGTTGGTGATCCAAAGAGAATGTTGCTATAGCTTCCTGTGACTTGACTTGTTCTTGTGTTTATCTTTTAACTCCCAGACACTGGAGATGTAGGAGCTTTGAATGAAAAACGTAATGGTGCATCGTTCTCTTCAAGGCCAAGAGTGAAACCAGTTTGAATGTGCTTGTATTAAAACCATGAAGTGATGATTAGTTTTGATTGGATCTATTTCTACTACTTCCACTTTCCTAAGATAAACTTTGATTGAGAGGAAGAGTTGTTGTTTTAGCAAATAGCATTATATTTCTTGAGAAATGGTAAGAAAAATAAAGACGACAAGTTTACCTCGCTAGCATCAGTAAGACTGGGGGGAGAAAAAAGATGAAAGACAGAAGAAAATATATCCTTCAGATGTTTCTAGACTGTATTTACAATTGGTGGTTCTCTGGGCTCTTGGCATTTTCTGCTCATTTATTAATCCTGAGCATGAGAATTTGCAGCTGCACCTTTGCTTCAGTCGGGAAATCTTTGTGAAACTACTTTAAAGCTTTTGAACTTCAAAATTATTGTTGTTTTTTTGGGAGGAGTGTCAGTATAGTGTGAAAATAAGGAGAAATAGATAAGCATGTTTGAAAATGTACAGTGATTGTAAAGTAACGTGTCTTTGGTCTAGATAGTGGTTGCTGATACTTGCCTATTTGCTGTTCCGCAAAAACAGTGTCAGTTAAGTGCAGGAGTGTGGGTAACAGTGATTTCCTGTCTTGTACGGCTGGAGGCTATTAGGTGGTCCTTTAATACTGGTATCTTTCATAGTGTCTTGCTGTCAAAATCTGTATGTGAAGGTTTAGTCGATCAGTTTTAACAACTGATCAGGTGATGCAGAGATCAGCAAACATTTTGAATTCAGGCTCGTCATTTATTTATTTAGTTTTCAGCAGTTTATTTCCATCCAACACTTGTTTGGCAACAATGCTGCTCTGAAAAAAAAATGGCTATGTATTCATGAATTATTTTGGTAAAACACTATAATACAAATACTGTCATCTTACTGCCATACTACTTTCATTTTTTGGAGCAATGCATAATTTGGGTCCCACCCAAAGTGCTGCTCTCCTATTTTATATGTATTCATATTTTCAGCTAATTTGCTTGCACTGTTTTTTCTACTGAAACACTGGGAATCTGGTTAACTTGGTACCTGTACCAGAACAAGTCAAATCAAGTAAGACAAAGACCAAGAACCTCTAAACCCCAAGCAATTCAGTGGGTGTTAGATCTGAAGTCTGGATGTTCCTGATGCCTTTTTTTTTTTTCTCTTTGCTTCTTCCTCTCATTTCTTTCTGCCTGGCCATTGTGCTCCCTGGAACCTCTGCCGTCTCACAAGGTGGGCAGAACTTCTCCTTTAGTGGCCACTTGTTTGTGTCCCTGTGGTCTTTCTAGCTGCTGCTTTTCATGAACTCATCTGATACTTATATTTGGGATCAGATTTGGTTGCAATTAGTCATAAGGTCAAACTGTATTTGTAGAAGCAAATTTTGTGGCTGAAAAGCCATCAAGACGATTGTGTGTCTTGTTTCTTTTGACCTGCTAAACATTTGGACTTCTGTTGTTGTTACATCTTTATTAGTTCTTTCGCTGGCATTGAGGTTCTATTAATGATGGCTCCAATTTATTTGGATTCCTAAATTCTTTAATGTTTTATGCACAAGGCAGAGATACATAGTTTCCAGGGTGAGAGGTCAATGATGTTTTCAGTAGCTTCTTCCTTCTGAAGTGTAATTTAACAAGGGACTCTGCAATTGAGTCATCATGATGGGAAGTGCATCTCAACTGATGTAATGCGTTTGTGTTTCCTGGAAACAGAACAAAATCGCAGCTTCACCCCATTTAATGCAAGATTTGTCATTGATTTTGGTTACCATGTGATATTTACTCCTATCATTTGATCTTTTGTTGTAATGGGTTGTTCATGCTTCATGAGTCTGATTTCTGACATCAGTCCCTCAAAGCAGTGTTGAAAGTTTTTATTCATGAAGAGTATTTTACATAATATTTTGAAATACAGCACAGCCAAATCTGATTTCAACAGGACTTCTACTTTCTTCCTGTGTAGACTGTGCTAAAACAGGGAGTCAACATAACTGGTACAGCAAGAGGGACTAGATGCATAAAGCTGGGTAGACTTCATAGATCAATTCTTCCAACAGATTAACTATTTACCTAATGAGTATTACTTCTGTCAGGAATGTATTTTCTGAATGAGATGCATTGTTTTGGTTTATCTTGGAAACTAAAATGCTCTAAGTTAAACCAGTATCACCTTGATCCTGTCTGCTGCAACAGTATCTGTTTAACCAAATTACCTTGCTGTATTACATACTATTTTAACTACTTTGTCTCAAAACTCATTTAATCACGTTGCATTTCATCACCTGCACAAATGCTGTGTATTCTTTCAAAGATTCAAACCAGAAATGTTCAGTGACTACTTCTGAGTAGTATTTTTTGGCCTCTGTAAAATTATACTGTCTTGCTATCTTTTAATGTGGCTTCCTCTCCATTGACTTAAGAAAAAGTAAGTTATCACAGTGTATAGAGGAATGTGAGCTCCATGTTATATAAGTGGTTGGTCTGAATGCTTGGGTTCCCCAAATTATTTTTATCCTGTCACAGTTGTTAGAACACAACACACAGAAATTTACCATAGTAGTAGTTTGTAGAGTGAATAATTATGTGTAACGAATTTGTGTCTAGAAAAATCTCCAAGAACACTCCAAAGTGAAGAGTCTTCCCTTAGTTATACTTGCCTATCCTTAATTTCAGTGGGGATCATAGCAGTGGAGTGCAAGCCACTGGCTGAACCTTGTGGCAGCCTTGATGGGAAGGGAATGGTAACTAGACAGACAGTTGTTCTTTCTGTATGCCGTAGGGCAGAAGACTCAATGGTTGGGTTTTTATGTGCTTAACTGCATAAATCTTGCTGA
Organism: Patagioenas fasciata; assembly: GCF_037038585.1. Lineage (NCBI taxonomy): Eukaryota > Metazoa > Chordata > Aves > Columbiformes > Columbidae > Patagioenas > Patagioenas fasciata. The sequence continues at coordinate 52,716,894 of NC_092522.1, forward strand.
AGAAAACTTCTACAAGTGGTTTGAAAACAGTAGGATAAAATGATTTTGTAAAATAAAACAAATTATGTTATTGTAACAGCTTGAATGTATTTATTCTGGTTTTGGTAATTTTGTGGCTGTTCATTTCTTTAGGCCAAAGATGTATTTGCAACTCAAATCCCAATAAAACTCTAAATAGGAGTTGGACTCTCAGACGAGAATGGTACATAGCTTTTTTTTTTTTTTTCAAATAAACCTCTTCTTTTAAGTGGGGTGATGTTTCTCTGAACACATTTGTGAATTAAATGAAGCCTGGTCTGGTTTAGCTTCAGATTCCAGGAAAACGAACTTGAAAGGACTCTGAGTGGTCTGAATGAACATGAATAAGGTATGCTAAACTGGTGAAAGTTTTCTTTTTTCAGATGTTGGGGTGCTCAGTTTCTACTTCATAGCAATCTCATTGGAAACAACTGGCATCCTCTTATTTGTATTTTGTTGTTGTTGTTTGTTTGTTTTGTTTGGTGTTTTTTTTTGTTTGTTTTGTTTTGTTTTCCCATTTAAATCGTATTGAACCACTAAGTTTTTCACATGGCCTTTCTGTAAAGTCATACATTGACACAAGCTTAAGGGCATGAACTGTGTTTTGTGTTTATAAAGAAAATGGAAATCAAGGGAAAGGAAGGAATTGGAAGCAGCAATGGATTTTTCTTATGAAACTTCTGCACAGCTCTGCTGCTGATTTTTCCTTATGTGCATGTCTGACAGAAAATGGAAAACACCTTTCCTTCATCACTTCCCCCATGATAAAAAATAGGGCCTTTTTCTCTACTTGCCTGCAGCTTGGAGGGGTGGGGATGACAACTCTAGTTTTACTTATTGAAGGGATTTTGATGTTTTTATGGAAGTTTTTAAGAGAACAAAACTTTAAATAGCTGTTATAGAAAGAGGCAGCAGTCATAAAATATATTAAAAGTGTATTTCTGAATTATAAGTTGCATTTTGTACTTCAAACAGACTTTTTTTATTCTGCCAGTGTTTGTGGCAAGTATTAGAAATGAGTTAAGGACAATGCTGATCCCATAGCAACTGGAATATTATAGAGATGGTTCTCCTGATTAGATGCAGCGGATGGGCACAAGGGGACACTTGTGGACGCAGACCATCAAAGCTCCCTAACAAACACTAAAAAGCTGCTAGGATAATGACTTGGATAAGGAAAATTTATTAACTTCATTTCAGGTTTTGAAGGAAGCACAGTGGCGCTGCCCAAGCCAGAATATTTGACATTTGAGTATGTTTTAGATCATGATATAATATTTAACTGAGTTTTTCCTCTCTTGAAAGTGGAAGGCAAGGAGCTGCTGTGTTTCAGGAAATCAATGTCTGGTTTACAGTGTCTTTTTAAGACCCTTTACCCTTCTAGCTCAGTTCACAGCAATAGTTCATACTCAGGCACTTGCTACATTTGACTTGAATTCAGCTTAATTTTGCTGACTCCTTCTGAAAAATACGTGACAGAGACTTTCTTTGACTCAACAGATGGGCTTGTGACACCTTTGAAAATCATCAGGCTTTGTGAAAAGAACTGGTAGTTGCTGTTTCTGGGGCTGTGGTGAGGAAACAGTACTGTTGGTTATGGTTGGAAGACTGGAGTCCAAAATATGATTGTGAGCTAGTCTAATATTCTCCAGCTTTTCTTTTGGTATTCACATAATTGTATATAGATAGCATTAGTTTTTCAGTGCTGTGGCATTTTGGAGTGGACTACTGTGCGGGGCAGATGAAGTAACCGTTCATCTGACTGATATAATGGTCAAAAGGAAGAAGGGAAATACTGCTTTTAAAGACCGTGAGCTTCTAGAGCTGTTGTAGTTTCACTTAGTCACCTGCTCCCTTCTCATGCTGATTTTGAATTATGTATGGTTTAAATTTAGCTTTATGGTAAATATATTTTTCTTTACTGATATATTGTACCTTTTTCAAATTCCCGTGTATTGTTCATGTAGAAGGTGGTGGAAGCTAGGGAAGGAAATAGAGTTCTACAAGTGCTGGTAACAATATTTTTGACAACATAAACTGATCTGTTCATATCCTCCTAAATACAGAGGTGGGATTCCTGGTGAGATGAGATGACAGCTCTGCCTCCTCAGTTAGGGCTATCTGCTGGAATGGTGAAAGAGCTTTCAGTTGCCTTTCTTCCTTCCCAAACTTCTTATGTTTTGTTAATTGATTCCTACCACAGCCTCTTAGTAGTTGCAGTATCTTCAGGAAGAGGGTTTTTTTATTTGTTTGTTTTTTATCCCATCACAACTCCATTTCAGAAGAGACATTTCTCTGAAAGACCAAACACTTGCTGTCATGTTGACAGGTTTACCAAGGGAAGGCAACTGTCAAATGAATGAGATTATGGGAATCTATAAAACTACCAGTCTTTTTGGGAGACATCAGGAATTGATATCTAGTAGTTACAATTCTGTGACTGCTTTAAGTAACCATCTCACAGCTATTTATTATCTTGACTAATGCTGGCTGCGTAAAGGGCTGCTTGATTCTCCTGCAGAGTGTACTTCGAAATATTAATGTGTGCAGGATATGGTAATAGGAGAACAGAAAAGAGCAGAAAAGCGTATGAAAGAAACAAGATAGAGTTTCATAGTTTCCTTGCCAATTGGAAAATAAACATACCTGGAAAAACAATTGGGACATCAAGAAGTGGAAGGGGCAGTAAGGAATTTTCTGGCAGAAAAGGGAGATTTAAAAAATCCTAACAAAATAAAAAATAGATGATGACACATCAGTTCAGATTTTTCCATCGAGGAGATACAGTCCCACCTACTCAAGTTTCTGAAAGAGAATCTGCCAGTCTGAAATATCAACCTTCGATCATATTTCTTGTGATATGTTCTTTTTCTGTGTATGTTAGGAGAATATAGGGACTGTGGTGTTGTTTTAGGTCCATTCTTTATTGCAGATAGCAGCTAGTTTTCTGGTTGATGCCTTTTATGGTGCACTTAGATTTTAATGCTTCCTTAATTATTTCCTTTGTTACAGCTTAAAAAGGCAAGGACTGGCCTGCCACTAAGTTTCTAGGCAGCTTATCTGGCTCTGAGAGAGGAGTTTCCTTGCAGGATTTCCAGTGTGAAAGGAGGATGGTATTTCTTGACCATTTAGGAAGTCTTAGCATCTTGATACCTTGAATCTATTTTCCAGAGCCATTCAGAGTATAGATTCCTCATATATTTGTTTTCTTACTAAAGAAAGTGACTTCAACTGCAAGTTGAGCATGGAAAGACAGAAGAGCTTTACAGGCACCTGAGTACTGGAAGGTAAAGTGCTTCATACCAATAGTGTTCTTCAGACTTTAGGTTTATATAGAACTGGATTTAAATATTAACAATGGCAAGGAAATGTCTGAGGCTTTGCTAAAAAAATAAACAAAGGATTTTGCTTTCTTCCTGTTTCTATTCTTTTGGTGTTACTGACTCTATCATTGTATGGGGTTTTATAATTTTTTTTTCCCCTCTGCCAAGGGGACACAGCTGTCCGCTCTGAAACTTTGACTGTCACCATTAGCACTCTGTTATCTCACACAGCCCTGTGTGGACTTTAATCTTCTATATAATTGGTGGCAGTGATTGCTGCTAAAGCTGTAAAGGAAAAGGATCCGTTCACCTTCGTGTGAAACTGGATGATTGACGAATTCATGAATGTTTCCTCTCTCGGCTCTGAACCGAGTAAGTAAGGCAGAGTACCTCAGGCAGTCCAATTTCCTGGCTTGATAATACGCTGGGAAAAGAGCCATTTGTTGTCTTCGTGGTTGTCCATATATGGACAAATCTTTTGCCAGGCTAAGTAAAAACAGTCATCTTTCAGGAAAGAATAGAATGCTCCAGGATTTTGGAAAGAGCAGGTTTTATAAGCAGAAGTCTAGCTTAAAATAATAGATGGTTGTTTGATGCACTTCAGAACAGCACAGGCTCAGGTTTGTATCCTGGAATTGTGTTGGAGAATTGCAGCTGGGGATGTGAAGTGTGCATGTTAACTCTTACCCTAGTTGTTTGGCAGCCTTGGCTTTGAGAGGGACCAACGCTGATGCTGGTGCAGACTATACTTGTAGACTTTCCCTGCCTTTTTATTTAACTTTGGAGTAAAGAATAGGGAGCCATTTACAGTGCAGTAAAAGACAAGAAAGTTTCAGTCTTTGACCATCTGTGGCTTAGTAGTACACTGGTTTATAATTTTTGAAGACCTTTAATAGTATTCCTTTATGAGTTGGAGGATCAGGCTAGGTATTACCACATAGGAGATCCAAGAACAGCTGGACAAATTGTGAGTTGACTGCAGAATTGTGGTGTTATTTTCTGTTCATGCAAAAAAAATTGGGGTCTGTATAGAGTCCTTCTGTTTTTACTCAAGGGGGCTATGAAATAGAGAGTATGTGTGTGGGGAAGCAGTCAAATAGTTTTCTTTCAGATGGACCATAGAACACCACAAAATGAGCTGCTTTTAGCCATTCCCGGAATACTGTTATCTCTGTGTTTCATCAGATGACAGACTTGAGGACAGGAAGTGTGAGGGAATAAGTCAAACTCATGGTTGTAGGATTATGTTCTATCTACTAATATAGTTTCAACTGGTTACAATATTTTATGTTTATTATCTTTGTTCCAGGTGTAGTAGCAGAGACCTTGATTTCTGATGAACAGTGACTGTAGAAAGAGCCCTTCATCTCTGATAAGGAACTGTGTATAGGGCTCGTCTAAGTGCTTGTGTTGTCAAGCCCGGAGGCACTCTGGTTGGGACATTTAGTTTAGTTCTGACTGAGGGCAGACCATGCATTATCCTGAATAGTAAAAATGCTTTGCAAAACTCTTATATTGTTCTGGAGGTTCACTTAGAATTGTTCTGTTGACAGTCTTGAAGATTACATTTTTTGGCACATTAAAGCTTAGAGTGGCTTCTCCCCCCTACCTGTTGCCTTCTCTACCTTCTTCTTCCAAGTACAAAGTAGGCAAAGTTTGTGTGTGGTGGTTTTTTAAATTTTGTTTGTCTGTTGTTTTTTTTTTTTTTTTCCTTCTTTTTTTAAGGGTAGTGAGAATAGAGCAGCTGATTTGCTTTAGGCATCACTGAACATTCCAGCTGAATTCCTTACACAGAAATAAGATTTGACAGATGCTTGAATTGGAATGATCTGTCTTTTAAACAGTAGGTAGGAGTCTTCTCAAAAGTAGGGAAATCCCCTTAAAGTTATTTTTGGTGTCTTTTGGTTGGATCAAAAAAGATTAAAAAAAAAATTGACTACTGAAAGTATTCAAGTTAAAAGAGAGGAAGGAAGGAATGGACATAGGGGAAGGGACCAGCATGTGTCCTCTCTTTGAGACCAGTGTGTTTTAAGTGTTATAAAGGAACAGTGCCCAGACTGTGTTACTGGGCAGGACATTAAATAATGCAGTTTCCATAGTCGGTCTGTAAATGTGTGGGATTCTGTAGGCTTAACTTTCCTCAATCAACAGGAGATTGACGTGGGTTGAACTCATCATCTTTGGCCTGAATTTTTGACCTTGAGTTTTTCCAAGCTGTGGTGAAAGTGCTTTCTGTATGTAAGGATTTTATATGTGGGTTCTGAGTTACAATGACTTTTGATTTGTCTTGTGTGTTTGTTTTTTTAATGTAAAAAAATCTATGATTCATTTCTGTTTTACACTTAGCAGTGACTGTTTCTGTTTCCTGGTCATCTTGCAGTGCTTTCCTCTTACAGATCTGATTTATAACACTTGCACAGATCTTAAGTTGTGAAACCTGTCATTTTGTTTTCTTGTATTTCTTACTAGACTGAGATAGTCGAAGCCTTTTGCTGTTTTTACTATTAAAGTTTTTGCTGAAAGCAGAAGACAGTGCCGCAAAAGAATTTATTACTGCCTCCTGCTTTCAAAAATGCCTAGTCCTCTATTGAAAAGAAAATCCGTATCTGCTCATAGTTCCATAGCAAACATTGGACCCCTTTTTCACTAGGCAAAAAGTTGGTGCCAGCTTGGGTTCAGCTAACAAAAAACAACCAGATAAAATTAAATATATTCCCCCTTTTACACGAATCTGTATGCTGAAGGTGAAGTTTACAGTAATTGTTTCATTTTTCAAGGAGAATGAATGTGAAAACGTAAATGAATTAAAATAAGGTGTACATTCCCTTTATTTTTACATTTCACTGATTTTTAACATGCATATTATGCTTTTCTTCATACATTGCACTAATACTTAGTTTATATTAAGTAGATCAATTAAACTGTGTATTAGTCATTACTGAGAAGTAGCTTGGCTACATTCCACCACCAGCAGAAACTCTTCAATAAGTTTATTTCGTGCTAAATTGAAGATTTTGCGACATGTTAGTGAGAAGCAATTTGTTAAAGGATAGCAAAATAGTGTGTGTTTTTTTTTTTCTAATTAAAAAAATTATATGCATCTGTCCTATGTAGATTTTCTCATTTTTTTCTTCTGTTTCTGTGTTGCATTAAACACTTTCCAAGTTCTGTTTTAATTCTGTCCCAGGCAACTTTACTTCCTGGAGTCAATGTCCTTTTCCCCTTGTATTTGGTAGCTCACTTTTTCAATATCTCCTGACTCAAATGTAATTGAGATGACGATTCTAATTGTTCTCATTAGTTCCTGGTTCATATCAGAAAATGGTCCCACAGAGCATCCATATATTAACTGTTTGTTTTTTTTTTCCAGACAAAACAAAGCTGGGATGTGAGCTACAGCATTCTACACAACGAAGCAGGTTTAGTGCATAGGACCATGTAGATCTAGTCTGAAATAAAATGCACCAAACCATTATAAGTATGAATGCTCTGTCCTCATAATCACCTGCTTTGGCCTGGAAATCACTCCTTGTAGGCTGTGCTATGTGCTACTGTAGTCACAGCCCTGATTTGCAGCTCACTTTGCTTTGAAAATTCAGCAGTACCACAGGAATCCTTTATGGTGGTGGTGGTTGTGGCAGAGGGGGGGACCCAAGGTGTGTGTTATACATTGACTGACATTTTGCTTGCATGTAGTTGTCTGAAAAATGTCCTCTGAACACCAGGGTCTGCTGAAGAGCTTTGGCAAAGCATGGAAGAAATAGTACAGAATAATGCTTTAAGAATATTTCATCAAACATTAAAAGGAAATCAGACGGATATGCAAGAAGGATCACTTTACCATGGGCCTGTTCAATCTGTTCGTGATTAATGTGTTTGTAAAACATAGCTAAGACTTACATATTACGCTGTTTTGAGATGCTGGTTTGAGTTTTGGTGATTTATTTATGTTATAAATTTGATCCTGCTGAAATGAGCCTACTTGCAAAGAAACTAAGAATTTTTATTTCACCAAGAAAACAGCATTATGCACTATGTCGGATGTAGTTATGAAAAGTTCAAATAAGTGTGTTTATGAAATGCCATGACTCTGAAATAGCAAGGAAAAAAAATCCAATATACTTGCAAAACACAAATGCCAAAAGAAGAGTGTTACACTTAAGTAATGGTGTGCCACTCAATGTTCTTTCTGGTTTATAGCTGATTTTGTAGAATGAAGTACCTATCCTTTGTTGTGCATTTTTTTTTTGTATTTATATCAATATTGAACCTGATAGAAGAGTCCTAATTTAAACTATATAATGAAAGCTTTCTTGAAAAAATTTGTGAATGTTGGATTGTTTGTGGTGTGTCTTCCACCACCCCCCCAACACATTCTCCTGTATCTAGCTAAGTGCACTTTTTCCTAGCCTCATAATGGCTAATGCACAAACTTATGCACTCTTTTCTGACTAACCTAGCTAAAAGTAAAATGACCTTAATCAGAAAGGTCTGAAGATCACACTTGTTCGTGAACTGTGTGATCCCAATTATGAGCTGCCACTTCTCATGTACAGAATAATTCCACTGGGCTCTGTTTTCAGTGGTGTGATTTAATTTTGAATACATCTTTTATTTTAATCTTCAGACTGTCCTTTGTATAAATAAGGCTCACTTTGTGTTCTCTTGTCTTTGTTTTAATGTAATTTCTGGCTAGGTAAGCTAAATGAAAATAGTCCAAAGCTTGCCTGGTTCTTAAAGAAGCTGTTGGAAGAGAGTCAATGTGGTGTTTGAGGTGGTGTGTAGCTGGATCACATACTGGGAGCTACTGCTTTCATGTGCCCAAGCAGAAAAACAAAAGGCCAATTTCAAGCTTCAAACATGACTTCTCATTTGGCTGTGTATAGTGTCACTGGCAGGCCACAGAAACATCCATATTTGTACAAATAAATAAAATTGAACATCACATTCTTTGCTGGAGGCTGTGCTGATAGCATTTATTTAGATTGCTGTTTGTGTTAAGACCTGTCTGATCTGATATTTTATGCCATTCATCAGTGTAACACTATAAATCTAACAGGAACTTATATGTGCTGTCAAGAAAGTGCATGTTTCAGCAGTGTAGCACAAAACCGATGTTATAATAAGCATGAGCTGTACCTTACTCTTGCTGAAGTTTAAAGTGAAGCTTTCCTTGGCTCCCAGGAGCTGGGATGAATCCCTTGATGGTCTGATGCACTGGCGCTGTTCTTTCTTCTCTCTTTGTGGCATGGGGAGATGTTCATAGGATGATGCTAGCTGTCTTGCTAGGATTTAATAATTTCTGTTTTGATGAGAAGCATTTTTCTTATATTTGCTGGAATGCTGAATACGATAAAAAAAACAAACAAACAAACAAAAAAAAACCAAACCCACCAACAACCGTGCATGTGTTGTAATTGATTCTACTCCTAAATACTGTTTTTCTCTTTTTCTGTTCTTAGAAAATCACTGGTTTTACCTTTAGCAGGTGCAGCATGTTCTCCTAATGCTGATGTGTTATGTAACCATGGTCACAGTTACTGTATTTGCAAGGGCTTTATTGACTGATAACAAATCACTATTTTATATTGCAATTTTATGTATTTAATTACAAGCATTATAATAATCTCTAGTGCAAGCACTGCACTGACAGAAACATATTAAAGCTTGGTGTTCTCTCACTTCTTGGAGTAATTCAGTAGAGCACTTGGAAAGCATTGTGTACCCTGACATATTTATATTACATGTCTGGTGCTCCTAACGTTAGGGAGTGTGTATGTGTGTGTTGATTGTGTGTGTTTGTTTTTTTGTGTGCGTGTTGTGTTTTTTTTTTCTCTTCTGTTAAGCCAAGCATTGTCAATGCTGATGTGGCAACTTCAGTGGTTTACTGGTTGGTTTTGATATACAGAGATTCTGATGTGAAGTTGTTTTAGGAAGGAAACTATGCAAACTCTTGTGTGATAAACGCTCTACCTATACCAGTCTTGACTAAGTTATCCAAGGCTACCTTTGACTCCAACAACAGAAGCTAACTAGCTTGGCATTTTTGAATTTTAATAGTGCTGTGTAGCTCATATAGAGGACACTGGCAGCATTGTTTTAACCACAGATAAGGTGATGTTATTAATTGCTCTTTTGTGTAATGTTACTTGCATTGGTACAGTGTTGGTACTTTCTGTCTTTGCCGTTTGCATACATTGAGAGCATGTTAAAAAACATGGCATTTGTCACAGGTGTGGCTTGTTGCACAAGGTTGTAGTCTGTTAGCTGGCACAACAGCGGAGTGGAGTTCGTGAGCATGCTGGTGGGAAGCAGTTAATGTCATGCAGCACTAAGTGAACATACTTGTGCGCATACATAAACCACGCAGAGTTTGTGACTGATTTTTCCATGCCCTCTTGAGATGAACTGAACCATCAACCCACCCATTCGTTATCTTTATAGTCACGTCAGATTTGTCTGCTACAGACATACGTTGAATCAGGCCCCCAAGGTGTGGATTTTGTGTTTTGGAAAAAACAGCACTGTAAGGATTTATGTCTGAGAATGGTGTTCCCAGTTGTAATAGTTGCTGCAGTTATTGTGAAATGCCATTTTTTGTTCCTGAAAAGTTATGGTAGAGCCTGAATAGGATTTAAATCATATTGAACTGATTGGTGTTGATGAAGGAGTCTGGCTGGGCATGAGTTTTTTATTTTCTCATCCAGGTTTGTTGACATTATATTTTGTACACACTTGACATATAAGAGACATGTTTTTGATCTTGTTTAATGTCCATGTCTCTAAAACGCATTAATTTGGTATTCTTAAGTGATTCTTGCTGTCAACTGCAGAAGATAGAGCTGATAGACTGCACTTGACCATTATCATGAAAATGGATGTAAGCACAAAATAAATGCTGTTCTCTCTCTGGGAGCTGTTACAAAAGGAATAGTCACTGAAATATTAGGTTTTTATCTAAGCCTCTTCGCACCAAAAGACTGTTTTTAAATGGGGGGCTGAGGGGTTGGGGAAGGGGAAGGTGGGAGGTTAGGTTAGCTGAAGATGATTGATACTTAATTTAGTCTGACTTCAGGTCTTGTCTATTTTGCACGTGCTAATTTTGAAGCAGATTGACTTATTGTAATAAATAGATGTGTAAACCATTACAACATAATGATATTAATCTAGTAATGCAGTCTTGGTGATGTATATATTTTGGTGATTTTTATACTTTGTATACTTTCTGAAAGGGTATAAAGCTCAGGTGCATGCCCTCCTAGTGAGATCTGAAAGCTCCACCTGGGATAGCATACTTACTTTTAGATGATGTTCCTTCTGGTAGCAATTTGAAAACATACAACTATAAGCCTTTTGGACAGGAAGGGGACTGCTGTGTTTAACAGTGCTCTATATAAAATCAATACTACATGTACAGAAAATAATTTAAAAAGACAGTGGAATATATGGGAGCTGTTTATGACATTTAATTGATTGATTTGCATTTATGTTGAAATCTTAATTCTTCTTTCTTTAAACTTAGTTAAAAAACAAACAAGAGAAAGTAGTAATTCCACATTCCTTGCATTGTTTAATTGTTGCATGGTGGGTGTTGAGATCACATTTTCATGAAGTGTGTGCAGTCATCTCTTTCCACAAGGAATGTATTCTTTGTGTGCCCACTAAGACAGTCCTTAGGATAGCATAGTATATGCTCTTGTAATTATTAATGATAACTCATAGGCACTGAAAAATGAGGTTAGGTTTGAATTATGAGCCTGAAGTTGGTGTATTGTAATTTCTAAATTCTGGCACTACACAAGTGAGAAATTATGACATAAAATAGTGTTTTTGTCTTAAATTTCCCTTTAAAAAATAACTAGAAAACTGAAGAGCCAGCACAATTCAGTTATATTTTCATTGTAAGTAATACTCAGATCTCGAACTTGTAAAATGGGGCATCATAAATTAAGCAACATGTGGCATTGTTTGTTAAAAGGTGGTGAAGTGAAGCCTCAACCCAAGCAAGTGTGAGGAGAAGCTTAGCAGAACATTACAAATAGAGTATTTCAAAGAATCCATGTTGTACGATGCTGTGTGGATAAAGAAAATGCTTATAAAATGCAGAACTACCAGTTTTATCCTGATTTCTGTGGAGCTGGATGTTTTTCCTGAGACTAACCATACTTTGGGAACATATTTAATGCAGGTGGAACATCAAGCTGTTTCTGGGACAAGTGTTGAAGTTCTGAGCATATTCAATTAAGAATACCCATTGGTTACTGTTTAACCATATTTGGTGAAGTCTTTACCCATAGCTGTGTATCACTCTGACTTCTGTTGTGATCCCTGTTCCTGTTTTTAACCTCAAGAGACACTAGAACTAATCAGACAAATGTGCAAATGACTAGAGTCTACTGAGTGTGGGCAAATCTGTACATTTTTTAGCATCGTTTTCTGAAATAATTCTTAGCTATTTTAGGCTTTGTGTTCAATGTAAGTTCCACTGAATTAAAACCAGTCATGGAAAAGTTTTATTTAAAATCTGTGATTTATGAAGTGGTGATTTTAAAGAATAGTGTTGGGCACTCTTAACTATAGACACTGTTATCCCAGTCATTCATTTTGGAAAACTTAACTGTGGATTTTATTTTTACTTTGATAAATTACCTAATGATGTAGCAGTAATTATAGTAGTAATAATTAGGTGTGATGCCTCTTTGTGTTCATTAAGCTTTGGGAAGACAACAATAAGAAAAAAGCTAGACAGCAGTTGGACCACTGAGACCTTGTGCTTTGATGTTTTAGGGCAGTCTGACAAATTCTTCAAACGAGCTGTCGAGGGTTAAGATTGTGGGGTGACAATCAAACCCTGGCAGATGTATCGTTAACCTCCTCTCCCCCCAACTTCCCCCTTTTGCCCCTCCCTCTCCCCCCTTCCCACTCAGGACAGGCGATCGGGACGGAAAAAGGACAGAGAGAAGAGAGTTGGAAAAATGAAAGATGTTTTACTAATGCTACTAATAAGAATGGAGAAAATAATACAAAATATACAAAACCAATCTTGTAAGTCTCAGCAACTGCAGAGCCAGCACCCAAAGTCCTGGGTTAGACTCTGTAGCCAACCGGAGCTGGATTCAGTCTCTCACTAGGCCTCAGTTCGCAGGGACGACCAGCAAGGTCCTCTCCTAATGTCAGCCATGAGGAAAAAAGGGCCGAGATCCTCATGATCTCCCACTTTTATATGAAGTATTCACGTGAATGGAATGTTATACACCATTGGTCAGTCTCTCGGTCATCAGTTTTCTCGTTGCCCCTCTCGCGAGATGTCCATCCCTGCTTATCAATAAGTTTGCATTCCATTGCTAGGTTTAACCAAAACATGTGTTGGGTTCTCCAGGAAAATGCAGCTAACATGAAGGCTTTAGCTGACAGGCAAATTCACTAAAAGAGAAACTTATTTTTAACAAAACCAGGACGCGAGCATATGCCAACACTGCTGCTAAAAGAGTCAGTGCTGGCATTTCTGAGATCTGCTTGCCAGCTTGAGGAAGGGCAAGGCAAAACATTTCCACAAGGAGCGAGTGTGTTGATGTGCCTAAGAACAACAGGGAAGACTTTGTGGGGAGAGGAGTTAACAGTTAAGAGGTGCTCTAGAGATGCTGATGTATGCCAGATCACGTTATCTGTTGAGCTGGGTGACAGTAGGGTTGGTCCACTCCTGTGTGAGAGAACAAGTCATTAAGTAGCCCCATGAAACTCAACAGTGGGACTACTAAAGTTTTTTTTCCTCTGGTTTTGTCTGCTGAATGGTCTCTCTCTGTACATGCCATTATATGTTGCGAGGATTTATCTGCACCCTTTTTTCTCAGTAGAGGCACAGATACATGCTCTTTTATATACCAGGCTGATCATTAATACCAGTATTCTGTGGTGATCTCAAACAGATTAAATCCCTGAAAGAGGGTGAATACTTTTAGTTGCAAATGAATAGAACTTAATATTTTCTCACATAAATTTGCATATTTGCACATACATTGATTATAAAATTTGCTTATTCCTTTTGGAAATCATGCAGAAGTAAAGTTGTTTCACATGGAGAGGAATTACACATTCTGAACCTAGTATCTCTAGTGGTGCCTCTTCCCCACTCTAATGCTTTTGGCCTGTGTCCCCAAGTATTCTTCCTCCCATGTTTGCCGGTGGCCATGTGGAGATGTAGCATGTGACATGACTGATGGTGTGGGTTGACTGGCTGCCTGTATATGGATTGACCAAACCCTGGCCAGGCAAGAGAAAATCCGAAGCTTTTTTAACCATGGGCATGCCAATTTATCCAAGTGCCAGTGGCCATAAAACTTTCAGGAATGTAGTTATCCTTGGATTACTGTTGTCCTGTGTTGGGTACAGATGAAATTGGCTCGCAAATCCAGAAGTTACTAAGGGATGAAAGCAGAGAGGCTGCTCCTTTGGCCAATCTGAGAGGAACTGGGCTGAAGATGAGGACACTGTGAAGCCTTCTGCAGCAGTTCTGACTTGCACAGGGTGTTTCTAGGCTTGCATAAATCTAATGGGGTGAATGCAGGGCTTGTTCTTTCTTCTTGCCTTCGCCTTACGCTCCTGTGTTGTGGCATTTGTATCCCCGATCTCAAGTTGCAGGGCAGCATGTAGTCACCGCCTTCCTTCCTGAGAAGGTGGTGTGCCAAACTGTCGTGGGTCAACAAACTGACTATTCCTGCAATGCAGAGTTGGATGTGTGTTGTGGTATAACTAGTTAAAAATGTGCTTATCTTCCCTTGGTGTGTGACCCAATGTACCAAGAGGAGTGCTTAGCATGTGACTCCCTGAGGACTTGCATAATACCTGAGCAAATGGACAGGAATTTTGTTAGCTAGAGAGGTAAGTCTGTCTGCAATCTTGTTTTCATTTGCCACCCACACTATTGTTTCATTGCTTTTTGTGTTGGTGACAAAGTGCTATTTCAGGCAAAAGCTACGGGTGATGTGCAATGTTTTCCCAGTATATTGATGAAGAACAGGAGTCACGTTGCTCAGAAGTAACGCAGTGTAGTGCCTGAGGGTCTAGTGCTTCCCACGATGGTACGTAGGGATAACCACAGAAACAGGGCACTGCAGGGGATGTATGTTACAGGGAAGGAGGTGTGGAAAAAGAAGGTGAGTACTGTGATGCTAAGTGGATTTGCAGGGGAAAACACTTTGTGCTAAGGTTTCAACATTGATCCTCTGTCTCTTAGTGAGGTTCACTTCATCCTGACTCTGCTTTAGTTCTGTGGATTATAATACACTTGGAGTTCTCGCAGTGCATCTTTCTGTGTAGCTCAGCCTGTGAGGGAGGCCCCACGCAGCTGCTCTGAGACTGCTGCCTGGGGGAACCAGGGTGTGGTGAGGAGGGGAAATGGGGAGATTCGCTGCAGGTGCAAACTTCTGAGCCCTTGGTGTACAAATAGTGTGCTGGCATGGATGTGCACCCCATAGGGTGCCTCTGGCAGTGCTGTTAACATGCTTAAAGAACACTTTCGATACCTTTTGAATCTTCCAGTTGTGCTTTTCTTCAGGTTTCCCTCTCTCCAGTGTTGGTGCTGAGCTGTCCTGCACAGGTGAGCCCTAGGCTGGAGACATTTCTTGAAGGCCCACAGCAAAGGCTTCCAGACAGGGATGGTGGGTTGGAGGCTGGTGAAGCAGCTCGCCAGTGTTGCTCATCAGCAGGCGAGGGGCAGGGCACTTGCTTTTGCTTGTGGCTCTTCCACCCAACCTTTGGTCCTTGCTGCCAGCTAAATGAGTCCAGTGTGGCACCAGCCCTTACAGGGCATGCAGCATTTATGTCCTTGACCTCTGACCCAGCAAGGTGGTGTAAATCAGTGTGTCAGAGGGCACTGAACAGTGTGACACCTGGACCCATGGGCAAGGTGACTTTTTTTTGTTTTTGTTTTTTGTTATCCTGTCCATGATAAGAAGGAGAAATGGGTGAGGAGAAAATGCTTGGGAGCCATGGCATGTGAGCAGCACCAAGCGGGCAGGTCTGGCCTGTTGAGGGAATAGTGGTGGAAAACAAGTGCTGAGACAGGGAGAGCTTTCAAAATTCAGGGCTGCTTTTTGTTTTTGTTTTTTGCGTTTGTTGCCTGAGTGGGCAGGTGTTACTGCATTTGAAAATCTTTCAGCAGTTTGTCTGGTTGGTTTGTTGGCTTTAAAATTAAAACATCTGCCACTGATGAGAAGAGGCTACAAAAGCCTATTAGCTGAAATAAATGCACGGTGGCTCTCTGCATTTTCTTTCCAGAAGAAAGGTCCTGAGTTACTTCTGTGAATTTAAAAGAAATATTTTCACTTGTCACATTTAAAGTCTCTTTAAAAAAAAAAAAGTACTTTTTCTTCAAAAAAGTTCCAAAGTTTGGTAGCTGTGAGGAAGCCAAAGATTAGTGTCAGTGGTGGTTAGCTCTCAGCAGCAAAGTTGGTGGACACATCCCAAACTATAAGCACTGCAACCAGTGACAGCTTTTGGCCCGTATTTGTAGACCACCAGAAAATACGAAGACAAAAGCAGGGACACGTGAGGTGTGATGGGAAGAAAACTAGCAAAAGGGAAAGAAAAAAACAACCAACCAACCAAACAGAGCCAACCAGATCTTGGTGGATGTAAAGGTCAGTCTTCTGTGTGAGGACAAAAGAGCTAATGCGGAGTAACTCTGTTCATGGTCTTAGCTGCTCCTAGAGAGGAGTTAGCTAGTTTTGTGGGGAGAGTGAAGGTGTTAGCTCCTTTGGGAGAGAAAGGTAGAGCTGGTCAGCTGAATGGGATGAATTATCCGCTTTTCTAGGATTAAAAATTTTGGCAGTGCTTGTAGAGACTGTGGGACTTAAAGTGAGAAACCTTTGCTAATAAGTATGCCTCACTGATTCATTTGTGACTGATGGATGTTTTCCTGAAGAGGCTTCAGTTCTTGTTGTTTGCAGTAGACAGTTCAACGGCTTTAGAATTGATAAATTTTTCTCTTTCAATTTCTGCAAGGTCAGTGAAAGGTGTATTTTTAAAATTTGCTGTTCAAAGTTTGCTTGTTCATGTTTTTCCACTTCAACTTGAAAAAAAAAGTGAGAGGCAAATAAAGTTGGCAAAAAGGAAAGCATTCACTCTGAAAAAGATTTCTATCCCTGAACCCTTTTCTTCCCCCACCCTCTGGACAAGATGTGGCTTGTTTACTCACTTGACTGACCTGCCACTTCCATCACAATTGTCTGCTTCTCTGTGGAGATTAATGAATAATTTGTTATTTCTTCTGTTGAACCTGAAAACCTTGGAGATGCAAAAGACAGTATCAGCTTGTAGTCGTGCAGATTTTGAACATGAAAAGCCTGGTAATGCTGAAGAGAAAAGGTCTCCAACTGAACTGGTTGGAGCTGGCTTGGCCAGTGTGTGGCTTGCTTTCCCCTTTGTCTCTAAGGAAGCAGGAGCTTAGCATAATATTGAAGGGTAGTGTGCTGTTGAATATTGAAATTGCTAAGATAAAAACCAATGGGTGCTCAGTCTGTTAGGAAATGTTTGTATGACATTGCATACAAGTGTGTTTTCTAAACAATTGGCTTCTACCCTGCTGAACTCAGCTCAGTATACTTTGGCTGCAGGAAAAGCTCTTCCTTACCCCTCTGCAGGCAACAGGCTCTGGTTGTTGGGTGGTCTTCAGCTTTTACTACGTACAGCACATGTACACATATCTCGAGAGCCACAGGGAAAATCCATATTTATATTCTCTCTGTGGTTAAAATACTTCTGTCTTCAGTGAGTTTGAACAAGCTACATTGACTTCTCTGATTAGATAGTTGCTCATTAGTAAGTGCTTCTACTTTGCAGGAGAGTTTATGATGTTCTACAATGCAGAAATGTTAGAAAAATGCAAGGAGAGTGGTATTCTGCAGTTAAAGCCAGAATAACCAGAAAGAAACTACGGAGGAGGAAGAACAAGCAGTAGAGGGCTGCAGACCTCAGGGAGCAGTTCTGCTTGATTTGTTTTTGGAGAGAAACTTGTTGAAAGGAAAGGACAAAATTAAAATGTGTGATGTTGGTGTTCCAAACAGAAAGAGGTAATAAGAGTTGGAGGAATGAAAAATCAGGGATTTTTGGCAAGGGTTCCCATCTGAAGCTAATATATGAAAGTAAAACCACCAGTGAATATTAGTGAAATGTCAAACATTAAATAGTCATTTCCCATAAGTTCTGGGGCTCTGTTGAAGGTACTTCAGGTGATACTGTATTTTAAAAATAATTCCAGCTTGGGATGTTTAAATCAGGCAGTGCTTTGGCTGTTTGCCTATCAAAATGCAGCATTTTCTAATGTTTATGGTTACACCTGTTACGTGCAGCTGGCAAATACATAGTGTAGAAACATATGGGTCTCAATTGTTTTAAGTAAGAATATTTGACATAAATAATACTTCTTGGTTTTGAGTTTTTGACACCGATTGAATGATAAATGGGAACATTAACTTAGTGGACATCTTCAGTTATAATTCTTTTTTTTTTTTTTTTTCCAATAGCTAATTAGCCTAGAAAATCCACAAAAAGTAGACCTTGCTAGATCGGATGCATGTCAGGTGAGAATCATGGATTACTTTTCAAAGGCTGAATGAAAAATGTAATTTTTCTGCAAATTGGGGTGGGGAAGGGGAGAGAAGGCAAGCTTTTAATCTGTATGTCTCAAATCTCAGGCAGGCCTGACCCTGCCTCTTGGCCAAAGAAGTCTGATCAGGGCAGGACCAGATGAGTAATGTTTGTGGTGGTTCAAATCCCTGGCGACCCATTCTGAGCAGCTGCAGTTCCTAGTTATTGGAAAGCTCAGGTTTTGACTAAGACAACAGCTGGGGTCTGGCAGGTTAGTAAGAATAAAACAAATTAGCATTATCAGCTTGACAATGGCAATAGCTTTAAATGTTAAGTAAGAAATTTTAAATTCCTTGTTCCAGTTTTACTTCTTGGCTAAAGGCAGAAAAAATTGGCAGTAAAATAAATCCTCTGAATACAATACACTGTTCATTGTGTGGTGTTCAGGAGCAGCACAGTAGAATTAAGTGGTACTTTTTGTATTAGAGCAAGGAAGAAACTTTCTCTCTCTCTTTTTTTTTTTTTTTCCTTCCTGAGGTTTGTCCAATCCTTGGCATTTTAGAATCATAGAATGGTTTGGGTTGGAAGGGACTTCAAAGATCATATAATACCAGCCCCCCTGCCATTGGCAGGGACATCTTCCACCAGACCAGGTCGCTCAAAGCCCCATCTAATCTAAATCTACCCTCTTTCAGTTTAAAGACAGTTGTTCTTTTGAAAATCTTGTTCCCAGAGCAAGGTTATACGCTTTATAGAGATGCCTCTTGGGCTACTCTACTGCACTCCTAAGGTAGATGGGAGAATATAAGGCAAAACCCAGATGTGAAAACAAGGCCCATAGCTTATTATTTTAAAACTGATCTAATCTGAAATGTCTGATAACTGAAGGGATCATGCAGCACTCCTTTTCACCAGTTTATCAATTGCAAATACTGTTCTGGTTAGAGATGAACATTGCTGGTGTTTTTAATTTATAATACTGTATTTCTTGAACTTATAGCAGCAGTATCAAATATACAAGAAAGCAAATGATGGATGATGGAGACAAGGTGGTATTTCACAGGCCAGATGAAAATGAATGTTGATACTTTTTGATGTTATGCTTGATGTTTCTTAATATTTTCATTTACTCACCTTCTGTATGTATACATGGAAAAACAGAAGGGAAAGTTTATTAAAAACAAACAAACAAAACCATCAAACCTTGAGGGAACATTTCCAATCCAGAAAATATACATAAATATATACTTAAGAATATACTAAAACAATTTAATTTCTGCCTGCAGTATGGATGTGATTCCTGGGATACTGGAAGGACCGCACGGAGTGCACTCAACTTTTGGACTAGATGTCCCATTGCTGTGCTTCACCTACTGCTGAGAACTGTGGTGACCATTGAGCTGAGAAGCTGAGCAGGAAAATGTGTCAATCTTAAAGTCTAGTGCTTTTGAGTAATACTCGTTTATCTTCTGTGTTTCATGTTACTTTTTCAGCCCTGGTCATATTTCCCTTTTTGTTGAGCTATCAGAAATGACCTGACTGCTATGAGTAGTGTGATGGCTCTACTACTAGTAGTGCTACAGGAACAGTTATGTTAATAGCTCCTGAAGGGATACTGGGAGTTACGTAGCTGTGAGAGGAAAAAAAAATGACCTAGTGTGCGTTGGCAAACCAGCACCAGAAAGAGAATAGCTGGCGCCATTTTCAAGAAAGAGGGTAGAGGATAGGTGGGGATGTAGAAGATAGATGCCCTTTATAATGTTTTTAGTTTTTCTGGTTATACTGCGGTAACCGTATAAATGCTTCTAGACGTTGCCCCTAAGATTACACATCAAATTACATGCTCAGTGGCACTCTGCCACTGCCAGAGGCACTAGTGCATATCTGATCTGATGCAAGGTTAGAGGTAGTGCTGTCTTTGCTAACAGATGCATCTATGTAAGTTCTTGAAATTTTAGTGTTCTATGTTCTGCAGTTTATAACAAAAATATTCTAGTCCTATTACATAGGAATAGGATGTCAAACAATGTTTTCTTAAGCTTTACTAACAAAAATATTAATGCATGGTCTTTGTAAGTGTATGTTTTACTTGGAGTGGATTTAGTGCTGTTGAATCTACAACCGGAGAGGAATAACTTTTAAGTGTTTGTAATTGGGCTGCTTTGGTTGTCCAGATTTACTGCACCAGATGTATTAACACATATGAAAATAATCTCTTTGTTTTCTCTTCCCTGTTGGATTGGTTGGTTGTGACATTTTGGAGGGAATCTTAACCACTTTCCACAGAGAACTACTTTGAAGCTTAAATGATATGTATGTCTGTGAAAACTAAATCTGCATGCTTAATTCAGTGTGTGTTAGAGAGGAGGACTAACCTACTAGTTAGAGTCTCAGCCTATTCTCTGTAGCTCGAGTTGGTCTAGTATTTTCTCAGGATTCCCAGCTTGGTTTGGCATTGTGCTCCCAAACTGTCTCTAAATGGCCTTCAGAGATCCTATGTCACTTTCCATGGGTGCTGACAGTTGCACAGTAATGCTCGTGTGACTATGTATTATAGTATTTAATTTTCCTTAATGTTTTCAGCATCTCTTCAGTGATACTTCCATGCAAACAGTTCACTGAGGGATTAGTGCTACAAATCATGCCTCTAGCGTTGCATCATGAAGTTAATTAAAGATGACCACAGACAAAATACTGTCCAAAATTGTACATAATCTAATAACAGCCCCTCAGAGGCAGACCCTGCATGTCCAGAGGGCAAAATTACTCTGAAACCATACTTGGATCATTGATAGGCAGCTCATTGCAAGATCAATTGTAAATTGTGACTCTGTCACAGTTTCAGTTTACTTACAACTTCTGAGCAAAGGGTAGGGAAAGAACAAGGAATATTGTTTACATACTGAAACCGAGAATAGGTATAGATGCTTTCATATGAGCCTGCTGACTTTATTGCTATTTATGGTATGTATATAGCAGTCGTTAGCAGTGTGTAATACTAAGGTTACTATTAAAGAAAATAGAAAAAATGGAATGGAGTAGTTTGTGTCGTTGGAGGAATATTGGTTAGACCAAAGAAATGTAAGTAAAATATAAATCCAGTTGACTCTCGGTTCACAGTGAAATGTTATTCTCGAGAGGTTATAACAGATGTGTCATATTAGGCAAATATTGCTTCTTTTCAGTCACCAAGTGTACAAATTAGCAGATTAGTAACAGGTTTTGGCATTCATGTTTTTGTGGTGTTGCTGTTTTTTTGTTTGTTTTTTAAAAGCTAATAGCCAGACAGTTACAGCTGCTGAAAATAAAAATGGTACCGATGTTGTGAATTCTGTAAGCCACGTACATAGTGAAGAGGGAAAATACTTTCCATATTTTTAATAACATTTTTATATTAACGATTCTTAAATAACCTAACATTTGAGGAATTTGGACAGTTCACATTCCTGTAGTTTGCTATTATTATCATCCGTATCTATTAAATATTGGGTCTAATTAGCTTTTAAAAAGTATATG
Organism: Patagioenas fasciata; assembly: GCF_037038585.1. Taxonomy (NCBI): domain Eukaryota; kingdom Metazoa; phylum Chordata; class Aves; order Columbiformes; family Columbidae; genus Patagioenas; species Patagioenas fasciata. The sequence continues at coordinate 52,738,337 of NC_092522.1, forward strand.
AGAAGATAGTCTTAAATAAGATAATAGTATGTATTTTAAAAGTTTATTTACTATTTAAGGAATCTGAATCAAGCATGCAGCTTTTTTTGACAGAGTTAGTCTGTGCTGTAACATGGTAACAGTTGATTGTTGCATATCAAAATATTCTAGGCTTAAAAGGCTGATGATTTAAAAAAAAAGAGGGAGGGGGGAAGTAGTTCTTAGTAATAAAATAATTCAACTCGCTTTAACCTTCTAAGAATGATAGGGGTTTTTGTATCCTAACTCAGTAACAGCTTATTTGACCATTCTGACTGAAAAAACAAGGCTTGGTCTGCTTTGCTTTCATATTCTTGCTTGGTTGATTGACTAATGCAATTATTCACCATAGATTAATCATGGTATTCAACAGCCACGCCTCCATGTGAAAGAGTTCTAAGAAAAATATCCTCAAAATAAGTGAATGGCAGTAAGATCCTAACTGTCTCTTGCTTTGTTATACACTTGGTTGGTCGGTTGGTTGTTTTTTTTTTCCTGGTCAAGCTCATTACCGTAGTCTTTTAGCACAAAGGCTGTTTTAAAGGTGGGAAATCGGGACATTTAGACTCATATTGTGAAATGTAGCTACAAATTTTACATTTATCTCTGCTAAAGTGTCTCTCCTGAAAATTCTGGGCTTCTAAAAATCACTTTTATATCACAGAGTGAATCCAAAGAGAAAACAAACTAGCACTTCTGAAAGTCAGGCTGAAGAAGTCTCTGATGGGTACTAGAACATGACATCTGGAATTGCTGGTTCCTACTGAGTGGTTTGGCCTTTAGAACTTCCTCAAGTTCTCATGGGAAAGTGATGTCAGAAATGGAAACAGAATTTTGTTCTCTAGAGCAAATCTATTTTTATTAATGAAAATGTTATAATTAAGGCTTCATCATGGTTTCCACTCAAAGTTCCTAGTTTAAATGCTCATTGCCATCTGAAACTTCATGCTCTTTAGGCAGCAATTCCCAGGCTTTTCTTCTGACTGAAAATGGTTATTTTAGGAATTCACATTAATACAGTTTTCTGAGGGAGAGATGGGGAATGATGATGGTGCTGTTTTGTTATTGTTAATATATTATTTTAATATTTATTAAAGCAAAACTTTGAGTCAAGTGTTGAAACTTGTGCTTACTAAGGAGATACCTGTTGAAGTGTTTCAGGTTTTGATTTGACTATTATACATACTTTGAAAGCTGATGTATCTGCAGGATTCCCTTTGAAGCACTGTAAAGTGTATAAAGTGAGTAGCTAGAGAGGGTCTGCTGCTTAAACATTTCAATAACTTTGTGTTTTACAAGTGTGTGTTTTCGTGTTTCACATGACAGAATTGGCGGTTTAGTGTTTTTAGTTTTGTTTGTTTCTTATTTTCGTTGTTTCCTCCCCCGCCCCCCCCAATGGGAAGTTTACTTTATTTTACTATTTCTGAAGCAAACCTAACTATTTGTCTCTAAGTCTGGTCTTCACAGACTGCAAACGTTTTGATAAGCTTGTCTTGAACAGTGAAAATTACAATTAACTGAAAAAGGCTTTTACTGACACGAGTAATCTTAAGACTTGTCATTCGGGATGTAATTTCAAGTTAATGAGTTAAAAATAATTTCAGCCCTCCCAAAAGACTTTGAAAACACTGGATCTGCCTGTTGATTGTGAGGTTTGTATATTGTGTTTCAATGCTTCTGTCTTCTCTGTATGCTGTGAGAAGGATGCATATGAACTGAGGCTGCTGACTACTTCAGGGAGAGGAATTTTAACAAACTCTAGCTGGAGTGGAGCCAAGTAACCACATTATTTTAATTAAATAATGCTGCAACTTTTAATTTTAATGTTAATTGAAAGGTTTTTTTCTGCACAAGAGGAAAGCCCGAAGAGTTGCTGTTTTTTTTTTCTACCAGCTGCTGACATCACTCACACCTAAATTATGGGGAATTGCAGTCTTTCTGCTGATGTTAGGTTCTACTGATGCTGCCAGTTACAGGAGAGGAAGCACTGGAACCCAGAGACCTGAATGCAAAAATTCAGAGTATGTGGTGGCAAAAGTTATTTTAACGTTATTTTTAGTGCATTTCTCTATAATATAGTTTCTCTTTTTGCGTTAATAATGAAACCTGCAGTTGAGATCTTGTTTTATATTTTAAATAATTACTTAAAGAGCATTCATGCTAAATTTTTTGTGATCCGTTGGCAATTCTTTCCAAGCAGTGTTGACTAGTTGTGTTTCTGTATGGACCTGGACTCAATCATAGCAATATAAATCTACAAATTGGACCAGAAAATGTATTCAGGATTTAAAATGTATAGTTTCCCAGGTTCTTAGGAACATCAGTTGAAGAGTACTAATGTGTTTTGTAGAGAACCTGCTGTTATTTTTCAAAAGAATTTTTTAGTGCTTCTTCCTTCGAATCCATAGTGCACTACACTATATGCATGCTATACTCAAGACACTGTATGTTCACTGTAAAAATGGATGAATTTTGCAATTCTAAGTATTATTAATCTTAAGTTTTCTTTTATGTATGCAGTAGGAACATAGACAATTTTAATTTAAAAAACTACTTTCATTCTTTTTGTGCAGGCATTATCAGTAATGTTTGGTGGGACTGATTAATATGAGACCTTAAGAATGCAAACTGAAGCAGAAGTCTAAGTATAACTTTATGTAGATTTTTACTGTTGAAAGAGTCTCCTCTTAATTACTAAAATGCATGAAACTAAGCACAGTTTCATTTAGGAATAATATTTGTCTTTTATCATGCTGTAGGTGATACTTTTTTTGTTTGCAAGTGGAAACATTTGCGTAGGGATAAAGTTCATTAAGGGGAGCCTAAAAGTGTCTGAGTGAAGTTAAGCACATATGGTTAATAAACATACATGTTTAACAAGCAGCTTTTCATTCCTTGCCGGAGACTGGGGTCAGCCTAGACTTGGCATTGAAAGTTATTACTTATATTACATAAGCTCAAACAGAGCTATTTTAAATAAAGGACAGTGTTTGAGGTTGTGTTAACATTTTGGGATTGGAAAAGCAAGGAGCATACAGCTTGGCTAAAGGTCAACTTTAGCTGTACATCACTTTTTTTGCTGTGTCTAAGAACCTGGACTTTGCTCGAACTACATCAGTTTATTCTACTTGCCTCTTAAAATTCTTGTATTTTCTGTGTTCTCTGTTGTATTGATGTAACTGTTAAGGTAGAACTTGGAGATGGCTTTCTAGTGGGTTCTTAAATCATGTCGTAATGAGAAAAGTCAGCTAAGATAAATGTCAGACAAGTGGGTCATATTGTCATCTTTCATGTTTTTAGAATTGCACAGAAAATACACTTTACAATATGTGATCGAGCTGTATTTATGAACAGTTATCTTTGATGTGTTTCATTTGATGCTTCTTTAGCATAATGGGGCATCAGATACTACACACATGGGTGGTTACTGCAGAAATATTGGATGTCTCTTCTATTATAGTTCCTCAGTGCTCCAGAGCCAAACTGTGGCTAGTCTCACCTGGAGCTACTGGCTTGTATGTTTACTTTCCTCCCCTTACCAGGTTCCTCTGTTGTCGGAGTATTTCACAAGTATCCAGGCTCTGTTTGCCCCATATAATAGCTAATAATAGATGTCTGTTAAGAAAGGAGGTGAAAACGTGGGGAACAAAAGAATGTGTACAGTGAAGGAAAGAGGAAACATGGAATCTAGTTTAAGAGTAATTGGTGGGCATAACCTCCGAAGGACAAAATGGTACCAAGCATGCAATTAACTTGGTTTCCAGTGTCTGAAGAGTTAAAAATCCATCTCTTCTATAACAGACCATTTATCAGTTTATGGAGTTGCTTTGCTCTCTTTTAAAGACATGTTAACTTGAATCAAATATAGGTCCTATAATTTTCACGCTTTTTTTTTTCCATTCTTTCTTTTATATTCAAAAAGGAATAACCTAAAAATTAGTTTGTCTCCTGCGTAAAATCCTGGGTGTTTGAAGTTGAATCCTGTTGACATTTTGTACATGTACTTTTCACTGATTTATATGGAGTTGCTCAGTGCTTCTATTGCAGTACTTGGCCTGAGTTGAACTCAACTGCCTCCCCAATGTGCACATGAAAATGCTGATAGTTTTAATACTAAAAAATTCTTTGTTAAGATGTAAGACTTACTTTTTTTCATGTGGTGTCTCTACATCAGCCTAGGATTTCTTAGCACAGTATATTTTTTGCTGTGTCTTTAAAATGGATGAGTTGGCATGTGAAATCAAGGGTGTGACCAGCTTGAAGCATCCATAAAAGTTTATGTGGAACTTTGGGGGCTCCTCGGGTGTTGCTACTTGCACAACTGCTCTTACAGGGAGGCCCAAGTAATTACCAGGGTCTGTCTCCCAGAACAGTTCTGTGTGTGTTTGTCCTTACCAGACCTGCAACTTGAGTCATTACATGCTTTTTTCTCAAGGTTGTCAACACATTTGAAAGGATGATCTGGTCACTCTTTAAATGTTTGTTCCCAGCTACAAACATTTGCGGCTTGCCTTGGAATCCTTTTGGACAAACCACAGACACTTGAGCCTGGGATAACTACTTGGAACATGCATGACAAATGTGTTGATTACTTCTACCTAATTGTCACTCAGCTTAAAAAAACAACCCACAAATCAAAGAGAAACCACCAGAACTTTCAGATCTGAAAGGCTAAGGGTTAGTTTGTTTTATTGAGGCTGGAAGGCTGACACCTTTCAAAGCCTCTTGCAAACAAGGCCTTATTGTCTAACTGGAGAACGCAGAGGCATAGTACTGCAGAGCAAGGGGAGGCATACCTTTCAAAGAAAAGTCTCTACAGCCATCCCTTGGCCCAGCTTTGGGTTATCTGCCCCTGCCTGATTTGGGAGGAAGGGCCAACCTTATAAAAAACAAAGGTAGGTGGAATCTTGGTTGATGCTATCCTCTAAGAGCAAGGCTGCTTTAAAAGCAAGCCCTGGTGTTACTACAGAGTTACAACATTACAGTCCTCTGGCTAGATTTCACTAGGTGTTCTTACATATTCTACTTCAAAAATACTTTTAAAAGCTTGCAAGATTTCTTATTTTAAAACATGAAGATGAAAAGTCCTCTTTATACAACAATTTTGATCTCTTTCACAGTTCTAGTGCTGCTGTAGGCATTTGTGTGTGGGAGTCACTTAAAATTTCTTAGATATGTGAACATGCCTACTGAAATCAGTAATACTTAAAATTGGACACATGCTGACATGTTTGCAGGTTTTGAGTTCTAGGATTCAGCACAGAAAATATTTTCTGAGCAAAAATTTTATTCTGTAAGCATTGTCTCATGTGCCTGTTAAGTTTTTCTTGCACATCTGCTCACAGGTTTATGAACAAACTGCAGCCCTTTTCTAGTCTGCTAGCAATGGGATTATTCATGTACTAGTGTCAGTAAACCCCTTTCTCCAGTGATGAATAGGCAATGCAGTCTCCCTGCAGGAATGACTGTTCTGGATAAACTTTAAACTCTGCAATCCAGAGATCACTGTGATCAGTACAATCCCACATTTTAACTTTGCACTTTGCCCCTGAAGTGAGCAGTTCAGTGTCATTTTGAATTATGATGGCTTTATCACTGTGGGCATCCAGTAGGATATTGGATGAAGCACTGTAGCTAGTCAGGAGGTTCTGGGCAAAAGCCTGTAAACAAAAATGGCACGAAAATGATACCAGGTCAGCCAGCCATTGAAAACTGTTAAGAATGATGTAGAACCATAATTACTGCAGAACGCAATTTTAATTGATGCAATTAAGAGAATACAATTAATAGAGTTACTTTAGTAATGCCAAACTGTTTGCTATTCTCCCTCTGCATAGTGAGTGTTTATATCTAGAGACTTTTCTTTGAGAGATTATGGTATTATGTATGTAATTGTTTTCTCTATCAAGGAAAAATGAGACTAAAAAGTTAACAGGTTGAAATAGAACTTTGTGGAGTCTGACTACAAATTGCTGTATTTCCCTGAGAGGATGTCAACATTTTCTGCAGTGTAGTACATCAACTTTGTCTGTCCTGGGTAACTTTTCCCCAAAGGGGAATGTTGGCAGTGGTTGGTGACAAGAGAAGGCCCAAGAACAAGGCCAGGTCTCTTCAGCTGAGCTGAACTAATGTTGTGAAAACTACCTAAGCAAAGGTAGCTGGCTGGGAATGTTCTATTGGAGCACACTGGTTGCTAACAAGAGTCTAGTTGATTTTTTTGCCAAACTTTCTAGGGTACACAAGGTCCCCCACAACATCATTCTCTTTAAATTGGAGAGATACAGATTTGATGGATGGAAGGTTCAGTGGATGAGCAATTGGCTGGATAGTTGCATCCAGAGGGTAGTGGTCAATGGCTCAATGTCTGGATGGACACTGGTGACAAGTGGTGTCCTTCAGGGAGCTGCATTGGGACCAGTACTGTTTTATATTTTCATCAATGACATTAGACAGTGGGACTGAGTGTACCCTCAGCAGGTTCACAGAAGACACCAAGCTGAGTGATGCAGTTGACGTGCCTGAGGGACGGAATACCATACAGAGGGACCTTGGCAAGCTAGAGAAATGGGCCCATGTGAACTTCATGAGGACCCCGCGCCTGGGTCAGGGCAACCCCTGGTATGAATACAGGCCTTGGGGATGAAGGGACTGAGAGCAACTCTGTGGGTTGGGACTGGGATGTACTGGCGGATGAAAGATGGGACGTGAGCCAGCAATGTGCGCTTGCAGCCCAGAAGGCCAGTTGTATTTTGGGCTGCATGAAAAGGTACATGGCCAGCAGGCTGAGGGAGGTGATTGTGCCTTTCTGCTCTGCTCTGGTGAGATCCTACCTGAAGTCCTGCATCCAGCACTGGAGCCCTCAGTACAGGAAAGACATGGACCTGTTGGAGAGGGTCCTAATGAGGCCACCAAGTTGGTCAGAGGGCTGGAACACCTCTGCTGTGAGGACAGGCTGAGAGAATTAGGGTTGCTCAGCCTGGAGAAGAGAAGGCTCCCAGGAAACCTTATTGTAGCCTTTCAGTATTTAAAAGTGACCTATAAAAGGATGAGGACAGACTTTTTAGCAGGGTCTGTTGCGATAGGACAGGGGATGATGGTTTTAAACTAAAGGAGGGAAGACTCAGACTAGACATGAGGAAGAAATTATTTACAATGAGGGTGGAATAGATTGCCAGGGGAGGTGATAGATGCCCCATTCCTGGAGACATTAAAGGCCAGACTGCACAGGGCTCTGAGAAACCTGGTGTAATTGAAGATGCCCCTGCTTATTGCAGGAAGGTTGGACTAGATGACCTTTGAAGGTCCCCTCCAACCCAAATTATTCCATGATTCTGAATTTCTAGAAAAGTATCATTTGGATATGCAGTAAAAAGTCAGGTAGTACGATGTGTAGGTCTAGAACATCATCAATTGACAGTGGTGAACTAAAGACAGCGTTGTTTGTTTTAGAGCAGGTTTTGTTCAGGTGGAAGAAAATGAGTTACCAGAATGCTTAACGGCTAATGGTTTTGGTATGAGTGCTCTCTGAGTCCTTTTAAAAATGTCTTAAAGCAAGATGTTTAGTTTGGGATTTTAACCTTATAAACTGCATTTTTCTGTGAGAAAGAAGTAATGGGTGTTAAGACAATCTGTAATTTCATCTTAGTGAGAACTAAAAACAACTGTCATAATTATGAACACATCTATAGTGTTTTCTTGAAATCAACCTGTCTAGGTAGTTTTACTGAATTTTGTGAAGGAACAAATATTTTGCTGAAGTAGTGATAGGGAGAAGATTCACTGTATCCAAATGTACTTTATAGTATTCTTTACTTCCCGTACTCATGTTTTGTGGATCAGTCTTGCTAGTTCAATGAAGATAAAAACATAAGTTTTTATAGATACTACTGAGTCTGTATGAAAGGTTCTTCTTTTTAATGTTACTTTAAATAAAGTTAATTTTTCTGCAGACATTCATGCTGTCAGGCTTGTTAAAATAATAGCACAGTAGACTCTTTTCTGCTACTGCTGTAGTATTTTCCGTGCTGGAATGCAAGAAGGGTAGAACATCCAGTAATTCTGTATCTTAGATGTTTTTACATAATTGATTTTTAAAATGAAGTACAACGTGGTCATAGACTCAAAATTCTTTCTATATGCAAATAATTTTGTCATTTTTTTGTACAACCCTACAGTTGTTTGTCTTGCCAAAGCTGACCAAGATCTCTGTGATTAAAAAAAAATGAAGACGTAATACCAGAAAACAAACAAATTCACATTGGTTTTAAAGAGAGCATGTGTTTATGCTTTGATTTCTTATGTTGTTCTCTTAATATGTTTTGAACACATTCCACGGGGTTCTGAGATAGTGTTTGTCCAAATGAATATCCTTCATGCTGTGATATTTTGAGGGAATCTCGTGCTGAAGAGTATTTTGAATAAATTTTATATGGTTAAAGAAACAATTTTTTCCTTCAGTCTGTGCTGAATCATTCTTCTAGCTGTGGACATGTCTTATCTTTGGATAAGATAACAAACTACTATACGGGGTTGTTAACTTTATCAGGGTACTTCATTAGCTAGGATGTTTTAGTCCTTTGTTTTGGTCACTTTAACTCATAATTCTTTTCCTTCTGATTTGCATTCTTTGTGTAATTTTGATTTCCTAGTGCTTTCCTATTTACATACATGAGGCCGTTGAACTGAATTACATCAGAATGTCAAAAAAACAGTGCTACCTAAGGTCTGGAGTTTCTTTAAAGAGATAGGAAAGCCTGGGGATCACTTCATCCATCTCCCATGTCTGTTGGGAGCCTTAATTTCATCCACCGTTTGCATAGCAGTTTGATCCACTGTTTGCCTAACATTTTGAAGACTGGAGAAGACAGTTGTGGCAAGTAAAGGAATCAATGGAAGTGGTTATAAATGAAGAATCAATGGCATGTTGGTTGGTTGTGTGGTGTGTTTATTGGTTTTTTTATTATTATTAGAGTATTTTTAGCAAATATGGTCAAGATCAAGGCCACATTTTATTTAATAGGTTGTTCAACCTATGCAAGGTACAAATAGATATTTTTCTCTTTTTTTAATCTTTAAGCATGTGAAGAGGTCCTATTGCCTTCATTATACTAAATGCATGAGTAAAGGTTAGGCTGTAGATGTTTCTCCTCAGGTTTCTAATTCTATTTTTCCTTGTCTCCTAAACCCAATAAAGTAAAAACCTCTTTGACCAAGAAAAAAAATGTATCAAATAGGAAAAGAGAAAAATAAATGGAAATCAGAAAAACAGTCTCGTGTTGTGATGATTTCATAGATTTTCATAGCAAAACAGTTAATATGTGGTATTTCACTCTATAGAGAGTGTTTTAAATGTAAGGATCTTTGATAATTTTGTCTTTTATGTAAGAAAACATTATTGGTATTTACCTAATAAATAGTCAGGTTCTATTTGGAAAGGGAAGTGTAATACTTGTATTGGAAAATTTCCCAAGATACACTAAACTCACAGTGCAGATTTTAGCCTCTTATTGGCAATGTTGGCAAAGTTTTTGGATGTGCTTTCATTTAATTCTTTATTTCTGGTAGTGTGTTTTGACCGTAAAGCCTTATTACCTCTTCAGATGAATGATCGTCCCACAGACTACACAATATTGTTGTGGTTCAGAAAGTTGACATAACATGAGGAATGAACCTGGGAGCACAGGATGGTTGTATGCAGTGAAACGTAACAATTTTGACAGTACTGTTTATCAAAAGAGTGTTTTGCAGTAATAAATGTAGAACTTAATCAGAGTGAACAGAAACCCATGACAAGCTGCCCAGTCCTGGTCCTTCGTCAAGGAGGTATTTTCAGAACTCTCCCAAGTCCTTAGCAAGCAAGGTTTCCATGCAAGAGTTGAGCAGTTCTCTTTTGTTCTGTACTAATGTTAGTCTGGCTTACTGTAGACGAGAAGTTTTTGTAGGGAAGTACTTTGAAATAATTATGAAGATTGGTCAGGGGTACAAAACCACTAATTTCCACAGATACTTTAACAGCTTCTCATTTTCTCCTGTAATTTATACCTGGTGATGCAGTTGTAGAGGTAGAATAGTGCTTAATTTAAGGAAATTAATCTGAAGGAGGTGACTTTTTCTTTTGCTGTCTGATTCATGCACATTGTGTAGGAAGGGCAGGGTGAGACAAATCATATTTTTCTGAGTAATGATATTAATTTTTCAGTTGGAATAAACCTTGGAAAGCAGATGTTTTACTTGATGGTTGCCTTCCTGGGTGAATGTTTTTCTAAGTACTATACAAAATTTCATTTGTGCAATCAAGTTTTAAGCTTGAACTTGTACTTTATGATGTCTCATTTGTCCCTGAGAATAATTTCCTAGAATAAGTCTTGCTGAAGCTGTACATTTGAGGAAATAATTGGGGCCATATAAATCTTGTTAGCAGTAAGAAACTACACCAGTTCAGAGATTTCCTGGAGAACATGCTTATCTTGATAAGCTTTTTCATGAGTGTATCATATTCCTCATTTGTCTGGAAGCCCCCCTGTCAGCTGTATGTGAAAGGGAGCATTGGCCCCCCTGACATGCACGTTGTTCTGCCATCTCTGAAATTAAATGAAAAGTAGTTCCTCTCTCTTACAAACATATGTGGAAAGCAGGAGAAATCTGTTAGGATTTTCTGCAACCATACGCAGCACAGTAGGCCAAAGTATAATCTGGGTTCTGTTCTGCTGTCCAACCTGGTTTACAAATCCCCTTTGACCTCCTCCCTCCCATTTATATGCACCTTCCTTCCTTCCCCCCCCCTTTTTTTTTTTCCTTTTCACACTGCAGAAGTTGAAGTGCCAGACCCTGCAAACTGATAAGATAAGAACCACACAGTGCATTGCCATGAGCCAGGGGTCCCCACTGGGTCCACTGACGCACGCAGTCCTCCCCTGATGTCAAACAACTGATAAGTAGCACTTTGGCTCTGGTCCCAAACCTCTGTGCCAAGAGGGGAAAAAAGGCTCTTTGTCTGGAAAAGGCAGCTCTGTTGAGATTTTTTTTTAACATCTTGCTGCTTTTCTTGAATGCACGCCAGAGTTCTGTCTGTTTAAACTATTTAGTATTATTTCTGAATTGTTTGGCAAGAATAGATGTCCGCTCAAAAAAGTGTGTTTAATTCATCATGTGTGATGTATATTTGACTGTACTTGCAGCATCAGACACACAATACAACATGTAGTGTTTGTAAAGTGTGATAGCCAAGCCCAAGTTACAATGCTCTTTAAAGCTATATGAAGCATGCTTTCCAAGAACCTATCATACCATGGAGCAGAAAAAAAAAAAAATCACGAATTTAAGACTAAATTTATGATTAAAAATGAGTTAGCTGTCAAAACGATTCTGTAGTAAACACAGAAGAATAGTACTCTCTGAAGTCCTACACCTTTTTTGTTTCTCTTAATCTTTGTAGTCCTTATTGTATGAACTTCCATATTATATTGTAGTTTCAGTACTTCAGATTTTGAGACGTGTGCAAACTTCAAAAGTATTATAGTTTCTCTTGTTATTTTTTCAAACAAAATAATTTCTTTCTGAATTTTCAGAATGTGAACACATTTAGAAGTAAGATGGCTTATGTGATTACAATTAACTTGCATTAGTTTTTTGTGGTATATATGATATGAAATTGAACACTTCATAATCACATGCTTATTTTTATATATTTGTATAAGCCTTTTGGTTAAAAACGGTACATCCATCTATCTATAAATATTTCAAAATTTGCATTAAGTGATTTGCAATCTGTATTAAGTGATTTGTAATTTGTGTTCTCTTTTTTTTTACACTTTAGTGTGCTTACGAATGTATTAATAGGAATACACAGTGACGATTTTATTTTACACAGCTGTGAAGCCAAATCTAAGTCAGACACGCCAAGATGACCCATTTAATCAGAGGTATCAATGGCCTGGGGAGCCGCCACAGTGGCTGCTGCTGTTGAAGCTGATCTAAGGCTACTGGAAGAGGCAGTCTTGAAGCGTTGGTGCTGCATGTAGTGAAGACAAGGCAGAAAATCTCTGATGTGTTTAGTGTCAGCTGACTATTCAAATCCTTATCCAAAGGTTTTTGGGAAGCTTCGCAGTCTAAGGGAATACTTTAAACCAGTGTTTGGGGCTCTACTTTTGGCAACACCTTGACTGAAGGCAATATATCCTTGTGTTGTGAAGTGCAGGGCCGATGCTAACATTAAGTGGTGATAAACAGAATATCAGTATATGTGGTGTATGTGCTGTCGTGTGGGTGTTATGCAGCAGTTACTAAAATACTTGGACTTGTTTTGGGCTACTTTGTGTATAAAGCCATTTATATTACTTATCATTTTTTTGTAGAACTTGAACCATATATCAAAAATGACCTGACAAGTGGACGGCATATGTGGGTGTCTGTGTGTTTAAAATGCTGTATGTAGAAGTCTGATGCAAAACAGCCTTTGACAGAGTGATGCTAAATCTCAGTGCCACACATCTGATTTGCTGGGATGGAAATCACCATCCCAACACAAATTTTGAGATATTTTGAGAGACCCACGCATTTGTGGGTCTCTCAAAATATGACTTCTCGTTGGGCTGATACTCCCCTCTCTACATAGGTAATGCTTGCAAAATTCAGCTGAATTTCTGATTAGGAAGAGCTTGCAGGATTAGTACCTCACTGGCTCTGAGTTGGTTTCGATGCACAGCATTTAAGTCTAAAACACAAACATGCTTCATTTCTGTAAGGGCTGGATGCCTATGTGTCTAAGAAATGATGTGACTTCGTGTTCTTAGAAGTTTCTGTAATCTATTATTAGGATGGGAATGCTAGGTACAATATTATTTGTTGTGAAAGCCCATGTTACTTCTGAAGTAAGTAGTTGTTTTAAGTGATGCCTAAATCATCCTGAAGTGAAACTGGGTATCAAGTGATCCATTTATGTATTTTTTCTGGCCATGTAAGAAGTCAGAATGGAGTGGTTTAAATTATGTGCAACTCTGACTTTTTGGGAAATTACTATTTAGAAAGAAATTATGCAGTGAATTTCATCAATATGCAGCATTTTTCTCTCATATCTCCTCCTCTCTTCCAGATAATAGTGGGCATAATTTCCTGATTGTGTGGTAGGGTTTCTCTTAGCTCTCTTCCCATTCTCAATCTGGTTGTTGTATTCTTGTTTCTCAAGATAAAGACTACAAGAAGTGTTTTGTGGATTCCCTTTGTGAAAAAGGTGAGGTTTTCCCTTGGTCCTCTGCTGCTTCTGGTTTCTAGAGAGTGTATTCACTGTAGAGTCCCATTAAAGAGAATATCTTATGAAGCATGACTTAAAAGGCCAGTATTAACTATTGACAACAACGATAATATCAAAAGAGAGATCCAACTATTGTATGCATACCCTGTATATTTTCATAATTATCATGTTTAGACAGAACCTTTCTCTGACAAATCTTTTCTTCTCCTTAAACTTGGCAAGAGGGAAGTACAGATAGATATCGTGATTAATAGAGGCCAAATTTCACCATCCTGCTTGGCAGGATGATGTTTTTCTCTAGGGATTCAAGCACGATTATCCTCAGATAATTTTGGAAAGAATTATGATTATTATTTTGAAGTTAAAAACACTTCATAATTCCTCAGTGGGAAACTATCATACATAGCATTAATTTCCAATGTAATGTGACTCTAGATACTTCGTACTCACAAAATGTTAATGTTTATAAAATACAAAATAACTTAAATTCTGATTTTATCAGTTAGCATCCTTTTAATAATAGCATGACAAGATAATTGTGTTGTAATGTGAGTAATTACATAATTTTGGTCCTTTAGCGATTTGGAAGCTGAAATTGATTTCATTATAGTCAGCAGCATTATCTCGTCGTCTTTAAGGGAAGCATCAAGTTCTGTACTCCTATAATGATTTTTGTATTGCTTATGTTACTTAAAATTCATGAAATAATTTCTTCTGAGTAGAAGCAACTTTAAAACAGATGCCGAATCTCACTGATCAAACCCCTTTTAGAATAACTCAGCTATTGAGAAAGACAGATTTTTGTGTGACTGAAGGCTTTAGTAACATATTTGGAACATATTTTAAGTGTTTTATAAAGTTAATATAGGACATACAGCATGACATTGAAGAAGAAAGATGAAAGTTAAGGTATGTAGAATAACTGCAAAAAATTACCACTGTTTAAAAAAAAAACAAACAAAAAAACCCAACAAATCAGAAAGGGTGAGATGTAAAATGAAATGACATGAAATGAAATTCAAGATCTTCCTTAGAAAAAGCTTAGCCATTGAGTGAGGGGAAAGTTACAAATGAAGGGAGCAGTTAAGGTGGAAGTGATGACTATAGAAAGGCTATGACCAAACATTTGATACACCTGAATGATTAATAGCAGTGTGCAGTAGGAACACAGCAGGCAAGGAATGTTTTTCGAAGTTAGTTGCAGCTTAAGGGGTAGGATCTGATTAAGTTCTTCTCAAATTCTTTGTCCCAGAGGTCCCATGATAAACTGAACACTTCTTGTGCTCCTCCTTCTCCCACACCATTTCAGGCTTTTCTGCTGCTGGTTTGAGAGCTGCTCTGGTGACCTACAGAACTTCTCAGCTTTAATGTCATTCTGTGTGTTATCACGAGTAAAGCAGGGATCTCTTACTCAAATTAATGTAAAGAGCTTACCAAGTAAACAACATTACTCAAAAAACAGTTATCAGTTGTTTGCTTTTGAACTTGACAGCAGATACAAACCTTTTCTTTGGCTCCATATGTTTCATTGAAGTTTGTGCAAAACATGAGGATACATATACAAAAATCAGTGGATGCCACCAATCAAGGGAGAAGTTGCAAAGAAGGTTTACCATTCAAGAATCTTGAAAAGCTGTGGTAGTGATCTGGAATAAACACAACAAAGTATAGTAAAAATGCTGAATACAACATATGCAAATGTAAAATTAAAAATAGCTAGGTAGAAGTGCTGCAGAATTAGATGTGGGATAGTAATGGACAGCAAAACGAGTAAGTCAACAAAGCCCAGCAAAAGTTTTGTGAACAGAAACACTACAAGTGAAATAAGAAGTAACGATTCCACTCTGTGGACCACTGGTGAGGCTGTATCCACAGTCACACACGTACGTTGGAAGAGCACGCTCTGGGGGTATAAACAAGTTAGAATCCAAAGGAAATCAACATCATTGGTAAGAGGTTTAGAAAGCATGATACATTTTGATCCAGTTGGAAAAGAGAAGATAGATTGTAAAGGGCAGGTAAAATGTGGCAGTCAGTTTGAGAGAATTTTTTACATGAAGCAAGACAGTGACTTTTCCATAGGAGGTCATGATATCACAAGAGACAACATCAAGAAAATGCAGATTAAATAGTAAGAAGGACATCAACAGTAAACCAATATAAATTGGAATGCCTGCTTTTAGGAAAATTAATAACACCTGAGAAAGGACACACTTAAAAGTACTTACTTAATCTTGATTCAGAGCAGAGAGAGACTTAGACATTCTCTCGTATTCTGTGTTTCTGTGCTGTTTACTGTGTAGTGGTTTTTTTTTAAATTCCCTCTATTGTGTAACTGTGAATCTATAAAAATAAAGAATTGAATCCAGAAACTTTGTAATAGTGAAAATGAAAATTTTGGCTTTACATTTTCACTAATTCAAAATAACAAGAAGAGTAAAAAGACAGTTGGTAACTGACCTGTATTTTAGCCCTTTAGTCCCTCCCCTGAAACTTGGCAGCAAGTAGGAAAATGCAGAAATTTCCTTTTTATTTATTTTTTTTTCCCTGCAGAGAACAATAGTTTAAACATCTTTCCCAGCTTTTTTTACTGCTTCAAAAACAAAATTTGGTATGTGAACACTGCTGTTGTTAAATTAATGTGATTAAGTAAAAGCAAACTGAACTGCTTTCTGCTTTTTATGAAGTGTCTTCCAAAATCCATTAGAAGGCATTTATAATCTAGGAGAGGGAAAGAATTCAGACAGTGTTTACTTAAATGTTACCTCAAATAGGAACCTATTGTTTACAAAGGGGACAAAATATTCTTGACGTGTATGCAGACTAAAGAAAACTGGAAGAAGTCCCCAGCTATAGAAAAATGCAAGATGAAGACAGAGGAGAAGCCAAGACAGAAGCAGCAAAATGAGCAGGCAAAGAGATTAGGTGAATATTTGAATTTCAGAATACAAGAGAATTTGGCTATGGGAAGTCTGGAAACCAGTGTGCCGTTTAAAAATTGTCACCTTGATGGTGGCTGTGTGAAGGCTGTGATGGAGGTGTAAGAGGAGTGTGGTGGAGTAGAAGGAGAGAGGTGATAAAAACTTACTAACTGGCATGACAGTAGAATATAGCCACAGCATTGAAAAATGGGTGCATTTAATACAGTATGTGGGGAATTGCAAACATCTGAGCAGGAAACAATTTTGATATAAATAAAGGTGTATCAAGGAAGCCTGATGTAAGAGATACTGTGGTGCACATTTGTGGTGTGTTATTGATTCTATTCTGATATAAAATGATGGATGTAAATGTAAAACACAAGCTTTGGAGAAAACAGCTATGTTTTTGCATATGATCTTGGTGGACATAGTAGATAGGCAGTAGATAGGCTGTCAATGCCTGTAATGCAACAGTTCAAAATACTATTCAGCAATTCAGCAAGGTGGATTTTTTTTGAATGGTTAGTACTGTATAGAGACCTTAAGGCCAAGTTGCAGCAGCTCAATGTACAGCAGTCCCATGCTGGTGTGTTTTTTTTTTTTGTTTGTTTGTTTGTTTGTTTGTTTGTTTTCAGTGGCTGGCAAAAAATACTCTTTCTTTCCTAAGTGCTGAAGAAAATACCTTAAAACAAAAAGAAGAGGTAATAGGAGGTTTCACTTCAAAAGAAGATGTGAGACTACAATTAAAGGCAGGGAAACTCAAACTTCAGGGACAGGAGGAATGCAACATATGAATGAGAGCAGAGTTGTCAAACTCATTTTCACCAGGGGCCACATCAGCCTTGTGGTTGCCCTCAAAGGGCCAAATGTAATTTTAGGACTGTATATATGTAACTACTCCTACACTTATGCAGTCCTAAAATTACTTTTGGCCCTTTGAAGGCAACCGCGAAGCTGATGTGACCCCCCCGTGAAAATGAGTTTGATGCCCCGGCATTAGAGGGAAGCAGTGATGGGACAGTTGTTACCTAGAGCCTCAAGCTGTTGTTCTGCTCTGCCTGCACATCAGAAATAAAGTTTTGGTCACCTATGATTTAAATTAATTTAAACTGGCAGTTTTCCTTTTATCACTTGAAAGCCAGAATGTTATTACAACACTGTATTATAAATTGGTATCCAAGTATGTACAATTCTTTCTTTCCACTAAACAGTAGAATTTGCTTTAAAAAGCTTGGTGAAGCCATCTGCCATCTTTATGTGAGGGTATAATCTCTGCAAATTTGGCTTGTTGTCCTTCACTGTTTTCAAGTCCCACATTAAGTCCCTGTTATGGTCATACTATGCTATGTTTGCTGGAGGCGTTGGGATACTTTCTTGTGGGTGTCACATCTGTGAGAACAGTTTGGTCTTTCCAGAAACAGTGAGATTTCCCTTTAGTGTAAGGTTTTTGATTCGTATCCTTTATCTCATCAAAGAGAATATTTCTTTAACTGAGAATGTATAACCTTCTGCAGGTAGAAAATTCAATATTATTTTTAAGTGAATTCACAAATTTAGACATAAACAAGGTTTGTTCTGTATCTCATTTGTAGAATCATTGCTGTATTTCAGACTGCATTCATTTTGCTAGATATATGTCTACCTTTTGGAGTGAATTGGAAAGCGTGAAAATTTGGCACTGTTCTTAGAGTTTATAGATGATATGAGAAATCACTAAGCCCTGAATATTTTGATGATATTGGTTTTGGATAGATAGTACGGAAAAAGTGGGCTGTACATTCCAACATGGCAACCTTACAGTTAACTCCCATTGAGTTAAGTGAAGGTTAGCAGGAAGGCTTTGCACTTCTGATAAGATGAATTAGATGAGGATCTTAAAATGCTAGGATCACAAACATAAGGCCCCACACACACCATTTAAAAAAATGTAATTCCTCTTATATGTGAGAGTTGTATTTTCATGGAACTTTGTGTATTACTGAGAATTGATGTCCATCCTTATAGTTTGACTGGTGTTGGGCTCTCGGCATAGACTGCTGCCTGTATAATGTGGAAAGTAGAAGAAAACGACCAAAAGAAACCGTTGTTTTCATGAAGCGAGTTAATTAGAGTGGGGGAGTCACTGCAGCCTGGACTCAGTCTCACTGGTGTGCTTGACAGCAAAGCAAAGTAAGAACAAAGAATGACATTTCATCTCTGCTGTGCCAAGCACCATTACAGGTGCTTTTCACATGGAAGTGAGGGAGCAAATTTTATTTTTCTAAACTCAAGACCAAAGTCAGCACCTGCCGTTTCTGGCTAGGGGCAGACTACGCTATAACTTTATAATCCAGTTGGTCACTGTGTGCAAAACCGTTTCTTCCTTCTGTTGTCAGTAACAGCAAATTGTTAAATTAATGGTGATGAGTGCTTGTTGAGCAGCCAGTATTTTAGCTGTACTAACAATTTGTTTGGGATTATGGAAGACAGACAGTGCTTCAGATGATTAAAAGGACCTGACACAAATCTCATTTGAAAATGTTCCTGCAGGGTATGTAGAGCAAAGTCATTGTGTATATGAGTATAAATACTGTTAGATGTTGTCTTTACAAGTTGTAAATAATATATCAGTTGTATGGTAAGAGACATTTAAATTGAAATATTTCTTATTGATATGAGTATATAGCTATAACATTAAGACTAAAATACTGTCCTGAGTTCATCTCTAAATGTCAGGAGTATTATAAGCCTTTAAAGCTGTATGAGTTTATTTCATATAATGAGGTAGTAATAACTTGAACTCCTCCAAGCTTAACTGAACCAAGTGCAGGAATCACTTAAATACTTGATTTCTTTTATATAATCATAAAATTGATATTCCTGAATATCTGTAGGTTTAATTAAATTTTTTTTGTAGTACATCAAGGCGATATTTGAATGAAAAGAAACTACTTTTTAGGCAAACATAGAAAAGCTTCATTTCATTTTTTTTAAGAGAGATCTGTACTTGTTAAAATAACAAGGTAGTGACTGTAGGGCCTAAAAATCAAAGTTTACTGGGTGTTTTTTACAGCTTGACAGAGTAAAATTATAGGAAATGCAGAAGGACAAAGCTTTAAAAACTAGTTATTGCTTATGACAAGATTCATGTTGTTTAAAAAGGAGCGACATTAAACAGTATACAAATCTCTGCAATGCCATTTTTTTCTATCTTCAGAGACAATATCTTTTTTTGCAAAGAAGGGCTTGAGGATGTTTTGAAGATGCTGATTCTAATAAGACAGTCATTAAACAGAGAAGACACTACTCTTACTTCCAATATCATTGTTCTGAACTGAAAACAACTTTCAGCATCAAGCATCGACCATGGCATTGGCTGGGGTTTTTTTTTTTTTGGTTGCTGCATGTGGTACTACTGGAATTTTTATTTTGATGAAGTAACACGTTTTTTCATTATGCTACTTAAAAGGAACTGAGACACACAAAAGCAAGGTGAAATCAGTGCTGTCGTGGACATAAGAGAATTATGTATTTTTTAATGCTTTTTGTTCGCTGTTCTATCTGATTGGATGGAAAGAAGAATTTCACTTTTAATGTTCCAACAGAAGTGCCACTATCCTGCTGAGGTTTCTCTGTGTTCAAAACACTTAGAACCAGATTTTAGTATCCTGAATTCAACTGTTCATCTGCTTCCTGACAGTCCCCAAGGTGAGCTGTGTGTGTGTCTACCACCTCTCAAACCAAAAGTTCTCTGAAATAGAGACTCTCTGCAGCTACCAACTTGTTGCTGCAGTCCACCATAAAAGCTTCAGTTATGCTAATGTGAGTGAACATATTTCTGATTCTTCTTCCACTTGCCATGATTTGATCATCACACCAACCCACAATTTTTCAATTTCTGTGGCTTTTTTTCTTTAGATGACTGGACAGGTACGTGGCATGTAAATGTGCTACATTATAACCATAGTTCTAATGTTTCAGTTAATACTTTTGCTTAGTAGCGCAAATAAGCTTCATGCATTTTTCTAATAGAGTAAGCAGATATATCTATAAAATTATTAAATGCTATGTTAGTTTGGCAAGCGTAACTATGTATCCTTAGTAGTAGAGGGAAGTTAATCCTTTGGTAGATTTCTATCAGTTTCATTAAAGCTCCATCAAGGGAATAATTGTTGTAATGTGTATGTGTAATGGTTGTACACTGCTGTTTGTACAGTAACTTTCTGAAATAGCGGCTTCCTACAATGAGAAGTTTGAATTTCTCATTTTTAAGAGGTGTTTGGGGAGGGTGGTAAAGGGGAGTACTAGGTCCTGAGAACAAAGTAGTAGTTTTTTTTATCTGGTTTTGCAATGTTCATGATTGTAACGGCAGAACATCTTTCCAGCATGTGCATTTTATTTCTTTTAGGGAAGTGGAAAGTGTCATCCTTAATTGATACAGCAATTTAGTAGTATTTCCTACTATACCTTAAAATAAAGGCCCAATTAAAAAAATGTGTATGTGTGCAGCATGGATGTGAGTTTTTCTTGGAGACTTTCTTAAACCAAAGCAAGAAACACCTATGTTGTTACCTTCTATGTGTATTGTGCAGTAGAAAGTCACTGTATGGGAAGCAGAAATAGGAGAACAAACCAAGACAAGGAGGTACTCCCCACTGCCAGCTGAGAGCTGTGGTCCCTCTGCTGGAATACTGTTGCCTTCTCTGCTTCTGGCTCTGTGACTTCACAGTGTCTGGAAGGACTGAGACCTGTTTCAGAAGCTTAACCTCCCTCCTTTGCCTGTGTCCTACTGGAGCTCCTCCCTGTGTGCTGATTAAGGCCATCTGCAGTGATTTACGAACTGTTCGTTCCAGTAGCTTTGGCTACTGAGGGTAATGGTACCACACATTCTGCCCTATCTGCCGGTGTTCCTGCTACTGAGCTGTCGTATAAAGAGGAAGTTTTGATTGCTCATGTTGGCTTATGGTAGCACTATGCTGACCACATCCATAGTTCCCAGACTCTCTTAGTTGTTCAGGCATCTCTTTGCAACCCTCTGGTCACAGAAGCAGAAGAGTAGGTGACAGTGTCCCCTGAGGTTTTCCAAATTGTGTTTCTTTGGGTTAGAGTAAACTAAGGTAGGGCTGAAGATACATTATATGTGCATGCCCTGAGCATGAAGGAAAAGGCAAAGCTCAAACATGTTTTTTCTCAAGACTGCAGAAAAAGAATGATTTTTCTCAGTTTGGAAAACAGGAGAAGTGCCTGTAGCATTTACATGGATTGCTAGATACATCTCAAGGAGTCTCTTAGCAGTTGATCTCTCACCAAGGATTTTCTATTTTTATTTTTATTTAGACTGAAGTTGACCGCAAAACAAGCCCAAGAAGTTTCTATGTTGTAATGATGATAATCTGAAATAATGTAATAATAAAATAATAAAATGTAATAAAAGAATGTAATGTTGACCATTAGTCTACTAATTTATCTTTTAAATTCAAAGACATGCTATACCACATCAGAGGGAGAGGAGGATATCACACTGATGGCTTAGGTTTACAGCTTTGTACAGTTAAAACTTGGTATTTTCTTACGGAGATTACTTAGAATTTCAGCTGATTTTTTTTAAAAAATTTTTTCACTCTGTACAAAGTTTGTGTTATATATACAGTTTATGAACATTTAGGACGTAACTTCTTTGGGATAAATAAAATGCTGATGAATACAATATATTTCCAGAGAACACATTTTAAGTTCTAATTATCATGTAGCATAAAAGTGCAACAAAACCAAACAAACCAACTGCCCCAAAGCCACCAAACCCCAGACATTTCATTTTCATTTAATGGCAATTGTAAGTTTGGGAAGTTGTCAGTCGTAAAACATGTAGTGGTGAAAGGCTGATACTCTTTATCAAAACACTTGAAATTAAAAATGGATTTGACATTAACTAGGAAGTTCCAACAAATAATATTTGCTAATTTTCTTAAAGGAAAAAAAAAACTATTACAAAAATTACCCTGTGTTTTTCTACTTCTGTACTTAAGTGCAAAATTGAGACTACTAAGGACTAATTTTACCTAGCATGTATTGGACTATATGGAAAATATTTTTCTTTAAATTGTTCATTCTTTATATAATTAAAACCACAATTTCTCATGTATCACATGCATTAATATTTGGGACTTATTTTTCAACAGAAGTGCTTCTTATGGGCAGGAATGTTTTTTATATTACATAGTTCTTTTCCTGAAGAAAAGCTGCAAGTGCTAATCCACACATAACTCTGCTAGTAAAACTTCCAGTGGACAGAGAAATGTGGACTGACTCATTTTATTTTTAAATGAATTTTTATTTTAAATTTTAAATAAATTTTTACTAACAGATTGACTGTAGTTTTAAAAGTTCATAATTAAATACAGAAGTATTCAGTGAGGGATGGTTATGCACATAACAGTTCTTGAATGTGTCTGTGTCTCTTGGATGGCATCTTCAGCTTGATGAGGTAGCCTGCTTATGTTGAAAAACATTGCTTGGCTTCAGTTTATTTTTTCTTAATCTGACTCTGAGGAAGCTCAGTTGTGTTTTTGTCTCTACAAGGACTCACTGGTTGTCATATTTTCTTTTTTATGGTTTGCCAAGTAAATTGATCAGTAAGGTTCAGCTCATCCCGGTGCTTCTATTAAGGAGAAGTTAAAGAAAAACACGTCTGCATATTGCATAACAGAGGGACTCTGAGTGGCGTGGAGACTTTGGCTCTCGCCACTCGTAGATGTGACTGGAACAATTGTTGTGTTGCGTAAAATTAAAAACAAACAAAAAAGCCCCTAATTTTCTTTCTTCTTTAAATGGCTAAAAGTTGTCTTTTTAATATGAATGAAAACAAATTTCAGGTTGTTGGAATATTTATGTTTCCTGGGAAATTCTCCAGCTACTTCTAAGAAACTAATTGATTAGATATGGATATTTTTAATAAGTACTTTGTATATCCTGAAACCACTGGTACCAATACATTTCTTGACAGAGAGGAGAACTTCAGCTGTTAGGAGGCATCGAGTCCAATACTAAAAATTCAGATTCAATATCTCCAAAGTTCAGATTCAGTGCCTTGAAAGGCACAACTTTGTGCAGCTTCGAAAGAAAATAAGACATTTATATTCAATTATCTTGCTATCTGTCAGAGCTCTTAGGGTCATCAGAAACCTGCTGGGAATCACAACACTTTAGAGGTTGTTGTTGGTGGTTGTTGTTGTTTGTGGGCTTTTTTTTCCGATAAGTGAGGTTTGATGAGAACTAATACGAAGATAGGATACAAGCAGATGGGACGTCCTCATTACCCTCTTCATTCCCAGGGAAGAAGTCTGCTAAAATCAAACTTTTTTTTCTGCAGCAGTTTTCAGATGGATGGATTTTGCATGCAGTTCACCTCACAATTGCTCAATAGCTTGCAATGATACAAAAAAGGCATCAGGAATATGCAGTTGAGTATGAAAGATGAATCAACACTATCAGTTTTGATGGTAATCTGCTGTTACATGGGTTTTAAGTGATCATAGGAAAATCTATGAGCAGAAGAGGTCAGAATTTTGTTTAGAAGAGAAGATTCTGTTTGCCTGCAGACCTTCTGGAAAATAAAACCCGACGTCCCCCTACCCCAGGATTTCATGAACAACAGAGTAATGGAATTGTCTTTCCAAGCAAGCGGTAAGGGAGGTAGAGGGACAATAGCTTTCATCAGTTCAAATCTTAAACTTGCTAGATTGTCCTTGGTAAAACAGTGGTTCTTGAAAGAGCTTAAGGATGCTTGTCATTGACCAAGAGTTGCAAACCTTGCTCTCACACTTGTAGATGACCCTTTTAAATCAGGTGATTGTAGAGAAACTTGCATTGTCTTGTTCTTGTGTTGCATCTGGAGAAGATTTGTTTCCAAGGCTGTAAGGCAATTCCTTGCACAGTTTGTGTCAGTTTTTTAAAACTCCCATTTCTTATGTTTATACAAGGGGGATGATAGATTGTATCTTCAAATCCGACTTTCAAGGTTAGGAGACCTCTCCTTTTGTCAGGAAAGATTTGTTCAAAGGAGCTTCATAGAGTGGACTACATAGAATGAAATACTTTGTTATAACTGTTGACATGGAAACAATGTGCAATAGGTAAGACAGTGTTGTGCAGTAAGCATATTGTTAGAATACCCTTTATATTCTGCATCTGCTTGTTTTTGTGGTCCAGAAAGGCTGAACAGCTCGAGTCTGCATGCAAGAGAGATCCAGTAATCTTTGGCGTTATTTTTTGATGTCTTTATACATTAGATTTATACTCTGTTGAACGGCTTGTGGTGTGAGTTGTTTATTGCATCCAAAAAGCAAGTTAGCTGATCTTTTGTGAATGTTATATACTTGCAAGTTAATGTGTAGTTATGTGGCTTCTCAGTTGGCATGCTTTTATTCTTCCACATTTCAGGGTGTAAATCACAATCATTGTAAACCAGAGGAGATGAACAAAGTTGCTGTAGGAAGAGATCCTACCTTCTCTCAACCAGGGCTGTTAATTCCCACCCTCTTACTGCTCATTCTTTGCTACACATAAAGGTTAATGCAGGTAGACAGGATAACTTTGAGTTACTTTGAGTTTTGGGTTGTGGTGTGTGTTGGGTTTTTTTGTTGTTGTTTGTTTGTTTTCCTTGTTAATTTTGAACTGGTTTGGTTCCTCATTCCAGTTCTGTGTAGTGCTTGCCCATGCAGAAGCTTCATTCCCTTACCTCCTGAATACAGTCTTTGCGCTCTTCCTGACCTGTGTTCATCCTCATGCCCCTCAAGTTTGCGTCTGTCTTCTCTTTGTCCTTTCTCCCAGCTTTACTCTGCCCATTTATCCATGATGAAAGAGTGGTCACGGAGGGGACCCTGTGACCTTTTCCTGCTGATAATAGATCCAGTATTTCTTGAGCCTGCCAATCACAAGAGAAAGCAACTATGCCTAAAAACTTGGAGTTGATTAATTTTTCATTAGCCTTTTGCTTGTCTCTTTCTTCATTCCTTTCGCTACTTTCTGCCCCATCCCCTGCCCATTGAAAATACCTATGAATTAAGATTTTCTCAGCTGCTGGCTGTCATGCTAAATGCACTCAACTTACTTATGAAAATATTTTGTGTTTAATGACTGCAGTATGCTTGGATATCTGGCAATGAAGTTACAGTATGTGTGTCACTGTCATTTCAATGTAAGCGTTACAGGATTGCTTGTTTGCTGGAAAGACATACCAGGGGATTCAGATGAGTTTGAGTGTCTGATGTATTCATTAGCTCACGAAGTAACACAAACAAAGCACCAGCACTGTTAAGTCTCCAAAACTGCTGTTCACAAAATTACTAAGCCATTACTCCATAAAAGAATTCAACAGTGGTACTAAAACAGCAACAGTAATGTACTGTCATTTTTGACTGCTTTTCATCATTGATACCATATCTTCTAGAGACATTCTGGTGCCATTTTTCTTGCAGTACAACATGGAACCGCTTTTATATTATCTTGGGTGCGCTGAATTTTTCTCCAGATCTTCCATATTGTTGTCAGTTAAACTGAATAGTATTAAAATTTATATTGTCCAATCTACAGAAATTGCAGTCTTGGATGCTTTCCTGAAGTGGATCTGAAGGAGTTTAAGAATGTTGAAAGCTGCCTATTTGTTAAATCTCTTTATTTTGTCTAAAGTTTTTGAAGTTCTTTACTTCTTCTATTGGATACTTTATGATACAGCTTTTAATTGACTAGTTTTAACAGTGGATCAGTCTGTTTCTGTGCTATAAATGTGATTTTTAGATATGTTTTTAGACTTTTGTTTTGTCATTCTATGTTATTGTAACAGGCTTATTACAGTCTCATGAGAATGGTTTTGATCAGTCAGTGTGGTGGGCAGAAATCAGAATCTCAGCCGCCAGAACTGTAACGCATTAAAGTGGAAATTTATGACCAGTCATGTGAAAACATGCCTTAATTCTTGTATTAGAGTGTGTGTCTTATACAGACACCTTTATAGTTTTAAATTGTTTTCTGAATGTAGCCAGTGGCCAAGTTCAAGTAGAATTTAGATAAAATCAGGTTATTACAAAGCTGATTACATTGAAAGATGAAGTGTTTCTACCAGAATTTTTTTCTTATTGAGTATTTTCTTGTCTTTGTCTGTGAAAAGTTTATATAAATCATTATGCAGAGGCACAATGTAGAATGTGCATCCTGTAAATATGGTGATGTAGACTAAAATGTGTTGTTTTTTTTTTTTTTTTTTCTTTAAGGTGATTCCTGAGTCCTATACAAACAAAAGAAACAAAAGTTCTCAGTTTTCATCTCTCTTGTTTTCCTTTCCAATTCTGCTCTTTCAAAATCTTCTTTTCCCTCCTTTTCTTCTAAGGATGCTTTTTCGAGGTGAACACATGTTATTGAGCTACACTGTCTCCAAAACAAACAAAAGAGGGTGGGGAGATGATGAGGGGGAGGAGGACAGGGAAAAGATACAGCTGCTCATTTTTAATTTTTTAAACTAACCTTGAATTCTGTAGCATTTACTTAAGCTTTATAATAAAAACTAGGGGCTCGACAGTGAAACTCTACATCTTTCTTTTACTGTGTTTGCCAACAATAAAATGTTAAAATAGTAACAAATAGATTATTTGAATTCTTGTCTAAAATGGTGTTGATAGATGTTTTGCCAGATGAGATTGCGTGAGTAGAAGGTTGCCACACCAGTGAAATATTGTGGAAAAGCAGCCAACCCCATATGTTGTTTTTTCCTCTCCTGTGCCAATATCCAAGCCAGTAGAGGGTATATACCTTTATTACACCTGCTGGGAAGTAGAAATCCTTACAGCATTGAGTCCTGTAGTTCCTTTCTGTTGAACATGAACAAGCAGCATGCCTTCACAGCAAACAAGGCCAACAGCATCCTGGGCTGCATTAGGAAGAATATTGTCAGCAGGTTGAGGGAGGTGGTCCTGCACCTCTGCTCAGCCCTGGTGAGACACATCTGGAATGCTGGCTCCAGTTTTGGGCTCCCCAGTATGAGAGGGACATGGGCATATTGGGTTGAGTTCAGTGAAGGCCCATAAAGATGATTTGAACTAGGAGTGTTGAGGCTGGAGAAAAGATGACTGAGGGGGATCTTATCCATGTGTATCAATACCTTATGGAGGGAAAGTAAAACAGGCGAAGCCAGGCTCTTCTGGGTGGTGACCAGTGACAGGATGAAAGGCAGTGGGCACCAGCTGAAATGCAGGAATTTCCGCCTGAACACAGGAAAACACTTTTTGCACTGTGAGGGTGATTGAGCACTGGCAGGGGCTCCCCAGAGAGGGTGTGGAGTCTCCATCCCTGGAGATGCTCAAAAGCCAATGGTGCAGGACCCTGAGCAACCCACTGGCTGGCCCTGCTTGAGCAGGGAGGGATTAGGTGATCGCTAGGGGTGCCTGCCAGCCACGGGGAATCTGTGATTCTTGTGTGCCTCTGATTCAGTATTTAGCTGAAATGCTGGGTGATGGCAGATACCAAGTTGTATGTTTTCACATATTTTTTCTGAACGGTAACGTTAATGAAACATTATTAACACTATTAGGGGAAAACCTGTGGTTGAGGAACAAAGCTTGAAACAATGTGTGGAATGAAATGTGTTTGGGGCTTTGTTGCACAACTCTTCACATGTTAGTGAGCTCTTACCCACGTAAGTAGTCTCATTGACGTCAGTAGGACTACTCCTATAAGTGTTCACCCATGCAAGTAAGGGTTGCACAATGTGTCCTTGTCTGTAATGTACAAGCGTATGGAACACACTATTTAATTATAACTTCAAACCCCTTTATTTCAGCGGCACATTCATTTAAATATCTCAAATTATACTGCTTTTCCTATGCCGTATTTTACTGACACAGAGATATCATTACATCCATTACCACAAAATGGAGCAGAGATAACATCTCTGAAAAATCATCTTTCCTTCTGTTCATTTACACAGCTGATAAAAAGGGGTGTCAGAAAATCATTCTCTTCCTATGTGTTTTAAATAAATTGGAGTTTCTGACGTTTTTCTGACAGTTTGGTGGAGTCAGTACTTTAGTTTCAGTGCTTAATTAGTCTGAAGGTAGTCTTTCTTTTCTCCACAAAGGCTTAAATAGGGTTTTTTGTATATTTTAAATGTCAAAGTTTAATTTTTCATAATGAGGCATCTTGTATCTGTACTTTATAGTAGTACCAAAGGTAAGGTAAAAAAAAGAGCATTTTCCAAGATTAATTATTTGGTACTAACTTTTCATATATCAACTTCACTGGTAAAACATCTGCTGTAGCACTTTTGGTGGGGTTGGGGGAAGATCGTGTTGTACTCTCTAACATTCAAGTGATAAAGCCAGAATCTGTGTTACAGAACCATATTTTTTGAGACTTCTGGAATTAGAGACTTTTCTGAAACTGCTGTAAGATAGTGCATATGAATAGCTGGAGTTAGATATCTTTGGAATTGTGAAATGCTGTAAGAATGCAGTGTTATAATTTAGAAAAATGAGCATATTCTACTTTGTAAAGAGGATAGATGTTACTAATTCAGACTAGTGATACCTTCACAAAGAGATGATCTCTAATGCTGAAAAAATCTTTTAAGGTAATAGTTAAAATATGAAAACTTGACTGCTTTAAGCTGAAATAAGAAAAGCTGATATTGGATTTTTTTTTAATAGAAAATTCATTAGTAACCTGAAGAAATTAACTGGGGAATGTGCTAAATTCTTCTACAGCTTGAGTTTTTTATTTAAAATCAGATGTCTTTTTTTTTTTAACGTATGTGCATTGGTTCAGCCTTCAATTTATTAGGCTTAATGTACAGCTGGCAGATGATACTCTTTGGGTTAATCAGTATGTCAGTATCTTAACAGTGCTTTAGATGAGGTAAGAATAGCAAATCCTGATCTGTGGTGCTCTAGATAAGGTCCTAGTACTACCAAAATAGAGAACACTCAGGTGTCCAGTCTTGTTGGTAGGTAGTGTGTTATTTGACTATGTGCAGTTGTTACTTAAACAGTTCTGTGCCCTTGGAAATTGTCCTAACATGTCTGCTAATGTAATTGTGAAGATGAAGTGAGATGCTCCTTTCAGAAGGAAGAACATTCTGTTTCCTGTTTGGTGAAGTGAGACTTGACATGGGCATGTAGTATCCTTCAAGGGAGGTTTCACCATGCTGGATCTTGTTTGTAGAAGTAGTTACATAGCATTTTAGTGAACAACACTATACATTTGTAGGTATTTTATAAAGCATTTGCAGAACTTTATTAATGGGAGTTCATTTGAAGAAACAAATCAGCAGTAAGATTTAGTAATAAAAACAATGGGACTACTCTTGACCCAGAAGTTTACTCAAGAAGAAAACTACTCCAGGATCAGGTGTCAAATGGGAGGAAGACATTACGTCAGACAGAATGTATTACTGGACAAGTCATAAATCACAAACTTGGTGGCAACACCTCTACCCAAGGGAAGAGTTAAGGCATTCTTGCCTTGTTCAATCTTTAGATTTTAAGTAGTTTAATTTATAGCTGCATATGATCTTCCCAGAGATTAAATATGTGCAAGTCCTGAGTGTCTTGACATTTTTCATCATGAGTTATGAATGAACTGCGTTTTAGTACTTGTCACCACTAAGTTGAGTATTACTGGTCAGGTGTATATTGGGCAGGAGACAAGGTAACCTGGCTGTGTGTGTCACATAAGAGAATAAAAAAGAACAAATAATTATAAGCCATAATGAGATGTTCCTTATATGTTTACAAATACATTTTTATTTCCATGTGATGTGTTCTTTTTAATTATGTTGATAATTATTTTTATCAGTAACCTTGAGATGATACATAGCTTTCTCCTCAAGCAAAAACTTGAAATTAATTTGACTACAGTTTGCAAGTCCTTAAACATGTCTGTATTCCTCCTGTAGCGTTTTGCAGAGTGTTAGTTAAATTCCCAAATTTGGTCCACCTGGAACTACCTCAGAGTTATTCCAGTGTGCTGATTAGAACTGGAGAGGAGCTACTCTCAAACCAAGAAAGTAACAGAGTTTGAAAAAGCCCCATACATCAAATAATGGAGAGTATTACAGCGTTACACTATATATGTCCTGTGCAGGATTGTGCCATTCAGACAATTTGAATGTGTATTGATACCCTATGAAAAATGATGATTCGAATTAGGAACACATTTATCTCAAGCGTATATATAATTCCTGTGGAAAGATTATAGGCCTTTTAACTCTAGCTAATGAAAACTGATTTCATCAACACTCTTCTATGCCATTTTGCTTTTTAAATTAATATTGAAGCAGTGCTCAGAGCTGCCAGTACTATGCAGTTCTTGAGTGCTGGATTTTGGGAGACACGACCGGCTGAGTATCAGTAGATGTCCAGGGCTCAAACTTGCAGAAGGCTGGTAATATCAGAAAAAACACTGCGGAAGTTAGTGGGGACTGTAGGCTCTTATGTCCACATGTTGCTCAGCATCTGGCGTGGTCAGGTGCTAAGATAGATACAACCATGTTTTTTTCATCAGGAAAAGGGGATTTGAATTACAGAATACCGGATGAGGCTGTCTTCTTTCTCTATGAATGCATTCCATCTCTGTTTGGCCGAGCTGGTTTTTATTCTCTCTCTAGACTTTCGGCAGTGCTGCTGGTATCCTGACTGGCATGTTGCATCACGTGCTGCTGTAGCTGCTGCACTTGATTGTGAATGAAACTCTGACCTAAACATCAACAGAGCTTGCAGTGTTATGCACTGACTGGAGGCTGGCGTAATTAGGCATTCATCTTTATATGAAGATTTGAAATTTAGGTGAAGCAAACATATGTCCTTTTTAAATTCCAGAATTGACAGAGTAGTCTTTTTCTGTACCACATTATTGTTTTTCATTGCTAATGCTGTGAACACCGGAACTGCACATTGCCTTTTTTTCTAGCAATGCAGGTGGCAGAGTAGGAGGGGCAAAAAAAGTGGAGGGAGTGTCTCACAGATGAGTTTTTTAGTTAATTTTTCAAGAAAAGAGAAATGAAAAAGAGGTTTGACCATTCTGATGACTTCTTGTTAGTTATTATAGTTTTTGCCAGAACGGTAATGTCAGGTTTCACGGAGTCTGGGCACTTGGTTGTGTTACATTCCTGTGTACTTAAATGGATTAAGATAAAAAGTCTGACTTGAAAAGGATATTCCAAAACTGACTGTGCCTGTGGTTTTGAATCCTGATGCTTTGAACAAAGAAGGGATTCATTTAATGGGATTAATGCTTAATCCAGATGAAGCAATGTACACACATGCCTTGAATGCTTTTGAAAATAACTGCAAATATCATTTATAAGGTTTTGTAGAAAGATACAGAGAGGTGATATTTGTGTAAGAAAGAGATGGGTCAAGACAGCTTTGAATAAAGGAGAACAGAGGCAGAGTTCTGTTCAAATTAGTTCCTCTGGATTACTTTCAGATATTTTTAAGGCTCCTTTTTTTGTACAAATATGGCATTTATTTTCAAGTTCTGATTTTGAGGAAGTGTTACACGTCTCTTCATTTTCATATTCCAAATGTGAAGATCTATTTTAATATTTTACGTATTTTTTAACTTGTACTTGAGGTAAGGTTGTTTTCTGTTTCAGATAATACCTTTTCTGGAGAGTGTTAATCATCATGATTCGACTTTTCTTTTCTTAATTATTTTTAATGGCTTGCAGATTTTCTATGTAGCACAAAATACTGTTACTTTGAGAAATGACTTTGTCCATATTTACTGTGACTCTGTGGTTACTCTCATTTCAGGGAAGTGTTGTTTATTAAACCAATCAAACCAATTGTTGTTGCTGAGTTTTGTTGATTGGTTATGTTTTTTAACTTTATTATTTTTTTAATGTTAACAGATGCAACATTTACAACATTTACAGTTATTTCCTTTCATCTTTATTAACAATAGTTTTCTTGATAATCAAAGTTCATCTAGGCATTTTTTTATATTGACCAGTATATACCTTCACAATGTGTTTTCATTGGGTCTTGTCTAACTGGGCAAAAAGTATATCATATACATCAAACACTGTTGCAAGCGCTTCAAGGATCCCAATGACTGCAGTCTTTCAGAGTGTACCTAGGATAAAATGCTGAGACTTGAAAAATATTACACCAGCTCATCAATTTTTATCCATTCTCCCCTGCCTCCCCATATGCCCCCCAGCCTGGGAACCAGAAACTTTAGGTGAAAACTAAAACTTTTGCCCAATTATGAGACTTTATCAAGCTAGTGGCTTTAGAAAAAAGACCAAATATCACAACACTAATGAAAAAATTGCAAGACTTGCTAATGGTGTGACTGACTCATGTTGTTGCTAAATGGAGCAGATTTTTAAACATAGCTCTAGGCTTCAATTCTTTTTAGCTCATTCAGTCAGTTCTGCCTTATAGTGAGCTCAGTGAAGCTGTTCTCAGAGGAGAGTGCAGCCTAGATTGAGAGTCAGAGAGTGGAGCCATTAGTTGATTCGGTACTACACAGGTTATCTTAATATCTAAGAAATGTTTTAAATATTTTAGGCAGCATAAAAATTTCAGAGCAAAAAATATAATTTTCAAGTGGGTTTATTTGCCTTTTATTTTAAGGGAAGGCTGCTGGTGGCTGGCTGAAAGGCAAGGAGTAATTAATGGTAATTGGTGTTTGAAGGAGGTCTTGTTTCTTAGTTTATTTTGGAATCCAGCTGTGCTGTATCTGAGATAGTAAACAAACAGTGTGAAGGAGCGTTCTTATGTACTGGATGTTTTTTTTGTCTGTGCTGGTACACTGCTAGAATTGTTCTTGGCTGTGCATTGTTCACAACCAGTGAGTGGTGTCCCAGGCAGGTCCTGGAAAATTGCTCAGGAGCAGGGTCAGGCTGAGGATGGTTCCCAGCAGGCAGTCAGCATGTATTCCTGTTCCAGTTTTCCCTCATTTTCATTGTCAGAGGTCAAGAGAGCTTAATAGTAAGGATGGAGGAATTTGTAAGCCACTTGGTTTCAGGTCAGTGAGCAGCCCTAGACATACTTGGTTTACTTACTGGTGTAGACAAACCTACAGTGTTGCTTTGTACAGTGCCATTATGATCTAAACCAGTCAAGTGAGTTGCTAAGATGCTGAGTTTGGTATACTTTGTCACATCTGCTCAAAAAGCAGTTTCTCCCTTAGGATATAAGTGTTTAATACCTTTTTTACCTTTTTAATACCTTTTTACCACTTCCCCAAGTGTTGATATCCAGTTATATTCCAAAGAGCATTTCACTGGTGTCTTAAGAGGACAACAGCATCTCAGACTGTGACAGTGTTTACAGTTCCTATCTCTCCTAAACCCTAACATAGGCATTATGAAGATTGTGGTAATCAACAGGGTGAATGTGAACGCATTTATTACAGGAATCTTACTATTCCATAAGCTCTGCCCACTGTTACGCTTAATTCTTTATTGGTCATTCAAATATACATTTCATTTGGAAACTGTCTTCACCCACTTGAGGGTTCTTGAAAAATATTTGTGCTAATACTTGTGAAATTATCTGCTTGCATAACATGCCTAGCTGCAATGAAAGTTCCCTAATTTTCTATCATCTTAATTAGTTTTTTGTTTGTTTTGTGTTTTTGTTTGTTTTGTGTTTTTGTTTGTTTTGTGTTTTTGTTTGTTTTGTGTTTTTGTTTGTTTTGTGTTTTTGTTTGTTTTGTGTTTTTGTTTGTTTTGTGTTTTTGTTTGTTTTGTGTTTTTGTTTGTTTTGTGTTTTTGTTTGTTTTGTGTTTTTGTTTGTTTTGTGTTTTTGTTTGTTTTGTGTTTTTGTTTGTTTTGTGTTTTTGTTTGTTTTGTGTTTTTGTTTGTTTTGTGTTTTTGTTTGTTTTGTGTTTTTGTTTGTTTTGTGTTTTTGTTTGTTTTGTGTTTTTGTTTGTTTGTTTGTGGTCTTTTAGTGCTACAGATTTTCTTTTTGACGTATGGAGCTGTTTACTTACACTGGGCAGTAGGAGATTTCTCTGTGAATTCACTTAATCTCTTTTAGGGTTTTACACTATGAAATGCTGGAGTTGTTGAAGTGAAAGCTTTGTTGGTAGATGCAAAGGGGAATCCAGGCTTGAGTGGGCCAGGCAATCACTAAATCAATCAATCTAGTCCTAGTACACTGTTGAAATAAATAAAAAGAAAAAATAGTTTGTTGTGGTGGTTTGGAATCTCTGTGAATAACTATTCCTCTTCAAATAGCTCTACTAAACTTGCTAAATTACCTTCAAATAAAGGCTTCTTTATTCTTTTACCCTAATTAAATGAAGCCCATTTTTTAAGTATTAATCATAGGACCACTGAAAAGATAATTATTTGTTAAACCAGACTATCACAAATGTTTGACTTCCAATTTTACGTTGAAATTACTGAAGTCTGATATTTAGTAGCAATATTTGTACTTTCAATAGTTAGTTTACTAAAATAACAAAGGGAAGAAATCCACCCACAATTCTGTCTTTAACTATATATATTTCTGCTGTTAATTTTAGTGAAAAAGAAACTCTATCTAATAGATTGTGAAGGAAAAAACAAACAACAAAATCCCCCAAAAAAACCCAAACCAACAAAAAACCCCCAAACCCAGAAACCCAGAACACTCTTATACATGCTTCATTGAAAGCTGAGGAGTTATTTAAAAGAAAAAAACACAAACACAAGCATCACCACAAAAACAAAACAAAACCAATCACCCCCCCCAAAAAAAAAAAAAAAAAAAAAAGAACCCAACCAATCAAACCCTCCAACCCAACCACAAAACACAAACCTGAAATTCTGAATTCTGATACCCTGTCATGAGCTATGCCAGTTAGATGAGTTAGATGAACAGTTTGAGACTCAGCCACGTGCCACGTGGGAAAACACGGCTATTGTTTATTTGGTAGAGTGCATGAATACATCATTTTATAGAAATACTATAAGTAAATATAATGGTTTCTGTTCTCTCATTTGATTTACCCTTTGCACTCCTAACATCTCAGAATTCATGTCCTGACAGAAAGATCGTTCCCTCTGGCGGTAAAACAGCCTTTGGCTAATCAACGAGTTGCCTGTTAGGTGGTGTTTGGGGACATACTGTCTTCTGCCCTGTGCTTTGTGTGCAGCTTTGTCAAGTTTGTATCATCTTACCTTATAATAAATGAGGTACACAAAAAACACAATAAGGTGAAACGCATAAAACTCAGCATTTATTGAAAAGCTGTATTTCAACTTACTATTCAGACAGGGGTAGCCAAGAAATGCAAAAAAGGAAGCCAAACCAACCTTGATTAATGTTTTCCGTGTTGATGAATGAACTTTTAAAGACAAAGAGAGCAAGAGAGCAAAAAAAGACCAAAGAGAGCATTTCAAATCAAGATCTACAAAGAGGACCTAAATGGGTGTGCTGGTCAGGAAGAGAGGAGCTGCTGAGCTTGCACAACTGGCAGACAGCCGGAGCTGTTTCTTTGCCTATGATTTGTTCAAAGGGAAATGAAAAAAGGGAGAGCTTATCTGATACATGTGTCCTTTTGCATGATACTTTTATTATTGTTTTCATTATTTAATCACAAATCCAGAACAAATAGTTAATGTGTGTGTAAAACATGACAAAGATAATCAGCACTGAAATGCGAGTTTATCACTTTAAAATACGAATACATGGGGGAAAGGTGGTTTGGAGTTAGTGTGTTTAATTAAACAGGATATGTGGGTGAATCAGGAAGGCAGACTCCAGTGTAGAAAAGGAATGAATGAACATTCAACCCAAATTCCAGATTCTTCCTTTAATTCCCAGAAGAATTAGGTTCATTCCAGTCCTTCTGTGCTTTCTGGCCTGCTGCATGCCAGGCTGTTGGCCAGAATTCAGCTCTCCCGAGTGATGGTCCCCCTTGATAACTTCCACAGCTCTGTCAAGAGGGGAGACAGGTTCCAGATATAAGAGGCAATGCTTTCTGAGGATGCATGGAAAGAAATAAGGGGAGCTGTTGTTTGGACTTTTCAAGATACTACATTTTTCTTAGCTGAGCATATTACAAAATTATTTTAGTTACTCTGATTTTTCAGTATGTGAGGCGATACCTCTATTGGCTGGAAAGTCTTTCATGTGGCACATGTGTACTTGTTTTTAGATGCATTGTGATCTAAATTTATAGACTTTCACCTAAGGTTAAACAATCAAAGTAGTGGGCGTTTTGTTTTGTTGTCCGCACACTGGTAGTCTCCTGATTTCATTGATTTAGAAAGCCCTTTTTCTTCTTTACTAATGAAAATCAGGATACTCATTTAGCTCTCTTAATTAATCTGATCCAGATCTGGAGATTCTTGTATGGAAGTGGGAATGCTGTTATTCGAGTCTGTGATATCCACCGGGACCTGCTGCCTATAAGGATTAAGAGTAAAAAGGGTATTTTAAGGCAGGTTTGGGCTGAGGTGGTGAGAATGATGTGGTGCAGTTGGTGTGGGGAGAGTGACGTGTGGCTGCACTCTGCAGGCCGGCGCTGTTGCTTTGTGTTGCTTCTTGAAGACTTTTATAGTAAACATTTGTAAGACATCTTAAAGGTTATAGTTGTTGACTAGCATTTAAATGACACTGTAGCTGTTTTCAGCATATTCTGATACTGTGTGAAGCATAAAATAGGAAAACTGATTTTATTCGATAGCACAAATACCCTCCAAAAGAGGTCAGTGTTGCTTGGAGGGGAGTTTCTCTTCTGTCTAACCTAGCCTTCTTTTTCTGGAGAATTTACAAGTATGTTCATATACACCCAACCCAAGAGGAGAAGACTTACGTAGTCATTAGAGCGGTTGTTACTCCTCTTCCCTCAGATCTCATTAAGGCCGTTGTACTTGGTGTGCGCGCTTCCTTTGTGGCAGCTCAGTCCCTCGGGACAGCTGCGCTCCTGCCCTCCCTCAGGCCGCCCCAGCACTCCAGGGCTCACCTCCCTGCGGCCAATGGTTTTATTCGGGGCATTTGCAAAGAGTATGATCAGAGTGTAATTATTTTTTAATTTGGGAATGTATTTTTGATTGTGTCTGGGATCTGAGATTTCTGAATTTTGCTTCTTGAGATGTGTACTGGCATTTTCTTTATGTTGCAGATATTGTAAAGGCCTTTTACCTACAATTAGTTTTATTTTGATAACTCAATTACTAAGGCATCGGAAGCATGCATGTGAAAACAGTTTATATTTCTAAAGTTACTGAAGTAACTACAGTATTTAAAAATTGCAGTTGGTTTTGATGTTCTATAATAGTTTTTGTTGCTTTTGCTGCCACTTGCAGTGCAAAGGCTAAATTTGATGCTCTACAAGAAATAACAGTTCACTTTCTTTAATCTCCTACCACCTATTTCTTTATCGATATATCATCTTGCATATCTTGGAAATAAGTAATTTTAGAATCATAATCATAGCAATAAATTCCTTCGTGGCCATTTTTCTTAGGGAATATTTGTGTGTACTCCTGCAGAGCACTTTTTGTACACAGTATCTTGTTGGATGTGCTTTGCTTCTAATATTTTCTATATGACAGCTCATCTTTTTTACTGGATGTTGTTCTGTCTGGGAGGAGACAATTGAAATAGGCATGTATTCCATCAGCATGTTATACAAAAGGATGTTGATTGTTGCTGGCATGTAGGTGTTATTTCATGCCAATAGTGTAATCAATTAATATTCTCTTTTTCAGGTTTAACGGATGAAAAAGTGAAGGCCTATCTTTCTCTTCACCCCCAGGTACTGGATGAGTTTGTGTCAGAAAGTGTAAGTGCAGAAACTGTGGAAAAATGGCTAAAAAGGAAAAATAACAGACAGGAAGGTAAGTCCATTTTATTTGCGATTAATATTTAGCTTTGAACAGCTCAGCTCTTATTTTTACCTCTAAAAAGGAAACCTAGTTTTGGTAAAACTTGACTGTTACAATTTTTATACCTAGGTTCCACCATTTTTTAAATGCCAAAAGAGGTTAGCCTTTTTTTTTTTTTTTCCCTTCACCTTAATCTTTTCAGCTTTGGCATTTCTATTTTGGAATATACTGGTATTTATTTTGGAGGTTCTTTTTACTCATTTTGAGTTACAAATACTGTTCCCACCATGCAATTCTAACAATGATTTGGAACGTACCAGGTAAGATGCAAAAGAAGAGATAACCAAGAAGGTGAGGAAAGAAACACAGATTTTACTCTGCATGTGCATTGCTCTGTGGCTGACTTCTAAGTTGCTTGGTGTTTAGGTTTTGGTGATAATTTCTATTTTAAATAGAGGGCCTATGGCTATTCTCTAGGCAATAACTGTGTGTTTTCTGAAGAATTATGGAAGAAGAAAATGGTGGGCAAGGGACAGAGAAGACTATATTGCGATAGGCTTCACCACCAAAATCTATGTTTCTGATACTAAGGTGGTATATTGTTCTTGGTTTAAAGAGGTTACCTAATAGAAGAGTAACAGGATGTAGCAATAGACCACCTGTTTACTACTTTCTTTATGGTTTACAAACTGCAGTACTGCAGGATGACTATTGTTATAATCCACAAATGCAATCAGAAAAGCAGTGTTATGAATCAAGAGAATAAGTCATGACAATGTTTTTTGTAGACAGAAAAAGTACTTTGATGTTACCAGAAACAAATACTACTTATTTCAAAGACTTGTGTTCATGTGGAAATTATTTTTTTTTCCCTATGGTGATTGAAATCATTATTAGAAATCATTCCTTGTTTGAAATATGGTTTATGGGTCAAGGATTTTGATGCTAAAACTGAATGAATGCTTTGGATAGCATTTCAGCTTCAAGAATCTTATATTGCTGAGTTGAATTTATAACGAGTTACTCAAGGTTTCCCTTTATTTAGGAGGGTGTAAGAGTGCGCTTGTGAAAGTGCTCATACATTTTTTTTTAAGCCAATTGCAAAAACAAAATAACTGCTGCCCATTGTCTTAGTTAAGTTTTAACACTAATAGCTGCAATAGTGTGGTTTGTCCATTGTTTTCTTAAATTTTAAAACTTCCGTTTTATGGCTAACTCTCCACAAACCGTTGAAATAAAAGTGTCAAGCAATAGTTATGCTATCATTATCATTCAACTTCGTATCTGTTATCATCAAGCGGGTCTTTCGGCCTGCATTTCTGCTTTCCCTGTGCTGGCAGTAATCTTTAAGGTGGCTGTATTTATTACACTAAAGACAGTTAGGCAGATGTGGCTTTCGTAGTGTATTATTTTTAGATTAAAATAAGCAGAACCAGATTTAAGACTACACTGGCAGAGTCAAAAAGAATAATTTGAATGCATTTTGTTTATAAAATGAAACAGATGCTGATTAGTCTAAGCTGTGATTTTCTTCTAGAAAGATAAAGGCTATAGCCAAATGTCTCTGATAACAAAACATCTTAATTTGTCAGATTGCAACATTTTTAGGAAAGAGACTTGCTAGATGATTTACTTGGTTTACATTAGATATGTACAAATCCTACTGCCAGTGAAAAATGAGGAGGAGAGATGGAACCAGTTCTTTTGTTTTCAGCATGGATCTCTGGTGACTTTAAGTGAACACGTAGCCTAAGTGACTTTACATCAACAGGGATATAATTTTCTCTGTATCTATTTTGCTTTAGTGTAGTCTACTTTACAAAGGTTTATATCACATAATGTGATACAGAGAGAAAAATAAACTTTGTTTTTATTAGAAAGTTGCCAGGCAGGCAAAGTGCTGTTTTCAGATCTCTGGCTTAGTGTCCATACTCTCATACGTTGGTGACGCACAACAGTCATTAACCTATATGCAGAAATTGTGTACTGCCGAATTTACAGGCATCCAGCTGTGTGGACCTTCAGCCAGAAGTCAGTGGGCCTGCAGCCAAGGTAGTTTATCTGAATTTCATTAGCATGAATATAAACCAAAATGGCTGATTTGGACGCAATTTATCTGTAACTGAGACTCACTGAATTAGTTACTTTACGTGTATTTTTTTTTTTAACCCAAAATACTGAAAAGGGAGGCAATCAGTAAACACTGTGGTGTTTAAGGTATAACTGTACACCAAAGTATCATGAATTATGTTATCACTGTGTGCCAGATAAATCTTGTACGTGTGACAGTAAATATTAGACTGAGTGTTGGTCATGACAGGTTGATGGTGATCTGTATGGGAATATAAGATTATTATTTTTTTTAATTGGAGAAAACTTCCAAAGGCAGCACTGGGAACGAATGCTGCACATACTGGTATTTGGGTATTCACGTCAACTTTTTGAAGCCTGACTATTATCTACCAATAAAATACATGCTTAAAACACACCCAGGCCTCTTTGTTGCACACAGCATTCCCAAAGAACTCTGTTTGTAATAAACTAATACTTGAGTTTTAAATTTTTCATATCCAGATCATGGCTGAGTTAGGCAGGACTCTGAATGGAACTGGAGCACAAACTGGACTGCTTCTTATGCAAAGTATTTTTGATTGTTTTTTGCAAGCAAAATTTAACCAAGTAAAAAGGTATCTTGACTAAAGAAACTGATTAGATATTTAGGTGTTCATTTTAACTCTTCTTTAAAGTTGTTTACATGTTAGCTGTGAAGTGAACTTGTTTACAGGTTAAACTTATTACTTGTACTCTGAGGTCTGGTCTGTACTTCATGCGTTATGGCCTCATGGGATGTTTTATGAAATTTAAAGATCAGAAAAACATCTTCGTATAGACACAGTAAAAAGTTCTTTTGCTTGTATGTCTAATCTTACTGGAGGTGCTGGTGTAAGTTATATCAAAAGGATACATGGTCTTGCTTTAAAAATTAATTAAACGTACATCTTCCTAGAAGTAGATTTTTTCAGTGGACTTTACGAGGAGGTGTTTTTTTTTTCCAGGTGGCCAGTTATAATACTCTCAGAACTCACAAGACGTCTTCTGTTTGCCCTTTCCATATAATTCAAGCAAAAGTATCACATGGTTGTAGCAAGAGCCATAAGATCATGGAATTTTTAGGCTATGCTGGATAGATACTCGTCTCCCAACACATTTCTCAGAAAAGTATTTATGAACTCCAGCCTTCATTTAATTATTTGAAGCTTCACTGCCACAACAGTAAAATGAGGCTAAGCACATTGGTTATAACTCAGATGCATGTATTTTACACAGCTGGTACTGAATTTCACAGGTGTCTTTCTGAATTTTTTAATGGCATTTTTATATAGGAAGAAAGGACAAACTGTACTGACAGAATCTCTACATGGAAAGCTGCCTGTATCACCTCTCACTCTGTGTGAGTAAGGTCCTCACTTCTCAAAGGGCATGGCTCTCCTGGTTTTAGGTAAAGTGGGGATCAGGTATAGAAGAAAAAAGTCATACTAGTAACTGCATGGTGCAGCGGAAGACACACAGTTTCAGTTCTGTCCTCTTCTAACTCAGCAAATGCAGAGTATTGGACAAGTCAGAGCATTTAGAATTGATTTCTTGGATGATATTCTACATGTGGAGAATATTCCACATTTGTTGAGTTTGCGATTAAATTTGTATTCCCTCAGCAGGTATAACTAAAGTTTCAAAACAATTGCAGTGAGTAGCAGTTTGGATTCAAATGTTCTTAATTTTATATAAAAAAGTATCTTTTTTATTTTGAATGATCAATGCATATTTTTTAGGCAAATATTTAGTTCTTTTGAAAACCTGAACATGTAATTCTTAGGCTTTTTACAAGGGTTGGAATGAGAAAAAAAAAATTGCACTGCTTCCAAATTAGTAGTTCAGAAGTGAGCAGCAACATTATAATTGTCAAATATGTGTGAAATAATGTGAATAAATGGTTTTTAAGTCATGCATGAAGACAATTGTGAATTTTTACTCACAATGGTGGAAGAAACTAATAAACTAAGTAACTCTTTTGACCCAACCCAATCTGTGTGATTCTGGCTAAACCTGATTGTTGCCAAGAGATTTTTGTACTGAAGACACTGTAAATATCAGCTGAATATAAACCACAAAATTTCATTAATGATCATATTTATTAATATATTGTTTAATCTTAATTTTCAAAAATTATTCATAACCTGTGCAATTTGTATGACCATCGTAAAGTATTTGCACTATGCAGGTAGAATGGGTGACATTTGCTTGCTTGTTTTAGTGACATGTGACTTGTACATTTCTAGTGTTTGAGTGTATTCTGTGAAAGATGTAATGACATCCAGAATTGCTTTCTTGGTAGGGCATTAAACTCTGATGCAGACATTGTTTCCCATGTAGTTTAATTTGGTTTTTAAAATTACTGCAGAAATCTGCATCCCCTGATCTATCTCATTCTCAGATACCTCTAAAGCATCGCAGGGTTCTCCCTGACTCTAAACGAAGATATTCCACATCACTGTATCTTCCCGCTGAGTGGCCAGACCTCTATTGGGAAGGGTCTGGTTGCAGAATACAAAAATGGAAGCCATGAGAAGAAGTCACTTTGAAATTACCTTCTCATTGCTGCTTTTCTTACACTTGTGTTGGTCTTCATTCCATTTTCTTTTTGTTCCCCCCCTTGCCCTATATGTCTGTATAGCAATGTCCACAGAATTTTGTCCTGCTGGTTATGGACGTTTCTTTCTGATCCATACATTTGTTTTCTTGGCCACTTCTTCCTCTTTCTACTCCAGAGCTTTGTTTGTCGAAGTGCATGATCATGTGCTTAATTTTTCCTGAATTTGGACACATTAACAACAGCTGTATATGTTATTTTCTTCCACCAATACCTGTAAAACCATGTAAAGCTATGTATAGTGGGAACCTAAGTTTCTTTGCTACCATGCAGATGCTGCTGCTAAGTAATTTCTAAATAGAATTTAAAATTTTTTTAAATGGAAAATTGTATATAAAAGAGTACATTCAGTACACAGTATGACACGGATTATACACAGTCATATGTTACTGTCTGTTAAGTGCAGTGGTCTTAATGCATTTACAGGAGATCAAAATTTCATAATTGATTTGTTTTAAAAAGCAAAACAAACCAACCAAACAAAAAACCTAAAAAATTGGAAAATTAATTGTTTAATAAAATGTTACTGTGATATCGCTTTTATGTTTATTCAGGATGTATAGTCCTCAAGAAATTATCACAATTTTTTCTGGGCTTTGAAAAACAGTAGGATAGATTATCTTTGGATAAGTCCAAGATACTGCCATTCTAATACTAATATTTCTATTTATGGACTTCATAATATAATACTTTGTTGTAGCCTGCTGTACATTCAAGTAAGAAGCGAATGTGTAATGCAATATGACCGAAGCACTGCTGCTTTAGAAACCCTAGCTTTAGCATTTGCTGGTATTTCCTTACCTGAGTTGTTTAAACTGAAATGCAAAATTACTTTTTAAGTAATTTTACATGTATACTTTTATGGACTGTTGAATATTTTTTTTTCCTGTTACTGCTTCCTTTGTCTGTTAATTTACTGACAGTGTTAAATAAATGCTATTTGCTAGATATG
Source organism: Patagioenas fasciata (assembly GCF_037038585.1). Classification (NCBI taxonomy): domain Eukaryota; kingdom Metazoa; phylum Chordata; class Aves; order Columbiformes; family Columbidae; genus Patagioenas; species Patagioenas fasciata. The sequence goes on from NC_092522.1 coordinate 52,781,987, forward strand.
CTGTTGTTAGTCTGATGCAAATTATTAAATGAGTGTTTTCAGTTGTTTCAGTTTGTGGACATTTATGAACATTCAAAGTACTTTTTCTTTTCTTTTTTTTTTAATTTATCATTACACAATAAATCAGAGTGTATTCATTGCTAGTTTTATGTAGTTACTATAAGCAGTCTGGCTGACTGCAATATAAAATTTAATTCTTCATTAGTCATTTAAGTGCATTATTTTCTCATGGTGTGTCTCATTCTTCTGATGTTTCTCGTGAAGCAAATATGACAACAGTGTGTGGGTTCAGAATTCAGATTAAGCCCAGATTCTGTCTGCATCAGATTTGGTGCACTGGATGGCTTTAAGTTTGGCAGAGGAATGGAAGCAGTTGTCTCTGGATACATTCATTTTAACAGTTTTGAAAAATCATTGTAGCTTCCCTTTGGTAGAAAATTGAGTAGGCTTCCAGAGGAAAGACATCTGCATAAAACCCCTCACCCACATGTTCCTTTGGATATTTTTCTGTGTGTATATATGTATAGATGTATGTTATACACTTTAGCAATCAATACCTATGATAGCTTTCAATAAGCTAATTGAGCACGGAAAGAATGTACATCTGTTCAGGTTAGTTAAAAGGTTGGGTTTTTTTCTTTCTTTAGAGGCTGTACTGGGTTGAAGATATTGGTGACTGAAATGGTTGTGGTGCCTGAGCTAGTTTGTTTAAGCCTGATACCTTCTGTGGTCTTAGGAAAAATAAGTCTGTCTTTTTTTCATTTTAATCTTTTTTTTTTCTGTATAAGAGAAGGGATTTGAGGAATAGAATCTGTGGCAGAAGACTTCATCATACCCAGACTTTGAGATTATATACAGAGAGCGCATTTGTTACTAGACCTTTAAGTCCAGTACTAAAACAAAGTGTGCTAAGCTGCACTAAGCTGCAGCATTAAAATGTAAACCAAAAAAAGTTCTGTGATACAAAATAGATGGAAATTTTTTCTTTTCTGGTGCTACACTTTAAGATATTAAGATACCAGCATAATGTGCCTTAAAGTTTCTTACATTTGGGTGAGAGAGAAAGCAGTGAATGTTAGAGAGACGTTGATGTGTGGCTCTATTTAGAGAGCAAGCCTATACTTAGGTATTTCTTTTTAAGCAATACTAAAGTACCCATTTCTACGATAAATCATAGTTATTGCTCTATTTGCTTTTTTAAAGAAGTAATTCATTCCTGTTTTTCAAGTGATCCTGTGGAGGAATGTTATTTGCACTTTGGCTAAGGTTGTTAAATATGTGAAAGGATGGCTAACGTGCATTTCCATAAGCAGTGATAGAGTATATGAAAAGATAAATGTAAGCAGGAAGAGCATATGTATGCTAAATATATGTCAGCTTGCTGCCAGAATGAAAGAGAAACAAAAAATCGAGCCTATGCTTGACTTGTCAGGTTTTTCAGGACTGTGCAGTTACACACTAATCAGAAATAACTGTTCTGTAGAGTAGGGTAGTAGTTGTATTATAGCATAGCAGATGAAGGATCTCGGAAGCTGGAGAATATCACTGTGTGACGCTCTGTAGCTTGCTGCAATTCTGACATCTCCCAACCTAGGCTAGAGGAACTGAGATGGCAACATGTTAATGACCTCCTTGATTTTTAATTAGGCTGTCTTAATATTTCATTGATGCTGCAGGCATGCTGTTTCAGTCTGATGTAGCCCTACTGTGCTTATGTTTGTGATATCCAAGCAGGCAACATGGTTGCCAAAAAGCAAGAGTGAATACGGGGATGATTTGGGTAAAGCGTGACTTGCACCACTGACAACATAGTAGTAGCTCTTAATGCTGCTCATTAGGAAACCACACATATTTTGATGCCTTTCTTAGAGGTGTTTCTTTTTGTTTGGTTTTTTGAGTTTTGTTTTTTTTCCACAGTACCATTCCCCCTAGTACTAGTGACATAATTGCTTGTACTCTTCCCTCAGCATCTGCTAAGGGCCAGCTGGAGCCAGGATGGTGGACTTGCTGGTCTTGTTGGTCTGAACCAATGTAACTGATATGATGCTGACAGGTGCTACTTTTCTGGGATAATATCCAGACCAATAAAAGTTGTCTTTATTGTGAATGTTTTTCTCAAAAAAGTTGCAATAATATCTGGGGCTGGACTCCATAGATGCTGTTCCTCCATGCATTTGGTATCATGTTTACTTCCATAGAGATAAAATGCATCAGTAGACATTTGTATAGAGGATTTTACAGGTTGACATTTTTTCATGTCTTTAGGTAGCTTATATTAGCGTATCAGTATTTCAGAGGCAATGAGATGAAGTGATGGCACTTCCCAGCACTGTGGTAGAACTCTCCATGAGAATGCCCTTTTAGTCCAGATGATGAAAATGGCATACATCTGTCACAGGTACAGAATAATTTTGGAGCTGATTTCTGGAGAGACTGTGGTATAATGCCATTGCTTTTAAATTTTTTCATTTACTGAGTCATTTCCTGGAACAGTCAGTATAGTTGTCCAAGGTGAAGTTGTTTCTTTCCTGTGTGTCTGATTCAATGGGTTTTTATTGTTTTCCCTGAGTTATTCTGAACAGAAACAGCTTAGAAGTGGCTTCATTTTGGCTATGAAAATATTGAGGAAGATTTAGTGAAAAAGTTTCTCTCTGTTGTGTTGTTGGGCCATTCTTTTGGGCAGAAGAAAAGTCTAGTGGAAAGGATATGTAGGTCAAACAAATGTGGAATTGTTCTTATGTAGTGATAGTACAGAAATATTGAGCAGTGGCCTCTTGGTAGATAATCATCGGGTCTTGAGTGGTGATGATGTTTTACGTCAGTGTGTGTCTTGATGTTGAAGTATTGATGTTGAATTACTGTTTGTTATTTGGATGGCCATCAGTAGCAAACTCCAAGCAACTGCAAATATAAGCCTGGTACATTAGTTGAATGTGTTTCAGGATTGTTTTCTTCTAATTAGCTGAAGTATGCGACAGTTTTCCTAGTTTTTGTTGGTTGGTTGGTTGGGTTTTTTGAGCGGGTTAGTTGAAGGAGGCATTTTTTCTGTTTTTCTGGAGCTCTTCCGCATATTTAGAATTGTTTAGATGATCAGAGATTTGCAGAGGGTGATCCTTTAATGATGTGATGTTTAGCCTTAGGAAGTAGATAGCACTGCTTGGTCTGATTTCCCTCTTGAATTAATTATGTTAATCACATTGTAGCTGGAGCAATTATTCTCAACGTATACTTAAACTGATGTTTGTTTTGTCTTTGTTAGGCTTGAATGAAGAGTTTCTAAGAGTTTCTGCATTTTTTTTTCTGTTAATTCAAAAATACGGCTTCTCCTTTTTTATAGTCCTTGCTTCACTGAATCATTTTGTAGCTGTATCTGCTAGATATATTAGCAAGTAAACAGACAGTGATTTTTTGTCATTTCTCCATCTTTCAAGCAAATTGGGGCATGGATCTTCTTTTAGTATCTTACTGAGAAAGAGGTTTCCCAGTTTTCTTATTGTTTCTCATCAGTTTACATTTTGAACCTTTCCAAATTATCAATGTCTTCTATAAAGTGTAGTCAGTTTAAAAGGGATAGCATTGCAATAATGTGTTCATCAGTATTGTACGCAGTAGACCCATTTCCCTACTATGTAAGAGAGTACTCCTTAATGATGTTTGGCCCGGCTGCTCTTTGTTTTCAGATTGTTTCTCTCCTGTGCATGGGATCTTTGGTTCTACAGTAAAAATCAAGAAAGCAGAAGAAAAAAATAAACAAAATAATAATAAACAAACAAACAAAACCTCTCACTAATTGAAGGAGAAGTTCCACTCTGATCACATGTGGAGACTGTATACCAATGTAGCCAATATTTTTTTAATAATGATTATTTATGCCAGTGTAAGCTAACCAGTTTTACCTGCATTAGAATGGAGTAGGAACATTCCCATGGACTGTAAAATGAGAAAGCAATAAATAAGAACAAGGGAATAGTCATTAACTTTTATGGGACAGTAGCTTTTTAATCCAAGTAGAAAAGTATTGACTTAGGAAATGTTGGCTAGACAAGGCCTGTAATCAAACATTGACCAATAAGCATAACGAGAAAAAAAAAAGTAAAATAATGTTAGCATTGCTTGTTCTCTCCATTAAATGAGACTTGAATCTTTGGTGAAAAAAACATTATGTGATGATGCAATTTAATAGTCTGTTACACTACATGTGCACAAAGAAAGTAAGTAACATAGTTATTCATGGATCTTTTGTATGCCAGTAGTGAAAACTCAATTCAGCAAAGTTCTTCATACCTTGTACATCTATAATACATGTGTGAATTTCTGCCATCACTTTTATCTCCCAGGAAGAACTTTCACTTGTCCTCAGGGCTTCCTGTAATCTTTTACTGTGAAGATGACTAGTGGGATATGAATGATAACACCATGCTTTCTAAATGAATGATTTTATGTGTCTGTGGGTGGAAACAAATAATGGTAGTTGTTACTACATTATATTGGCTATTAGTGAAGATTTTCAGCAGAAAGTTTACTTCTGAAGCAGCCCTGTTGCCTGAAGACTTTGAATTCAGATTGTAAAGACAGAAAAGGAAAGCACAGACATCAGCATATCCATAGTTTGGGCTTAATGAAGACTATACATTTTCAATGTGTCATCCTATAATGATTTAGCTAATGATGATGGCAATTCAGTTACTTTATCCTTCAAAGTATCCATGATTAGATTGAGTTTTTAACTAGTTGTTCTGTGCTCATCTATCAGATTTAGTGCAGCTGATTCAAAGAGTGTACTTCTCATACTTTTAATGGTGAGTCATAGGTACTCACTTTATTTGTCCTAGTGGTCACTGGTAGGTCAAGTGCTCTGAAGAGGTAGCTTTGTCCAAAAATTACTTCTTCATACTATGCATAGTGAAATAAATACTGATAATTAACTTTCAACTAGACTAAAATAAAATAATTTTTTTGGTATGTTTTATCCATGTATGTTAAATTACTTCCCACTTTAGTGAGGGAAAAGCCTACACATGACTTCATTACCACTGATTTACTGCTGTACATTCCCTAACTTATTGCTTCAGGTGATGATACTTGTTTAAGTATGTTATGGGAGGGAGAAGTTTATTGCACATAAATGAACACTGCTACCTCTGTTTAGCTGCCATAGATTTCTATGGAAGAAAGATGTCACAAATATTACTCAAATGTTTTGAAGGTATTATTGAGCATATGGATGGAAGTTATTCGGTTGAAAATGTGTACTCAAGTTTCAGATTAAAAAAAACCAAACAAGCAAAAAAAACCCAGAAAGATTTGACATGAGCTTTCTTCAATGACAGTCAAAGATACAGGCAGAGAAAAGTCCTCTTATAGATTACTAAGTTGCTAAAAGCTAGGAAGTAAGCTATACAAATGCCTAGACAATTTTCACTACAGAGGTCATCAGCAGTCTGAGAAAGTATTTTTATAGGCTTTCTGTAAAAATGGGTGCATATGAGGATGATAAAGTTTCAGGCATGCTGTGAAAATTAAAACCAGATGTATAGAGACTTAAAAGAATCTCATAAAGCTGAGTAATTGAAGAATAAATTAGCAGATAAAAATCTGTTTTGGCTGATTTTTACCTCTGAAGCCAAGTTGCATGGCAGAAGTCACAAGGCAAAACTACTTTTCTCTCCCTCTCAAATAGGATGTTGCACCCAGACTGCCTCTTGGAATGGTGCTGTGCAGGTGCTAGTCCTCTCAGCTGGGCCCAGATGTTCTTTTGGGAAAGTGCAAATTGGCAAAGTCCAAGCCATGCTGTGGGTGCAGACAGTGAATCGAGTACTGGTGATGTTCAAGCCCAGTCTTCAGTCTTATTTCCTCTTTATTTTAGGCCTAGCCTGAATTAGCTAATACAGCTAAAGGAGAGGTACTGGGAATTTAGTGGAAAAATCAGCCATTAGAGCGTCGCAGCAAATGGCTGATATTTCAGCCAAATGCAAACAAACAGGAAACGTCATTAAGTCATTGAGGAAAACTGTGATTAGTTTGAAGTTCAAATGCTTTGTGCACGTCATGTAATTTTCTCAAGATGCACAGAAAAACAAAGATAACCAGGTGTGTAGAAGTCTACAAACTGTATTTCTGAAAGTCAGAAATAGAAGCAAAAAAAGGAAGGTTTTTTTTTTTTAAACTTAGATCTTTTTGTTGATCCAATATGAGACAAGTTAACAGTTCTGTTGCACACCCAAGGGGGGCAATGAAATGTGAGGACTGTAGGAACCACTTAACCTGACTTTGCCAATGAAGAATGTACTTGGATAACAGCACACTGAGTTTAATTATGTTTCATTATTTTAATAATTTAGACAATTTCAGTGAAGTGAGTGACTATGGATTATGGAATAGGACGAGACTATAGACTGTCATCTTCTCTGGGCCTGAGAGGGAAGGAGATATATATTTCCCTTTGGAACACTTAAAGCTCAGGACTAAGGAGGTTGTGGGGGAAATTAAATGCATTATAAAAGTGGTGTTAACTGCTGTTGACTCAATAACAGGTATAAATTTTATTTGAAAGACTTGTCTTCTTTGAGCATCAGGACTGAAAAGCTTAAGAAGACTTAGTTGTTTTAAGAATAATCTTTTCTCAACAGTGATGTTGAGTTTCTATTCTTCATAAGTTATGTGAAGCCATTTAGGTCTGTTGAACTAAACAGATTATGTTTGAGGGTTCTTGTTTAGTATGTGTAGATCTCATGCTCTTTTGTAGGGGGCTTGTGGTGGAGGAAAGTTAGCATAGTCTGATTTTTTTTTTTTTTTTTTTTTTTTTTAATGGCTAGTGCATCTAGTTCAATTCAGCTACAAAACGACTCTCTGCTCCTGATAACAGTATAAGCTTTTTACAAAGCCTACCTTGCTTGTTATCTTTGTGCTGTCATGACTTTTATGGTACTGCTACCATACAGAGGGGGATTCTTCATTCTACAAAAGACCTTAACTGTAGCAGAAGTTTTATAATTATAGCTTCATGATGAAGACAGTTGACAGATTTACCTTTTTCATGATGGAAGATCTGAAGGGCACCCTGAGAAATGAATTGGCTACAGATTTGGAACAACAGGATGTCTCTTTTCACACAACCCATGCCTCAATTGTGAACTCATTAGCATAAGTTATTTTAGATGTTAAAAATGTAAATGGGTTCAAAAAGTGATTAGACACAATCCAAGGAAGAAATACTTCATCAAGAGCTGTTACATACTATGATCCTGGTGCAGCCTCCAGCTGAGAAAATTCATAAGTGTCTGATTGCTTTGAGGACATACTGGCGTATGTCTACTCTGTGCATCTGTAGGCTGTGCTCTTTCTTTTTCATACAGTATAGTTTCTTCAGACTTTTTCCATAGTGAACTGTTACTAGCCATTGTCATAGACAATGAACTCAAGTAGGTGAACTTTTAGTTTAGCAGGGTAGGACCATTCTACTCTATGATTATGCTTCTGCTGCCTCTCTAGAATTTATTTACTGTCCATTGTTAGAATTGTGAATCAAATTGTCTTAACACATTTGAAAATAGTGAAAAAGAATTTGTGTTTTTTTTATAACACATTGTTTATGATTTTTTTTAGATAAGCTGCAATAAGTCTTTTTAGTTATAACACTAAGGAAACTTTCAAACCCTTTGGAGATGGCACCTTGTCCAGACTTACGTTGCTTAGCTGCAGTACTGAGCTAGATTATTTTATTCTCTCTTCCAACCTGCATTATGCAGAGATACCCATAAATAATGATTGTCAATCTTCTTTGGCTTGCAGAAAAAGAGAAGTTTTTTATTTATCCAGTTGAAATTGCTGAGTAACGCTGAACAACAGAACAACTTTCTTATATTCTTTTAATGGTAGAATGTTTTGTGTGCTGATTTGTTTTTTCAGCTAACAGAAGAGAGCTCTTTTACAAGGTACTTGGTCCTCACCCGGAAAGTTTCATTTCATTTGTCATTAAATAAATATGGGGAGTGAAAGGGAAAGAGATGATTGTGTTGATGAGGAACAAGGGTTAGGAAATTAATAAGACACAATTCAGTAATAGGCGTGGGAGGAGGAATGTGTGTGAGTTTTGAAGGATTTATAGCAATTGGGTGTAACAGTGGCATTATGTTTTGGTGGTTGACAACAGACTTGTTACGATTATACTAATTCAGTTCAAGTGTGTCCATTGTGAATACTCAGAAATAGCTTAATGCAGTGCATCAGCTATTTAAATAGCGATAGAGATATATTTATTCCTGGGGACTTGCCGGGCAGTGATTTTTAGATCTACTGTGGAACACTTGTGGAGGTTTATCAGAACAACTTCTAAAGCTATTAACTACACAGTGACCCATCTTTTTGAATCAGAGTTGTCATGACCCACACAGTGGACGCCTGTTTAGGACAGGAGAAGGTTACTTCATTTCAAGTTTTTAGATTACCAGTATGTCCCCTCTTTGCATTGTATAACCTAGAAGACCGTGTCATTGTGACAGCTGCTGGCTTACCATCATGTATATATTTCATGGTATATCACATAAATGTGCTTTAGGAATAATATGAATTTTCCCTATTGCTTGTTACTTTTCTTAAGCAAAATTTTAGTTCTACGAATCATGGTGTGTTTTTACAGGCATGCACTATTACCAGATTGCCTTTTCCAACTGTTCTGTAGCCAAAAACATTTGTTATCCTCCCCTCTGCCAACATACTTGTGTTCCTTAAAAAGCTTTGCTTGTGAGTAGTTATCAGTGACAGTAAATCTCTGATATATTTGAATGTTTGGGGTACATACTGTAACAACCAACTGCATGCACCAAGTACAGTGAAAATGGCAGCATGTAATATAGGAAAAGGGTATTTATAATCCTTTGCTCAAGTTCTGGTTTGTGGTTGGTTGGTTGTTTTTCAGTCAAAAACTTGGTTTCATTGATTCATAAGACTTATCAAATTATGAATCAATGTGGTTTGAGCAGGTCTCGCAAAACAATTTAGACTCTTCAAAATATTTGACATTTCCATTCACAATAGGTGGCATGGGACAGTATTGGAGAGTCACAGAAACATAGGAAATCTCAGAAATACTGTTGTCTGACATGGTCTAGTTCAGCATTTTTTATTGATCATTTTTAGAACTGAATGCTGATGAATGGATCACTGGCCCCCATGATGGCAATTTTGTATTTCACAAGTAAGTCTTTATGAAGATACATAAACTCAAATTTGGAATACATACTACAACTTTCCTCAAAGACAGATTTATGTAAGCATTGCCAAGATTGGCCCTTTGAGATAGGAACATAACTAAGATGATTTTAAATACACTTGGAAGAAACTCACCAAACCTGTCATGTACACAGAATCCTCAGGAGTAAATGTCAGGCCACAAGTTCAACTTTTTATTTTATTCTTTTTTTCTCTTCCTGTAAATCTGTAGTTAAAGTGGCAGAAGATATTTGATTTAGCCTTTTTTCATTCTTAATAAATGTTCATAAAATCTTGGTTGAATTTATCTTAGTACTTGAGTTATTATACTTGTTTTTCTGTACTTTCGTGTTGCATCTTAAAATACACATTAATGGCTTATTAGAAATAATACAATATTTTCTCTGGAAGATTTCTCAACTCTAGAATTTCTTAGTTGAGTTTTTGAAGAACTCTTTATTCTGCAGACTGTTAAGAAATGGAAGCAGCACCCTGGCTTCCCTCCTGATCCCAGAGAGGGAAGAGAGGAAAAGGCAGAAAGGCCCAGAGGTCTCTGCAAAACAGCAGGATGGCAAAAGGCCGAACTAAGAAAAGTCCTGAACAAAACCCCCCTGAACAGGTCTCCATCCTGGCTCCAAATGAAGCTAGCCAGAGGATCCCGGCTCTTTTTACATATGAAGCATGACGCTAATGGGATGGAATATTCATATTGATCAGCTGAAGTCAGTCAAGGTCTGCCCCATCTATGCTCCCCTTACTAGCTGCCTCACATCTGTGTATCTGTGGACTCTCAGATAACTCTGTCCCAGGGTGTTTTCTTCTTGTTCTCAAACTAAATCCAAATAATGACCACGCTAGCTACAAAAAAGAAAGGTTTCTAACTGCGTGAAGGAAAATTAACTCATTTTCAGTCAAGCCAGCACAATATATTTCTGTAATTCTAAGATTATTGGGAGATATAAAATTATTAGTATTTTTAGTAAGTTTTCATTTCAAGGTCTTGCCTTTTTTTTTTTTTTTTTAATTTTTTAATGTCATAGTGATGAAACTGTTTCCTTTGGTTTTAGGGTTCTTCCTCTATTCATATGTCCAAATCCCTCAGATGTGGTTATTTTCCTTTCAGTGCTCTCTCTGAGGATGGATTTTCTTAAAGAGTACAGAAATGGAGACACTGGTCTGAAGCCTTTTTTTGTACAGCAATTAGTTGAGATTTGTCTCAGAGCCAAGTAGTCAGGGGCTGACTGATAGCAAGCTTCATTTAATACAGCTTTGGTGAGTTCTGACTCTACTTTTACCTCTTAGAAAAAAAAAATATATATCTTTAATAAGGGCTTCTGTCATTTTGATTTTCATATCCTTGAGTCTTCATCTGTGCTTGTCAAAGGGCTAAGGAAAGCCATTGCTGTGCTAAGGACACACATTTGCATAACAAGAATCAAGTAAAAGGAGGGCAGGTGTTACTTCATTCTTGCCAGGGCCCCACAAAACTGTATGTTTCTCTTCCAGGATTTTTGCAGCGGATAACCACTTTGATTTTTGAAGATGTTTTTAGTACATGTTAAGGATCCAAACCTGGTGGAGGTTACCAGTGAAAACTGGATTGGTAACTCCTGTGTTTCCTTGAGGAAACAGATTAGGAATCTAGAGAATGGTATTGAATTTCTGTTCTGACCTTGCAGTAATCCTGTTATCACCTCAGTCTGACCTCTGCTTTGAAAATACCTCTGATTATTTGTCAGAGAGATTGTATTTATTTATTTATTTATTTTTAATTTTACATCTTTAATCTTCACAAATTTTCCTTTTAGTGGTTGCACAAAAGTATATGCTAATGTCCAAATACCAACATCCATATAGACAAGGAAAAAAATCACATAGCTCTGGTTCATTTCATGAATTTTACTAGAAAAGTCCAGGTTTATGCAAAAGCAGAATGTATTTTTTTAAGAAAAAGGATATCTAGATTTCCTTATGGCAAACTGAACTGCTGCAGGAGAATACATGCTGAACAATGGTGCCTTTCTTTGAGTTGATGACGAAAGTGGTGTTGTATGGCTCCTAAAACACGTTTAAAGATGAAGTCTGTGACTTTGGCCAAAAAGATATTGTATGTGAAGAATAATTGTGTTAAGAAAGTGTCAGTACCTAAGCATTTACTCCTGCCTTTCCTACTGAACTTGTATCTGAAGAAACCTCCTAGCTTGTTTATGAATTGAGACCTTGTACAAATTCAAAATCTTATGAATTTTCCACTTCTAGGTTTAGCATTTACTAGAGAAATTGCTGCTCTGAAGATCAGTGTTTCAGAGACTTTGTGGCATAATACATGACAAACTTGAGCTGCTCTGTCAGTAGAGCAGCTTAGAAAACAGCTTACCTGCTTATCCTACTTATGCTTTTTGTAAACATCCTTGGCTGCTCTCCCAGTAAAGATAGGAATATGAAGCAGTTTTGTCTGATGCTTTCTTTAAAGATTCCCTGACATACTGAAACTGGAGCCTTTTGCGGTAACATAGGACATGGGCAAAACCAGGGGGAGTAGATACACTTTGACTAGAAAAAAGGAGGAGTGGCTTGTGTATGTGTTGCTGATGGCAGGCTCAGAGACTGGTCACTTTCAATTAACAGCTCATACATTCCAACAAATATGGACATTTTGTTGTTTTTCATTTTCTTGCTGGTTTTCAGTTCCAGCTATTCGTAGATTGGTCAGGTAGGATACTACAGAGCCTGGGGTTTATTTGGGCTTAAAGAAAACACAATTTCCAGATTTTAACAAGTTGCAATTCAAGTAATAAGTACTACTTATATTAATATTAGCAGTTAACTTAGGCAACCTAGAGTTTATAAAAGAATCCCTGAAGTTATATAGCTTGTTTTAAGATTATGGGAAATCCTTTTATATGTCAAATTAAAGAACACTATGGCTAAATGATATATGGAATGATAAATAAGTCTAGTGACTGATAATATTTTAAAACAACTGGAACATTTAATTAGGATTTTTTGCTTGTTTTGATAATTACAAAATGATGTTTAGTACAAGAACACAGGATTCTGTCGTTAAAATAATTCTGAGAACTTGTGTTCTCTTTGGATCAAATTATGTACAATATGGTTATGGCTAACATTGACCAGGTGATAGATTAAATTGAAAGATTATTTGTCTTAATCTTTAGACTCTAAACAACCTCCCAATGTGTTGGTGACACGAATGTGTCTTTGGGGACAGAACCCAGTCTACAGCACGTGGCTGCCTGCCAAGTCTTTCCACTGAAAAGCCAGCTATTATAATATTTTCTGCTTTCTACTGCACAGTACGATGCATCCACCACTTTACAGCTTTTAGCCATAGCTTTTTATTTTACGGTAATCATTTGTATTATATATTCACAGGAATAAATTTTCTCTAGTCGCATAGGTTATGTTTCTCCCAAGCCAAAGCAGAAACATGGTAGACTAATTGCATTCCTCAAGTGTCTTTGTAAAAATAATAGTCTCTAGCCAGGATTTTTCTTAGAAATGGACATGTTTTTACCCTGTTGCTGACATTGTAGGTATACCTAATCCAATTTCATTGCCATACTGTAGTAGGCAAGCAAACAAAAGTAAAATAGGCTGTAGTTTTGCATTGCTTCAATATACCTGTAATTAATGAAAAAAACCAAAGCACTAAAGGTAATAATTCAGCGTAAATCAGTAATTGAAATCACGGGCATCTTCCTGAACGGAGTTAGGGAATCTGCCATTATGCTGTCAAAGTGAGTTTCGCTCCATGCTTGTTTTCTTCGTGAGATTTCATTAAATAATTCGAATCCAGGAAGCTGACAATAATTCTGAATCTTAATCTCCTCCTTCCTTTGACTGTTCTGAAAATCTTCTTGTCTGAAGAGGCAATCCTAAATCATTTAAGTGTAGAATGGACCAACAGAAGCTACTCAGTGGTATTACTTAGCTGTGTTTGTCTTGAATGTTAAAACAGTGTTTCAAGATTTGAAGATAAGTGTGAATTTTTACCTAAGCCTTTCTCTGCATGCTGTAGAGATATCTAAAACATATTAGAACTTCTTCTTTCCAGTAATGTGCTAGAGAAAACTGTTAACTAGAAATGAACGTTGATGTAGATCATCATACCCTTTAAATTGAAGAACCTATTAAATCTAGATGGCTCTGCAACTGCTACATTTCACTAAAGAGGATTTGTCTGTGTCTCCTGCCTCAAGGTAACCATAATTGTGTCCTTTATTAAATCTGAAACTATCACATATGAAAGAATTTGTCACGCTAAAAAAAAAAAAAAAAATTCAGATTCTCGGGCTCTTTTAGGAGGCATGAACTAAGTCTTGAAGAGCCCATTCATTAAGAAGCTGAGATGCCAATGAGTCCTGTCTGCTTAAGCAGTGTTCACTCAAACCAGAACCTCTTGGTTCCCAAGAAAAAACTGTGTCCATCCCACCCTGCACTGCTTTCCCTCAGCTTCCATCCCTGGGTTTGTATATCCAGCCTTTCCCTTTCGTTGGTCATTGTACACATGTAATTTTAAGTTATGTCTAAAATTTGCTGAGCTACTGCTGCCAAAAACTGCCCCAAGACAGTGGGGAGAGTTCAGAGGTGGCTGCTCAGGTTTCAATTGTTTTTTGCTGGTGTGCACCTATACCCTGCAATTCCTCTCTAGATAGATTTGGCTCTTCAGGAAGAAACAGTTTCAAATATTCTAGTCTGACATTGCATCAATTGTAGTTGCTTAAGCAATAGGCACACATTGGCAAAAAAATGGATAAGATTTAGGTAATAGATCTATCAAAAGAAAAAAAGTGCCATGGAACTCTTTAAAATCTGGATCAAATAGACATTTTGAAATAATATACATCCGTCTGAATAGTTTTCCATGTAGGTATTAAATTGAGGACTTTCCTAGAATGATATATTAGACTGGATAAAATATGGAGAGTGGACAGGGTGCTTAAAGGAGTTAAACCCTAACACAGATTGTACTAATAAAAACTGAAGAGAAAAGTAGTGTACATCTGAATAAATCAGCACATATGGGAACTGGTATAAATTAGTTTGGAGCGAAAGCTCAATTTCCAGTGTTAGCTGTCTCTTTTTATAGTGAATCCATTTTGTCACATTTTGAAGGTGACAGGAATTTGCATCTTTTTCAAGTAAATTAGAATACTAACAGACCCCCCTTTACCAAATTGAGACATGGCTGTGGCTGGAAGAAAGACAACAGAAAGTAACACAAGCAATTGCGAATCATAGTATTCCTAAGTGAATTCTGTATAGGCTAATAATTCAAGATGATGAAGAGAACAGCAAACAAAGCATCTCAGGTATCAAATAAGCCAGTCTGGCATAGCATTTAAAAGCACTAATACATGTGCTAGACGCATTTGGCTGACCTTTTATTTATTTTCTGGGAACATCACCTCATAGAATAAGACTGAAATTTCTGTGGGGGTTTATTTCTAGAATAATTTCATTATTACTTACTATCCATCATTTTTGCCAAGTCTTGGGAAACGGGAGAGGTGCCCGAGGATTGGAGGAAAGCAAATGTCACTCCAGTCTTTAAAAAGGGCAAGAAGGAGGACCCGGGTAATTATAGACCGGTCAGCCTCACCTCTGTCCCTGGGAAAGTAATGGAACAGCTTATCCTTGGTGCCATCTCAAGGCACATCAGGGATAAGAGGGTCATTAGGGGCAGTCAGCATGGCTTTACCAAGGGTAAGTCATGCTTGACCAACCTCATAGCCTTTTATGAGAATGTAACAAGGTGGATGGATGATGGCAGGGCGGTGGATGTGGTCTACCTTGACTTCAGTAAAGCCTTTGACACAGTCCCTCACAGCATCCTCACAGCTAAATTGAGGAGGTGTGGTCTCGACAATAGAGTAGTGAGGTGGGTTGCAAACTGGCTTAAAGAGAGAAGCCAGAGAGTGGTGGTCAATGGTGCGGAGTCCAGTTGGAGGCCAGTATCTAGTGGAGTGCCTCAGGGGTCAGTACTGGGGCCAATATTATTCAATATATTCATTAATGATTTAGACGAGGGAATTGAGTGTACTATCAGCAAGTTTGCTGATGACACTAAGCTGGGAGGAGTGGCTGACACGCCAGAAGGCTGTGCCGCCATCCAGCGGGACCTGGACAGGCTGGAGAGTTGGGCGGGGGATAATCTGATGGAATTTAACAAGGGAAAGTGTAGAGTCCTGCATCTGGGCAGGAACAATCCCAAGTTCCAGTATAGGTTGGGGCATGACCTATTAGAGAGCAGTGTAGGGGAAAGGGACCTGGGGGTCCTGGTGGACAACAGGATGACCATGAGCCAGCACTGTGCCCTTGTGGCCAGGAAGGCTAATGGCATCCTTGGGTGTATTACAAGGGGGGTGGTCAGTAGATCGAGAGAGGTCCTCCTTCCCCTCTACTCCGCCCTGGTGAGACCCCATCTGGAATATTGTGTTCAGTTCTGGGCCCCTCAGTTCAAGAAGGACAGGGAACTGCTGGAGAGGGTCCAGCGTAGGGCAACAAAGATGATTAAGGGAGTGGAGCATCTCCCTTATGAAGAAAGGCTGAGGGAGCTGGGGCTCTTTAGTTTGGAGAAGAGGAGACTGAGGGGTGACCTTATTAATGTTTATAAATATATAAAGGGTGAGTGCCATGAGGATGGAGTCAGGCTCTTCTCAGTGGCAAACAATGATAGGACAAGGGGCAATGGGATCAAGCTGGAACACAAGAGGTTCCACTTAAATTTGAGAAAGAACTTCTTCTCAGTGAGGGTAACAGAGCACTGGAACAGGCTGCCCAGGGAGGTTGTGGAGTCTCCTTCCCTGGAGACATTCAAAGCCCGCCTGGACACATTCCTGTGCGACCTCACCTAGGCGTTCCTGCTCCAGCAGGGGGATTGGACTAGATGATCTTTTGAGGTCCCTTCCAATCCCAAACATACTGTGATACTGTGATATTGTAGTATGAATTTTACCTATATGTAGCAAAACCAACAAGCTTTTTCCCCTCTCAGTTGTCTTATAATCTGTCTAATTTGAAACCCTTTGTATAGAATTCAGGCTCAGAATGCATGAAGTAACTTGGAAGTGACCCTGGAAGAAAAATTACTGTTTTATAGACTTCTTCATGCATTTTTAGTGTGTTTTTGTTTCATTTGGCAATATTGGTTTTTTATACTAACTCATAAATGTGGGTTTGTAACTGTTATTTGTACTTTTATGCTACTTTGAATCTTGCAATTTTATTTGCAATGTTACTGTCTTTTTTTGTATAGTTAGTGTTGTCTAATGAACTTATAAATACTTAATTCTACTAGAATTTTAATAATGCCATCTGTTCACTTGTTCAAAAATCGCAAAGAACATTGGAGCGACTACTTTTTTCTTCTTGACAGCTGTATTTTTTAAGCTTAATATTTAAGTTTCCATATTTTTATTTTTTTTTTAACAGCAGCACTCAACAATATTGCAAACAAAAGGATTTGGTTTTGCACAAACTTTAATTGGCAGAAAGTAAAGTAATCCTAGAGAGGTCAGTAAATTAGATCACAGTAGCATCTGACATATTTCTCCAAGCTTCTTACTCATCCTGGACATCTCTGTCCCTCTTTTCCTCCATCTCGTCATTTCGAAACTGTGTTTTGAAGTTCTTTTCTTCGGCTCTTCTTTCCACATTCAGTTTTGCTTGATTTAATTATTTTAATGTTTGTCTTTCGAACCACCACCTATGTAGTTACTAGGCTGTTCTCTCTGGTGTACTGATGTGTAACTCAATCTCACTCCTGCAGTTAGGTGTCAGAATGAGTGGGTCTGATGTTTAGGTATGGTTGAGTCTGTAGTAGCTCCTGAATGAATTCGTGCTGCTGGCCGTTTACTGCTTGTGAAAATCAGATGATCTTATATGTATGCTGACGTGAGACACAAAGTGGATTAACTAACACAACTCTGGTGTTCCTTAATGCAAATATAAAGCAAGAATCTAAGGAATAGTTGTATCACTGGGTTGTTTTTCCAAATTCCTCTTCCAGGGAGGTTTGTGGTGCTTGCTTTACGTAAGAAACTCCTGTTGGTGTGGACAGAACTGTGTGGCAGGCCTGATGAAGGAAGCTGGGAAGAATGATGCTGTAACTGACAAAATACAAGATTCCTCAGTCATGACTATTTCAAAACTGTTTTGAAGGCATGGGGAGAGGGGACTTAGATTATGAATTACTCTTTTCATACTTGCAGGAATTTATTTCTCACTTGGTTGCCTACTCTCAGTGTGTGATCATTAGTAGTTCTCTTAGATTGACAATTTGGGAGATAGACACAGCTCCTTATCCCAGCAGGTGGCAACTTCAGCCATGCTGAGGAGGTACGGTTGGGTCTGGTTCCCTTTATTCCACCAACAGAAGTGGTACTTGCACCCTTTCTTACTGCTGTGTTAGATATAGTTTATTAGCTTCCCAGCTGATTTCTCTATATATTTCTTGAGTTCTTATTAGTATTTCAATTAATTTACCCTCTGCATTGGATTTTGTTAGTTAAATAAAAAAGCACGTGAAAGTAATTCTGTCTTGCATGAACACATTCAGTTCTACATTCACTCTAAGCTTATACATCTGTATTTGTAGTTTTCGATGTTTCTACACTTTTTTTCCTTTTTCCTTGGTGTCTGTCAGGTGGACTGTGAGCAGAGAATTCATTACGAAACTGCCAGTTAATCTGTTCTCTGTATGGGTGCAGGTCTGAGACACATTTACCTTGCAACCTCTAAAAATGGGATAGTTTCTGTAACCAAGTCTGTCTTAAGTTTCTAACTGCAGAGGTACTGTGGTTTACCTCCCTTGCATATGGCTGAGTGTTGCGGGCAGCCACCTGTGTCTGATAGTACAGCCAGTCCTCTGTTGAAGCCGTTGTCAAAGTTTCTCTACTTGAACTTGGTATGTGGTGGGTTTTTTTCTTGGGTTTTTTTTTTTTTTTTTTTTTTTTTGGTGGAATCTCTCACGGAACCACTATGGATGGATAAAAGGGCTGAGTAATCTATATTCTAATGTGCCAAAGTATTTAATGACCATAAGTCCTGATGTGTGTGGACTGTTAGGTGCCATGACTTTGCAATGTGTGCCAGTGCTGAAGTCTGATGTTGGCTGTCACAGCGTGTCCTGAGGTTTACAGAAGATTGATTGGAGGTATATAAACATTTGGAACATTCTTGTGTTCAGCCAGGAACATCTGGTATGTGTTACATTTTTAATGTGTCTTTTTAGGAAGATCTCTGTCCAATATTATAACTTTCATCAATTAGGTCAAGCATTATATCAGAGGTTCGTTACATAGTTTAGAGCCTTAAGATGATGCTATAGGATCACAAGTGACTGAGTCCCCACAACTTCATGAATTATCATTCTCCCTCGAGCTACGGTAAAGCATTGTGCCTACTCATAGCTGGGGTATTTTAACTTCCTTTCATTTCAAGGAATTGGGTGTCTGGCTTGTTTAGAGATTTTTTGAAATCCTAGTGCATGTATCACTGCCTGAAAACTTTTCTAAGTCTGGCCTAGTATCTTCAATACCATAGCTCCTACTACAGAGAGTTAAAATCTTGCATTTGTTGAAATGTCAGTGTAAGAACACTGAACTTCACAACCTGTCTTGGATTTTTTTTTATTTTTCTCTTGTAAAATTCCCAAGGATTGTAATTATCTGTCATTTTAAATATTTTTAAAGTAAAACTACCTAGTTTAGAAATTCAGATGTCATTATCATTGTCTTTCATAGAGAGCTGTCTGTAATTTTGTAGTTATATATTCCGTTCCTTTATGCTTCCTGAAGTTATAATTATTTTTTTTTTTTCTACCAGTCTCTTCCTTGCAAGCAAAATGTTTCACTTATGATGGTGGTACTGTTAAGTAGTAAATAGTTCAGTCTTCTCTTGGTTTCAATCTGTGTATCGTGTTAGTATAATATTTTTCAAACACTTCAAAATCCTGAATTATCTGCACATCATTATTCTGTAACACTTAACACATAGCCACTGAGAGCTTGATTATGATTACAAACAAATCAACTGAAATATCCTAAAAGGAAAAAGGCTTAATTTGTAAATCTTATTCTTTCACTTTTTCTTCTTCAGTATTATCCAGATTAATTTGAACATTTTCTGTGTTTCTCAGTTTTCAGTCTCCAGGGTAAAATAAATAAAATACATCTCTAATACAAATGTACGTATGTTGTAGTTACAGTAGGGTTTCTTCAGAGGGATTGAAATGATTCCCCTGACATAAACATGTTTCACACCGGATCACTACACCCTCCCATGTGGTAACTTATCATCTCAAGCACTAATGATCCCTAACCCTTGTTGACGTTAGCAAACTTTTCCTCTGGGGCATTTTCCTTTGTTTCTTTTGTCAGCTGGTCTGAAGAGAAAAAAACTGCTCAGTCTTGATTTTTCTGCAGATGTTGAGGATTTCACTGCAAAGTTCAATAAACTGACATTTGTTTTCAATGTAGGCAGAAACACAGAAAGAAGAAAATCATGCAGGCTGCAAAGCTTCTTGTTCTACTTTAGATTCTCTGTAGCAGATAAACACTGGAATCTGAAAATTTCAAACAACTTCATCGGAGTGCAATAGCTTACACTTTTATTACATGAACATGTTTTTCCCTAACAAAATCCTATATGTAAGGTAAGAATACAGTAAACAAAAAAGTAAGGATGAGTACAAAATAAAAAGAATTAAAGGGAAAAAAGTGTAGCAAAAACACTGGTATCCGTTTTTCTTTTTCTGCAAGGGAAGTGTAAGATAACTATATCCTCTTGCTGTCACTGAGCCATATGCAGTATTTTTTGCTTCGGAAGCTGAAACTTCTTTGGCCTGTTTGGGCCAACAAACCTTTGAAGCATCACTCTGTGATGGGGATGGGAGTTTCATGGCACTGAGCTGTGTGCGCACTGTGATCCCATCCTGGGCCTCGTAGGGCTGAGTGGAGGACGGGCTGGATAGAGGTCTTGGGGAAGGAGGAGGAATTGCCTTTCCTTAAAATCCTCCAGACAGCTTATCAGTCAGGAACAGGTATTCGTGGACTAGGAGTGAACAAGCCAAACTCAAGAGACCCACCAGGGTGCAAAGAGTATAGATGTATGTTTTATAATATCCCAGTGTCTTGCAATGACCGAGATCCAGTGTGGTCTTCTCATGTTGTTGGAGCTTTGTAGGACTTGCTTCAAGTAGCATTCTCTCTTAATGATCTCCTTCAGCCCTGGATCACTACACATAACAGGAATGCTGTGACATTTAATACATAAAAGCGTTTCTGGTTTCCAGTGTAGCAGTTCTATTGATTTCCATGGAATTGCTTAAGGTACGTGTCTGGGTAGTATTTGAGCCAACAGGGATGTAATTTTTATCTTCTCATTGAAAACACCTGCTGAACACAATAAAACTGCAACCTTTGTGCAGTATATTTGAAACACATTCAAATGTGAAAGAACAGCTCTATTCAACAGTGAGGGAGCAGCTTAGTAGTGTTAATGCTGTTTCTGAAACACATAAATTGCAGTAAACTTTAAGGATACCTAATGCTCAGCAACCACTGGGATTCTGAGAGCAAAAAATAGGAGAAAATCAAGTTTGATTTAACAAGAGTGATACTGAAATTGTATTACTAGATGAGAGACTTCTTTCACTGAGCATGTTTGCAAGACCTGTAACCAATTTTAAAGAAAGATGCCTACAACAGCTAGTGCAGTGAATGCCAAACAGAATTGAGTGTTAGGCAAGGAAAGTGGTAGATATAGCCAAAACAGTGTAGCTGTGAACTGTTAAGTATGACAAAAATCTTAAGTTGTTATACATGATCTTCAGCCCGTTGTCTAGTGGCTATATTCTGGTAATAAACAATTACAATTGCACGTTGTTGACTGATAAGATAGATGAGCTAACCAGTTTAACACTCTTCATTCAGCAGTTGTGTTGAGTAGGATATGAAGTCATAGGCTAATTACCATAAAACACAATTGTAGACTGTCTTGGTGAAATACATTCACTGCTGGAAACCATGAAGTTTCTTCGTGGTGGTCTGGTGCCAGGTTCCAACATGATTTTTGCTGAGGTGTATTCAACTTGAGAGACTTTTCCAGAATGCTATGACACTTCTAGGTGATGTGGGGAAGTTGTAATTCCATGAACTCAGAAGCACATCCATCATCCCACTATTTAAACAGAAGTGACAATGTCTATGATAGCTATAAAGCGATTTTCTTGATCATCATTTTGTGGAAATACCCAGCTTAATTTGTCACATGAAGTATACACTTGAGAATTTTTTGTCCGTGGATATGGAAAGTGTGGAGCTACTATCAGTGTGTTTTGGACTGCTAAGCAATTTCAGAAGCAAGAGCAAAATCTGGATCTTTGTTTGCTTTTCTGTTCTCACAAGGGATGGTGACACTTTTAAAGGGTCTGGTAAAAATGGGTTGTACTGCAGAATTGTTTCATCAGTTTTATGAGAGCTAAGACCAGAAAAAACAATGAGCTTCCAAATATTTAGGTTTCTCTAATGAAGTCAAATGCACTGTCTCCTGATTTCGCTTTCATGTTAGTGCCCTGTTTGCTTATATGCAAAGGAGTGTATAACAATTTTAGGACACCTGGCAGGCCAACAATGTGTTCCTGTGCTTACCACCTGCAATGAAGTCTTGGTTCAGGAGTTATTTGTTTTCTGTTGTGTGTTACTTTTGTGTTTAAGAAGAGGAAGAATGGAGCATTCTTTCTCAGGAACTTTAAAAAATGTGGATCTCACTGTTGATGTAAAAAAAGAAAAAAAAAAAGAATTCATGTTTTGTCCTGCTTCAAGGAAAGAAAACTAGACTGCCACTGGGGATCAATACTAATGAATTTTCGGTTTCAATGTCTAAGTCTATGTCTAAACAAACTACCTTAGTTTTCAATGAAGTAACATCATGAGTACTTCTGAACTGTGACATAAATCCAGACATCTGAAAGTAGGGAGAACTGTTCAGGTGTTGTTGGTGAGATTGTGCATTAAGAAGCAAGAATATTTTTGAATGATGGCTTTAGCATTTCTGTTATATAGGTGATAGTTGCCGCTTTAGGAAACTTACCTTCAACTAAGGTGTCTCTGTGGAGTGGAGGCATAACCTGCCAGATATGAGGTATCTAAAAGAAGGATGTAGAGTGTCTCAAATAAAGATGCAAATAACAATTAAAATAGACTGACAAACTAATCTGATTGATGCCATTCTACCACAGAAGCAAATTAAACCTGGTAAACTTTATTTCATGACGGTGAGATTAATCTTTAACCAATCTACATTTATTGATGTGGAATTTCTATTGGCGTGGGTGTATGACACTTTTCAAGGGGAAAAAAAAAACAGCAAAGATATTTATGCTGGTTTAATTGCATTCCAAACAACTCGTGGCTTATTAGCTGAAGGAAAAGGAACCTAAAGCAAATCTTGAAAAGAAAAATTATTAGGTCAATCTGACATCTGTTGTGTGGGAAAACATTCCTTGGGAAAATGTGACTGTACAGCTATCTGGGATCTCATAAACAGAATTAATCCTAAGCATTTGTTTGCTGTCAGCAGCAACAATGGTGGACCAGCAGTAGTATTTAACTACATAGAACAAATACAGCACAAGACCAGGCAGAAAGTGCAGTATTATTTTTTCGAACAAGTTCCTGTGATAAAACTAACTAGGCATTAGAATTATTGCTTCTTTGATAAACACTTCAAAATATAATATCTGAGATGTTTGAGCACTTGATTAGCATTACAGTTGTTTTTGTGACTACTCTGGCTAAAGCATGAATACTCTGGTTAAAGCGTGTATAGAAAGACAAGTATGATATGAGATTTTTTTTTTTTAATGTGCAAAATAAATCCTTTTTTTTTTCCTATTAAATGAACTATTACACAATGTAATACCCCTTCACACTCCCCCCAAAAAAGAGAACCCCAAATCAAGCTAAACCCGGTCTTCTGTATAATGTGCCAAATACCAAACTTGGCTTCGTTTATACTGTGCCAAATGCCAAACCTTTGGAGATTTTTTTTTTTTTTTTCCTGTCTGTTCCCTTTCTTGTTTTCTGCTTCTTCCTATCTTACTTCTCTTGGTTTAGCATGGAAGCTTTCTGAGATGAATAGTGTCTTTAATTACCATACCAATTATTATGCATATCTGTAGTGTGTTGTACAGTTGTTAATTAGATTTGTACGGTAGTAAAGCTGAGATATTATAGTCTTTTAAGTTCTAATTTTTTTCTTAAACACAAATCTTACAACAGAACTCTTCATATTCTTCCATGCGTCCCCCTGATATCACTAACTGTGAAGAGAGCATTTTAAACAGTAGTGTTTGCAAAGTTGTTGAGATAAAACTGAGTCTAACTTTATTCTCGTGGCCTAGGATAGATCCCTCCTTTTGAAAGTTTAGAAAGTGAACCATTTTGTGCACATTTAGTGGGTGGCACTGGCTCACTGTGGGCTAGATGAACATCATTGCTGGTGCAAAGGTTTCAGTCTGTGAAGTTTGGTTCTGTTCCCCACAGTTCCTTCTATTCCCAGTTGTGGTATCGGTGAGTGTTTATGCTCAAATTAACAGCATAATGGAGTTTATAGCATTGGCTAAACCAAAGCATTCTACTGCATTACTGACATGTGCCTTGTGCTTCTGGAGGACAAAATTACTTCTTGCTTGGCTTGTGGGCTCTTCTGAGCTGCTCCTATTGTGCTGCAGCCAACTACCTACCTCACTGTCCATCAGGCCACGTGGAGAATCAGGGTGTTAAAAATACACCTTGCAACAGCCTCAACTGAGCAGTACAGCCAAGTTAATTTATTCAAGTTTAGTGATTTCTTTTCAAGGGTTCATCACATTATTTTTGAAACTGTTAAGATCAACATTGGCACATTCAGAGTGCCAGAACTAAATCATACATGTTTCTTGTACTACTCTTGTGTTAATAATTATGGCAGGTATCACAAAAAGTTAACATGATTCTCCTAAATCCTGTGAATGGCAATACTACTAACAAGTGTGATTGAGAAGGTGATACTTATTAATATATCATGATTGTATTTGAGGTCTAAAGAAAAAGTGAACTCTCAACTGAAAAGTTTCTAGTGTCTGGAGCATCTGTATGATCTCTTTCACAAACACTTTCACCCAGGGTGTTTATTTCCCTCAGTGCAGACACTAATATCCCCTATCTGACTGTTTTCCCATGCAATTTGCCTTCATAAATGGGGACCTTTATATTCAAGCACCGAATTTTTCCAAGAGATTTATATCTATAGCAAACTGCTATTTATTAATGTACTTAATGTCTCTGAATTTATTTTAATGGTTAATCTGTTTCTTTTAAAGCATTGTATTTTACAGGCATGGAACTTGATTTACAAACAAGAGATCCATGTGTTTGTACCTTTTAAACAAACAAAATTAATGGCTTTTAAATTAGATAGAAATATACAAATGAGGGTATTTTTCATCAGCCTGCTCTTATAGACTAATGCTGTATTTTGGCTATATTAAAGGAATTTGTGTGAAAAGGTGCTCTTCTAGTGATTTTCCCTGTATTTAGCTCATAGAAACTACGTCATAAGGAAAGTATCGCGCTTTGCACTACAGATAAAACCACGGCAAGGTGGTGCCAGCACTGAGGTGCACATGCATCCCTATCCCTCAGCCTGTACCCGGGCCTTAAATACTGCATCTCCAGAAAAGCAATTTGACTCAGTTCAGGCTCATGTGGTTGCATTTCTTCCTTTTCTCTAGGGGGAAAAAAAGGCGTCTTATATATGTTAATATGGACAATTATTTTTCTAGCTCATTGTGTAGTGATTTAATGTCCATCTGGATGTATTAACAGAGTATTTGATACTTTTATTCACCCTTCTTGTGTTTTGCTTTTTTCTGCTTCCTATGGATAAATGCTGACTGCTGGGGGAAGATGTTTCTAATTTTACATTTGCAGTAGTGGGATCTTAATTAGTTGTTAGAGCTCTGGAGAGAGATACGGGTATTGCAAAATATAAATGTTTGAAAATGTTCGCTCAATGTTTAGTAAGCATCAAGAAACAGGTAAAATGTTAGATATTACTCCTTTGAAAGAGAGAGCAGAGCCCTAAATTGCCCCTGTGTCGTTCTGTAAATCCTGGTTGTGTTTTTGTGAGCCACAGTGTTGCCTGTAGTCCTGGACTTCCCACCCTGGGAGGACGCTGTGGAATCAGAGGGTGTAGGAGCAACGAGAGCAACCAGCAGTGTCCAGCAGCTTGCTTGGCACTGGCGGTAAACCAGACCAGACTTCTCAAGCCAGGGAAGGTTTTGACGGGCTGTGAAGCAGAGAATGGCTTGTTTGAGAGATTTGTAGAATCACAGACTCCATAGATATGGTGAATAAAGTGCATCAGATGAAATTCATGATGTACAGATTCAGATTAAAATAGACGTAGTTTTTCTCATAATACATATTTAGACCATGGAACTCTGAGAATGTTGTGAATGCTCAAGGAATGTGGCTCAGGTTTGAAAAGCAAACCACCAAAATCTAACACCCCTCTTACCTCTGCAAAAGTGTGAGGAAGAACACCCCATCTTAGTCTTCTAAACAGAAAAATATCACCACTGATTCAAGAAATGTTTGATGTAGTGGTTACTGAAAACTGAGGGTATAATCCAGAGAAGACATCATTATGTCATCACTCAGTTTTCTTCCGTTCACATTTTCTGTTGCCTGCTGTCAGAAATAAAGTAGTACAGGAGATGGATTTTGAATCTGACTTTGGCTGTTCTTGGAACTGGTATGTAGGTTTGTCGAGTCAAAGAAGATACTATGATGACTGGACACTGCTGAGTATGTGTTATACATTGCATTGCAAACAACAGAACTACCTTAAATATCTCCTTGTTCAGCATGTGTAAATTACTGGCATATCACAGAAGCACAGAATCGACTGGGTTGGAAAAGACCTCAGAGATCATCAAGTCCAACCCTTGGTCCAACTCCAGTCAATTTACTAGATCATGACACTAAGTGCCATATCCAGTCTCAGTTTAAAAACCTCCAGGGACGGTGAGTCCACCACCTCTTTGGGCAGGCCATTCCAGTGCCTGACCACTCTCTCTGTAAAGAATTTCTTTCTAATATCCAGCCTAAATTTCCCCTGGCAGAGTTTAAGCCCATGCCTCCTTGTCCCATTGCTAACTGCCTGGGAGAAGAGACCAATCCCCACCTGGCTATAACTTCCCTTCAGGTAGTTATAGAGAGTGATGAGATCACCTCTAAGCCTCCTCTTCTCCACACTAAACAACCCCAGCTCCCTCAGCCTCTCCCCATAGGTCTTGTGTTCAAGTCCCTTCACCAGTCTTGTTGCTCTTCTCTGGACCTGCTCCAGCACTTCAATATCTTTCCTGAACTGAGGGGCCCAGAACTGAACACAATACTCCAGGTGTGGCCTCACCAATGCAGAGCACAGGGGAAGGATCACTTCCCTTGTCCTGCTGACCACGCTATTTTTGATACAGGACAGAATACCATAGGCCTTCTTGGACACCTGGGCACACTGTTGGCTCATGTTGAGCTTCCTGTCAATCAGTACCCCCAGGTTCCTTTCTGCCTGACTGCTCTCCAACCACTCTTTAATTGGGGGTAAGAGAAGACTAATATTCATTCATAATTGTGAAATAAATTATTTTACTTGGTGTCATTTAATTTTGAGGAGAAATCAGTATGATTATTAAGAGTTCTTTCACTGGAAATTGGGTCTTTGATCTGTTTTCTAGAATTTTTTTTTAGGTTTATTGTTTGAAAGGTCATCGTAAATGGTAAGATATGAAGAGCCTTTGCTGGTGATAGCATTGAAATATTTATAAATGTGCCCTTCTCAAGTGGCAACTTGAGATTCCTTCTTCACCTAGCCATGAGTTTGGAGAAAATGTAGTGTATCTGTTGTTAAGCAGCCTGGTGATACTATGTCTGTATTTGACAGAGGTATCTGAAAATCCACTCAGTAGAGATGGCCACAAATAGAAACATATGATCTTTCTCTGTGAGATTAAATCTATTTGGTGACTTAAAATCAATTTCCAAAGCACAGAAATTTGATTCCTAGTATCAAATAAAAGATTACAAATAGTTCTCTTCATGTTTTCAAAAACAGCTAACCGAGTGGAGATTTGTAAGGATGTCTTTAGGCTGCTTTTAGTATGGTTGAACTGGAAGCTGAAAACCTTTCCTGTGGCAGATGTGTTCTTGCTGTATAACTGCTTTTCCTTTGTTTTCAGAAATACCACTCAATGTTTTAGCTAGTGATCTGGTATCATTCCCATGTTTATTTTTACATATTTTAATTACAAGAACTGCATGAGTCTGCTTGCATTTGAAAAGCCAAAACACAATAGTGTGTGGAGATATACATATATATATATATATATATACACACACACATACACACATATATTTATATATAAATATACATATAAAATGTCATAATCTTATGTGCTTTTAATGTGTTATGCCAGATCACATCAGTCATAGTCTTGTGGTCACAAGGCTTTCTTTTCCCACATCCAAAGAAGTCAGCAGGACTAGCATCTTTGATCTTCAGAAAGTCTGACTCTACTGACTAACTTGCTCGTGTATGTAGGATGTTGTTGGCATATATCTGGTAGCAAAAAGGGCCTTTACTTCTCAGACTGTACAACACTAACAATTGTTTTACTGAATTAGAATATAAATGTAGGAGAATGATATAGAACTTAGTGATTTAGCTGGCCTGTGAATTGACTTAGGAAATGTAGGAGATTTTGTATTTTTATCAAGTCAGGACAGTATTCTTGGACACCTTAATTTTAATTCTTTTTTAGATTTAGAATTTGAAAAATTTGTAAATGCACACCAGTCTCAGATTTCTTTTACTTTATTGAACCATGTTAGAAGTTTTTGTACAATGCTGCAAAAATTGTTTGAAGTCCAGTAACTTATTTATCATGCAGTCTATAAACTTCCCTGAGTGCCTAATTGTTTGTTTTGTTTTCTCTTAGATGAATCGACTCCCAAAGAAGTCAGCAGGGTAAGTGCTACTCTTCATCCCCTCTAAAACGATGTGTAGTCTCTGAAGGCCCACTGTTCACTTGAGATGATTTTTGTGCAGTTTCTGATCAAGATTTGACTCTATTCCGTGGACAAAGTGGATCTCCAGAGAAAAAAAAATTGGTGTACTGACTGACTAGAGAACAGTTGGTAAGGGAAATAAGAACTAAGAATACTTGATTGGCTGTAAATAAATTAAAGGGTATTTTTGCATTAACGAATTTAGAGTTGTCACAACGCTATTTTTGCGATCCAGTTTTAAAAAGGTACTTCACAGAACCCAGAAAAATCATGGGACTTTGAGCTTAGGCATGACAGCAGACTATTGAATCAGTGTTACTGCCTTGAGAGATGGCAAGCATAAGAAGAAACAAGGGAAAGAATATGCCTCATTTAATAGCTCCCTTTGAGATGTACCGTGTTACAGATGAACTAAACTCTTTAATATGAAATATTTTGCAGTGTACTGTATGAAATATAATGAAAAAATCTTAACATGTTCAGTAATAAATTCCCAGCTCTAGCCTTACATCTAATTGACACTGTGTCCTGTCAGTCCATGGTTGAGGACTAGTTAGGGGGTTCTATTAGAAACTAGTGCCTTTGCTGGGAATGACAAAAGAGCAGTACAGGACAATCTGTTGGCCTCATTTGTGTCCTGTCAGCCTGAAGCACCCAAATGTTATTTCATATAAGATGAGGGAGCCACTTAACAGCTTTCTGAGGTGAAATCATAGTCCTGTTTTGCTCCTCTTCTTTAATGTCTTACATAATCTATTTTGTGTTCTCAGGAGACACATTAATAGTAAGGCTGGCTGAAAGCTGCCTGGGTGGTCTTGCTCTCAGTAGAAGTCCTTTGGAAAATACTGGGGTATGGAAGGAGTGGAAACAGGCTGGTAGTAGAAACCTCGGTTTGGTGACCCTGAGAGCTGGTGTCTGCCATAAGGGGGAACTGAAGTTCAACTCTTAGGAGACTGTTAAAAAGAGATTAAATTATGTGCAAAACAAGTGTATTTAAGGAGAAGTTCTCCCTATACATGATGTGCTATGGATATACAAGAGTATTTAGGTAAAAATTAATGTTTTAGTAATTTATTGATTTAAAACTCCTTTTTTTTTTGGTTACTTCTTACTATTCAGGAGTTACGGCAGTTGACTATCTTTCGGTGGAACCAAAGATCATTGTTGTTAGTGCATCTGTATATATTGTTTTTTTTTCAAAATAATAAAAGATTTTCCTAAAAGGCTCAGAAACTGTAATTATTTATGTGGAAGAAAGCTACTTTTAGTTGTTAATTTGGTAAATAAATTTACATTTTACTAAAACTCTGTCAAATGGAATTACAAAACATATGTAGGTTGCAAAAAACAAAACAAAACAAAAAAACAACAACCAAAAAAAGTACAAGCTCTGGAACCCTGAAACCTCCCAAATATGCCCTGCCAGTCACCTCTGACTCTCAGGTATGCTGGTCCCAGCCATCTCAGTGACTTAGAGTTTTCCTGGAGATCGATGGGCTGTCACTTCATGTCCTGGAGTCAGTCCCTAAGTAAATATTTTCTTCCCTGTTTTTTTATAGCTATCAATCATCGTGCACTGGGTGTATATTCTGTGTTATACTACTGTTATTATTTTTTTTTTTTTAAGTACGATACTTGAGGGCACTCAGTAATGCGCTGTGCTACGAATGAACATGTTAGTTTATAGTATTTTTGAGTAATGCTGCATATAATAATGTGGACGATTATAATACATCCTCTTCAGCAGCAACTCAAACAGATGCCAGTTTAATTAAAATCTGAACATAAATCAGAATTTAAATTAGGAAAGCTCTGAATGTGAGTAATGTTTTTCAGACAAAAAGACATGTTCATGGTGACTGAAGAACTATGAGTTTTAAAGTCATTAAGTGTCACATTTTTAATTTCTGAAAATGTCTGCAACAAGAAGCTTACATCATAGGGAAGCAAAAATAAAGGCTAGTGAAAGGAAATTTATTGCAGAATTAAATCACCAACTGGTTTAAAATATTATATTAGATAGAAACCAAGGCAGAAATATGCTGAAAAAAAGTATATTTATCACTGGATTTCTTTTTCCATCTTTCAAAGTTGGGCAGAGTAAAAACATTAAAACAGTCACATGCTGTGACATCAGTTGCTTCAGTAGTCTCATTTTCTGTTGTGCTTACACGGGGCAAGAGATTTAAATTGGGGGCAGATTTTTTTTGTTAAATTTATTTAACCCCTATCGCCTCAAAAAAATCCTCACTTTTTTTTCTTTATAAACATACAAGACTATAGGGTTGTTCTAGAGGCTCTAAATACTGAACTTGTTGTTCATGTGCCTTTTTTTCTTTCTGTCAGCACAATGCAGTGAGATGAATGGTGTCCAGATTATTGGAAAAAAATCTTCTACTTCTTGAATTATTGGGAGGAAATTTTGATGTTTTCAAGAGTTTGTATTGCAGTTACAGCCTTCAAAAACAGAGCAAGTTCTGAAAAATACTATTGTATAGGAACTGCATTTTTATTCTTTTGATATTTTTAACAGCTTAGTAGAAAAATGAAAATAAAGTATCAATCTTGGCCGTCAGCGTTACATTGCATGTTTTTGAAGTAAGGAGACAGTAGGAGAAACCTTCCACATATATTAATTTTTTAGATTTGTAGAGCAGAAGCTTTTCAAAATGCGTTTTTTAAAATCTATTTGCCTAATGGCAATTTCTTCGGTATTTTGGTGTTAGAAGTTATATGTAAAGATGTCCCAGATTGGCCTGACCATGGCTGACAGGTGGGCGGGGAAAATAATTCCCCATTCCTGTAGTCTGCTTTTGGCAGAAGAACAACTCTGGTTACAAAATATCTCATGAGTATCTGTGACCAAACAGTGAACCTGTGAACTTTTTTTCTGCATGCTAGATTCCAGTATTTATGAAATATATGTAACTAGGGACCAAATCTCCTTTCACGTGGTATAGTATTGGGAACATCCTTGGAAATGCTGAGTTTCTTCTGCTTACTTATTGTGCAGATGTGTGTTGGCTGATCCCATCCATCCTACAGAAGTGGTTTTCTGGGTAGAAGGACTTCAGGAGGAAAACCAATTAGTGAACTACTTTGATGAAGAAAACTAAGCTGAAATTTATGCTTTGTTTTTGCTGTTTTATCCACAAAAGAAACTAAAATAGAGGAGTATGTTTGAGCACTAAGAGCGTATGTATTCGTGTATATCTAGACTAAAGATATATTTCTTTGACAGTATTCATGAAAACAATGTGCGTTGGAGACATGTTATTCTTTTCAGTTGGCAAAAATAACCCCATTCCTACATGAACTATAGCCAGGATTTTGTTCTACGTGCTGCTAAGTTTCCCATGATCACTGTGTGCTCTTTTGTACCTCAGATTGTGAGGTTTAAACAAAAAAACGTAATGTTCCTGATATGATCACAGTGAAATTAGCTGTTGTTCATTTTGCTTAATGACGTTCCATTCCATGTTTACTTGAACAATACTTCCAGTGAAGCTGCCTTTTGGCATGTACCTTTGCTTTATAAACTCTGGTGATGCCAACAGCAGTTCACTTTGCAGAAGTTTACCGTATAAACACCAGAAAATTATTACCTAGCAAGTGACTAGCTCATTTACAGTACTTTATTCTTGGAAACAGGAATAGTCCTTTAATCCTCTCCTTTCCCCTTTTTGGACTTGGAGCTTTTGGCAGCTGCCTGGGCACCAGCCAGTACCCAGCACAGTGTGTCGCTGACAGTTACAGAATTAGCAAGCGTGTTTTCAGTAAGTAGTTGCAGTAATTGCATGTATCTTCACCATGCAACTGATAATAAAAGTTTAGATTCTTATTATGAGGCGTTGACAAAGCAACCTCATTCTTTGTAATATTTCCTTATTAAAGATGAGTTTTAAATGTTTTTGCACAGTTCCACAACAGAAGAGTGTGACAAATTAATATACAAGTTAGGAGAACTAGAACAAACATATAGATTTGGCCTTTAGTAGTGATACAAATGGCATTGCACTCATTGTCATCAGAAGATGGTTGTATAAGCTGATTTCTTTATAAAGAAAATCTTGTTGATACTATGGTACTGATAAGCAACAGTGGTAGGAAAATGGGGAAGTTTATTTTTAATTTTGTACATCATGTCTTTAGAGTGCTTGCATGTCAAGTATTAGGAGGGAATGTGATTTTTATAAAAAGCGTTTTAAGAAGAGGAGCAGTATTAAGCCTTGTCAAGTTAAAATGAAGCTCATTATGCTGTTTTATTATATAATCTGGAGAGGTGATATAATTGAGATATGCAGTTTTATGAGCCTTACAGTTAATAACAACTGTAATAGTTACTTCTCTCTGATCATAACATTCTTTTCTTGTAAGCCAAGTCTTTGCTTTTTTTTAAAAAAATATATTTTTCCTATTACTAGTGAAGCAATTTATTTCAGTGTTACCATTTGATCACAGGGAAGGAGCTGATGGAAAGTTTAGGACTGGATGCCAGTGAATGGCAAGTACCTTCTCCTAGGGAAGGGGTTCATGGTCTCTCCAAAGCTTGGAAATCAGCTATGTAAACAGACTGGGAAACACAGGACTTCAAAATCAGTGAACTCTTTCTGTGCAGACTGGAACTGCTTTGCATCTTTTGACATAATAGGACCCATCCTGCCAAATGTCATCTCATATTTTCCCTTCTTTTGTCATGAACAGCATTTGATGTGTAAACAAACAATTCATAAATAGCTGTGTACAGTGCCACAATGCTAAACTTTATTTACGGAGCAAGTTCTAACCCATGTCCTCTCCAGTCAAAACAAGAAGAACAGACGTCAGATAAATGCATGTAGAAAAAGTTTCCTCTGAGGCTATGTACAAGCATTAAAATTAATCACCTTGGCTAAGTCTGCTCTTTATAGCTTCTTGCTTTCCAGTGTCTAAGTTTAAACAAAACTGGTAACTCTAGTCAACCCTGGTTACTTCTGATTTTTTGGAACAGAGAGATTTTTCTGAGCTTCCTCTCTAAACTCGCTGCTCCTCTGAAAGCCAACTCTGCACTGTAAGCTTGCTTACAGCATTCCCTCTAGTTTGATTTTTCAGTCTGAGGACTTGACATCCTTCACCTCAGCATTTCCACCTTGAAGCAAGCAAGCAATTTTATTCCTTTTCTGTAGGCTTGTAGGCTTTTTCTTTTTCCTTGGTTGGTGGGTGTTGTGGGTTTTTGTTGTTGTTGTTGTTGTTGTTGTTGTTGTTATTCACATGTGCTGATTAGATGTACTTTCACTGTTATTAAGGCACAGTTATCTCTTAGTTATATGTGCCCAAAAATGAGAAGGACCAGTGATGTGAACTCTAGGCGTCAGTGCAGCTAAGCAATGCAAATTATCACAGCCAGTAAAGGTACCAGACCTACAGAAGGCAACAATAGGTGTAAACATACATATCAGCATACGTAGCAAGCATGTGCACAGCCTAACTTTTATACACATCAAAATGACCTGGCTTTGTCTTTTTTCTTCTTGTGGCCCACCCCCCGTCTCTCTTACACATCTCAGATTATAGTTCTGACCTCAGTTTCAACTGCCTAGGGACAGAACAGCTGACTGTGTGGCCTCTCTGAAGACTCTAGAGTGCCTTGCAAAGGGACAGGGTGGCATTGGACCCAACACATATAACAGGAACTTGCCCAGCACTGCTGGTGTCCTCACTGCATGCTCTGTCATGCCACCCTGCACAGTGGGGAGGCTCAGGCAGTACCTGTCACCTCCCAGCTCCTCTCACATAGCAAATGCAATAGGGGAAGTGGTCCTAATGGGATGCACCTGTGGGTGCTGAGGGAGCTGGCTGAAGTCACTGCTAGGCCACTCTCCATCATCTTTGCTGAATTGTGGGGAATGGGAGAGGTGTCTGGAGGAAAGCAAATGTCACTCCAGTCTTCAAAAAGGGCAAGAAGGAGGACCCAGGTAACTATAGACCGGTCAGCCTCACCTCCAACCCTGCAAAGATGATGGAACAACTTATCCTTGGTGCCATCTCAAGGTATAACAAGGATAGGAGGGTCATTAGGGGCAGTCAACATGGCTTCACCAAGGGGAAGTCATGCTTAAACAACCTCATAGCCTTTTATGAGGACATAACCACGTGGATAGATGATGGTAAAGCAGTGGATATGGTCTATCTTGATTTCAGTAAAGCATTTGACGCAGTCTCCCACAGCATCCTTGCAGCTAAACTGAGGAAGTGTGGTCTGGACGATCAGGTAGTGGGTGGACTGTCAGCTGGCTGAAGGAAAGAAGCCAGAGAGTTGTGGTCAATGGGACGGAGTCTGTTTGGAGGCCTGTATCTAGTGGAGTGCCTCAAGGGTCAGTACTGGGACCAGTATTATTCAATATATTCATCAATGATTTGGATGAGGGAATAGAGTGCACTATCAGCAAGTTTGCTGATGACACCAAGCTGGGAGGAGTGGCTGACACGCCAGAAGGCTGTGCTGCCATCCAGCGGGACCTGGACAGGCTGGAGAGGTGGGCAGGGAAAAATGTAATGACGTGTAACAAGGGCAAGTGTAGGGTCTTGCATCTGCACAGGAACAACTCCAGGTACCAGTTTAAGTTGGGGAATGACCTATTAGAGAGCAGTGTAGGGGAAAGGGACCTGGGGGTCCTGGTGGACAGCAGGATGACCATGAGCCAGCACTGTGCCCTTGTGGCCAGGAAGGCCAATGGCATCCTGGAGTGTATTAGAAGGGGGGTGGTTAGTAGGTCAAGAGAAGTTGTTCTTCCCTTCTACTCTGCCCTGGTGAGACTGCATCTGGAATATTGTGTCCAGTTCTGTGCTCCTCAGTTCAAGGACAGGGAACTGCTGAAGAGAGTCCAGCACAGGGCAATGAAGATGATTTAAGGGAGTGGAGCATCTCCCTTATGAAGAAAGGCTGAGGGAGCTGGCTCTCTATAGCTTGGAGAAGAGGAGACCTGAGGGATGACCTCATTTATGTTTATAGATATGTAGAAGTTGAGTATCAGGAGGATGGAGCCAGGCTCTTCTCGGTGACAACGAATGATAAGACAAGGGGCAAGGGGTGCAAACTGGAACATAGGAAGTTCCACTTGAATATGAGAAGAAACTTCTTCACAATGAGGGTGACAGAACACTGGAACAGGCTGCCCAGGGGGGTTGTGAAGTCTCCTACTCTGGAGACATTCAGAACCCACCTGGACACATTCCTGTGTAACCTCATCTAGGTGTTCCTGTTCCGGCAGGAGGATTGGACTAGATGATCTTTTGAGGTCCCTTCCAATCCCTAACAATCTGTGATTCTGTGACAGCACCAGTGGCTTGTCCTGAAGCACTGGTTATGATGATCCAGTGCTTTCCCATGACCTCTCTACATTTCAGTCTGATAATACTTGAAAGGGTGGATAAGGTGCATTTTTTCTGCAGAACCGGTAGAGAAGGAGCTCTGTAGTAGGGAGCAGTAAGTATTACATATAAACTTACTCTTCTCATTGCTATGCAGAAGACATTTTAAGAAGTTACAGAAAAAACAGATCAACTTCTGGATTATGTTGGCACTTATTGACCCTGTGCTATATTAATGAAGGCTTTTTGTTGCAGCAGCAGGGCTTTTTCTTTGCTGCAGGAGCATAAAATGCCCCTGGCACAGCTACCCTATAAGAATGAAAGCATGGAAATAAAATCTTAATTTTAGTTTATCATACATAAAATTTACTTTGAATATTAAATGATGTCCTTGAATATTTTTTTTGTGTCTTAATTCTTCAGAATTAATAGTTAAAAGTCATTTTGATGACATTTCGGTATCTCCTTTCATGGAGTAAAATATTTCTGATTCTGAGACTCTTTGTTTAGATCTAAGTCACAGGACTAGTCTTAAATAACTTGTCATGGGTTGCTGTCCTCTATTACACCACAATATTCTAAAGACAAATTGCCATAGAAATATTTTATATAAATCCTGCAAAAATGTCCTTTCATATTTATAAATCTGAATATGAATATTTTTAACAGGATTTCCCTTCTTAATTGTTAGTTTTCTCTCATAGCATTATAATATATTCAGCTACTGAAATATGGTGCTGGTTTGATAGTGCTAAATCAGTTTTTAGTCTACATGAATTATTTTAATGTCACTGAAATTCAGAATTTTACAGTAAATATGCCAAAATTCTTGAAGACACTGAATCTTAAATAGAATGAAATCAGCAATGGGAAGAATGAATTAAGTATTAATAATGTTTAAATTGCAAACTAAGATACCAAAATATAATTAAGAAACATTATTTACACTGTATCTTATGATAAATATTCTTTTTCCACTGAGTGTGTTCAATTTTTGAGGAATTACTTTCCTAAAGTGAGTTTTACACCAAATATGCACAGGTCTGTGTTAGCAGTCACATTGGATAATGCTTGTACCAAGGTTTGCTGATGACTTGTTCAGTGTTTAAATACATGGTTTCGTAAAGAATATTGTGGCTTTTCAACCAAACATAATTGTGGTTCTCCAATCTAAAATGCCTAGAACCAAATAAATAAACCTCTTTCATTCCACAGTAATAACAACAGAACCATTTTGCAACATGATGGAGTCATTCTTTGCTGGCATTTGAACTGTCATAGAATTAGTTAGTTGTGAACCTGGACAAATTCTATTCATCTGGCTAGTTGTGCATCCACAGATTGTCAGTAACAGAAATCTGTTGTGTTACTACTGTATGTATTGTGCAGCTACCATCTTTTTAGTAACGTCCATGCATGCAGTGATTTGCCCTGCTTACAAAATGTTTGCAAGCATATGTTGCAGAGGTGAGGAGAAAGGACATGTAGCCTATTACGTAATTACTATGCAGGTGGAACTCCTGCTTGATTATGAGGAAAGTTATTATTTTGCCATGGCTTGTATGCCAGTGAGTGCATATTGATGATGTGTTCTCTTAATGTATTAGCTTCAGCCTTTGAAGATTTGATTTAAATCCTGGCTGCATCATGGGTGAAGAGATATGTATTCATTTACAAGTTCTGAGAAGGCACTTTTCCACATAATAAAGGTTTTGTGTATGTGTGCTTGATGAGCTATTGCTGCTTTAGGATATGTGGCTGCATCTGCTTTTGAAGATATGGGTTAGTACATATGAGTAATACAGATTGTTGTTCAGCATTTTCCTGTTATATGGCTACCTACAGTTGTATCTTAAGTATAAAAAATTCACTTTCATGAAACTATGCTTTTTTTTTTTTTTCCATTTGAAGAATCATACAATAGTAAATGTGGGACAGAACAGAGGACAGTCAATGGAAGCTTGCTAGCTGCCATACGCTGCCAATAATGGTAATGGCATGCTGGATTGTAAACTCAAGACTTGCCCAAGCAGTAACTGTATGTATGCAGTGTGACCTTACATCTGTGTCAAAATTTATAATCATCACATCAATTTATAGAAAGAATTATTAAGTGTTAAGTTTGTTATACATTGAGAACATTTTAGGTATGCTAGGTCTCAAATGTTCTAATATGTCCATGTGGAGCAATAGATAATACACCACTATGTGTTAAGAAGGAGTTATGGCAAAGATTGTATGTTCTCAGGAGCCGTTTTAAGGTCGAGATTAAGACCTCCTTAATTTAAAGGAGCTGGGAATTGGTGTTGTCCAGCAAGCACTTGGGTTTTTTATTGATGGGTTTGGGTTTATTTTTGAGATGAAGATGACAAATGTGTCCCAAATGTATATGGCTATATCCGCTGTATTCACAGCAGAGTGTGTTTTCTGAAGAAATGCATGGAAGTAGTAGTGGTAATAAAAGTTATATTGTGGAATATATTGTGCAAATTAGGTATTTAATCCATCAAGAAGAGTAACATGTACAGGTTTACCCAAAGTTACAGACAGAGAAGATCTAGGAAGATATGAAGTGGTTACATATGTGCACATAAGCATGGGAGTGTTGGGTAGACAGTGATACTCTGAACTTCTGTGGCATTTTCCATAGTACTGTGTACATTAGTCTGGTCTATATTACATTTGTCTCTAAAGTATGAATGAACTGGAGAATGAGTCTTAATCTTTCAAGCAACATCAATTCATCTAAATATCACCAGCTTCATTTTTAGTTTAAGCAACATAATTTACTGCATCACTGAGTTCAATAAGTAATTGACCGTATTACTTTCTTCAGTTACCACATTACCCGTTTTGGGCAGGGTAATGAATCTTTGCTTACTGCCAAGTATTGCTTTCTGTGGAATTATTGCTCATGGTGCTGTCATGCTCCACATGCATTTACAGCCAGTTTTATCAGCCCTTCAGGACTTGATTTCAGCGCTTGGGAGATGCATAACCAAAGGCAGCTGGGCTCGTGAAGGGAGGCCGCATCTCCTTTCCTATGAAGTTTTGGCATGTCATGCTCTTTCATCGTACCAACAACCAGCACCCCATTGCTCCCATCTAATTATCCTAACTGATTTGTAATCTCTTTCTGGCATTGTCTGCCATCTTCAGTTGAAACAAATGCCCATTAGGCCACAGTGGCTAGCATGATTTTAACTTGTGATTTCTGCCCTTCACTCTGTTGGTGTTAATCACTGCTGTATTTGAAAGGCTGAGCTCTTTGAGCTACCACCTCAAATCTCTGGTGCTTGGTGCAGTTCTGTCATTTGACTCGTGAACTTGAGGTGGAATATGATGACAGAGCTAGTTGTCTCTTTTCATGGTGGAATAGGAGCTTAAAAGGAAGGAGTTGAAGGTTATTTACCTTATGATTGTTGCATCTCAGTTTCTGCTTGAGACATTGTCCTGTCACATTGGCCAAGTTTAGGCGATTACTAGTTGCTCAGTGGTTTACTTGGTACATTTTGAACAAATGTCTAATGGAGCATAGAGTGGAGTTCTGGGCTTCTTGCTTGGCAGTGACCCTGTTCTTCATACAGCTGTATTAGGACAGTTACGAGTGACTCTTTATTGAAATGTCAACATATTGTTTTTAATGAATGTTCAAAACCTGCAAAATACATCTGAATTATTCTAAGATGTTCTTCTTATCTTTACTTTTGCAGTACCAGGATACAAATATGCAAGGTGTAGTGTATGAATTAAACAGCTACATAGAACAGCGCCTGGATGCAGGAGGAGATAACCAACTACTGCTGTACGAATTGAGCAGCATCATCAAAATAGGTAAGACAGAGAATCAGTTGTCTCTGAGCTATTACTTAGCATCAGTGTACTGCACATTTCTTACATGTTTTAATAAAGACAGGGATTGAGGGATAACACAGTTATATTTGGATGTTGTCTCAGTATGAACTTATTCTACCTTCTGTCCCTTAGTGAATCTCTGACTGCACTTAAATGGATTTCATCTTTGGAGAGAGCTGTGTATCCAATTG
Source organism: Patagioenas fasciata (assembly GCF_037038585.1). Lineage (NCBI taxonomy): Eukaryota > Metazoa > Chordata > Aves > Columbiformes > Columbidae > Patagioenas > Patagioenas fasciata. The sequence goes on from NC_092522.1 coordinate 52,821,732, forward strand.
CAAAATTAGAGTCCCCTGTTAAATGAACCAAAGAATAGACTATTCTAGTTATGATGGTGTTACAATGTAAATATTGAAAGTAAAAAAAAAAAAATCTATCAGTAATATCACTGCATGCTTGAAGTCCTTTTGAAACAAAACTGAGATATTACTGAAAGAAGGTATACCTTTTGTGTGATCTCAAATTACATTCAGTTGTTAAACCGTTTTTTTTCTATCTGATGTAGGTGTCTTTTGTGGCAGGAAAGTACTATACATTAACAAAGGTTAAAAAAATAAACATAAAAAATTCCAAATACACTATGAGTGTAATTTGGCTGCTTTTTAGCCAGAGTGGATGTACTCAGACTTCAATACGAAGTATCACTACCTCCATTCAGTATAGATTTCAGTCAGCTCTTTAGAAAGGTTTTAGAATCTCTGCTACTTTGTCATTTTGTAATGATGAGTAATAGTTCTGGTTTATATACATGGTGTTTTAAAAGGACCACTTCCGTCTACGGATTTTGCTTAAGTGGTTATTTGGATATTGATGTCCAGCTCACAGCAAATCAAACTGGATTTTGTTAATACACAGCAAGTGAGAAGCTATAGGAGATGAGGTCTGCTTATCTCTTACGTATTTTTTTCTTTTGTAGAACAGTATTTAAGAACAGAATGCAAATTACCATGCCCAGAACTCTCACTGGTGTTACACAGTTGACTATAAGCAAGTAACTACACAGTAGGATTTTTTTTTCTTTTGAAAAAGAAATGCAGAAAGCCAAATGATTTTATCAGACAAACTAAATGGATTCTTGTGTTCATTCATAAAACCTGGCTATTAGATATGTACATTTACTGGTTAGAATGTTTATTCACTGTTGGAAAGACATACAGACTTGCACTTGAAGTATCACAGTCTATTGCATAAAGCATGGTATAAAACATTGCTCTGTCCTCTTCTGATTTTGAGAGTTTTTATTTTAGCAGTGAGTTGTGATGGTTGGTTGACTTTAAACTTTTGTATTAAGAGAGTTTTAAGAAATTTTGCCCTGTTTCATACAAGGATCTGCATCTGGCAGAAATCTGACAAAATAAACTTAGTGATGTGTGTCAGTGTTTTCATTGTGGAAATAGAAACAGTTTGTTTTGAAACACATTTTTATGGTGATATTTGCAGCATTCTACTTCCCCATAATTTTCTATCTTAAGGCAAGGACAAATATAGCTTACCATCTATGAATAGTATTTATTTTACTCATAGAAATTAGGATGCTATTTGGCAGATTACATTGTTAACACTTGTTGTGTTACTTCTATACTGTCATATGAATTGATTTGAATTTAGACATTTGGCCTTGGAATAAGAATAAGGTGTATGAAGAGGTTGTTTCTGTTTATCTTTTAGAATGTATTTAATAAAAATGGGGAGAACAAGAATTGCCTTGTACCTCTAACTTAATAGAGTCTGGGAAGTTTCAAGGGACACAGCAACAGACCCTCACCTGTAGAATTTTAGGTGTTTGTCCTAAGAGGAGTTGAATCTGTGGTTTCACCTTAGAGATCTTGTGTGAGTTGGATTTTCCTCCTGCGAGTACAATTACTTCTTTTATTATTGCTTTGGCAGCTACAAAAGCTGATGGATTTGCACTATATTTCCTGGGAGAATGCAATAATGTAAGTATACTAGATTAAGATGCTGATTTTTCTGTACAGTTAGAAATGCATTTTCCGTTTGGCAATGATATTTTGATTTTATTTTGTATGTCATTTAGCAGGAAATATTACCTGAGTGCTGAATATTAGCATTATGTTACCTTTATTTCTGTAAAATATAATTTTTTTGAACATGCTGGTAATGAAAAAAAATGTTTCCTGTACTTAGAACCTTGGTCTTTTTTTTTTTTTTTCTTTTTTTTTTTAAGATTTGGCAGTGTATTACTGTTGTTTCTCTGACTGTAGCAACTTGACTTGCAATTTATCCTCATTGTTAATTGTCTTTTATAAACAGAAAACTTAACTTGGATTTACTCTCAGCATAGCCTCCTCTTTTTATCTAGTTATCTCTTTGATTTTTTTTTTTCAATGTTACCAGGGCTTTTCTTAATCGCCAGCTGCAACTTGGTAGTGAGATAATGTAAATTTCAGATGTAGATTTTAATTAGCATAAAATAAATTATACATTTAGAATTTATGAATGGAATTAGTTTCTAGTGTAATAATTTGAGTGAGTCCAGTATTTGCTATTTTGTTATTTGGCATTTAGAGCACACTACTTTTTTTCTACCCAGATTAACTTGCACAGTTACCATTATGCAAAGTAACTGTAGTTACTTCAGATGGCTACTAAGAAGGATCACAATTTGTCAGAAATGTTATGTCTTTTATTGGTTCAAGAAACAAATGAAACTTTTCTTACTGAAAAATTACTAGCGAGGAAGATATTTTTCTTACTGGTTGTGTTTCCTTACTTTACACAGCCAGTTTTAATAGTTTATTTTTGTGTAGTCCATTAGTGAATTTCCTTTGCATTTTTTGAAATGATTACATTCAGAAAAAGGGAAAAAAATACATGTTTGAAATAATGGAAACCAGACTAAAGATGTACAAGCCTGCAGGTGACTTGAGCCTTGCTTGAGAAAACTTTTTACTTATTCAAAAAGATAGTGTCTAATTTGAAGGATGTGGAAGAAGGCCCATACAGAAATATCCTAGAAGAAATGGAAGTGGGTTTTGTATTTCCTTTTCATTTAATTACTGTTTCATATAATAAACATAAATGATTTTATTATTCAGAAATTGGGTCTGTTCTGAATGAATTCTGTAAGTATGTAAACAGCAAATGTTTTTAATTAACCTTTTCACTGAGGAGTGTAATTTAAGTAATGTGTTGTTCATCCTTTGTGAATGCAACCTTTGGTTCACATTGGTAGGTGGTGGAGTCCACTGTCTTGTGGGGCGGGGGTGATGCAAATGGTGGCTGAAGAGCTTTCTCCTGCTGCCAAAGGCAGGAGCTTTGCAGGAAATGCCACCAAACATTCTGACTGCAGAACGGTGGCTGCTTCAGTGGCAGTAACTGCACAGCAGCTGAGCATGCTCATCTCTAAATGCTTTATAAAAGATTACAGTAAAATTAACTTTACAGCTTGAGACCTAGAGAATCCTTACTGTGGTGAGGGTTTTCCTATTAGATTTAGCATGGCATAATTTAGGGTTCTTCCTAGTCTCCTGATACCTTGAGGGCCTGGGTACTTTATGACCTTCTACTTCTTTTTTTTTAATTTTTTTTTTTTTAATAGCCTATTATGCAGTTGAATCTCTTTTGCTTCCCAATATAACTCTTTCCTGAAAAAGTCTCCAACAACTAAAAACACACATTGACTTTATTATCCACTGCTGTGTACCAGCATCTCCCAAAATGGAATGTTCTTCATGGAGTTATTATAGGGACTGATCCCAAGTCCTTTGAAGTTAGTGTGAGATTTTCCATTCACATTAGTGGGCTTTGGGCCAGACCCATGTTTTTAGTCTTGTAACTATGTAGTAGTGCATTAGCCTACTTTTTGTAAGAAATTGTCATTGAAAGTTAATTTGGACATCTTTCTCTCTTGAGTATTTAATTTAAAGGATGTGTCCAAGTGAGATTAACCATTGACCAGCAAATACTGGCAGTGTATTTTTATTTGTTTTTTTTAAACATCTTTTAAAAATGGGAACAAAAACATTCTGCATGATATAAATGGCAGAAAGGAAGTCATTCTTTATGGCGAAGTTTCAAAAATGATAGACCCCCTGTCTTAGGCCTAGACAAAATAGTTGCTGAACACCCATGGCCGCAAGTTGAAGAGACCTCCTAGTTTTTGTGGCTTAGTTTTTTGATGCTTGCTTTTTGACTTAAGATTCGCAAAATCAGCTTCACCCCCCCTCCCCCAATTTTAACATTTGTCTGTTTGGTTGTTAGCTTGAGAAATATACATAAATCTGCTGGTGTTTATCCAGTTGGCAATCTCATGTTTCAGAACTAGACCTGACGTAACAGTTGTTTCCACCATGCTTTCAAGGAAATTATTTGTCACTGATATAGCTTTTCTGGAATGTGTGTCCATGTCTTTTTGAGAATTAGGTATTGGGAGGGGATTGTGTAAGAATGGATGCAATCCTGTTGATAAGTAGATATCTACTTTCTCCCAAATGGTTTGGTAATGTTTAGTGATGTGTGTTCTGACTATATTTCGTAAGGGATCTTTGGATCAAAACTGAAGCAAAAGCATTAACTCCATTTCAGCTCTCACTGTAAATTTGTATGTGTACACTTGTGCCTGTTTGAAGAAATTCAGATTTGAGAATCTTGACGCGTGTTAATCTCAGCTAAGGAACATTTTTGCAACATGCAATTTCCATAACTACCTTTAGCCTAGATTAAATAGTGAGTTTCTGATTAGGATAAAAGGTAACTTCCTTTTACAGAAATTCTAAATATTTACAAAATGAAAGCCAGCAAATGATCACTGCATACTGTGTGCTGTTATTTCTTTAAGCTGAGAGAACTGCCATACTATTGCAATTTTTTTTTTTTTTGTGAGTTACTAAGAATTTATTGTAAATCTTTCTTTGATGCAATTTTTAATATGGGCAGCACTTCCCTTACATGAGAATTATGTTAGAACTGAAAGCAAATTTGTTCAGTGTGATGAAAAGCTCTACATTAGCTTGCCCTTTTCTTTTTGCAAAACATAAATGAGATGCTGGCCTTTAAAGGAGCACCTGGTTTTAGAAAAAATTCCCGTGGTGTTTAACAGCACAAATTAGTTTGGTAAAATGTCTGTCCATATATAAAGTCTGGTAAAATATCTGTCCATATATAAAGTTTCTTAATGGCCTTATCTTCTTCCTCTCTATTGAAGTATACAAGACTATATATTGACTTGTATCAGAGTTGGGTAACAGCATAAGGACAAGGTAACTTCTGGCAGACAGGTCAGGTCAATTGCTTTCAGGATCTGTACTTGAGTGAATGGGCTTGATATGGAAGATACTGCACCAGTTGCAGGTTGCAGTGCATTTCTTTATGCAAGTATTTTTCAAAATTAGCACCAGATGAGTGTGGCCAGTTCAGTTACTTTAGCAACGTTCTGGTTATTCGGACTACTTGGGAGAACGAGCACTCATCACACTACTCACTAAGTGTGTTTTGATAGTATGATTCTGTTTTTCAAATGATTGCCCCAAGCAGGGAAGTACTACTCACATGCTTAAGTCTTTGCTCCCCTATGAAGTTGCCCTGTGTATCAGAATCTGGTTTTGCATTTGCTATATGTATGGTAGAATGTATTGCAAGATGCACAGCTACTAGCAACAAGATAGCTTCCTCATCAGGGTCAAATGGTCTGAACAGACATCTAAGAAATTCTCCTTGTCCGTGGGTTAATGCAGTTATGCAAATAAAATTATTTATTCTTAAGGTACATAACAGCCATTTTGCAAATACTATATGTTTGAAGACCAGAAACCCTTCCAAATCAAACAGGAATGTTTCACAACTCTCAAGGCAAGGGCTTTGTTTCAGTTTTCTATTTTATTCTTTATGGGGACGAATATATAGTTCATAATTCTCCTGTTATGACCTTAATTGTATATCCTCTTCAAACATGACTTAAAAGATTTACTGAAATCCTCATACTGGATGGTGTGTTTGTGTAAATCGATGTGGCTAAGTACCATGCTAGCTGGGCATAGATTTAAGCCCATAAGCTGACATATTTACAATGCGATATTTCTAAAATACTTATCACAGCTACAGTTTCTAATGTATTATTGTATTATCTGATTCTTCAGAAGCTTCTTGTTTATAGTCCTGATTTGTGTGAGTAATTCACCTCATGATTACATTGTGATTCCTACGTAAAGATGTATGACTTCAAATTTAATAGGCATACACTTAAAGTAGCTTTTACTAGGTCTTGTGAGTGTTACTTAGTTTCTGAAACTGCAAATCGTGTTGACGAACAGATCATCCTTGCTTCAGATTGAAGTTGCCAATAGCTTTATTGTAAGAAATAATTATGTGAGACCACAAATATGTGTACATACTCTGTGCTTCAGGGGGTGTGTTATTAAGCTATTGTAGACTTTCTGGTCCTGTAGAAAAACTGCTGCAGCTTGATGTGCAGTGCCACCTAGTGAGTATATCGGATGGGTGATTCAAATTTGTGCCAGGCTAATGTACGCTATTTTGAATGTGTTGACATTTCTGAGATTTGAGTCTTTTAAGCATGTTTCCAGGTGAAACCCTTTTAGCTGCAAGACAGTACAGAAAATTTTACTCTCTATCCTTGAATCAATTCTAACATCGTATACTATTTTTCTACATAAAATGGAAGAAATGTTACTTTCATATTTGCCACTGAATACTCAGCAGAGAGGGAAAGCTGTTGGTGAGTTACAGTGTTTGAGTCGAGAAATTTTCAAAATGAAAGAAATTAGGTAAATAACCATCAAGATATATTATAGTGAAATTTTGGTCTTGTTTCCTGTAATATTCAGGTAAATGGACTTGTGGTATATGGTCGTGATGAATATACTATACGTAGAATGCAGGCCCCGTTAGAAAATTAGACAGAGACTAGTTGCTTCTGCTTCGCTATCAAAATGGGAGGGTATTTTGCACGAATCTTCAGGATTTATCCTGGATCTTAACATGGTTTTGTGCGGTATCTTTATTAATGCATGGGTGAAGGAAGAAAATAAGCTTATTAAATTTGCATATTACAGGAAATTGGGAAGGACTACAGCTGTGTTTGTAGGGATAAATTGGAATTCAAAATGATCTTGGTAAAATGGTCTGAAGGAACTGGACAGTGATTCAGTGAGCACAAGTGCTTGGCTCTCCATAGATTGCCTCTTTGTGTATAGGGTAGTTGATGACTGACAAGGATTGTGGGGTTTACAGGGAATTTGAAGGTAAACATGAGTTAGCAATATCATTTCTGGAGAAAAAAAAAAAAAAACAAAAAACAAAAAACACAGAAGCAGAAAACTAGCCTTCATGTAAAGTAGTCTTGCCATTCTTCTGTCCACCCTTAAGGTCTCAGGTGGAATAATATGTCTGGTTTAAGCACTGTGCATTTAAAAAAAATATATGGAGGAACTGAAGTGAGTGCAGGAGAGAGCAGGGAGAATGGTCAGCAAACAAAAGAACTGGTATTGTTTGGTCAAAAGAAAAGAAATCTGAGGGGTGAAGATATGCCTGGACAAGGCAAAGAGGGAGGGAATCATCCCCACACCTGCATTGTGTGGGGCAAGCAGCTGTGGGCTTGAACTGGCATGAAGAAAGCTTCCCCAGTGGTGGCTGCATTGAAAGAGTGTGTTGCTTATGAAAGCTTAGGTATCCTCATCCATGGAGGTCTCTGAGAACTGTCTGGGCAAACATCTTTCAGAAAAAAGCTTAGCTGGCTGTGCCTTGAAATGGAAGGGATGGAGGAAAGGAATGTCAACTTAGTTTTCTGTGTCAATGAACTGGTATAACTCTTGTGGTGCTTTTAAGTTGTGTAAATCAATTGGAAAATTTCCAGGAATAAGTGCAGTTAGAAATTTATACCATTCAGAAGGATGAAAACATCAAAAAAAGTCCCCACAGCCACTAGTTGTTTTACAGCATATATCATCTGTATTTCCCAAGTATCCAACATTTGTACATACTATCTAGTTTAAAAATGTAGATGTCCTGCCGATTACACTGTCAGTTATCAAGAAGGAAATCAGACATTTTTTATAAGCAGTGGAGGTAGTTGCTGTTTTGTTGGGTGATGGGGTTTTGTTTGTTTTAGTTTGGATTTTTGTTTATTTTTTGTTGTTTGAGGGTTTGTTTTGGTTCATGTTTTGTTTTTGTTTTTTTTTGTTTTGGGGTTTTTTGTTTTGTTTTGTTGTTGTTGTTGTTGGTTTGTATTTTTCGTCTTTTACCCCATTGTGTTTCATGTAGTAGGATTGCTGCACTTGTGTTTAAACACAGAACAAAATTTCATATAGCTCTTTAGTATTTTAGCATGGTAGTATTAGGCTACTACTTCAGCTTAACCTGTTGACAAATCCAAGGCTGTTGCCTGTGCATACTTTCCAAATTAGTTCTGTTTGTTTGGTTTTCTTGGTCATGTTTACTTATTGTGATGAATTTTATTCCTGTAAAAACCTAGACTTAGGTCACAGCCTTTATACCTATCTGACTTTATTGTTAGGCTGTGTGATCATACATGTAGGTTGCTACATCCTTTACCAAGAGTAAAAATCTATTACTGTTACTGAACAGAAGCATGTGTGAGCAGTAAAACCCATTAAGCCTACTTAATATCAACTTGGTTAATCCCTATTTTTCTTTAATGTGTTTTTTGTTTTGTTTTTTCCAAGAGTCAAGTCGAATAACAATGCTTTAGTATTAATGCTTTCATTTAATTTCAGTTGAATATTAAATTATTTTCCATTAAGAGTATTTAGGATCAGTTTTGTCAGCAAAATTTGCTGTGGAAGAAACTAGATCAGGATCCAGTCACCCTTACCACCAAACCAGTTTGTTATTTGAATGCTCATCACATGTGTACTTTAACCCTCATTCTGACATCTATTCTGCAAATAAATTTTAGAAAAATCAGTCTGATTGGTGTTTGCTTAGTTATGATGAGTATTATGAAAAAAAAAGAAGAAACAACTGAGCAGTTTCTGAAATGGTGAGCAATACATGTTTGCTGTTCAAATTCAGCCCTGGCAAACTTTAGTGAGTTGAATGGTTTATGGCCTTTGTGGGTTGGGACTTGGTGTTTTGCCAGATTCCCACAGGCTACACACCCAACAGCCACTAGAAAAATACCATTTATTACACCTGTAGTTAATGTCTTCATCAGAAGAACCGAAGACTGAAAGCATCTAAAAACTGTAGGTACTTTCTCATCACTATAAGAATATCTGTCAGAAGGTGATAATGGTATTGTGTTATGAGACTTCAGCTGCTGCTCCTCATCTTTTATTTTACTGGGATTTTAATCTGCTTCCTCTGTCAAGCATTAGGTTTTCACTAGAAAAACCAACTGTGGGGCCAAGGTATGACAGCACGACAAGATGAACATCAGTAATTCTTCATGCGCGTGCTCTTAGCTGTTACAAATGAGGGTTTTTTCCAGCCACAGTAAAAAGGGTTCAAGATAAATTACTTAATAATTTCAACAGACTGTGTGAATGACACCAAGAAAAGAGCACCTAAAGCCATGATATTATGGATTATTGCATATATACTAGTTTTGTTATGTATCTGAAAGCCACATTTGCTGTATTTAGTTGTGAATTGAGAATGCTGTCACAGTGTTATCCCTCAAGCACTGATTATGGTGTACATCATTCTACATTCCTGTAGACTGGAAGACTTGTTAATGTATTAGCATTTTAAAAGGACATTAGAGACTACAATATATAACTTTATACCTAAAGTGCCTATGAAATATGTAGAAGTGAATTTTGTTTTGTCTGTCTGTGTTCATCAGTGGTTGAACCTTTTTTATGGTTTTCATTTCTTTTGGACTTTGTTTTGTTTCAGTTTGTTGGGGTTTTTTTGTTTGTTTGATTGTTTTTTTTTTTAAGCATCTCTTGTTCTCTGTGGTCATTATAAGGCAGTTAGTGGATTCCAAGCCCCACTATAACATCAGTCCAAATGAATGGAAGGTTTTTTTCAGTTGGAGACTTTATCACAGTTAATTAAGATATTAAACTAGGAGGTAAGGAATAATTTTGAAGATTTTGGGCCCAGCTGGAACAACCTGTCACAGAAGGCGTGAAAGAAGGTACCTTGTATGCTCTGAGGTTCTAACAAGGTGTAGGAGATTTCTGCTGTCAGACTCTAGTTTTCTCCTGCCTAACTACATTGAAAGAAAGAGGTCCATCATGATATCAAACACAGAGTGACTGTCCTGTCTTGGTTGCCATCTGCCGTGTCAGCGGTAGGGATATCTAATGCTGTGTCTGCACTATTATTACTTAACTTTTGCCAGGAGAGAGACAGTGACATGGCACTGTCAGTAAAGAGCTCTCTGTGTTTATCTGATAATGACTTACAGTCTCACTGACAAGTGCTTATAGCAGCAAAAGATACTGTGAGAAGTGCACAGGCATCCTGCCTGCATTGTGAGTTGTCAGTATAGTATTTGAGTAATTACAGGACTTTATTTTCTCATATTTCTTTTTTAATTGACTCTATATATTCTTTAAGTGGTGATTGAAAGTCCACTGGTTCCTTATTTTGATTATTAATCACAGTTCAGCATGGCTAACAGAAATGGAAACTGTCAGTACATTTTTGCAGTAAAATATTCAAACTCAGTAAAGAATTGAAAGTAATTTGATAGGGCCTAAGCTATCAATTTCTTCACTCATTTGTGAAGCTGCATACAATATATGTGATGTCTGCATAGTAACATTTCTAATTAGCCTTTGAGCTGGTGAAGCATGATTTGAATGTGTATTTGCAGGTTAAAAGAGTGCTGGAGTGATTCATAGTTAGAAGAGAGTAGGTGAGCCCCAGATTTTATTATTACTACAGTACTTTGCCTTTTGCGTAAGAAAATATTTGTAAAATAAAATGTGAGCTGGATGACTTATGTGAAAAACCTGGTGTTTTTTGGCACTGGTGATTAAAGTTTCCCCTAAAGCCGTGTCTGTGGGATGCCTCAGAGATTATTTCAGTAGCATGCTGTAGCAGACCAGGGCACAGCTTTTTTGTTCTTACTGCATTTTGTTTGACTGACCTTGCCATTGATGGCTTCTAAGATTTAAAAGCTTTGTTAACAGAACTCCAACAAAACTCAAGACATTTCCACATCCTTTTTTTGGTGATAAATGTATAAACTCATTCAGATTTAAATTGACCTTATATGGAATGTATCAACAATCATGAAACTTTATTAGGTGTATGTAAAAAGTCGATGCGGAATGGTATTAGAGAAGCTTATGGAGTAATTGCAGCTTATATGGTCATGAGAAAATTTTCCTTTCTTTTTATTAGCACTGCGTGGTCAGGATAAGACTATCAATTGTTCCATGGCCTTAGAGGTCAAGGGTTGTTGTTTGAGGTCTGGGTGGAGGTCTGTCCTTGCACAGTCATACTTTCCTACCTCTACAGGGTCAGGAGGACCAGTGGCAAATTTAGAACCTGCTGGGTAATTTCAAGCATTTTTTGAGCACTGACTGCTTAGTAGTGGGGTTTGCAGTTTCCCATCAGAAGCAGGAGAGGATTGTTCCTGCAAAAGTCTTTTTAACACTGAAAGTAAAAGATGCTCACAAACTTTTCCCAGTGTAGGGCTGCCTGTTCGCAGCAGTGCTTTATAGTAGTAGCAGCAGAGGGGTTTACCAGCTAAGCTGATTGTTACACAAGGACAAAGGAGAGACGGTGCTTTTGAAAGCGGCTTTTGCTGGCAGAACTTCATGGTGTTGGTTTTGCCCACCGCAGATCCAGTGGATGCCTTTTCTACAGAAAAATATGTAGTGTGGAAGCAGTGAGTTCTTTATTTTCTGGTGAAAGCAGCCTTTTCGTTTTGTCTTTCTTTCTTGTGTTTCACGTTGAGAAGCTGTTCATGAGAAAAGAAATTGTGTTAGATTTCATTATAGGCATGACTCAGACCAGTGTGGAAAAGGACATTTTATATATGTATTTTTAAATAACAGTTACTTTGCTAAGTGTTACACATTGCTCTCTTGGCATAAAAAACAGATAGGTCTTAAGAAAAATGATGTGAATAAAAATGTTAATCTTTGGAGATCAGCTTTGATCTCCAGTGTCCTGTTAATTTAATTTGACTCATCCCACTACTTCAACTATGTAATTCAGACCTTAAACATTGTGTTTCATCTCCTGTATTTTACAACACTCTGCAATATGAAACACCTTTTCAGTATTGAAAATGTTGTAGTGTTACTGTTCCTGCTGCATTAGTACTTTTTTCCTATAACTGTGTAGTGTAGCAGGTCAAACATTTGTAAAGATATGTATTTCAGTATTTGTATGTATTTTATATCCTAAAACTTTTCCTAGCTTCTGTTATGTAAAGTGTTCTTTTTCATTCTGTTTAAGTGCATGTAAAATTATGAAACTGAACCTTATGAAGGCAAGTAACTGTGAAACTAAGTTTTCATTTAAGAGTTATATGTATCTTTATTTGATTAGATTATGAGAAAGTAAGAATAAATGGAGTTTTTTCTTCTGATAAATTGAACAGTTTTGTTCTGGCAGGTCTAATGTGCTGATTTAATGGATTTTGTTGTTTGAGGGTTTTTTGTGTGCTGCTTTTTGTAGCACATTCTTGTAATTTAGTATGGAAAATAAACATTCTGGCTTTTCCAGTGTCTTTCACTGCTAAAGGCCACTCTTTAAAGAAGCTGTGAGTGTAAATGGGTTTGAAGAATAAGGTTGAGGTTTGGGATTGGAAAAAAAGGAAAATTTCAAGATTTCGTGCACTTATACCGCAATGTAAGGCGTCAAAATGAGGCAAATTCCATGCACGTTCAGTAGAACTACTCCATAGAAGAAGTATCTTTCCTTCTGACTGCACAAGATGTATGAAATAAATATGCTGAAAATACTTGTCAGAGCCAAAATACTATGTGGCAACTCTATTTTCTCTTTTAAGATCGTTTAATTCTCATCTGTATCACAATATTAGCAAATGAATAACTGATTGGAAAGCTCTTCCTTGTCTTGCTGAACTTTTTGAGACTGCCTGACTTTCTGCCCATGACCAAGACAAATACTCAGTTACTGGGTTTGTCAGAATCTGGAGTGTTTTTCTTTTGAACTCACTAAACACCCTAACCATTGGACTGCTGACGCCTCAGCATGAAGTCCAACTTTCCTCTTCCACAACACTGTTAATCCATTACAGATAAGGTACTTTCATCGCTACAGGAGTACCTACATACGGTGCATTATGGTGCATCTCCTTCATCTTCTGTTTCTGAACATTTCAGTGTGTTCTTTTGGCAATTGTTCAGTATGTTTTAGGATGTGCCTCACATGTTTGCAGAATAAAGGAATATTAATTCAGAGAGAATATGTTTCATATCATCACTTCTTTTTCTACAGCTGACAGTAGATGATGAATTTTCACATGCAAATTGTACCTTTAATATTCAGTGCTAGAAAACGGCTCCTATTGAGTAATTTACCTGATCTCACAGGGCCCAGATTGGTAACTATCGATCTCTGAAGTCTGTCTCTTTTCTTTCACACTTGAGTTTTCTTTGTCTTGTGATCCATTTGCTCTAGCACTAAGACATAGTGCAAGGCATTGATTATGTGGTGAGCTGTGAATGTACTCAAATAGTAACTGGAGCCTCAGCTAAAATAAGGGTATCAATACAAAATTTTTATTGTATTTTCTATATATAAAATGAGAATGGCATCACCACCCAGCATACAGGGGAACTGTAATCATGCATAGTAAGAGATCGTGAGGTACTCAGATGCTATAGTGGTACTGACCTCAGAGGTCTAGCAGAGTGAAATAAGAGAAATGACGTTGATTTCATAGTTGCCTGGATTTCTCTTAATTTCTTTAATGAGTCAGGCTCATAGATTTTTTTTTTAGACTTTTTTTTTTTTTTGGTAAGGGAATTAATTATGCATATAATGGCATAATATTTAAATAATAAGAACTCCAGTATAAGGCTCCTTGCTTACTGCTAAACCTAAGCTGAAATCTTATTTGAACAAACTAAAAGATCGTTGTTCAGTCTTTCAAGGCAATGCTGTGTTCTGAGCTACTGGAATCTAGAGTACCTGTGCACCTGCTTTTACCTGCTATTACAGAAGCCTTTATGAATGTAGGAGACAGATTAGTTACATCTAATATTAATTATCATAACCAACAATGCTGTCAAATTCTGAATGACTGACCCTTGTAACAGCCCTAATGAAAGCAAAACCAATACAAAGGACTGGTACAACACAGGGCTGTTCTTACCAGGAACGTTAGTAATATATTGTGTTGTGGCACTACCATCTATCTGTGGCACTATATAGGTAAATTAGAAAAAAAATAAATCTATTGCTAGAAAGGTTCTTTGCTTAAAATATTTCATCTTAGTTTTTATGCTTCAAGTTCATAATTTAAAATCATAGAGTTATTTAGCAGTAGAGCTATCTATATATATTCCTGTTCTTACATATTTGTCAGTGAAATAAACTGGATCACTGATTATAGTGAATAAGAAAACACAATTTGCTAGCAGAAGGTGAGTCTTCTGAGATGGTACTTTGATTCTGTTAATATTGCAAATGTATAAGGAGGTATAGCTCAAGAGATTAGACATTAAGCTGACGTCTTGCAAACAGAGATTTGATCCCTGCTGTTCTAACACTGTGTAACCTTTACCATGTCATCTATTCATCATGTACCTAAATTTCCTTTGTTTAAATAGTAATAGCTCTGCTATGCTGACTAGGGTGTGACGGTGATAAATGCTTTAGAATTTTGAGAGTCTGATTCTGAGGCGTTAGGAGACACAAGTTGGTGAACGTAATGAGACAAAGGTAGAAAAATGAAACAGATGAAACTATTTGCTTGTAAAATGAACTGTCTTCTGATTGCATTGAAAACAGGGTTTTTTTGTGGTTTTGTGACTTTCAAATCGGTTGTTGCTGACAGACTGCTTCTTTTCGAGTTATCCAAAGGGAAAAGTAAGGAAAATTTTAAAGAGACTGTGATAAGGACATTGTTTTCCAGCACTCTACTGTTCCGTAAAGTTTATTTTTCACCCTCAAATGGAGGAAATTTTATATTTGAAGGGTATTTGACATACAGAAGGGTTTGTGGTTTCAGCCTCTTTATATGTGTGTTAAATTTTCATTTTGTAAAATAATATTTGCAAGCCCATTCATTCCAGTGGCATTAACCTGTTTAATATTTTTGTTGTAGAACAATTATCAGATGTTTCTGGATGAGTTTCATGAAGTTAATGTTGTCATGCTTGACTTTGCAACAAATCAGAGTTTTAGGTGGCAAGTAAGACAGATGTTTCTTCTTCTACAGGGA
This sequence comes from Patagioenas fasciata, assembly GCF_037038585.1. Taxonomy (NCBI): domain Eukaryota; kingdom Metazoa; phylum Chordata; class Aves; order Columbiformes; family Columbidae; genus Patagioenas; species Patagioenas fasciata. The sequence goes on from NC_092522.1 coordinate 52,836,776, forward strand.
ACAAATGCAGTCACTTGCATTTCTGGAAATATATTGTTAGGATAATTTTTAAATTAGCATTCCTTGGGATGAGATAAACAAGAAATTAAAAGATTATGTCTGCTTTTCGAGCATTTTTTATTGAAATAAAAAAGTGCATCCTAGAAAACAAAAAATTAGCAGAAGAGTTATCTACTTTCTGAATGGTGACTTTAGATGTGAGTTTCGTAAGATTTCAAAACAGTTAAGTGGAGTTTATCCAACTACTTCTCACTGACAAAAGCACAAAAGCTGTGTTTCTCGTTTATTATCTATTTTATTCAAGCCTTTGCATTCCATAGGTAGCAGAGCAACTCTGTAAAAGTAACCACACTTTCTAATTCCTTTCTTTTTGTTTTCTTCCTTCTAACTAGAGTCTGTGTGTATTTACACCACCAGGAGCTAAAGAAGGACAACCGCGGCTCATTCCTGCAGGGCCCATCGCACATGGCACTACAGTATCTGCTTATGTAGCCAGATCCAGAAAAACGGTGTTAGTAGAAGATATTCTGGGGGTAAAAAGCTTTCTCTTTTTAATGAGATGCTTACAGCATGTTCTTAGAATGAGTATTTTGGTGCTGAAATGTATATTGAGCTGACAAGAATGTCAGTCAGAATTTGGGTTATTAGCCAGGACTTTGATCTCTGCTTACATTAGTGTAAAGCTAGAATACTTACAACATCAGTAGACCTACATCAAAGGCACACTAATGTAACTGATACCAAAATACAGGCCTTTGCCCATAAAAGGATTCAGAAAACCCTAAGGTGGTATTCTGATAATTCTTGGCACTCTGCATGTGTGTACTTTTTAATTTTGTAAAAAACTTCATTCTGGAGTTGCATCTATGCAATTGTATCAGACTAGCATTTAAACTGTACTATATGAGAACACTTTCTGATCATCTGGTTATGAGAGCATCAGGGAAGTTTAAATTCTCTTTTCAGTGTTTTCTGTTCTTTTGAGCTCTGTCCAGGATAACAATCTTTAGATATTGTGGCTAAAATTGGACATTGCTGTCTCTATTTTTAAAAAAATATTTGTTAGTAAATGCATGACCTTTCTTGGGCAAACACAGGCTATAAACAAATTGCTAAATGCCTAATGTGAGTAGACTTAAAAAACCCTCAAAAACATAAGGCAGAAGTTGCTTTCTCTGTGGTAACAGTCAGTTACATTGTTATGTAAGATTCTATACATAATCTATAAAGATTGTATATGTTGTTAGTTTTTTTCAGTCGCATGTAGGGATTAAATTGTCACTGGTAATTTCCAATCAAGATCATTATATCCTTGTATATGAGGGTTGTATGATTTGATTTTACATTCATAATAAAATCAGGAAGAGTGAGTATGGAAGAGTTTTGGACTTTTTTGTTGGTTTACAGTATCAGCAAATTGTTGAATGAACAGGGAGTTGGATTTTGGGGACATGGTTTGCCTTCCAGGGATTTTAGGAGAGTCTCAGCAGTGAAAGGAAACACTTGCAGGTAGTCTTGCTAGGCCTTACTTTTTTTCTTTTGAGGGCAGAATTAAAAAGTAAAATCAGGAGGCTCCTGTTGCAAAGTGCTTCCCACTCTCTTTTTGTCTGTCATTTGTTCCCAGCCATTCAAATTGATTGTCATCTTAGTAATTAAGGTAGAGATTACTTGCTGTTTTCTTTGAGAAAGGAGAGATTTTGATCAGCCTTGAAGGAGTGTCTGTCTTGCCTAATCACAGCCGGCAGGGAACATCTGGTAGGAATCAAGTATTGAAGGATTGATGCGACAGAATGGGTCTCTCACACTTGACATAGACTAGTTACTGCCTTGCTAACAGTAACACCCTAGTGGTATCTCAGGTCTTTGTGAATTTTCATACATGGGGAACTGAAGCTATAAAGCCTTGAACATAACCTATGTAGACAAAAAATTTAAGAATTTGGGTCTGTTATAGCAGCTGGTAGGTTATTTTCATATTTGTTCCTGTAACTTTTGAACCAGCTTATTCAGGATGCATAAGCAAGGGAAACAGAAAGATTCTTTCTCTCCTGCATAAATTTTTGTCAACACTTTTTCTCTTCAGGAGTCAGTTGAGAATTATAACTCTCTGTAATCTAAAGCTTTAGCTTCAGGTTTCGATTTTATTTTTTTTTTTCTCTCACAAGCACTTCCACCTGCTTGGTAACACTGAAATCTGAGCAGTCCACTTCATAATTACAAATGCTTTGGGGTATTTTTTGGGGGGAGGGGGTGGTGGTGTAGTGTTGTTTATTTGGGTTTATACTTAATCTGGACTGGCATTAGCAATTAAGTGCTGGTTTTGCTGCGTGTGAGAGTAGAGGAAAAAGTATGATCAAAATGAACCCAAAATTTGGTCTAATATAAAAGCTGATTCTGACTTTACGTTAATAAGGTTACCTCTATATGTAAATTAATGCTTAGACTTTTTATTGATTTTTTTTTTTTTTTTTTAGTAGATGTCTTAAATACTGTGTGGAAATTATACTAAGAGGTATCGGGTTTATGAGTGTTATAATTTTCCTGCAGATTTAATCAGCTGGGAGAGGGAAGAAAATGTCAGAGTATCTTTCATGTTAATGTTATGATATTTACATTTTATCAGTTTATGTTTACATTTTATAGGATGAGCGATTTCCCAAAGGTACTGGACTGGAATCAGGGACTCGTATCAAATCTGTTCTGTGTTTACCAATTGTCACTGCAATTGGTGATCTGATTGGTATCCTGGAGCTTTACCGTCACTGGGGCAAAGAAGCCTTCCGTCTTAGTCACCAAGAGGTGAGCTCACAGCCAGCCTCTCCCCACTTCCCCACGAAGATCACCACTTCAGCCCCTCCCCAACTTTATTCTCTCACTCATCTCATGTGTTTCTTACCTTGTTTGTACTTGATTTTTTTGTTCTCATCAATTATTACTCATTCACATATACATATACAAGTACCGGGACACCTCAAGAATTTTGCCTTGTGTTCTTTTATGGAAAAGCAGGTTTAAGATTTCTCTATTGATTATAAACTCACCCTACAGTTGTTTGAGAAGTTAATGCAGAGCAGGTGAATGAAATATAACTGTAAGTCGAATGTCGAAAACCGAAATCACTTTGTATAAAAAGGACACTCCCAAGTTATCCTGAGTCTCAATTTTAACTTTTAAGTAAGGTTTTATTTTACAGTATGGAAAGACTGATTTTTTTTTTTTTTTTTTTTGACTTTTCACCTGACTTTTTTGATGTGGCTTCTCAGTGAATGAGCCCCATTGTTAAACACGATTTTGCAACATTGTAGCAACCATACATCAAGTCTGAATGCTAGGTCTCGTAGGAGGGGAAAGTGATTTTATTTTAAAAGTGAACAGCAGAGATTTCATGTGTTTGCATCCACATTCTTACCTCCACACACTCTCAGGCACCAAGATACGTGTGTCCGGGTGATATTTCCAAGAATTGTGCACAGAGGTACAGATATCCAAGTAGTCTCCAGGATGCCTTGCAATGACATGGAGGACAAGGGATGCCAGCTGTTGAGTCCTTATGTCTCCTGGTTTCTTTCCTAGGTTGACAACCATGTGCTGGTTTTGGGTCAGCCTTTTCTTTAGCCTTTAGGAGCTGACATCTTTTGTCTCTCTAGCCTGTCCCATCTCTGTGAGTCATCAAGATTTACTCACTGTCCTTAGATGTTCTTGGAAACTGTGTGTAGATGTGCTGGTACCTGGATGATCTAGGTGCCATTTATAAAGCTCTTCTCTGCTTTTTCTTTTCCTTCTGATGCTTCCCAATCCAGATATTTCCATTCATAACCATCTTCGTATTTCCATGACTGTTATCTGTACTGCATGGTTTAATGTGTTTGTATTAGGCCTGTGTAGTTATGTTTTCCATGCATGTCCATCTGTCAATACGAAGTTATGAGTTGTTAGCCACGTACAAACAAATTTTAACATGGAGCAGATATCTCAAAGGCTGTCGCTGTATTAAAGGTGTTAGAAGTGCATCTTAGCTGTCACATCTGGGTGAGGATCACTATTATGTCCAATCTAGAAATTAGGATGGCTCTTGCATTAAGGTGAATGTACCATTTGTCTCTGTCTCTGCCCTTTCCCAGGGAAGGGAACCTGAACACAGAGGTTAGGACAAAATGGCATGAGTTCTAGCCAGCTCTGTTGTCTGGATAGTGGTATAAGATGCACCATGGAGCAGTTTGGCTGTACTGAACTGGAATTTTTATTTTGAAGAGAACAAAAAATGTGCAATCAAGAGATATTAAAACTAGCCCTCTCAAGGAAATAAAACCCCATCAATATTTGTCAATTGTATATTCTGTTTATCAGTAACCTAATTAGCCTAGCATACATGTGATGCTCGTATGTGTATATTAGCTGGGCAGTCACATCACTTCAGCCTCACTGTCACAACTGGTATTTTTTCAGCAGCAAGCAGAGATCAGGGTAGGAGACTGGATTAGTATGGTGGTGCTCGCAGAACAAAGAACTGGCATTCATACAAAACCAGGCTTCGTTAATTCTGCTGCTTACACGTAACACATTTATTTTTTATAATTATCCTATTACATTAATCAATCTAAAATCCAGATAGGTCTCAGACATACATTATACTGTGCAAATATGAATCGTTTGTGTTATATGAAATACCTTCTGTAACTGAAGTTCATGAATGTTCTGGTTCGAAAAGAGTGGCTGCTAAACATAAGTATTTTATTAGTAAATTAAAAGTATTTTAAGGTCACTTTTTGAGTGCTCTAAAGCATTCTTTTCGTTTTCAGGTTTCAGAAAGCCTTTGGATACCATTAACAGTTTTCATAAAATGTGTACAATTTGTTCTGTTCTAAAAAAATATAAAATTAAAAAAATACCTTAGGAGAGCATGCAGCAGCAGACCTCTTGTACTTCTGTCCTCTGTGTTCTTATAAAACTCCTGTGTTTCAAGGACAGGAGATTGTGCATGGTAGCACATCTTAGTTAACTGCCATTTACATGACATTTGTTTGAAATGTTGCCTGGAAACTGTCATACTTAAAACACTAGTCTTGAGCTGAGGGATCAGGTCTGGTTCTTCTGCCACCAAAGTGGCAGTGAAAGAAAGAGTGCCTGTTTACAGCTGGAAATAGCTGTGACTGAAGAGGTACAGCCCCCAGAAAGGTGTTATGCGATATTTTATTTCTATGGCAGATACCTTTCAACAATATATATAATGTAATTTTTAAAGCCCTCGGCTCAGGAAATTATTCTCTTTTGTTTCAGGTTGCAACAGCAAATCTTGCATGGGCTTCAGTAGCAATACATCAAGTACAAGTAAGTGTGGGTGGTTTTTCATTTTTTCATTGCATAACCCTTCTACCAGGACTTGATGAGTAGGAACATATTTTATGATCAAATCACTACTAAAACTTTGATTCAAGCCCCTTCCCTGAACCTTGGAAAAATGTTAACGTTTTTCGTGTTCATTGAGCTAGTTTTCCTCAACTTGCAACTGTGGATCAAATAACAGGCAGTATTTTTACTAAAGGAAAAAGAAGCTCTAACAAAGTAGATAAATAATTGTTAAAGCAGAATGATAACAATTTACAGTTTTGTTTGGCTTTTGTTTGCTTGTGATATTGGATTTTTTTGTGTGTTTGGGTTTTTTTTTGTGAGGTGTTTTTTTTGTGGTGGTGGGTTTTTTTTTGTTTTGTTTTGTTTTTTCTTTTATTTTTCTTGTAAGAAAGCAACTACTAGGCCAACTGATTGCTTTCCTCCTTCTTTGGTGTTCAGCTGGAGATTATTAGGTGTTGCCTGCTCAGACTACTTTAAGCTGTCCTTGCTAGCTGCTTTGTGGTCCTGTACCTACTCCCACTAAGGATACTTGGTGCTGTCCCTGGTCAGGTGCCTAATAAAGCTCCACACAGTGAAAGCTGCTCTAGCAAACTCCAGCAGCTTTGGTAATAGGTTTTGTTATTTCAGTGACTAGAAGACAGTAACACAGAAACTAAATATATTCTATCAGCTCACAGAATATGCTAAAATAGGGTCTTCTCTCAACTCACAAGCAGTAGTTTGTGACATTCTTTTTTTTTTTTTTAAGATGTCTTTCATACAAGTGGCAGAAGACTTGCACAAAGCTTCCCACTTTTCTTTTCTAGACTCTACCATTTGCCACCTTGGTGCTGGAAGTCATTGACTTTCTTTGGGATCATCCTTTAGTCGAGCACATTTAGGCAGAATTAGCGGATGTGCAATATTGTGTGCCAGTAGAATTGCAGTTGCATGATGTTTTATCTTCACCTGGTAACAATGACTCTCTCTTTAACTGAGAAGCCTTTCACACCTGACAAAACAAACCAGGAAAGTTTAGTCCATTGGTCATTTTCATTTCTCTCCTCCTAAGCAGAAGGCTTGCCCTTCCCAGGTTTTTGCATGAGAAGAATGCAAGAGTTTTGAACTGATGTTGGGCTTTACCTACCAGGCTCACAGCTGGGCTTTAGGAAGTAGTGTGTATCAAGAAGGTGTACCTAGTTACCTGATTATGTGCAAGAGAAAGGCTTTTAGATGTAGTTTGTAATATATTGCATATTTATTTATATCTGCATTGCACAGATGAAAGAAATCACTAGTTTGGAGTAGTATTTTATTGTTAAAAGGTACCACCAGTAGAGGCTTTTTTTCTTATTTTGACGTCAGTGCTTCCTGTAGTAGTATACAGGTATACAATTGTACCTTAGATACAGAGTTTGCAATTAGGTGAAGTAAAAATATAGTTCAAAACTTTACTTCATCTAACACTTTGCTTCTAAAATACAGTGTGCATACTGTTTTTCATGTTCATGCTGATTTCTCCCAAAGATAAACATGTATCATCTGCTACTTAGCTTAAAGCTTGCCTGATGTCAAGTCTTCAGTTGTGCCTACATGCTGCTTTGCAAACTGGAAAAGAAGTGGTAAAAGAGCATGGTGAGGAAAAAAGCAAACAAAATATTCAACAATATTCTGAGAAGACACGAGGGTCTGCATAGGGAAATGTAGTTGAGCTGATTCCATAACCGCATTCAGTGGCAGCCTTTGAGGCAGCATGAGCAAATGTAACAACCAATATCTTTTGGAGAGTTTTAAGAAAGGTGTTACTTGTGTTTGACAGTTTTAATTCAGCAGCTGGCTGAGACTGAAGCCCAGTACACAAATCCAGCTTTTCATTTTATACAGTCCTGTAACATATATATATTAGCAGTGGTATATTTTCATATTTGTTGAATGGGTCAACCGTATGACCTCAGTTTCCCTCTGACTTCAGTGTTCTCTTGAAGGAAATCATAACATGATCTGTGCTTCCAGGTGTGCCGGGGCCTTGCCAAGCAGACTGAACTGAACGACTTCTTGCTTGATGTATCAAAGTAAGTCTGATTTGCACTATGATCTTGTTGATTTATTTTGATGAGCTTTTTTTAACTTGGCTCTTTCAATTCACCTCTTCCACCCTGTAGCTCACTAACAGGTGTGAAGGCACACCTTGGAGGGTGGGCAATCTTCAGCACAGGGAAAAGAACTAATGATGTGGGTGGCATGATTTGTACCTGCTAAACGTTATTTTTGGTGATTATGCAGAAGAAAATGGACCATATGATTATACCTTACAGAATTTGTTTCCTTTTGTCATCTTTTGCATGAGCTTTTTGCCTGTTTTTCCCCTTTCCTGTCAGAGTTGTGTGACCCTCTTTTGAGATGTGACAAATAGGCTTGATATGTATTTTCACAGCCAATTTTAGAAGGTTTGAAAGGACTTTATGACAAGTTAGCTAGATTCAGCTTCCCATCCCTGCCCTTTTTAAGACATGAGTGCGAACATACAACATGCATGCATAAGTATACGCACTTCAGAGATATATCCTTGAAGAATCAGGGCTGCCACACAGTTCTTTTTCTTCCGCATTTTCTGAAGGCTCTGTTTTCGTTTTCAAAGGCTGTAACTGCATGTAGCATGTTTTCTTTTAATTTCTTATCACAATAAATGCAAAATTAAATTGAAAACACATTAAAAGTATGAAAGCTTGAGCTTAGACTTTCAAAGTCAGTTTAGTGTTTTAGGTGATCTGCTCTTCCTTCATCCCTTTTTCTTTTTTCCTGCTACTAGCATCTTTAAATAGTAGAGATGGCCAATAACTTAAAAGGCAAAACAAAATACTACTTTTGGTAAATTGCAGTCTAGGATGCTTAACAGTGTTTTATCAAATGAGTTGGTTTCTAAGTGCATCACAAAGGACTGATGGTACTGTGTAAAAATGAGATGTTTTGGATTTTTGTTGTTACAAACACTTCAGTGGGTCTTCAAGAACAATTTTCAAACTGATGAGATTAGAGGATGCCCAAGATTCTTGTGCCTTTTCTCAGGAATGCAGGCAGCTCAGTTGCCCTGGCTGTGAAATGAGGAGTGAACACATCAGTGAAGAGTCAGCCTCTTGCAAGGAGGGCAAGCCGGCAGTATCCAGATGTTTGTCCTAGCTTTTTTTCATAAGGGATTACCTTTTTTTTTTTTTTTTTTTTTTTTAATTTCAATTTAGGTTCAGACAGAGCGTGTCTCCTAAAGGGCACTCTCATCATTCCTTTGCCGGAGTTACCCTCTTGCTCAATTGTCTAGTACCATTATTTTCCTTTCCAGAGTGCTTTTGTGTGGCTAACATCTCTGCTGAGCTCATTTAATCTATCCGCACTTATGCGCTGGCAGTTTACTCATGCTACATAATACTGAGATTGTTTTAAAAAACTTTGTAATTATTTTAAAATGTTAAGATTAAAATTACAATAAATACTGCAAATATATAATATGTATTTCTGTGAGAAAATACCTCTCAGACAGCATTATCAATTACTAGAATTAAGTTTTCATAAAAAAAGCAACCTTATGATTTGAGCCACAAAAATGGGTTATAATTTAATAACAACTTTATGAACTTCATGTAGGTGAAGACTTACACTAGCAAGAAAAGAATTAATTTGCTCTTAGAAATGGTCTGTACCTTCTCTTACACGGAAAGAGCATTTCCTATTCAGCAAGGAAATTGTTAGTGTGCAGTGTCAATGGGACATGGTCTGAAACATTTTACAAAGGGCATCCTATGCAGTGCTCCACCTCTTCAAGTCCCTGACAATGTAAGGCTAACGTATTATATTGAACTGTATATATTTTCAAGGCCATGGGACAGTGCCTTTCTGTCTGCTGGGAACATTGTAATCCAAGGGTTATTAAGACTTGGCATGTGGAAGATTTAGACTTCTTTTACTAATAAGTTTGACCTTTATCTTTCAATGTTCCTGGCTGTCCTTGGACTCTTGGACTTTGCTGTGAAATGGAGATACTTCTGTTGTTGTTGTTTTTTTGGGGTTTGTTTGTTTTGTTTTGTGTGTGATTTATTCTTTTTTTTTTAAGGAACAAGGTCAGTCTTTTTCTGCAGCTTCAACATGCTACACCTGGGTTGATAAAGAAGACACATTAAGAGTTTTATAAATTGTTACCTGTACATAGTGCCAAGGGTTGGATAGCATGATGCGAATTTAGCTACAATAAATAGTTTTCATTAGTTCTCAGTATATAGCCCTCTATGCAAAAACCTAATGAGATAGCTCGAAAGCATATAGATAATATATATCAGCATGGAAGATATTTTTTTTTTTTTTTTATCTTCTGAATTGCTTTTTTGCTTTTCTGTTTAAAATTTTCAGCGTCCAAAGGGTGTCAAAGCATTTTGATACATTCTTGGTATTGCTGAAAAGGGGCTATTCAATCCATGATAGGGAACGTTTCGTAGTCTTTTCCTTTTCTACAAAGAAAATTCTACATATTATAGAGAGTACTCTACAGTTCTGTAATTGTGGAATAATGGCTTAAGGGAACAGAGCTAAGACCATTTCTCAATTCCCTTATGCTATAGCAAGCCAGTCAGTGATTTTCAAGGTTCAGAGGTTTGTCCTCACCTATTTGGGCTCCACCATTAAGTGGTTGTAAAACAAGAGCCTGCAATAGCCATTTGAAAAATGTTTCACTAAATGCCATTATTTACTGACTTCTCTTTCTCTGCAGAACGTATTTTGATAATATAGTTGCAATAGATTCACTACTTGAACATATAATGGTAAGTTGTCTTTTTCACTTCTAAGTTTATTAGTCCTTCCTTCACCTTTTTTTGAAATAAGACATTACATCATTGGAATAGATGATCTGTTTATAATGGACACGTAATACAAACAGTATTAACAATTTTATATGGAATAAAGTGGCAAAGGTCAGCGTGATTTTTCATTGTCAATAACAACTTTGTTTCAGTGCTTTCTTAAGTAACGGAACATGACTGTCTCTGAACTAAAGAGCTACTATTATATTTTAGAGAAGGCTTGGATATTTTAATAGAAAAGCTTCTGTATTTCCTTTTATTTTAGCTTGTATTAATTTGCAGCTACATGCTGTGAAACACTTCTGAAGAAGTTATTGTCTGTAGAAAGGACTAGAGGTCAAACATTACATTAGTATTTGTTCCTTTTGCTGAATGAGATGTGCAAGAAATGACATCCATTTTGCTTTACAAAAGTATCTACACCCTAACTAGAGTGACAGTCAATATTTTATAAAACCCACTAAAGCCAAGGCCACTGTAATAACTAAGACTATGTTTAATCAATGAATTTAAATAGTTGAGAAATGGATTATAATTTTTTGAATCTATTTCAAATTCAGAATTACTTCCTGAATAGTGTTTACAAATACCAAGGGACTGGTTGTTCATAGCACATTTTGAGTGTTTGAAATATGAATTATGTTTTTAGCTTTAAACATATCCATCAAATACTGCAGTTCTTTTGCCTGAATGTGAATCTTAATCAGGTCTGTGATAGTATTGCTTCAATTTGCATATTCAAAAAATTACTGTCCAAGAGTACTCCAATACTTACCCTAATCTTTGAAGTGATATTCTTAGCTAAACTATTCAAAAACAATAAATTTAGAATTCAAACAGTATAACAGTGGTTTTATTTAGCAACTTGAATTAATAATGGAAAATATTCTGCAGTGTTTGTCTTATTCTAGTTAATAAACAGTCAAGAATTCTGCACATAGGACACATTTCTGAATATTGACTTTTCCAATTTAAATGAACTGCTTAAAATAGCTTAATATTTAAAAGACCTGGTGTAACATAACATACGACATTTATAACAAATATTGATATTCTTCCCTCTTCTTCCCTATGAATAGAGGTCTGGTGGAAAACACAATTGGCAGTAAAATACGCTAACTCACTCATGTTCTTTTCTAGCACTTGACTGCATCATGATTCTGCATTTTAACCTGCGTAGATGTTTCATACTCAGCTTCCTTTGTAAGCTGGAGCAGTTGGCTGTTTCTTAGACCAATTAGTTGAACTGCATCTTTGCACATTTATTGCCATTTTATGGGAGTGTGATTTTATCATTATGTAGCTTATTTTGTGTCTCCCAGTGAGAAAAGAGTGACACTCAGTTTCACCTCACTATGTCATCATTTGGTGATTGCACTTTAAATTTAATTTGTTCCTATAAAAATAAAGTACAGGGATTTTAGCATTCTAATAATTTTTATTTTCATTAATATCCCTCAGCAAAGTTAGTGGTATAAGGGTGATTTTGAGTATAGATGCAGGGAGGGGAAGCAGTAGTTCAAGTTGTCTTGCAAATGTTCTTAGCAGTATGCTTGAATAGTTACGAGCAACCTACCCTGGCCTTCCTGTTGACAATGCAAAACATGCCTTTTGTACTGGTATTCCTCTTCAACTAGTGGCTTGGATTTGAGCTAGGGCTTTAGAGAAGTAAGACTTTCTCATTTCATTAACTATTTCTCTCAATTAAGCAGTGTTTAGGCAGTTACTTTTGAAAAGCGTGAGTCATGACCAAGTTAAGGTCTTGAGTCATGTGCATTAGAACACAAAAGTTTAATTGTGTAAAATCAACACTGTGCTATTGATTTTATAAAGAAATTTGATAGTTTCTGAGTAAGTGTAGAGAAGCATTTGCTGGACCCCTTGTCCTTTTTTGCACAGTTTATATTCACTCTGTTTTGGGAAAAGGAATAAATGGTGTGAGTAGTTGAGAGCTTTAAACTTCTTAATGCCCTAAATGGGAAATATTTTTTTAAAAAGTACCTCTTAGCTTTCAGTCTCCTCAACTTTCTACTGCTCTGATGGAGTAAATGAAGAAGAAAGCAACAGAATCTTTCCAGCACAGATTCTTTTAGTTGGTCTAGATGGATTGTCCTGCTCTACTCTGCACTGGTGCAGCCCCACCTGAAGTTCTGTGTGCAGTTCTGGGTGCCACTGTATAAAAAGGATATAAAGAGAGTGTCCAGCAGAGGTCCACGAAGTTGGTGAAGGGTTTGGAGAGGAAGCCGTATGAGGAGTGGCTGAAGTCACTTGGTTTGTTCAGCCTGGAGAAGAGGAGACCGAGAGGAGACCTCATCATGGTCTACAGCTTCCTCGCAAGGGGAGGATGAGGGTCAGGCGCTCTTCTCTCTGGTGGCTGATGATAGGACCCAAGGGAATGACAGAAATAAGTGCCAGGGGAGGTCTAGGTTGGACATTAGGAAAAGGTTCTTCACCCAGAGGGTGATGGAGCACTGGAACAGGCTCCCCAGGGAGGTGTCACAGCCCCAAGCCTGATAGTGTTCAAGGAGAGACTGGACAACACCCTCAGACACATGATGTGAACTGTGGGTTGTCATATGCAGGGACAGGAGTTGGACTCGATGATCATTGTGGGTCCCTTCCAACTCAGGACATTCTATGATTTCTGTGAAGCTCCCATTACACCGCTCATATGACACAAGATTAAAGCCTAATGTCTAATGATTTATCATCTCATAAGGGTTTTTTTTCTGTGAAGGTCTAACTTTTGTCTATTTGCATTAACATGAAATGAAATATTTTAGTGGGTTTTTTTAATTTTATTTTTGAAAGACAGGAGATAAGAGGGGGAAGTTAATTCATTTACATGGAAGTCTTGAGAATTCTTAGATACCTCACCTGCATGCATTGTATACCAAGATGTAGTCAGCCTCTTTCTGTGGCTGAATGACTAGATAGGTATTATATACAATTTTAAAAGGTTGAGCAAGATTCACCTCAGCTCATGCTCTACCACGTACTCTGCTATACTTTCTGAACCAAGAAGAAACATAGGAAGCTTATCTGAAGTAGATAGAGCACGTTCTTGAAACCTGACTATATGGCATCTTAAGTTAATACAGCGATCCATGTTAACTGTGGTTCAGTCTTCCCTCTTGTTGTCAGAAAGTCCATTGTATGTCTGAGAAACATTTCTCTAGTGTTCCTGGGACAAGATTCTGGTTTGACAATCAGTGCTGGCTGACAGTTTTGCTAAGATAAAACCAGCTAGTTCAAAGTATGATAGATACCATGCTAGCCTGTTGCTGTACTGTGGTACTTTTTTGACTATGGGTGGTACCTTGTGGGCTTTGGTTAGCTCATGTAGAACTAAGTCACAGTTTTTGTGCAAGGACTGTCCCTTACATCAGGAAGGCACAGACACTTCCTGTACTGCTGGACAGGGCAATCCATAATGATATATCTCATCTTCCATGTTTGTTCATTGTTACGTACTACAGGCACATGTAGCTTTTTTTAGAAACAAACACTAGCCTCACTCTTATGTCTTTCTTTGCTGGATATTCAATACAAATATATTTGCATTGAAGTTAAAGATAAAAAGCCAAACATCATCTTAGGTCTTGCTATATCCTATCTATTCAAAATCAAGTTAAGGTGCATAATATTTAAACATAGGGTGAGAAAATGTGCCATTTTGAAAAGCATTCCTTGTACTTGAAAAACAGTGTAGTAGGAAAGCCTTATTTCTTTTAGCACACATTCAAGCCTTGAAAGATATTCCCACATTTCTCAAAGAGAAAAACATTCTAATTAAAAAACATACAAACAAACCAACCCAAAAAACCACAACCAACCAACCAACCAAACAAAACCAACCAAAAAAAAAAAAAGGCAAAAAAAACCCCACCCATTGAATAAAAGACACACTTTCATTTTGAATTGTGTCCTAAAAGATTGCTGTAAGGGTGGTTGTTCCTTCAAACAGATTTTCATACTGGATAATTTCTCAAAATTTTTATCTTCTAGAGACTCAGGTTTTTACCAGAAAAAATGACTGAAGATAATCTATCTTATGACCATTAACGCTAATTTTGTTTTTTTTGTTTTTGGTTTTTTTCCTATAGATATATGCAAAAAACCTGGTGAATGCAGATAGGTGTGCACTCTTCCAGGTTGACCACAAAAATAAAGAGCTGTATTCAGACCTTTTTGATAGCGGAGAAGAAAATGATGGGAAACCTGTCTTCAAGAAGACCAAAGAAATAAGGTAAGAGCAGCTCACAGAAGAATGCAGTTTCCTTATAACTACAGATATGCAGGCATTTTATTACCCAGTCTCTGTGCCTATCTGCAGGTACCCTGACAATACTTGTCATACTGTGATATCATTCCCACCAGGACCCGCCTCCAGAAGGTAGTACTTCTGGGAATGACATTGCAGTGCCATCGAAACAACGTCTCTGAAGCTATAACGTCACTCCTGGAAATGCCGTCTTCCGGAGGCGGTCCTTTTGGAAATCATGTTGGAAATAAAACAGAGGTGTTCTGAGGTAGGTAAAGGTGCAGATAAAGGTGCACCTAATCCATAGTCTGCCAGTATGGGACTTTGTTTCCCAAGAGGAACTAAAACTCTGCGATTCAAGCACATCCAAAACAAGGAAATCACGATTTGTACTCCTTACAGATGGATTAGGCATATGTAGAATCTAGTATGGACACATTGTTGGTTCTGAACAATTTAAGTCCAGTAATTTAATTTTACTTTTTCTTATGTGAATTTAGAGTACTTTCAAACTTTTGAATAGTTGTGATTCTGAAGTATGCTTGAAGTGGTGAATTTGAAAATGTGTATGGACTTTTAATGAATTCTTAGGATTCTCTGCCTAAAATTGATGTCTATTTCTGCTTTATGTCACAAGTATATTGTTTTTACACACATGCACTTTTTAAATGAAAGAGGCAAATCAACAAAGTAAATATAACATTTTTCACTTTTCAAAAATTATGAATCCTTAATAGATACAAATTGAGATTTTTCAAAGACACAAAAGTTTTGAACCTGCAGCTTCTTAAAAAGAAAGAAATGTATGACTAAATATCCTGCTTTGGTTTGGTTAAAATATTCAGGATAGATTTTTTTTTTTTTTTCATTTGTTCCTTATACTTTTAAAGTTCTGAACCAGGATGAGATGTGATTCACGTCTTCACTTAGACTCCTTTAGAAAAACTTACTCCCACTTACTACATTGCGTGAGTGGAATGTGAATGGAAGGAGTCAAAATCAGTGCCATTTATGTACTGACATGCAGGGACGTACTGTAAATTAAAGAAGGTGGCCTGCTTTAACATACACTTTCATACTCCTTGATAATTCTTTTTCTTGCTTATATCCTTCTATCCTTTCTGTATGAAAATTATTGAAATGTTGACTCTAGTACAAGGGTGTGAGCCATTTCATGGATTCTGTATACTGAAAGAGAAGCACAACTTAAATATCTGTAAGAAAGTGACACTGAGTCAGTCATTGGGAAGGAGGTTTAAGTTGGTGCGATGTACATATCATAAGAAGCAGCAGAATAAAATACCTTAAAATCAGGTGTGCAGGGTGAAATCCTGTCAGTTTTTTCACTGACTTCAGTGGGGACAGGATACTACCTGGGTACATTTAGATTTGAAAGCATTCCACATGTGATTCTTCTCCACAAATTCTTCTGTGCTTGTATGTCGTAACTGGTTTATGCCAAAGAATTTATATTTATTTCCTCACAGGACAGACTTTAAGATTATTTTTTTTTTTTTAATTCAACTCCATGGTGTTTGTTGTGTTTAAGTTTCTTGTGGGATGCAGTTAGTAGCATGGCATTGTTGGCATGTCATGAGATGAAACAAGCTAGTTATTCTGAAGTGTACATGACAGATGAATTTAATGTTTAGCTTTGAAATTTCCACTGGTCTTTTTCCAAAGTTTATTCTACCAAATCCATCTGCCCCCCAGAAGAAACAAGGTCCATATTGCATATGATGTGTCTAAAGAAACAACTAATATGTAAAAGGAATGATAAAATCAATAGCTTTGTAAAGGGAAACATGAGTCTTAGGTTCAATACAAATGTCATGTTTATTAGGCATAACTTCCAGGGTTATCAAAGACTTTGAATTTTTGTTGCTAAAATGGTCATATTGTGACATATTTTGTATTAAGCTATGTAGTTATACAATTTTTTTTTTCAGAAAGTATCTATTAATATGTGCTTTTTAAAAATTTTATTATTTGCTACTAGTTATTGTCTTGTAAGATTTTTTTTTTCCTAAAAGCATCAAAATGCCACTGGTTGTGAACAAATATCCATTACCATGCCTGAAACAGACTCCACTGGAAAAATGTTTTCTCAGATAGTTTGTACTGCGGCTAACACACATTTTTATTTTCTGCAGATTTTCTATAGAAAAAGGAATAGCTGGTCAAGTGGCAAGAACAGGAGAAGTTCTTAACATCCCTGATGCCTATGCAGATCCACGCTTTAATAGGTAGGATGTTGTTCATGAGATAGGAAGGTAACTCAGCAAACCTTTTACTTAAATTTACTGCTTCATATTAGGATGCATTCATGGAGCTGTGATCCTCTGATGAGGAGACAACCTATAGAAATCTGTTTAAAAGATTTAGCCATCAGAGATATATTAAAGATACAAAAAAAAAAGTGGAGAAAAACTGAGTTATTTTTCCTGTTACTGAACTTTGCCCAGTTGGTTAGGTTGTTGCTGATTTTCTTTTATTAGCCTCCCTGCAATATGATTGGTTTCAGGGGAGGAAGAAAAAGCTCACTAACAAATAGCATGCCTAAGTACCCAAATGCATTCTTTAATTTTATGGATGGACTGATAGTATGTTTGAAGAAATATTAACTCTTTATCTTGCAAATTAAGATTAAAGTATTAAAAAGTTCTTTCTGATATGACCCAGTAGATGGAAATATTTGAGAACTTTGGAGGCAAACTTCTTGCAGGTACTAATTACATCTGCCTTAAAACTATTTAGTATATTGTGCATTAACATTTCTGAGAATCAATGTTAATTAATAATATTAACTTTTTTCATTTTTTCCTTTCTCTTTTCTGGCTCTTCAGAGAAGTAGACCTCTACACAGGTTACACAACCAGAAATATCCTGTGCATGCCTATTGTGAGCCGAGGAAGTGTAATAGGTGTTGTGCAGATGGTGAACAAAATAAGTGGAAGTGCCTTCTCTAAAACTGATGAGAACAACTTTAAAATGTTTGCAGTCTTTTGTGCTTTAGCCTTACACTGTGCTAATGTAAGTTTTATTTACAGTTTTGTAAGCTCTTGGTTACAATAGGAAGACTTAGAATCCTACTTAAGGATTTTGATGTTCCAAATTATTAAAGTGATTCATAAATCTGCTTCATTGAATTAACTAGGAAGTGGGAATGATTGAATTCTTTGTTGAATAATTATATTTTATGAGGATGACAGAGATTCCTTTGATGCTTTCTGAAATAATTGTACTCTGGGTACATCAATTTAATGTAGTTAAACTGAGCGAGCAAGCTCTGAGATGTGAATGATGCCTGTCTGTCTTGTCTTTTTGGTTAGAAATATGATTCTTATTTACTTTGATAAATGCAGATCATATGTTTTACAAATTTAACTGAGGGATGGAGATGTTATGTATTATCTCGATTCTGTATGCTTACTATTCGAAGATATCTATTTCTACATTTATATGCTGCACTATACACTCATAAGTATCCATGCTTCTAGATAAGAGTGGGTAGCTATTTTTGTTTTCAGACCTTTATCATTGCAAAAATTACTATTCCCGTAGGAAGCGTAACCTATTTAATGATTATTACTATATAAGTAGAAAAATGCAATAAAAATGTAATGCAAAAATAGTGAGTCATATTCATGGGAGGTAATATACAGTACAATGCCACTTAAGCCTGGTGATTAACATTAAGCCATTTTAGCAGCATTGTGCAGTTGATATACTGGGGCGGCAAATCTTACTAACAATTACTGAAATGTGTTCTACATGACTCAAGGCAAGTAGTAAGGCCTGCATATGAATGGAACTTGGGACTATGCAATCACTCAGTTGTGTGGGGATTCACTCTTTCTAGATGGTGAATGTTGCCATCCAGGGCATACTGCTTCAGAAAATTATCTTTACTAGCGATGTTGTGTCCTGACTTATTTACAAACCATGTCATGTCTGCAATAGTTGTCTGAACCTCTCAGTAGTTAACTGTAGTTGTTTTTCACAGTTATTGCATAGTAATATATGTATGATAAA
The DNA here is from genome assembly GCF_037038585.1 of Patagioenas fasciata. Lineage (NCBI taxonomy): Eukaryota > Metazoa > Chordata > Aves > Columbiformes > Columbidae > Patagioenas > Patagioenas fasciata. The sequence goes on from NC_092522.1 coordinate 52,855,247, forward strand.
TATCTCATGTATTTTTGCTCTTCATAGGTAGGATTTATTTGTACCAATTAGTAGCTGAATTCATGCAGTGGGGCAAAATATGAATTGTTCTTTATTATCAGTTTTCTTTCTGTTAGCATATTTCAAGGGACTGAGCTCTGTTTCTAACTCCTGAACTTTGATTCTTTTTCTTGGGAGAACTCAGATGTAGTGAAAAATCAGCTGGACTTTAGATCTTTACGTAAGTGAATAGATGGAGAATGATGTGATGGGAGGCCCCATTTTCCAGATGTACTGAATTTCATCTAATCTGTTGCTTTTCTAATATGTAAAGTTGAGCAGCCAAAACCACTAATGTTTTTGCAGCCATGTATTTTAAGAATAAGCATTTGAATACAAGAAAGAAATGTTTTTTCCTTCATTAAAAATTTCACGTTAGTGAATGACTTCCCTTTTTCAGATGTACCACAGAATCCGCCATTCAGAGTGTATTTACCGTGTAACGATGGAGAAGCTATCCTACCACAGTGTCTGTACAGCAGAAGAGTGGCAAAACCTCATGCACTGTACACTGCCTCCACAGATTTATAAAGAAATTGAACTGTGAGTATTTCTCTCATATAGCGACAGCTGTATCTTGTATCAGTCTGTGAAAAAAAGTGGTTTTTTTCCCCTAGGTGTAGTAGAGGGTTTTGTGGGAAACACTTTTATTGTTGAACCACCCCAAAATTGTTGGGGTTTATCTCTGACTTTCTTGTACTTAATTATACTTAATGAAAATTTATCTGTCAAAAAAGTAAAATAATACCTAATCAGAATGGTAGCATTTTCCTCAGGCATAAGCAGCTACAGTAGTTTCTTGAAGCATTAGTTTATATCTAAGGATTGTAGAGATGAGCTAGCTTTCTGATAGTCCCAAGTCACCAACAGCTCAGAGGCAGAGAGGAGGCTGAGCTGGAACATCAGTAGTTAAGACCAAATGCATTATCACATCCCCTTGTATATGTTTTAGAATATATATTTTAGAATTAAGGTCATTCTTGGGGTTATTTTGATTGTGTGGTTTTTAGTTAAGGTTTTAGGGGGTTGAGGTTTGAGTTTTCCATGTGTGTGTTTGTGCATCTGTGTTTCTTGAAGGAGGGGAAAATGGATACAGATCTGTAAATTTCTGGAAAGAATTTCAAGTTATGAATCTCAGCTGCCAGAGTTTAGAGCTGTGGCCTAAATTTGGAGGAGGACTTCCCAACCAGCCTCTTAGGCCTTCTCCGGAATAATTAAGTTACTTTCAGCTCTCAAGGGACTGCTGTGTGCTGAAGATCTACCTCTCTCTGTATTTTATCAGTCAGTTCCTACTCAATACTAAAACTGGGACTCATCTCATTTTTTTCATCACTGTTCCTGGCCCAGGACAATAAATTCTACTTTAGTATCCAGGTGCCTAAAATCAACACTCTGTGACATTGAGTCACAAAATCTAAGTTGTCTTTGTAAACCTCATCTCCAGAGCTCGCTCACTCCTGTTAGACGCTGAGCATTGTAGCTGTGAGCAAGCAAAGCATGCAAGCGTATGCTATCAAGCATATGTTTGCGGTTAAAGTTCATTACATGCTGAAGTGATTTACTTATAAGCCAGAGTACTAGCAGCTTCCAGGATTACACCCTAATAGAAGCTTATTCTTTGTGATACAGTTTCTTGTGCTTTGTTAGATGACATTATATAAGCCACCTCCTCAGCAGAAATTACTTTTGCTTGCAAAGATGACAGGTTTCATTCTAAATTATATTAACATCATTTAGTTTGAGCAATCTGAATACATTTAACTGTTTTCCAAGCAATTCAACTACCTTCAGCTCTTGTGCACCTGCTGTGCTGTTCAGTATGCCATGGACACACAAGTGTTTAGTTGGGTTCAATGGAAAGTAAATACAAGACTTGCAACACAGCAGGTGCAGGGAGAGGGGTTAATTAATAATCAAAGGACAACAGTTCTACTGAGTAGGTCCCTAATATTAGGCCTAAATATTGCTGTTGGAAGAGGGGAGAAGTCCTCACCTAATGAAACATAAAAATGCAGTTTTGAATGTTCGATTTTTGAAGTTTGGGCTTAATTCCTGATCGCCACTACAATGTGATTTTCTTCTGTCAAAATTAGACCACGTCTCACAGAATTTGTGACAGAAATTATTGAAAAAACCCCCAGTAAATATATTAGTAGAAACAACATCTTTACAGTTTATGGGAGGAAAGTCTAGAATATTTTAGGAGTACCTGTAAAACTCTCATAATCTCTGTAGAACAGAGAGCTTTTTACATTACTTAAGAAATGGATTCTGAAATAAATATTTATGTCTGTATTAACTTAACAAAGGCAAAGGCTAACCAATGGCTAACAGCTGGACTTGATGATCATTTCCAACCTAAATGATTCTGTGATTCTATGAGCATAGTTCCATTTGTCTTAGTGGAAATACATTTCCCTTACATTGCTGAAAAATAAAACCTGTAAAGTCAGTTTTCTGTGTATATTAAGAAACAAGTGAATGCTGTCGAATATACATTACCTAGTTGTTTTCACTTGCTTTTAGTAAGAATGAAAGGGTGTTTGTCCTTACTAAGCTTAAATTTTCTTCTTAGATACCACTTTGATATCAGCCCATATGAGGGTGTCTGGCCTGCTATTTTTGTCTACATGGTTCACCAGTCCTGTGGGACAGCGAGGTATGACGTATATGATTTATTACTTTAGTTCTACTATTTAAGTGTTTATTTACTAGGAAATTTTGATATAATTATTTTTTACTTCAAGGTCTTATTTGGGATTTATTTACTGTGTTGGGTCTCTAACAAGCAGGCTGGATTTCTCGTTTCAGCTTCTTGGTCTTCAGTTAATGAAATTTGGGAACAGCCAGGTTAGAGAACTCACGATATCATCCAAATGGTTGTTCTTCCTCTATATAGAAGTATTGTTTGGTTCTGAGATGAAATTGCTTTTCAGACAGAAGATGGTGAAGATATTAAAGGCACTCTTACCAAATAAGGAGAGAAGGTCCATGAATACTGATTTTTCAAATATAGAGTTGCTGAGATTAATGTAGTTTATGGTTAAAATAACCCAAGGTTAAATCTTATCTTGCTAAATAAATGGATTATTGACATCATTGAGCATTAATTATGGAAATGAATGATTTTTCAAATGATATATTTCATTTATTGTCCTTTCTCCCAGTGGCCATTATCATTACTAAGATCAGTAGTCTGTTGACTAAGTATATCCCATTGCTGTAGGAAATGGGATTATGGAAGAAATCTACAGATAGGCAATTGAAAGGAGAAATATCTCCCTGCAAAAAGGAGGAAAATTTGGGAAACATTTGCTGATGACTGTTTTGTCTTATAAAACTTAACTGGATGAACCTCCAGGCCCTCAGAGCATACAGTGAAACCTGAGGGTCTTTGTCACGTCTGCAAAGTGGGTCTGTTCTAAATACAGTTCTCTGCTGCTCAGGGTAGTTAACTTGTTTCTGTTCCTGACTGAATGGCTGTGGGTGCAGGACTGGGGTTCAAATTTTCAGCTAGGTCCTGTTCTTTCCCTTCTCTGTCTCCCAGTCTCTTTCTTTCAAGGTATTAACTTTCATGGGAAAGTGTAGATACTTACTTGACATTTTGCAAGTGACTGCCAGCTTTCACTTATAAAGTTAAAGAAAAAAAAGTGAGGAGAGAAGAAGGCTGTTGGGACTGGACTTGTATCTAGTTTCTGGTAGAACAAAACTTCTCAACCCTCCAAAACAAGTACAGATATTTTAAGACTAAAATTTGATTTTAAAATATTGAGGAATAAGGTTGTGCCTTCAAGTATGCACCTATGTAATGTGTAACTGCCCTGTCCAGGGAGGATTTTTGAGAAAAATCTATGATACTTACTACGTATTTTGTGCTCTCATGAAGAAACAATCTTTTACTACTTTAATCAAGTATACAAAATACAGCAGTGAAGGAAGTAATAGTATTCTACATTGAAATATTATTCATAATGTTTTTCCCTTTGGCTACAGCTTTTCTATCCTGTAGTAACCATTGAGTTGATATTGGATGTAGATGGAAGTGACTTGTGATATTCTGAATTATGATGTACTATTTTAAACAGTAGTTCTAACTATTGTTCTAGAGCGGTCTGACTTAACTCTCTAGAATTAAAAAAGAAACCATAAAGCTTTTTTTGAAAGACAGTATGTCTCCATTTTGACTGATGTCACACTAAGGCTAAGAAGAATAATGACCTCGCTCAGCACACAACTGTAGAAATGTTTTTCTATGTAAGTGACTCTATAGAAGATATATTTACATTTTAAATCTAGATCAGAGCCATTCAGCTTTGTTAGCATAGTCCACATATACTGCAAAACTAGAACATTAGTACTGCTTCCCTGAGATTCCCAAGAAATTATCAAAACATGGAACTTGGGAAAAAAAACAAACAACCAAACAAAAAAACCCCAACAAAACACAACCAAAAAAAGTCAACCACAGTAACACAGGGAAAAATGAGAATAAAAGAAAACTGATCTGTTTATGAGGGTAAAAGTCAGTGACCTGGGACTCTGGCATCTTCTGTTTGGTTCTGAGCTCAAGTGAAATATTAGCATTTCACCCCAGGCAAGTAAGATTAGGTACTTCAGAAAATTTTACCTGATATCTAATCTGTGCCTGAATTTCCCATCCGTAAACAAAAAAGTATTCAGCTTTCCTTTCAAGGGAACATTGTTAGATAAAGTCTGTTAAATATTATGAAGGGCTCTGGTGCTACAGAATATGTATTCTCTGAGAGATGTTTTTGACGATCACATAAGCCAAACATAACAATTACTTTATTCCTACTTTTTATTATTACCTTAGTGAAAATGCTCTTGATCATAATTCATTTTACTTGTCTATAGCAATAGCAAAAAAAAAAAAATCTTTAGCAAATAATCGCATAAATGCTACAGATTTGGGGCATTTTCATGGTTGACTGGCGATTATTTGCCAAAATATTGTTTGGTGAAAAATGAAGAAATAATGGAATGTGTATTGCTGTTCATTTGCCCAAAGTGTAAAAAAGGTATTAGTCTTGGAAAAAGTCAAATCTTTACAATGTGAATATGGAGCATCTCAGCTTCTTTTATTCAAAATAATTTCTGCATTTGGTGCTTGACAGAAATTTTAATTTAAACAGGATTATTCCTTGTGTGTAATTTGCTTAAAAAACCCCTGATTTTCCGTCTTGATCACAAATGATGTTTTCAAATTGTCCTTTAGATACATAGTTTCACTATTTGTCAGGTTGAATAGATAATGATTTAAAGAAACCACACTTCAGGTTTCTGGGAGTAGGGAAGGTTATGCAATTGTGTTGCCTGAGCTGGGTAGCTTGACTTAGGTTCCAGAATTTGACAGATTAAACTAAGAGCATTGCCAGACATCCACGCTCCTCTGTCCTTGCCAAAACTTGAATGGCTCTTGTAATCAATGGGTCATCTGCAATGAGACTCAATCCTAGCAAGGAGGGTAAACTCTCATTTCTTGTCTCTGACCAAATAATTTCCTTCTAGCTTTGAACTTGAAAAACTGTGCCGGTTTACTATGTCTGTAAAGAAGAATTATCGCCGTGTGCCCTACCACAACTGGAAGCACGCCGTTACTGTTGTACATTGCATGTATGCCATACTGCAGAACAACCAGCGGCTTTTCACTGATCTAGAGGTAGGTGAGATGATTTTGTTGGTTACTAGACCTAATCAGAGGTATCAGCCATCATAGAATTACATTTTCTGTGCCAGAATTTTGCTGTCAGCTTGGGCTGAGTATATAAAAAGGTCCCTGCAGAGAAATGTGTGTGAGTAGAAAGCTCGAGGAAGGAGAATTATTCAGATTCTCAATCCTAGTGTTTCCCTCACATTTTTCAGGTCTGCCCACTGAAGAAGCAGTAGCAGATTTTCTACAAGTCCATGTCCACAATTTGAAGTTCTCTGTATCTGCTTATCACCACGGTCTTTGTTTTAATTAATTAATTGTCAGATCTGTACTGAGGGAAGGGAAACATCCTGGACCTCGTACCCTGTGAGGTCTGGGAGATCCTGAATAGGAGGACAAGGGAGAAGGGCTTGGTGTTCCAGAGAAGGTTGACATGTATGAATAAAGGAGAAGAGTAGAAAGGGTGGAAGGAACACAGTTGTCTAGATGTGCTAATTCACTGATTAACTTTTATTATATAACAATCTTCCGTAGCATACATGTACGTATTTTAAAGAGAAATGCATAGTGTTTAAAAAAAATCAGGAAGAAAAATAATTTGAATGGATTACTAGCTGTAAAAGTTATAAAATGGAAGGCTTAGAATGGCTAAATGTTAATGTACACTATGAAAAACTGTCACTTGTTGCTTTTTTTTTTTTTCTGAATTATAGTAGGTGCAACTGGGAGTGCTGTCTGTTATTAATAATACCTGAAACTTATGACTGGTAGAACCTGTTTTCAGTTGTGTATAAATCTGCCAAAGAGTAACCATTTGGGTTGTAATTTTTCAAGCTCTGTGACTTCCTCAAGCTGTCTAATTTGGAGAAATTTCAGCCAAAACTGTTGGCCTCTTTAAAAGAGACATGATGGGAGAAATCAAGTCTTGTTCAGTGTAGAAGAGAAATATAAAATTTGGTGATCATTCATTTGAAAAGGTCTAGTTTATTCTGTTGTAAAGCAGAGACTTTAAAATTGACATTGAAATAGGCAAGTGGCCATTGACAGGCATATGCTGAAAGCTGGCAAAACTGTACAAGTTTGGAAAAATCACTATTCTTTTAACAACAAGCATCTTCAGATTGCAACCTGGGGGAATATTTAAAGTTTTAATAACATTCAGTACTAACCAAGTAGTTAAGCGTCATCTTGTTGGAGACACCAAGTAAGAAAGACAGGGAGAGCAAAAGCAGCAACTGTTAAGAGAGATGGAAACGGTCTTTGTTCCCTGCCAAACTCCAGCCAGCCTTCTCCTGTTTCAATGCCTTATCCCAGTCTATATTCCAGCTCTTTCTAGCAGTCTTCTTTCTTGAGACTGGAGATTAATCCAACAAGAATGCAGAAAACTGCTGAAGGAAACTTCGGAGAACTAGCATGGGATGGTCTCAGGTGAGGGATGATGATGTGAACCTTGATAGACTTAGAGATGGAAAGAGAAGTATGGAACACTGTAAAGATGACTCTAGTATGGACACAAGTAGATCCAGAAGTTGGCAGTGGCTGAAGTGTTGGGATCCAAGTGGGGATGATGGGCACAAGGTCAAGAGCACTAGGATTAGGCATTGTATAATCCTGAAGTTGAGTGTCACAAGGATGGAGCCAGGCTCTTCTTGGTGACAACCAATGGGAAGACAAGGGGAAATGGGTGCAAACTGGAACACAAGAGGTTCCACTTAAATATGAGAAGAAACTTCTTCTCAGTGAGGGTGCCAGAGCACTGGAACAGGCTGCCCAGGGATGTTGTGGAGTCTCCTTCTCTGGATGGGTTCCTGTGTAACCTCATCTAGGTGTTCCTGCTCCGGCAGGGGGATTGGACTAGACGATCTTTTGAGGTCCCTTCCAATCCCTGACATTCTGCGGTTCTGTGAAGGAACGAGACAAGTATGATTTACTGGGATGTGGAGACTGGGACAAGTTAGGCAACAAAAAACAGCTGGTACAAGGGACACACTGATGGGAATTGTAAGAATGGAAAAAACACAGGTTATGAAGGATGTAACAGGAGAATTAAACCTGTGGGGAAAGGACAGAAAAGCTTATGCCTCCTACATCTAACATGTAGCAGAAGGGATTCTGAGATTCATCTTTCTTTTGCTGTCAGTAACTGTTTTTCAAGTCTGTTGGTTACATGTCTTCCCCCTCCTGATAGCAGTGAAAAGGGGACACCAGCTTCCTACAGCTGTTACCATGAGACTTCAAGGTGTGTGTTATGTGCCTAAGGGTTCCAGTTCTGCTGAGGATCTGTGTGGACAAGTGCTGCTGCATCATCTGTTTTATTAAGTGCTTTTTAAAATGCAAGTCACAAAATGCAATGTTGAAAAGACATTATTAAAAATTGAAGTGAAGGATTTAAAATAAAGGTGAAGATATCAAAATCAAAAATACTATTTGGGTTGCTGCAGCCTTCATTCTGCACATTGTGTGTTTGCAATATGTTCTTTAGTTACATTGTTGTTTGCTGTTGTTCCACAACATCACATATCTTTTAGTACAGTATACAGGTTGGATGTTGCTCATTTAATGGGTGGTTCATCAGAATTCTTTTTCTGCTTCATTCTATAGCACTGAACAGTCATCAGAACCAACTATAAGGCAGAGCTGTTAAGTCTATAAAGACATTATCATGATACTCCATGCCGACAGTGACTGCTTCGCAAACATTACTGAATGTGTTTTTAAAACACAGCTGCTGCGTGAAAATCTTTTGCAAGCGTTCACATATTTTGTGTGTTGAAAGAGAGAATTCAAGGACTTCATTTCTTCAGGATACTAGGAGTTAATGAAATAGAAAAAATCAGTTACAGTCTGTCTTTGCAATTGATGTTGTCCAGCATTTCTGTGGCTCACATCAGTGAGTTCGTAGGAAGAGTTTTGCCTGGGAGACTTGGTCAGTGACTTTGAGGAGTGTTGGAGAGGCAGGGTTAGCATCAGACTACCTTGGCCATTTTATATATTTCCTCTCCTTCAATAACTGCAACTACCTTGACCATCTTTTATATTTCCTCTCATTCAATAACTGCAATTTTAAATTTTTAAATAAACATGGTAATGAATCAGTTGGTGACCAGACCATCTGTTTATAAGTCAGATTTCTACCTGAAGCAGATTCCACCTAATAGCATGTGATTGTGCAACGTTTTCTTAATTCATAATATATAAAATGTTTGAGCTACAATTGGACCAAGAACTTTAATTCAGTGTGTACTCACTATCATGCTTCTCACAATTTTAAGGACTTTCTCTATGTGCTTTTTGAAGGCACTGTAAGCATAGTGCAACTTTTACAGTACTACGGGACGAGAGTGACATCTAGGGGCAGGAAGTACATCTTACTTTTTATGCTTATCTCAATTTTTTTGTAGCGAAAAGGTCTTTTGGTTGCATGTCTGTGTCATGACCTGGATCACAGAGGTTACAGCAACAGCTATCTTCAGAAGTTTGATCACCCCTTAGCTGCTCTCTATTCCACATCAACAATGGAACAGCACCACTTCTCGCAAACTGTGTCCATCCTGCAGGTAGGATTATTGAAATGTATCTTCTGTGCAGAAGAGTCCAGTGATGGAAACAGGAGTCACGTCATTACCCAGTAGATATTCTGAAGCATGCTTAATTTAATTTCTGGATTGTAGTGCTCATTCAGAAGCGTGGAAGATTTATTACAGCAAACTGGGTTCCACAATTAGCAACCGAAGCATTCAACAATAGTGCAAAACATAGCTTTCCCAAAACTTTGATATTATAAAAAATATTGTGTATTTGGAGGTCTTTGCTTATGGCCTTCCTTTGGAGCTTTTAGCTTCTGAGTCAACAGGGCTTCTTAGAAAATAAAAAAGCAGTTTCTCAAATATTTCCAGCATAATAACCTTCAACAAAGTCTTCATCCATCCTGAAATTCTCAGTAAAATCTCAAATACTGGCAAAACTTTTTTATGGGAAGCTTGAAAAATGTGCTGTAATAAATTCTGTGAACAGTAACTATGTGGCATGAGGAAGGAAGTGTTGATTTTGCACGCATGAAAAGTTTAAATTTGTTTCATTATGTTATCATGTGCTTTTTTGTTATTTAGGAATTTGAAATAACAAAACCTAAGAAAGGTACTATTCTATTAAAGAGAGTTCTTATCATCAGATAATGTGTCTACATGTTTAATGAATAGAAAACTACAAAAAAGCATGCAACACACATTTTTGGAAATCCTAGTGTGCTACTGACACAGATGTTTTCTCAGCAGTGAAAGTTTTATTTCTGCTCTGTTAGAAGAGCGTGAACTCTCAACTGTGCAACCCCTGCCAGTCCATAACATACTTGTGCTCTCTGATTTGAATTTGCTGTGCACAGATTCGATGCACAGCTTTGCAGTGCTACTGTGCCACTAATTCATATTAAACCTTTCCTTCTGGTTTTTCAGGGGGAAGATAGTTCTTTTCTTAAATAATTAATCGCCTTTTAGGAAAAATACATGTTCTCTTGTATTCAGAAGCACATCTTGTGATTATGGTTTTAGGTATTATATGCGTTTCATCATCAAACAGAAGCTTTATCTCTGAATACTCCTCCATGTAGGAGGTTGTAATTGATTTCTTCAGTGGTGATATGGCATTAGATTTGTAGTGTTCATCCTTCATGTGAGTTTGTGCACAATGAGCAAGTTCCTAAGTCGTCCACACTTGTCTGTCCCACTATGGCTACATGAAGCAGACTTCAGTCATTCTTCAAAAACCATTTGCATTTTTCCTGCAGAAATGTTGTAGTCAGTGAAAGTCCCATTTGCCTTTTACTTCCCTGCTGTCTCCTGGCCTTGGCCATTGGTGTGAGCAAGGAGAGGGAGAGAGAGAGAGAAAGAGAGAGAGATGGGTGGTCAGGGCTGTATGCCCAAGGGTGGTGATTAGCAGCAAAGGCAGGTTAGAGCACCCTGTTGGACTTGCTATTTTTTGTTTCAATCAAGAAGCCTTGCTGAATTCCTGGACTGTTACCAAAACAAACAAACAAACAAACAAAAACCTCCAAACAACACCCCCCAAAAAAACCAAACCAAACCAAAACAAACAAAACACCACCAAAACAAAACAACAAAAAATCCAACAAAAAACAAAACCAAAACCACCACCAGTAATTTTCACTGTTTGAAACTTTATAGCTGCCTTGCTCACCTGCCTGCAGTTCTAGTGTGCATCACACTTACAGAGGATTCCATTCACTAGCTTTGCTCAGCAGGGAAAGAACAAAATCTTAGGATCTGTACATCACATGTACTACTCAAAACCCTAACTGATGTGTTCAGAAATGGCAGCTTCCATCAATACTCAAAGGAATCAGTTTTTTCTATCAGTGTGAACAGAAACTGTCACAGAGGTCTTCTGAAGCCTAAAGGTGATGTCTCCAAATCTAGAACAATTTAAGTATTAGGACAAATAGCATGTTCTCATGGACTAAGCAACGAAGTTGGGGAGGAAAGGGTTCCCAAAACCCCAAATCATGAAAACTAGTAGTAGAAGTTTCCTGGTCCCAAAGTATCAATGATGGGTTAAAATGTTAAAATGTTCTGAACTTCTTTTTGTTTTAAATCATGTTCTATGACTTAGGAGACTGTCAAAGGAAAGTTGAGACTTAGAAGGATTGTATTTTCTATTCCTTATTCACAATAAATCTACTTGTCCAAGTAAAAATGTTGGAAAATCACATTTATGTTCCGGATGGGGAGAGAAACCAAGCCTATTTGTACCACAGAGGATTTACTTTGAAAAAAAATATGTAAATTCTTGACAAATATCAGGGAATCTTTAATGAGCTTCAGCTGAAATGCCAATTAAATGTCAAAACACATCTGCATTTGATATAGTAATAATATTTTCTCTTTGTGAATGTGCACACCTTGACATGACTGGTTCATTTTTTCTTATTTTTCTGTGTTTCCTCTCAACAGTAGGAAGAATTTTCATAAGTTGTTTTCCGAATCTTAGAGACAGTGAATGGTGCTGACTTATCAAAATGTGATACAGCTTCATGAATGATCACAGTACATGGATATTGTCAATTAAATGTGCAACAATACATAGTGGAACTTGAAAAGGCATGACAGTGGCATGTTCCCAGAACCTCCGTAGTGGAAACCATTATACTTATTTTATGAGCCAGTCAAGTCATGGTTGAACAAAACAGCTTTTTCCCCTAAATGTTCATATACATTAAACTATTGTAATTAACTTCTATAGAGAAAATTGTATCAGTAAATACTGCATTTTCAGGCAAATTCCATTTGAAACACTATGAAACCAAAATTATTTTAGTCTTTAAATTGGATATTTCCTTATCCATATTTCTGTGTTACCAGTATAAAAATTGTACTTCAGAGTGAATCAGATACTCAGTTGACTAACTTGGGGATGCAGTACTCAGGATCAGGATTGAATCACAAATTCCCAAGCTAATGCTCTCTGGAAGTGCTGTGCCTTCAGCTCTGATTTATAAGCACTACAAAAGCTAGCATTTTTCTCTATTAATACCTTTAGGCTTCAGAAGTAGCAGTCCCAAAACCAAGTCAGTGGCTTAGTCATAGGTTTCATGGCAGTATTTAAAAAGGAAAGATAAAAATGGGAATTTCAGGCTGTCAACATTTGACTTTGCAACAAAAATTGTTGTTGGGCTGTAAAATCATTTTAACCTGTCTGGTGAAGTAAAGACTGAAATCATCTCAGAATTAGAGCTTGTGCTTTTTATTGGATTTTTACTTTTTCATAGCTGGAAGGGCACAATATCTTCTCCAATCTGAGCTCCAGTGAATATGAGCAAGTACTTGAGATCATCCGGAAAGCCATCATTGCTACAGACCTGGCCCTGTATTTTGGAAACAGAAAACAGCTTGAAGAGCTGCATCAGACAGGAGCTTTAAACCTTAAGAATCAAGCACACAGGTAAAAAGCAGGAAACCAGTATTAATTCTGTGTACACAGTAATTTTCTTACATATGAGGTTTCTAAGACCAACTCTGTGTAAAATTCCAAGTATGTAGCAGTAATTTACAGATTTGCATGTCACCGCCTTTGGATGTCACCTGCACATTTCAGTGACAGATCATCTGCAGAGGAAAGTTAGAGCACATGCAGTTAGGAGGTGGGAAAAAAGTATAGCTCAATAATTATTCCGTTTTATTTTTATGTCAGTATTTCTATTATTCTGTCAACATGCTTTTTTGGAAAGAATTCTGGTCAGATCTGAACCTTTGTGAATTACGATGGCTCTAAGTTTATAAATACACAATGTGTGCATATATTCACAAATACATGAATCTCTTTGTCCGCATGAGCAAAACATAATGCACCTTGGATGAGAGATGTCTCTCATAACAGGCTTCATTAAAATGCCCATGAAGCCTTTCAGAGCTTCTTTACTGGGAAGTGGATTCTGTCATTAATGGTGGAAAAATTAGAGAGGTGATGTAGGAAAATATTGAGTCATTATTCTGATTTGTTTTCAAATTGTACTTAGGTCTTCTTTCTGAAGAGTTTTACAGGGTTTTGCCAGTAGTTTTGAATTGCGACACTGTAGGAAGGGCAGTTTTTAAAAGCTTATTTTCCAGTTTGGAACTAAAGACTTAAATATACTTGGGCGTCTTAAAAAGACAAAGTAGCTCCTGATAATCTCAGAATGAAATTTACCCGAAATAGGATATTCAATAGTACACAACAGTTTACTTGTGTGATTGAATATTCTATTATGTTTATATTATTTTTTTTCTTACCTACCCTTCAGAACATTTTTAGTGCACTGCCATGTTGCCGAAAGACAAAACATCAGTTTGTGATGTGGCTAAAGAACCCAAGAGTTCTAGGTGGTATCTGTGCATGCAATGGAATACCAAATTTGGCACTTACATGGCTCATGAATCCTCTTTCTTAAATCAGGGGAACTGCACTTTGCCATTTATATACTGATTATGTTGTGTATTTGTATATTTTCCCTGGTATATTTGTCTGTTGGTACAGTTTTAATGACTGCCGTCACATTACATGCAAGTTAGGAAGTTGTGTGCTTTTTTCATGGAACAGGCATTATTCGACAAAGATGCAAGTATCCTGAAGTGTCGTCTTAAAGTTATCCATTGGGTGGAAAACACACAAATCCATTCTTTGACGTGACCATTTTCTTTATAAGACTTAGACTCATAAACCATAGGTTTTGGTGGTATGCTAGAAAACTGTTTAAATAGGACTTTTTGGTGTGTGAACTTGTTCGTCAGTGTACAGGACAGTGTTACATGTAGGATTCTTGTTCTGTCAGGGTTAGAATTCACTCCAACAAAGCAATGACTGAGTACCTTGAGATAGACTCAGTACAAGTTTTTCCTCTTCTTGGAGCATGTGTTACTCCCTCTTCAAAGAACAAAAAGAAATGCAGCAGGAGGATGTGCCGTCTTTCTTTTACAGGCTTGTACTGTATTTTCAGAAAATTAAGGAGGGGTATGCAAGCCAGACATTCTTGTCTAGTTTTATGTTAGTTTGATTGTCCAGAGGATAGTAGATGAACTTTGGTTGTAAACAATGCATGGAATATTACAGAGAATATAATATACAATTTGTGTGATGCCTTATCAATGAATGGTAAAAAGTGAGGAAGAAGCAAGCAAGGTGGGAGAAGTTTTGTAGTATTTATACTTTACTTCTGATTCACCTGAGGAAGAGCAAATAAAAACATCACAGTGTGATCATCAATTTTTTACCCAACTTACAATTTAATTTTATTTTTTTTAGAGATAGAGTGATTGGTCTGATGATGACAGCTTGTGATTTATGTTCCGTAACAAAATTGTGGCCAGTTACCAGACTGACGGCTAATGATATATATGCAGAGTTCTGGGCTGAGGTATGCACGTTTCTTTTGTTTACTCTCTTTTCTTTATACATGTAAGTATCCAGGAAGGAAAAAAAAACAACCACAAGTATATTTAAATTGATATCTTGATGTCTTTGTTTTAAAGAGATTTCAGTGGTGTATACATGTTTTTGGTTGTTTACTCTAAAGCTATATAAGGAGCTAAGTTAGCTTCCTAATTTTCAGGCAGCATTTTTTCTCTTTGTCAAAGATGACTTCAGAAAACATGTCCTAATATAAAGTGACCAAGCAGCAGAACACAGAAGAAAATCTCTAAGGTTTTTTGAATCACTAACTGTAGTTTTGTGAAGGATCTATTTGTATTCTAAAAATCCAAAATATGAAAACAGCTTCCAGGTCAGCTGCCTTGTGACAGACATATAAAGCTGTAGTGTGAGTCCAGGAAATGCTAAAGCAAATATGTCAAAAAATTGTTGTAATCTGACCATTTGAATCTTTCTTGTGAACCAGCTCAGTGACTGGGTCTCAGAGACAGATGTTTTTTTACCATGCTGAAAGTTACTCTACATGTATTGAAAATAGAAACAAGGCATTGAGCTGTGCTAATGTTCATGTTCATAAATAAAGATGCGATTGCTCACATGTCTTACACTAAGGAGTAAGTGTTCTAATGATTTAATTTTTAAAGTGTAAGTGACTATATAGGGATATGAAGAATAAATTCTTAGGGCGTTGCATAGAGTTGAATTATGCAGTTTTAGGAGATAACCTTGTATTTTCACAACTACTGTTGCACATGTGTATCATGAAGTGTTGTTCTCTGTTATGTGCCCTGTGGAAGCTTGCAGAGTTTGGTGGGCTTATTTCTGCTTTACGCTGGTGTAAAATGGAAATCAGACCCACAGAGTTGATGTAGTGTGCATATAGTGTGGAGATTGTCTTGCCTGTTGCATGTTCATTATGAAATTCAACATGTGCGTGGCTTGTGGGTGTTTTTTGGGTTTACATGTTCTCATTCTCTTAATTCCGAACTGCTCAGTTTACAATTAAATATTTGAAAAATGCAGGCTATATAAACTCTGAGATCTAGTTCAGTACTCTCCAAAATGTCTGCACTGGAAAGGAAGTTCTTACGAGTGATATAATGGAAGTACAATGTTGATATGCCTTACTCATTTACACACTCAACATGTTTGCTTTCAAGTAAAAAGACTTTTTGATGCAAATCTCATTAACTTAGTGGAGAAGGAAGGATCACAATGAATTTTCCTACTCAACAATAGTAAAGATGGCATTATAGACCTAGTGGAGCCTGCCAAGACTTTAACCTGTTTTCTAATCCAAGGATGGATAAATAAACGGTGGATCTTGTTATAGTGTTACTTCATGGAGCAAATGTAAATAAATAGTTATTGACAGAAATTGGATTCTATAATTGGTGTTCTTCTGCATCCTCTTTAAGAAGAGGTTTAATTGATATGTGGCAGAAGTTGGATATGTTGTGATCCGGTTAGAATGACTGACAAATCCAGCCAGAGGTCTAAACACTTCTGGAAACTGGAAAGCTGGAGACAAATGTGGAGAAAATCCTGAGAAAGCTAAACCAACAGAAAGTTTAGATTTGTGTTTCACTGCAGAATTTTTTACTTAATTGGGAATACGGTAAACTGGTAAACTCTACAAAAAAGTATATTTGACTAAATTGAGTTGTTATGTTACAGTTCTGAAAGTCAGATAGAATGTGGTTTCTAATTACTACTTGAGTTTGTAATCTTAGTATGTTGAATGATTTAATCAAAACATTATTATAATATTTCTTTGTGTT
The DNA here is from genome assembly GCF_037038585.1 of Patagioenas fasciata. Taxonomy (NCBI): domain Eukaryota; kingdom Metazoa; phylum Chordata; class Aves; order Columbiformes; family Columbidae; genus Patagioenas; species Patagioenas fasciata. The sequence goes on from NC_092522.1 coordinate 52,871,654, forward strand.
ATTATTAACTAAAACAACTGCAGAAGAGGTTGCAGCAATTTTGTGGTATGTCACACTGATATTTTTTCATTGAATGAAGCCCAGTATAACTAATTTTTTAAGCTAAGACTTACCTTGATATCACTTCAGCATGAGGCTTTCCCACAGTGCTACACCTCAAGCAAAATGATAAATTTGCTGATCAGTTAAATAGGATTACAAGCTTGTGTAAGATTTGTCTGCTGTGACTGTTTTGTGAGATATGAGACACTAAGGCAGTTGTAAACCCATTCTGCCATGTTTATTAGGATACTTATTATATTTATCATACTGTAAGTAAGATACAAATTTATTTGATTAAAACTTCAACTTCAACTTTCTGGTCACAATCATAACTATGAGGATAAAAGCAGTATTTTTACAGCAGTGTATCGTTTATGTGCTCACACATACTGATCACAAGAAAACACTTGTGTTTCTAGTGCATGCCTTCCATTTAAACATAATACGTTTTTTACTGTGAGGGTGGTCAACCAGTGGCACAGGTTGCCCACAGAGATTGTGGAGTCTCTGTCAGTATATATATTCCACACTGGACTGGACACAGTCCTGGACCACCTGTTCTAGCTGGTCCTGTTGCGGTAGGTCTGTGGGATGTATTGGATGTTCCCAAGAGGTCCCTTCCAACCCAAACCGCTCTGTGATTCTGTGATACCTTTGTCTTTCAAGGTGAAATGGTGAACATAAATCTGGGCTTTATTCAGTTTTGGCGTAATCAGTCAGAGGCCAGACAGCTTCCTCAAAGCTTTGACTCCAAGTGTTTCTCAGGCACTTGATATTATATTAATCAGAGAGCTTAAAATCATAAGATGCTAAATGGTTTAATGTTGAGGTTATCACTGAGACTGTGGTAGCTGCGGACAGTCCTGGATCAATCAATTGCAATACTTCAAGCAAATGGAAAAAAAAACCCAAATATTTACTGGGGATATATAAAACAAAAAATGGCCTGCAGTTCCTAAAAAACAATCTGCTGAATTTCTGTGCTTGGAATTGCTACAGGCATCTTTTTTGTCATCTAAGAAAGGAGGCATTTTCTTTTGTTTCTTTCAACACTAAAATGTCGAACAAAGACTAGATTCGATGACTCTAGCCTCTCTACTTGGAGAAAGAAATATGTGATGTGAGAGAATAGTGCAGACATCAATTCAAAAACAGCTTCCTGATTACGCCTCTTGTCGGTTGAACAGAATCATAGTTAGTAGGTGATGTTGAGGCCAAATATGCAAGAGGGAATTGACTTCCAGAAGCCCCCATCTTTTCTGCACTCGAGGTAGTTGCAAGGCAGTCAGACAGATACTCTGGTCAGACCAGGATCAATTTATTATATTCCAAACTTCTCTTTGAATAAAGGTGCAAAAGTCCTTCTGTTGAAGGGTGTGTGGACATGGGAAACATGGCTTGATAAAATCGTATAGGAAAGGTGTAGTAAATTCTCTCTAGGAGACGCCTTCACTAACTGTAGCAGAAACATAGAACACAGATTTAGGGAACATCCCAGTTTTCAGATAGCTGAAGCTCTGTAAGCTGAACTCACATTAAAGGACACATATAAGCAAATGTCGTATGAGCCGTTATCCTGCATAAACATTTGCCCTAAATCAGGTGTGTTGGGTCTGTCTGGGATGGAGTTAACTTTCCCCATGGCAGCCCTCACAGTGTTGGCATTGGCTCTATCAGACACAGGGGGAAGCTTCTGGCATCTCACAGAAGTCACGCCTGTAGACCCCGGCTACCAAAACCTTGCCACACAAACCCAAAACATAAGGTTATAGCTGTTTGAAGATCACATTGACTTTGGAATCTCAGACACAAGTGGTGGCCAAAAGCAAGTGTTTCTACAGCTGTAGTTACCATTATAACCTCAAGATTAAACATCTGTGGTGTTTTGATAATGCAGTTGAGGCATAAGACTATTGGAAAACTTTCATTTGTTACAGAACTTAGCCATCTACCTATGGAATTTAAGGAGGAATTATGTTCAGGCCTGATATAATGCTAGGAAATATGTTTTGGATGCTATGCTGGTAATGGGCGAAATACAAGGAGACGGTTTTCTCTTGTACATTAGATATATCTGGTCTTTGGATATACTGCATCTTTCCCAGTATTACAGTCAGCTTCTTCAAAGCAGCATGGTCAAAAAGATCAGGTTGTTGACAAAGAAGGCACATTGTAAATTCATTTATTTTACTCAGCTTTTCCTTGGATGGGTGAGTGATCTTATACTGGTCATTGTATTATAGTGCTTTAAATAGGTAATGTTTTGAAAGATGAGACTAACTGTAAGTAGAACAGAATAGAAGGGACTGATTTCTTTGGTTTTATTCTTTCAGTTGCTTTTTATTGTGGAGATGCCCTTGGAAATAAGGTAAATGTGTGTATATTGACACAAAAACTTATTTTTCAGGATCTGCTGTTTGCATTGTCATTTAGGTGAATGCATAAAATGAAATTGACATACCCTAGAAGATGGAAATTAATGAAGATCTCCATAGTTTTGATTTCTGTTTTCCTAACCTCTCTCTCTGCTTTTCTCCAGGGTGATGAGATGAAGAAAACGGGTATTCAGCCTATTCCTATGATGGACAGAGACAAGAAAGATGAAGTCCCTCAGGGTCAGGTATGATCTCTCTCTATAAAATACACATTTATACTGTTAATAAAACATTTATGGAAAAAACATTTTGTATGTTAGTGAATATTGCATTTGATGTTAGTGTATGTGGGCTGCTGAGTTCTACGTTCTACATGCAAAACAAATTAATTTTTTTAAGTAACAGTGGAAAGTTTGTTTTTGAATGTTTACTTAAATGACAACGTGCTCTTTGCTTTTGTCACCTGTTCCATTCTTTGTACTTCTAACTGGCTAAAACCAAGATCACCTATGATTTTGAGAAGTGTCAATAACACTTTTTCAACTTCCAAGTGGTTGCCTCAGTCCTTATATGAAAGGTTTTGCTGTCTTATCCTGAATGCAAAATGAACGTGCTCACCTGTTCCTGATTAAAATATTCAGGTTCAGATTTCAAAGTATTTGTGATTTTAGACCAATCTTTATTCATTAGTTTCTTGGAGAACTCCAACCGTTGCTTTTTGACATTCTTAGAAAAAAATAAAATAAAATAAAAACCCAAAAAGTTTCTTGAGGATATATTTCTAAGAACCTCAGTTGTCTGTTTTTCACATTCTATGGGTACTGATTTTCCTGTGGACAAATGTGCAGAAATGACTGCTTTTTTATGGGTTTTTTTAGGGAAAATTTGTATTTTGTAAACATAAATTTAAGAGGAAAAAAGGGTCTTCGAACTAACTTTTTTGGGTAAATGAAAAAAGTAAAATGTCCTGAGCAGGGAAAAAGAAATTTAAATTGTCCATTCATATACATATATATATGTAAATGTATAAGTGGGTTTTTTTTACATTTCAGTGGTCTTTGGTGACTTAATTGTCAGTAGTTAGCACACAAAGCGTTTTGTGAACTGTGAAATGAACAGTAATGTTTATAATTAATTAGAAAGGACAAAGTATCACAAAATCCCTATAGATTAGTTACTTGGAAAGCAAGACTATGGATTTTTTTTTATTCTGACGCTTTACTCCATATACTCTATTATATTTTAGCATAAAAACTATTACAGTATCACACAGTATCACAGTATGTTTGGGATTGGAAGGGACCTCAAAAGATCATCTAGTCCAATCCCCCTGCTGGAGCAGGAATGCCTAGGTGAGGTCGCACAGGAATGTGTCCAGGCTGGCTTTGAATGTCTCCAGGGAAGGAGACTCCACAACCTCCCTGGGCAGCCTGTTCCAGTGCTCTGTCACCCTCACTGAGAAGAAGTTCTTTCTCAAATTTAAGTGGAACCTCTTGTGTTCCAGTTTGATCCCATTGCCCCTTGTCCTATCATTGTTTGCCACTGAGAAGAGCCTGACTCCATCCTCGTGGCACTCACCCTTTATATATTTATAAACATTAATAAGGTCACCCCTCAGTCTCCTCTTCTCCAAACTAAAGAGCCCCAGCTCCCTCAACCTTTCTTCATAAGGGAGGTGCTCCACTCCCTTAATCATCTTTGTTGCCCTACGCTGGACCCTCTCCAGCAGTTCCCTGTCCTTCTTGAACTGAGGGGCCCAGAACTGGACACAATATTCCAGATGGGGTCTCACCAGGGCAGAGTAGAGGGGAAGGAGGACCTCTCTCGATCTACTGACCACCCCCCTTGTAATACACCCAAGGATGCCATTAGCCTTCCTGGCCACAAGGACACAGTGCTGGCTCACGGTCATCCTGCTGTCCACCAGGACCCCCAGGTCCCTTTCCCCTACACTGCTCTCTAATAGGTCATTCCCCAACCTATACTGGAACCTGGGGTTGTTCCTGCCCAGATGCAGGACTCTACACTTTCCCTTGTTAAATTCCATCAGGTTATCCCCCGCCCAACTCTCCAGCCTGTCCAGGTCCCGCTGGATGGCAGCACAGCCTTCTGGCGTGTCAGCCACTCCTCCCAGCTTAGTGTCATCAGCAAACTTGCTGATAGTACACTCAATTCCCTCGTCTAAATCGTTAATGAATATATTGAATAATATTGGCCCCAGTACTGACCCCTGAGGCACTCCACTAGATACTGGCCTCCAACTGGACTCCGCACCATTGACCACCACTCTCTGGCTTCTCTCTTTAAGCCAGTTTGCAACCCACCTCACTACTCTATTGTCTAGACCACACCTCCTCAATTTAGCTGTGAGGATGCTGTGAGGGACTGTGTCAAAGGCTTTACTGAAGTCAAGGTAGACCACATCCACCGCTCTGCCATCATCCATCCACCTTGTTACATTCTCATAAAAGGCTATGAGGTTGGTCAAGCATGACTTACCCTTGGTAAAGCCATGCTGACTGCCCCTAATGACCCTCTTATCCCTGATATGCCTTGAGATGACACCAAGGATAAGTTGTTCCATTACTTTCCCAGGGACAGAGGTGAGGCTGACCGGTCTATAATTACCCGGGTCCTCCTTCTTGCCCTTTTTGAAGACTGGAGTGACATTTGCTTTCCTCCAATCCTCGGGCACCTCTCCCGTTCCCCAAGACTTGGCAAAAATGATGGAGAGCGGTCTAGCAATGACTTCAGTCAGCTCCCTCAGCACCCTTATCACAGTAAGGAATTAGCAGTTAATTTACTCTATCTTTGTGTTTAGTATAATCCTAAAAATGGAAGGAGCATTTTTCTGCATTTGGTTCATTTTTCCACACACTATATCAATTATCTTTAACCGTCTTGAAAAAGTACACAGTATTAGAGTATGTAGTAATCTTGGCATTTGTGAAAGAATTGTTAATGGGGTGAAAACACAGACCTAAAAAATAAGATTTTTTAAAAAATTTATTTCCTTTTCAAAACACAGTAAGTATTGTTCCACATACTGTATTTATCAGGTTTTTTTTTTTTTTTTTACTTTATGCTCTTTTGTGCTTTTTACGAGTAAAGCAGGAAAATATTAAGCAAAATAGGAGATTAAAAGCCGTTGTCTATAATATAGCTGTAGCTACTGTATCTTACAACAACATTACAGCAAAATGTGAGATTTAGGACATAGAAAATTCTGTGAAAGTAACCATTCCTATGTGTATGTAGAGACTGAAGAACTTAATAAAGCATTATCATCCATTTCCTTGAGCTCTAACAAAGAGCATTAATGAGTATTTTTATGTGGATTTTAATTAAAGCATTAATACTTTATTTAAATAACAATTATGTTTAGGGAATTAAGATTTGTATAAACCTGTAATCTCTGAAAAAACTCCTGCTGCCTCAAGTACTCATCTTTGATGAGAATAACTTGTACTTAGCTCTTCATCTCACTTGAGCGACCAGATCAGTTGTTCTCTCTTGAGCTTTCCACACTTTGCAGCACAACTGGTGCAAGGTCTCTTGAGTTTGGTGTCTGTCTGCTCTGGAGCCTGCACTGAGCATTTGTTCCCGACTCAGCAAGGATCTCATCACCCTCTTTTCTGCCTCTACTTACGGAACCTATAAGAAAATAGAAATGCCAAAACTATGCAGTGACCTGAAAGTTCTTTCAATAAGCAAGTCAGGCCAGCCCAAGTAAAAAAGGGAGAGAGAAGGAATGGTTCGTGTGCTTCAACCATTCAAACCTTATCCCAGAAATACAGTTTTCAAGTTGAAAATAGGAAGTTTACTCTTACGTAGCAACTATTAAAATGCTAAGGGTGATTTCTTACTTCAGTCAGAACATAAAAGATCCAGCTCTTAAAGCTAGCAGTATGTTTAGGACACACAGTTGGAGAGACAGGAGCACTTTATTTCAGAAGCAAAATGTATTTTTTATTTCCTCTTGCATATGCATCTTAGGATATGCATACACTGCCTTTCCTGCAGTGACTCTGATAGTTTGCTCATACCTGAGTGAACTCTAGGCTTTCTGTCTAGCCACAGCAACACTAAAATAAATCTGGAATGATTTATTCAGGTAATCTGAACCTTGTACTAAAGAGATTTGTGTTAGTTTGTTCTGGTCAGAAATGGAAACTCTCGTGAAGTAGTGTTTTTAATTAGCTTGGCTTCGTTAAAAACCTAAATCCATTAAGTTTTTTAGGGGTTTTCCTCCTTGACTGATGTGTATTTTAACCTAAAAGCTGTAAGAATATTGAAGGACATATTTAATTTTTAAATTCTGGGCTTCCAAAGAGAAGCTTGTTCAGAACATGTTGCGGATTAACTTAGTTTGGTTGAAATCTTTTATATTTTCCAATGGCAACACACTTGTCATTCAGCCAGGTATAAATTTTGACTGTACCTATGGTCCTATTCTAATTTTTGATAGCTATGGCATAATCTGCTATTTTCCAGTGTGTCGAGGGTTGAGATTGTGGGGATGACAATCAAACCCTGGCAGATGTACCGTTAACCTCCTCTCCCCCCCACTTCCCTCTTTTTCCCCTCCCTCTCCCCCCTTCCCACTCAGGACAGGCGATCGGGAGGGATAGAAGGACAGAGAGAAGAGAGTTGGAAAAATGAAAGATGTTTTACTAATGCTGCTAATAAGAATAGAGAAAATAATACAAAATATACAAAACCAATCTTGTAAGTCTCAGCAACTGCAGAGCCAACACCCAAAGTCCTGGATTAGACTCTGTAGCCAACTGGAGCTGGATTCAGTCTCTCACTAGGCCTCAGTTCGCAGGGACGACCAGCAAGGTCCTCTCCTAATGTCAGCCATGAGGAAAAAAAGGAAAGAGGGAAAAAGGGACGAGATCCTCGTGATCTCCCACTTTTATATGAAGTATTCACGTGAATGGCAAGTTATACACTGTTGGTCAGTCTCTTGCTCACCGGTTTCTCGTTGCCCCTCTCGCGAGATGTCCATCCGTGCTTATCAATAAGTTTGCATTCCATTGCTAGGTTTACCAAAACATGTGTCTGGTTCTCCAGGAAAATGCAGCTATTATGAAGGCTTTAGCTGACAGGCAAAATTCACTAAAAGAGAAACTTGTTTTGTAACAAAACCAGGACACAGTACCTTGCTTTATTGACAGCTGCATTTTCTTTCTGTTGGTTACACCATGATTACTTCAACTCAGACTGTTGGGTCCTCAGGTCAGAAAGTGTATCTTATTTTTTGAAAGTATAGAGTAGACTTGGTTACATAGCAGCATGGGAGGGATCTATTGATGGAGGTGAGGATGAGAGTCGCTCTTTGATTTCTGAATAAGGGCCAATGTTTAGCCTGTTAATAAGAGGCTTACTATCAAATGTTTTGGTCACAATACAATATATGTTGTTTCATTAAAAGGCATTTGAAAACTCTGCCCAAAGAAAGGGTTCATAGTGCAGTATTGTAACTATCATGAATCTGGGATAAATGAATGATGTTATGATGGATCTGAATTTAACCTGTCATCCTTGCTAATATATAAGTAGAATTTTCTAAAAATTCCCTCTTTATCATGACAACTCAGTTGTGACATGGTAGCTGCCATAGGCCCCCAAGCCTGAATGATTCAGATATCATTAAAAGGTGTTCATTTGATGTTCCCTAAATAGATTTATATGATAATGGTGAAAATATCACAGAACCACATACATAAAAAGAAATCACAAGCCAATTATTCATCACAGTGCATCCCTTTTAGAAACTTTCCAATAGTGCAAAGCCCCCAGCATCTCAAGTACATTGCACTATGAAATACATACTTTAAAAGATACCAGAAAAATCTAGAATTTCGTCATATTTTGGCAATGCTGCACAACTTTTCTTTTGAAAAAAAAAATCATCACAAGAATAATGTTTGCAGAAATGGCTCCAGCAGCTGTACCTACTTCCTGTCACTACTGACATCAAAAAGCAAGACAAATCCACATTAGTGATGAGAGGGGCATGTAAGCAACTTGTAATTTTCAGAGACTTCACTGTTAGTGCTTAATTTTAAAGTATTCAGTTATTAAGATGAGATGCAGAAGGATGAAGTACTAATATGTAGTAAATAAGTAGTCAACAGCTTTGAGCCATTATAGTTGGCTGTTAACTTTGTGTTGTAGTTTGGCAACATTTAACTATTTTTTTCATTTCCATTTTTCATAGATTGGGTTCTACAATGCTGTAGCCATCCCATGTTACACCACACTTGCGAAGATCTTTCCTTCAACTGGGCCACTACTCCGGGCGTGCAGGTGAGTAGATGTGCAAGGTTTTGCATAGCTTGTAGCTTTGTTAAAGAGAAAACAAACATGCTTTGCAAGTTTGTCTGGATATACAGATGCTGAATTTTAGAATTTGCATGCAGATAAACAAGGATAAAGATCTTGCATTAATCTATGCAATAACTATTGTTTGGGACTATCTAATGCAGATCTACAGACGCAGCTGATTAAAATGTGTTTGATGCCGAAAATGTTTAGAGAGAAACAGGTTCAGTGCTTGTGTATCCCCATGTAGGCTGGTTCAGTGCAGTTTCTCTGTATCCTTTTTACGACATGGTTCTCACAACTAAGGTTGGCTAGAATTTTATATCATTAAAAAAATGTGGTTTGGACATGTGGTTGGGATGTGGGAGATGCAAATTTTGTCCTATCAGTCAGTTGGGATGTCAATTGGGATCTTCTGGAGGAGAGTCAACAGTCCTTAACCGCTTGGCTGCTTCCACCCTGGAACGATGGTGGATGTCTTTGTGGAGGTAGTGTAGTTCTGAGTTCTGTCCAATACTTATATTCTGCACCTTAGCAATCTTTTCTGACAAAACTTCTGTTGAAACCAGTATGCTTCACAAAACTGCTTCCATGTCAGGTTAATCAGTATTCTCTAAGGAAAAACAGTTGGTTCATAAAATGCCAGCAACCTTCTGTCACATCCAGGGAAAAGAAGTCTGTTTTTCTATGTTCTTACTAGCAGCTCTCTTTTTTTTTTTTTTTTTTTTTTTTTCGGTCTTGTGGTCCTTAAATTCTAGGTAGCACTGAACTTTTTTTTGTTCTGTGTAGCAGATTTACCTACTTTGTCACTTTCCTGATCTTGTGGGCTAAATGATCTGTGTGAAGTAACAGAAGGCTGCCTACTGTATTTAAAATGCCATGAAATTTAATGTAGTGGTTAGCAAAATAATTTCATTTGGGCCCAAATGCTATTTCACATAGCTAGGAGATGAGCATGTAGATCTGTACCAGTGGGACAGAGGGACTGTATTATGAAAAACAGTGAGTATCTAGGTGCCATTGTTAATAGTAAGCTCCCCCTAAGGTCCCACCACTGGGCAATGGCTCTACAACCCTTAGATGGATACAGACGAAATATTAGCTAGGATTGGAGACCATACCTCGGTAGTTATTACATTAGGAATTCTGTTATACATCTTTGCTTTATGAAAAGTTGATAAAGACACTAACAAAGAAAAGGAGATTAAGAAAGAGCTTGAATAATGTTTTGAGATCTTAGTAGTGAGAAACTAAAATATCTGATGAAACGTGTTGTTTATCCAAGAGAAAGACTTTGTCAAAATCCGTAACTGTCCCCATAGTGTGTTTTCTGATTTGACAAAGCTCATTGATTTAACAGGTTCAAACAGGGAATATGGTGAATGTCTCTTTTAGCATTTGGAATAAAGTCAGTTGAAGGTCTTAAACCATGGCTAGGTGCATGGTTAAAAGAGAGTTGCAAGGTAAAAGGGATACAGGTCTGAGGCACAGTTACTGTGATGAAATTTCCAGGGCCTGTCTTTTCCATGCAGTTGATCTCTGTAGTAGTGTCTTTAGTCCTCAGAAGCTATGAAAGTATCAATATCTGGTAATTTGTTATTATAAATTGAGTAATGTGTAAGTATTCATAAGTGTATGTTTTAGTGGTTCCATCAGTTACAATACAGCAATAAACTCTTACCTAGTTTCAAAATGCCACGGAGTGTGTTACTATCGCAATGGTATTGAAGTCCAAATCCTGTTTTGGAATTCAGAATTACAGTACAGGACAAGACTCCTTGGGCTAAATTGACCTAACATATACATGTTGATAGTTTGATTATAGGTAGCTGAGTGATGAGTACTCTGACAAATAGAGTTGCTTTCAGTGCAAAATCAGAGAACATGAACTTAACTGTAGAACAGGACTGTCAAACTAATTTTCACCAGGGGTCACATCAGCCTCACAGTTGCTTTCAAAGGTCTGAATGTAATTTTAGGACTATTTATACAATAGCTGGAAGCTATTTAGACAGTCCTAAACTTAGAATCAGCCCTTTGCAGGCAACCGCGAGGCTGATGTGACCCCCGGTGAAAATGAGTTTGACACCCCTGCTATAGAACTACTAGTAATCCTTTCAGTCTTTACGAGGTCATGAGTCATCCAGCTGCTTTACAGAGAGCTAGTCTGAGGTCTTGGAAGTTTTCTAACTTTTTTTTGTCTTTGTAATTCTTGCTTGAAGGCATGTTGCTTCAGCTGTATTGATGGCTGAAAGCTAAATAGTCGGTCATTCAATCCATGTAACTGGAACATAGACTCTGCTTTGTGTAACCATGTTTTCAGTCAGAAAGAGTTTTATACTGTTTACGTGGACTAAATAGCATCAACTACAATACCCACCATTTAGAAATGCAGTAATGCTTATTATGAGCATTTCTAATTACTTGTTTCTACTCAAGCTAAGGAATACTGTCAAACTCCTTTATATATGTAAAAATTTTGATTTCTCTGTGTTATGCATTTTTCAATGTTTAGGTGTGCTTTCACTCCACAAATCACTGTCTTTATGCTTTTAACATGCAAATGTCTTGCAGAAGGTGTATGATTAATAAAGTAACCTCAGCGCTGATTGTCAGAGTTCTGTTACTTGCACAATCGAATGGGAGGTCTTAAAAATAGGTTTGTGCTTACTGTAGAAATATTTGCATAAGCCTGCCAGTATCTTTGGTAGGAAGTTAGCATTGTTACTCCACTTACTGGGATCTGAGGCCAAGAAAGGTTTGGTTGAGTGCTTAAGACTGCACAACTTATTTTCAGGAAAAGGATTCTGGGAAGACCCATATCTTTTGGTTTCTAGCCATGTATCCAAATGAGGCTTATTTTCGAAAGTGGCGTGTACTATTTGATGGTCCGTCTTTTGGTACTTAGATGAGGAAATGTGAAGTTGAATTGTAGGATATCAAACACTTGCATACATATGTGTTCTAGATGAAAGGTTCTCCATGCTTCTGAAGATCAAGCATAAACAAATTTCAAGAGTGGCTTTCTCTGCAAAGGGTGTGATGCCTGACAGTCAGACTCCCAGCAGAGGTCATATGAATATTTTCTATTGTAGAAGTTCTTTGTTGTTTGGAATTCTGTTTATAATACTGCTACTTCTAATGGCTACACTGGCATAATCTCCAGACTGAGCACAGCTCTTTACAGACACAGCTCCTTACTCTGCTCTTGTGTATTCCTTAATTTAGATTACACAGATGCAGAACTGGGGTATGTGTGTGTGGATGGGGTGTAAGATCTTCGTAAGACTAAAAGGCTTCCTGAAAATCCACACCCTGGCATAAGGTCCTCTGATTAACAGTTTGATAGTTTTGTCTTAGCCTTGAAGTTACTCTCTTCCTTCTGTCTGAGAGGGTTGAAGGTAAAGTGTTAAGACTTGGAGATGCAGATTTTGGAAATCAACTAGGAAGATCTCTAGTTGGTGCAAAAGTAATTGTGGTTTTAGACTGTCAATTTGAAATCTTTATAACTAGGCTCAAACATACCTTTATTCATCAAAATAGGAACCATTGCAATCGACACATTTTTGCCAATGAGAAATGAGTTTGTTTATTCCTGTAGTGGAAAAATCCATGCTTCTGGATTTGACAAAGTCTTGGAAAGCATTTTTTGCATCCTGGTGGTTATGGAAGTGCTTTCCCTGCAAAAAGTTGTTGAGATGCTTGAAGAAGTGGTAGTTGGTTGGCGAGAAGTCAGGTGAATATGGCAGATGAGGCAAAACTTCATAGTCCAATTCGTTCAACTATTGAAACATTGGTTGTGTGATATGCGGTCAGATGTTGTCGTGGAGAAGAATTGGATCCTTTCTGTTGACCAGTGCCAGCTGCAGGTGTTGCAGTTTTTGATGCATCTTACTGATTTGCTGAGTGTACTTCTCAGATGGAATGGTTTTGCTGGGATTCAGAAAGCTGTAGTGGATCAAACTGGCAGCAGACCACCAAACAGTGACCATGAGCTTATTCAGTGCAAGTTTGGCTTTGGGAAGTGCTTTGGAGATTCTTCTTGGTCCAGCCACTGAGCTGGTCATCGCTGGTTGTCATATACAATCCACTTTTCATCGCATATCACAATCTGATGGAGGAATGGTTTGTTGTTGTTGTTGCATAGAATAAGAGAAGATGACACTTTAAAACGATTTTTTTGATATTTTGATCAGCTCATGAGGCACCCACTTATCAAGCTTTTTCAACTTTCCCATTTGCTTCAAATGCCAAATGGCTGTAGAATGGTTGATGTTGAGTCTTCAGCAGCTTCTTGTGTAGTTGTAAGAGAATCAGCTTGGATGATTGCTCTTAGTTGGCCAGTTGCTACGCTCCTCATGTTCAAGGCTCTTGTCTCCTTTGTAAGACTTCTTGAACCACTACTGCCCTGTACATTTGGTAGCAGTTTCTGGGACAAATGCATTGTTGATGTTGCAAGTTGTCTCTGCTACTTTCTGACCCATTTGGAACTTAATGAAAACACTCAAATTTGCTTTTTGTCTAACATCATTTCCATAGTCTAAAATAAGTACAGAACACACAGCAAGTAATGATTTAGTAGCAAAAAAATACATAAAGTGAGAAAAACTCATTAAAATTATGTATGACATAACCACATTTATTTAAGAATGTATTCCAGTATCAAACAGCAAATTTCAACAATGCAAAAATGGCAATTCCTTTTGCACCAACCTAAGGAAATGTATGTTATTTTAAGGTTGTTCTGCTTTTGGCTGGGATAGAGTTTTCTTTCTAGTAGCTGGTATGGTGCTGTATTTTGTATTTAGAGTGAGAACAATATTGATAACACGTGTATGTTTTAGTTGTTGTTAAGCAGTCAAGGACTTTTCAGCTTCACATGCTGTGCGTGGTGCACAAGAAGGTGGGAGTAGGCACAGCCAGGACAGCTGACCCAACTGACCAGAGGGATATTCCACACCATATGACGTCATACTCAGTATAAAAGCTGGAGGAAGGGGAGGACATTTAGAGTTATGGTGTTTGTCTTCCTAAGTCACCGTTACGCATGATGGAGCTGTGCTTTCCAGGAGGTGGCTGAACACTTGTCTGCCAGTGAGAAGTGGTGAATGAATCCCTTGTTTTGCCTTGTGCAGCTTTTGCTTTACATATTAATGTGATAAAACCCACAAGTTTTATCACTTTTACTTTTCTGATTCTCTCCCCCAGCTCATTTTGGGGAGTGAGTGGCTGCACAGGACTTATTTGCTGGCTGGGATTAAACTGGGGTTTATGTTACTCCAGAGTGTTTAAAATCATTGATTTTGCACTATTTTCCTTTTTTTTTTTTTTTGAGGGAGAAAGAGTTAAATGTTATTCAGTGTGATGTTAGGAATACACCCTCATTCCTGTTTGGTATTGCCTCAGCTGCTGACTGAAACGATTTTGAAATCACCTCTTCACCAGCAGTGCTCATTCTTGGAACACAGTGTTTAAGCTTGCATGTCCTTGAGTTGTTTGGAATGCAGGCACCAGCTGCAAATAATAGTAGAAGAAACATCCAAGACAGCCTGTCAGCATAAAGCTTTTTATTTTGAGAGCCCCTGGGCATTTATTCCAGACACTTAGGAGCCAGGGCTTCACTGGGAGCACAAAGGCAAATTAATCGTACTATCTGAATCCTTAAAAAGAAAAGGTATCAGTCACTGATTTCCCTGAGGTAAGGTAGCAGCTGAGAATCTATAAGGTTTTCTTGACCAGTGTTTCGTTTCCATATTTTTAAATACTCTTGTGTCTACAATGTATTTATGTTCTTATTTAGAACATTTCTAAATATCGTGTGCATTCTGTATAGATAAAAACTACCAGCCACCTGTGTTACAGTGTTCAGAGTAAGTCCTATGTGTGTTTTGTAGCATATGTACTCAATAGGCCTACTGAAGTGGCAAATTTATTAATAGTGTATTTGTTTTGAGGATGAGGTTGCATGATATTTTTTCCCCCTTTATTTCATAAAAACATAGAATGGTTTGATTAGGAAGGGTCCTTAAAGATCATCTAGTTCCAACCCCTCTGCCATGTGCAGGGACACTTCTCACTAGACCAGGTTGCTCAAAGCCCCATCCAGCCTGCCCTTGGACACTTCCAGGGATGGGGCATCCACAGCTTCTCTGGACAGCCTGTTCCAGTGCCTCACCACCCTCATGGTAAAGAATGTATTCCTTATATCTAGTCTAAATCTAACCTCATACTGTTTAAAGCCTTCAGCCCTTGTCCTATTACTACATGCCGTTGTAAAAAGTCTAACCTCCGATTTCTTGTATCACCTTTAGATGCTGTTAGGCTTTTATAAGGTCTTCCCAGAGCTTTCTCTTCTCCAGGCTGAAAAACCCCAGCTCTCTCAGCCTGCCTTCACAAGAGAGGGACCCCAGCCCTCTGGTCATCTTTGTGGCCCTACTCTGGACTCACTCCAACAGGTCCATGTCCTTCTTCTGTTGGGGAACCCAGAGCTGAAGACAGCACTCCAGGTGGAGTCTCACAAAAGCAGAGCAGAGGGGGAGAATCACCTCAGTTGAACTGAATTATTTAAGACCAAATAATTTTAAACAATTTTTCATGTGATTTCATGTCTCTCACTTGCTGAAACTGATATAATTTTAAAATATTTTGGCTGCAATTCTCTTCATTGCTTTCCCAGTTTCAGGAAAGGGACCTAGAAATAATGAGTTAAGTTTTTCTGATCCTTAATGCCTGTTTGTATTAGCTGAGATTCAATGCCATATTAAAGCTGGCTTCAAGAGTTCCAATTGGTCTAGAGCACTAGGCAGAGCAAATTTGCATCTACGTGCAGAAAATGGTGTCAGTGTTCCCCTAGAGGGCACCAGCTTTCTTTGGTAGAATCCATCAGATCCTGCCTTCCCCCACCTCCAGAAAATGCAACAATTTCTCTTCTTACCTGTTTTCTGTGCTTTCATCTCATTATTTGCTGTTTTATCAACAGTTTCAGCAAAGCTCTGACATAAAAATCAGAAGAGCTCTGCCACATAAATTCTGATGTAATACGATAATATGACACATAGCATGTAAGACTTTAGTACTTTTACCCAGGTGTTTGTTTACTGAAGACATCGAAGAACTGTTGTTTTAGTAACTAGGTATGTGAGAGTATGAAACCATGAAAAAATAGAGCTTGCTTTCTTTCTCTGTGTATTTGAATACTGAATGCTAGATTTGGCCATAGGTCGCAGGTATGGTCCACTGTTGGATATCATAGATTACCATGTCACTGGAGTGGTAGTTGTGTGAAACAAGTAAGATTATAGGTCTGTACTCTCTTCAGATCATTCAAATGTTACTAGTTTAATTTCTCATCATTTTATGGCTTGTGAACCAAAACTCTATCTCGAGGAAGGGAAACTCTTTAAATGTAGTAGATTGATGATATGATCACCACAGTAGGAACTCAAAAGTTGGTAACTGTGGTATTGGCATGCAAAATTTTATATGCTGTCAGGCAGCTCATGTGCAGGAGTTTCAGAAGGCTTAATGCACTTCTGTGATTTCTGATGAAGAAGTTTCCTGACAAAAGTCCTGGTCTCTGTTGTGGTTTTGAAAATGGCCAAAGTGTGCTGTGATAAAATCCCTGTAGTCTGAAGTGACGAAGGCTGCTTGTTTCCAGACTGCTGTTTCAGAGTTTCTGACGACATGTCTCTCTGCTGGGTCACAGCTGAGTTTTCTCTGCAGCCATGAGGGCTAGAAATTTGTAATGGAAAGCAGGTGCTAACTTCTAGCTCCAGGGTTCGTTCTGGAGAAGGTATGATGTAGGTTTATATGTAGTCAACATGTGCATGAGCCACACAAAATTACATTATGAGATCCTGAAGGTAAAGGATGAAATAATGTAAGGATGATAAAAGTTTGATGACATGCAAATATTTATGTACAGCATAAAGCTACATCTCAAAGTACAGCAGATGGTTTCGTTGGGAAGAAATCCCAGTGAACTTATGAACAATGCTTTACCTCTTGACTTTTTTTTGCATCTCCAGGGACAATCTCAGCCAGTGGGAGAAAGTAACAAGAGGTGAGGAAGCCTCTATATGGATGCCTGCCCAGTCCCTTCCTCCTGGGACCTCAGATTCACTCCCTGTGAAGATTGATGACTGAACAGCAGAAGCAGATTGCTTTAACCTGAAAAGCATCACTTCTTGTTTTGGGGGTTGTCTTATGTTTTGTTTTTATTTGGGGGAAAAAAAAAAAAGAAAAAAGCTACAAAATGCAGACTGAGAAGCAGATCTGCCTAGGAAGGTAACGCCCATGGAGTTACCTCAGCTAAATGACTCTGGCAGCCAATCTCCTGACCTACATCAGTGACACAACGTGAACGGTGGGAAAATGACAACACAGATGTTTTGGAATCAGCTATCAAAAGAGAACTTACGACTTGTGAATATAAAAGACTGGCCTTATCTCATGGGCTGTATTGCTGAGGCCTTAATTTAAAACTGATGGGGGTGGGGTAAATCCTAGGGGGTACTTCTAAATTGTATCTTTCTAGTAAGGGTTTCAATGGTACTTTTATTATACCGTACTGTGGCTGGCTTTAACACCAGTGTCACTTGGGAGTTCTTGGCTATAAATAGAACAATATACCCATTGCTATTGTGAATGTTTATGTGTGATCTACTTGTAATCAGTTTGAACTCCAGCAGAATCCTTGAAGACTCTAATTCTTGCTTAGGTTACAGTGAATTCTCTTGCTGCAAACTAAAGGAAAACCAACCTTCAGGTTAAAAGTTTAAAGTACTTCATTAAGCATCATAATGCAAATCGTCTGTCACTCACAAGGTGAATGTTGAAAGAACTAGTAATGATGTTTTGTTCTTCAAAATGATTTATAAACCTAGACAACTCCTTCCTTAAAACACTGGAAGTACTGGATATTTATCTTCAATATGAGAGTTTCGGGTTGGAGTTTTTACATCCATAGTGACAGAAGTATCAGATTAAAATTTAAATGTGACAGCAAAGATTTCCTTGCCTAGCTCACAATTAAGCAGAATAATCATTTTTATTTCTACCTGCTGAGTTGTATTTTAAAAGGTATCAGAGACATACCAGAAGTCTGCTATCTGCTGGGAACAAAAGCCTTGTCAGAAAAGTCAGGTCTGATAAGAGGGATTGTGGTATCATCACAATAAATCGAAAATGTTTTTGTATTGACTAGCTCTTGCGTTGCACGGTAACACTGCATGTCTTCTACTGTTCTCTTCCCCTTTCCCAAGATGAGTGAAATTAGCAAATTTCTCCATTAGTCTGTTTGCTTTTTTTTCCCTAGTTCAGCAAAATTTCCAGGCTCAGAACTCTCAATGAAAGAATAGCTGACTGAAGAAAAGTACTCTAAAATACTGTGTTTACAGTTCTGTGCTGACTTAGGCTTCAGCCTTGCAAACTTTTGCAAACTTTAGGACCTTACATTTAATGCCACTCCGCTCTTTTAAATTTAGTGCAATTGTACAGTATGTTTCAACAACACTTAGTTTGCCCTCATCTTTCTCTTAAAAATCAGAAAAAAGTTTTTATATTGTTCCACACAGTAGGTGAAAACACAGTCTTTGCATACCTTTCACATACAGCCTATACTGCTAATATGCTTTTTCACAGATGATATTCTCTTGTATAGGTTCTGTGATAACATGGCCATTTATGTAACTGCAGCAAATGGTAGTAGTAAGTTAAAGACAGAACACAGGTTTTCTTTTTCCATCTCCTGTCTGTGGAGCTGTATTGCTCTAATAAGCACCCCATCTTATGGGTTTCATATAAATGACTTGGACTCTTGAGTTTTGCCTTCTGTTATGGTCGAGCACATACCAGTATCTGTACATGTGTAGAGTACATGATATATAATCACAAAATATATAAATGCACTTGAGCCTTTGCAGTACACAGATATCCCAGAGGTTGAGTATGCAATATGAAGTTACCTTATTTGTATGATAGTGGTTACCTAGCAGCAGCTTCATAATTTTTTTCTTTGTTTTGGCAATTCTAATTGCAGAAATTCATTGTTAAACACAGCAATTGATTTTGGAATTAAAAAAAAAAAAAGGCAGAAGACAATTACACGAAAATAGAGTTAATAGTATATCATGCTGTGTCCTCTGCTTTACTCCTTAGCAGTTCTATTTTAACTAAGTCTTGTAGATGCAGCCTTTCATCCACTAAGTATTTGAGAGACAATCCACATTTCCTAATACTTAAATGAAAATTATCCAATCTTTGGTGACTGCAAAAATGCTGTCTGACATTCAGATACCCTAACAACTGAATGGAATGTTTTTCCTTCATAGGTTAAGTGTATTTTCTGTTATTCTCCCTCTTTGAATGATGATCTTACAAGTGTTGCAAAAATATTCCTTATCACACTGTGTCTGTGTTATGGAAAACTTTTAATTCAACTTTTACTCATTGACAGTAATTACTTCACTAGTTCTGTTAGTTATCATTCAAAATATTTGGCAGTATCACATAAAACATTATGTTTTAAAGTTTGTAAGTACTGTTACAGAACATGTTTCCCTAACAAATTTGTCAAATCGGCAATAAGTTGTTCTAGTAATGTCTCAAGTCAATCAGACATTGTTTCTAATATAGAACTATCCAAACCACATAAAATGTGTGTTTGCTATAGAATAATGTCCATTGGAATTAAAAATTCTGACTCCAGTGGTTGTGGTTTGGTTTGTTTTCCTGGTGAGTAAAAGGAGAAAGGTCGTGACAAAATGTTACTCTTTGGTAGAACGTAGACCCACAATAGTAGTCACAATGGGCTGTATTTTCTAAGCAAGCTTAGTCTGTCTAAGCATTTACAGAGTGCAGATTCAGATGTGTAATTTTTTTTTTTTTTGTAGAAACAAACTTATACTTGCACTTCCAAAGTCAAAACCACCAAAAATTAAAACTTTGAAGCTGCAGTTGAATATTGAGATTTAGTTGTTCACAATTCTGGACTTGGGCTCACAGAGCAGTAAGACATCTAGATCTTCAAGACATCTGGCCCATTAAGTTAAACTGCCAGAAGCCATTCGTCCTTGCATTTTCATCCTACTAAAACTGATCTTGTCCAAGATCAATAAGAATCTATAAAAAGCCAACAGACCTCTCCTTTCCTAGAAGTGTTCGGCTTTATATTCCCAGAACTGCATTATTTTTGTAAAGAGTGCCAATTGCTTTCCCTTCTAAGGCTGGTAAAGGTAAAAGGACTGTTTGAAGCCATATCTGAGCATTTCTAATACATAATGAGATGGTGCCTGAAAGGTATGCACTAAGTGAGAAAAATAGTTGAGATAGCGTGATACTCATCTGAGATGTTGCATATTTTAGTACAGCACTGACAGAAACTCCACTGTTATAATTAATCTATGGATTTTGTACAGTGGTACAACATTCTGCTGTAAGGGTTCAACTCACAGCAGTATGTTTTGTTAAAGTATCAATTTAGTTATTACATTAGAGGAATGCAATATGTGGTTTGTTTTTTTTTTTTTTAATTGGAGTATATGATAAAACATATTTCCACTGGAGGGGACATGCAGTGTGGAATTAATATTTTTATGTGGCACAGACTCCTTTCATGTGTTTAAACTTAGAACAGTGTGATCATTTTGCTGTGACTGCATTTAGAGCATTTAGTGTCAAAATTGTAGGGATAGCAAATAGCATGGTTCATGTTAAAAAGTAGAGATTATTAGATGCTCAAAACAATTATGGCTCTCTTGAAAAAATGCATTTGCCTCAAACACTGTGATACAGGAACAGTTGTGTGAAGTGGAACAATTAATTTGTTCATTCTAAACACAGAAAAGGCTTTCTGCACACTACAATGAGGAGATTCATGGTCAAACTTTAGGTTGTATTTCCCAATTAGCAAAGGCAAGTCATAACTCTTATTTTGCTTTCTGACCAAAAACTGTGCTCGATTGTAATACGGGTGTATACTCTGTCAAAAAACCTAAAATAACAGACTGCTTCCTAGGGTAGATCAAACTGATTTGTAGAGTAGATTCATATATATTCAAAATTCAGGTTGGGCTGTTATGTGAAGAAGAAAGAACTTCAAGGAAACAACATTCAACTTTACTACATTTAGTGAGCTGAAAAATTTGTTTTATATATATATTTACACACACACACACATATATGATACATATAAACTATCTTTGTAAAAAAAACCACAAAAAATATGCAAGTGCAATAATTTAAAGAGGTCTTAACTTTGCATTTATAAATTATAAATACTGTACATGGTGTGTAATTTTTTTCATGTATTCATTTGCAGTCTTTGTATTTAAAAAAAAAAACAACAAAACAAACCTAAACCTTTACTATTACGTTTGTACAATAGAACAGTAAGCATTTATTATGATATAGTTAAGTTGTAAATAAATTCACAAACCAAACAGCCAGTACATATGCATATATGGGTGTCCTATTGTGAAACCTGTTTTTGCTTTTTCTGCTGGCTTTAGCACAGCAAGACTACTTCTGTGGATATGTAATTATACATATAAATATATGTATGATACATAAAATATATTTAGAAATGTTCATAATTTTAATGGATATATCTATACATATACTTTGGTGTGAATATTACTGAATACAGAGTTTTTTTAATATTATTTTTCATGTTTATTTTTGCTGTTATTGAGCATGAAAGTGTGGGGTGGGAAGTGAGTATGTGTATGTGTGTGTTTAGACCACAAGTAATCCACAGGAGAAATGGAATCAAAGCCTAATGCAGTCCTTTAAGAAGGTAGTGCCTGGTTTTCCTTATAATTGCATTTTACTCTTTATGATGTGTTTTCCCAACATAAGGTCATTTCTGTAAAAAAAAAAATCTTTTTTTTATCACCTATTGCAAGTTCCAGTTGTCACATACTGCAAAAAAATGCACTTTTCCATTTGCCCTCCTGTGCCAGAGAACATACCTTGCTGTTCACAGATCCTTGCTTTGCCACTGTCAAACAGCAGTGCAGGTAATGCCAAATCATTTGCTACCTTTGGGGAATTACGGAGATACTCAGAAAAATATTGTAGGAAATACTATAGAAAAATAATCTCACACTCAAATGTTTAAGGTTTGTTAGTCTGAAGCTGCCAATACCATGAAAATACAAGGTAGGTTCAGGGAACTGGAAAGGGAAATTCTAAACAACACATAAGCAGATATTATAAAGTAGGTGAACAAAAACAAGGATAAAAATATCCTGTGCATATATCTACCTAATACATTGATCTGCTTCAAAGATCTCTTGCATTGTTCATGCTTAGCAACTGGAGTATTCACCCTTTATAGACCTCAGAGTGGCCTTGTGTCTCTGCATGACCCTACTATTCTCAGAGAAAGATCTTGAGCCTGGGACAGAGTTCCACCTGAACTCTGTCTCTAGTTCTCAGCATGGCCTCCAAAATGCTCCTGCTCTCCCTCCTCACCGAAGGAGCTCAGCATCATTGGGACAACCTGGCCAGAAAGAGATTTCCAGGGTGACTGTTTTGGTTTAACTACCATAAACAGTTGTCAAAAAAGAGTTTTACAAACTACACTGGTTAGTGCAGTTGTGACCAGCCCTTCCAGAAAGGTTGGTTTGCTGCAAGGGTGAACTGCTGTGCTTACATGGAAATTGCCCTGACATTTAATGCATAAGGTTTCTTCATTTAAGATAAAATTTTCTGAATCATTTTTAGCAATACAAGAGGAATATTCTGTGAATAGTATTAATTTCACCATTTCCACCTGTGTCTATATTGTTGTCAAGGAACTGTAGGCTGAAGTCAATCAATGATGCTCTGGTCAAGCTTTTCAAACTGATGGCCAGCAATCATATGCGTTTTCATGTTTTTCTGCCTGCCATGCAGACTTATCTCCTATAGCAGAGCGTGGTGCTTTGCCATTGATGCTCACTGCCCACTCAGGATGCTTAAGTTTTTGCCCATTGTTATTGAAAAACATTGTCAGAGACCTCTGCATGTATTCCCTTGCAGATATTGGAAAATATGAATGTAAAATCACCTTAACGGAAGCTCACTGAAGTTTAGGGAAGAAAACTGCATTTCTTTACGTTTTGAGGAACTTAGAGTTAGGCTTGTTTGAAAGTATCCAAGTGCTCTTTAAGATCCTGTGCTCATTCGAGTGAATTGTAAGGGACAGAGACTTCAGTGGAATTCACCTCCTCAACAAGCACTGGAGATTACTTCGTTGTACTTATTTTGCTGAAGACAATTAATAAGGAGAAATTCCCCTTCCTCAATCTGTAGCCACTGTCCCTCAGATTAGGGAGAAAGGTTTGTTGGGTTTTTTTGTGTTTCAGTAGCGCTCTAGAAAGAGTGACTGGTACCGTCGATGTTTACGAACATGAAGATCTTTGTCTCTGGGTGAAGAATGAGTTACAGAGAAATGCTTCAGAAGGTAGGGGATGTGTGTGTAAGATATATTCTATAAAAGTCTTCCAAAACAAAGGGGAAACCTAAGACTGAAGAACTTTGAAAAGAATGAATTATACCAGGTAAAGTTTTTCTTTCATGTTTTTTGGTTTGTAGCATTGCTGGAAGGGCTAAATGATTTTTACCACATCATCTGTTAGCATTTAGCTGGCATTAATTATTTTTCTTTTTTTATAGAAGTGTAAAACCTGTGAATATAAGTGAGAATGTTTGTAGAACTACTTCTGTTCCTTGAACTGTATTTATGTTGCTTATGGAAGCAATGTAAGTTGCTAATAAACACTATTTAATGAACATACAGAAATGAAAAAAATAGGCTTGTAACATACCAAAAAAAAAGGCAAAAAAGAAATTTTTGGAAGCACCTAAGAAAGTCAGTATCTGCCAGAAACCTTTGAAAATTTTACAATCAGCAGTGGTGAATATGGGCAGTTTGGAATTAGTACTGATGGACGAGTTAATCATAAAGAAGAGAAGCAGTATGACAGCATCAGTTTCCAGCTAGTGAAGTCTAAGTTGTTTTTTTTGCTGCTGACTTGTGGAGAGAAAATAAATATTCAATATTGGGCATATTTTATATCTCATGACAAAAAAATCAGACCTTGCTGAAAAAGTGGCTAGCCTCTCATGTGGCTAGCCTGAGAATAGGGCCAGTGACACATGAATTTTTTCTTAACATGAAAATCTACTGAAGCTTGCAGAAAATAAGATTTACAGCACATTTGGAAAGACAATGGATGTCTGATAAGATGCTATTCATGAGCTTGAGGGAACTGGGTTGTTCTGTGACAGATTTCCATTATGACCTTGTGCAAGTTGCCCAACGGTGGATGGTTTGGGGTTTTGTTAACTTAATCAAGCTTCTGAACACCTTTGTTTTATGTTATGAATGTTTGGAAATATCCCTGGTTACATGCATTCAAGAATTCAACATAAATAGAGAAGCAATCAGTTAATCACCTTATAATTTGTATGATGGTGTTGACTTTCCTCTCAGGTAAGGACACATATCACAGAGCTGTGATGTCCACACAGATGCTGCTGCTGAGTACCATAGATGAGTGCTTTCTTTTCCATTTTCTGCAGCTGTGAGGGAAGGCTTAAGAAATCACAGTGCGAACTTTCAAGCTGGCATATGTAATTTCATATTTAACAACTTTTGAGCTGTCACAGTGCCATACAATCTTTAAAATTTTCAATCTCCTTTAATTAAACACAGTGTCAGATTTTGTTTTAAATCTGTACCGACTTCTATGTGAGGGCCAATGGCAAATGCTTTTGAGTACCTGTCTAGAGAATTGGGTCTATCTTCTGTGGAGTTCTCCCTTGTTTTCATTATTAGTTATCAAATATATTAAGATGTGCTGTAGCTTCATGTACAATGTACTGACTTCCTTCCTCTCAAAGCTTCTTAATTAGCCACAGCACTAGTACCTTAGAATCACAAGCATGATAGAACTACAGTTTCCAAGGAATAAATAGTGGGTTTTTATGTTGTTTGTTGTTGGGAATATACGTAAAATAACACACAAAAAGTCAGAAAATATTCCTCTGGAAGCTGTCTTTAATTACTCTTTTCTGCATATTATGGAAAAATACTCTCTGAAATCCCTCTCTTGTCCCCAGCAGAGCATTGCCATCAGAGCTAGCTATTTTTTAACTGGTGATGTACCACGAGCATCAGTGAAGTAAGTGCTGAGTCCATCAAGCAAACCTAGAGAACTTCCACATGATCTGGGACTCAGAGCTAATCCAGGATGTCTGCTAATATGGTTTTGCTTCCCAAATGCACAAGGACAGCAGTCTTCATTGAGTTTGTCCTAAACCTTTGCAATGCCAACAGATCAGGGGAAGCTGACCTAGTGTTTAGAGATGGTTGCCATTCTAGCTGCTGAGGCATCCGTTGAAGACATTTTCTGTCCTTTACCACATGACATGTGAACCGTAAGAGCACCAGTCTCAGAAAAGCAAGATGTACTGTACCACTGACTTAAAAGGAACCTGCACACAGGAAAACTAACATCCTATGAGGGACTCATGTAGTTGGTGTCTGAAAGCTTCTAAGTCAGCACCTCGAAATCATTAAATAGAATTTACTGATAAGATTGGCAGGTGCCTCATTTTCTGCCTTTTTTTTTTCTTTCTGCTTTTTTGTCCTATGAATTTGTTTTCTTCATGAAGCAATTTCTTTTTCTTTCACCTTTGAGGACTGCCATCTCTACAGCCTCTCCTGCCCTCTCTACTTCTGTGATCTGAGTTAATTCCAAGCGATTTGGAAGTGTAAAGCTATTCTGCAGGGCTATGTTTCCAAGATTTATCGAAAGCATGGAGAAGAGGGTATGTACCAAATACTGAATTTGTAGGCTGGAGTTGTGGAAAAGAGACTTTAGCTTCTTTATGCCCTGAGAGTAATAGTTTGTGTGCAGTATTAGAGATACCAGAAAAGCCTGGAACAAAGTAAATGCTGTGGCATGTCAGAGTAAGCCAAGGGCAGAACTAAAATGAAAGACAGGCTCTGCATATAGGGAAAGCTTCTCTCACCCACCAGCTGACCTAGAATAGGGAGGCTGACCTGAAGTCTGGGCTCCCCAGTCTTCCTACACAGTAGGTTTTGCCCTGAATTGTGTAAAGGCCTCATACAGAATAACCCTCTGACTACCAACGGTGTCCTGTAACGCTTACCATGCAGGAGAGCTTTATGAAGTGCTTTGGGCAGTGTCTCTATGTAGAGTTGGCATAGGTGAAATGAATGTGGCTGAGGATCCTGGTGCTTTTCTTTTGAAGCTGAAGGTGTATTGTAGATCTGTTTAGGAAGTGACAAGAAAGGACTACAGAGTGAGATCAAGAGGGTTTTTCATTTGCAAGACCTTTTACCAATTTTCTGAATTTAGTTGAACTTGCATAACCTGCATCACAGATCATGATGTTTGTGCATCTTAGTCTTCTTGCTGCATAGCTAATAGTGGCAATAAAACAGGGCATTCTATCTTTTGCAGATGTGGGATAGCTTTGTGTCAAGGACTTGTCACTAACAATTTTGCTATGTTTTAGTAACAACCCTATGTTTTAAACAAGAGAGTCCTGTGGCTGAGAATGCTGCAGTTTAATGCTTATGCTTCTGCAGTCAAGGCTAATGAGATTGACGCAGCCTAGAAGTGTCTATTCTATGATCTCTACAGGGTAGGCCGATGGTTATATATCAACCAATATTTTGTCTTCTGTAAGTGACGTTACTGCTATGCTTGTCCTGAATTGAGTGGGATATTGGTAACCTCAGAAGAGAGAAAGGATGGGCTGGGGCAGACTGAATTCTCTTCCTTTCTAGAACTTGGTTCATCAAGTTATCCAGGAGCTGCACTGATAGGGAACATCATTTTCAGTAGTGTTACTTTCACCTGGGGAAAAAAAAAAAAAGCAAATGAATAGAATATGCCACATTCTGCAATAAGATTAGAAACCAAATAAGAACTGTGTAGTTCTCCACATGACCCGACAGGGTTGGTCCAAATGCTTCACATGCTTTTTCAGTTGTATGTATGTAAAAGCACGTTTCTAAAATACATGATTATCCTATAGCCTATATGCTTCTCCAGCACTAAACCCATGTTGCATTTGGTGTCTGTTTCAAACACATGTAGAGCAAAAAAACTCTAACGTGTGTTAATTTCTACATGCCAAGAAATGGTGAGAGGGAAGTGCATGTGAAAACTCCATTACAGAGAGTGGTATTTAAAACAAACAAAAAAACCCCAAACCAAAACAAACCTAAAACAAAACAACAAAAACCCATCATCCTCTTTTGCTCTAAGGAGAGTTGCATTTAATTTGATAATAGACTGCCTGGACACTACTTCTCCAGGTTATATAGACTTCCAACCGCTATTACAATTTTTGGAAATAATGGTAACAACGCTTATGGTAACAACAGAGTGGAAACACACAGAAACAGACTTCATAATGAAACTATGAAAAACAAACTGCAAGAAGCAAAACTGGTATTTTAAAATGCTTAAATGCTGAGAAATAACTTTCTCAACTGCTTTTAGCATGTGGCAGATCCCCAGCTTGTTGGAAATGGGGCGTTGGCAGGACAGGCAAAGCTTTAGCAAAGCTGCTGTCACTTTTCTCTCTTGTAGTCACGTACAGCTATGTGGTACTGCACCTCATTTAGAACTGGCTGTTTACAGTGATCTGTCCCAGAAACAGTTCTGTATGTCACTGTCACTGCATTAATAGGAACAGAAGGTGCTCAGTGTGACTGAAAAGAGTCCTCTCTGTTTGATGAGGAAGAGGTCAGTACCACTGGTAAGGCGATCTCTGCCAGTCACCAAAACCACAACCAACAGACACAACCAAACCAAACAGGCTGTTGTGCAGAAAAGATTTTGGGATAGAAGTCAATGGTGTTGCTCATCTCTGCTCCCAGCAGTATTAACTGGTGGAATCCACAGGAGCAAAGCTGATGTGAAATCCCAATCGAAGGGCCTGAGCCAGCACTATGTTCCCAAACAGGTATTCCTCTGACCCACAGGGTAATGAAGCCTGGGTTCCTATGGGTTTGCATCGTTATCCTTTGGTTTAAAAAAAATTAACTTGCATTTTCTGCTGTCTTTACACACTTTGAAATTCTCCTCTCCCATTACAATCCATCTCTTGCTGTGCTTTTGCTGTGGTAAACAGACTCATATTCTGTAGAAACTGGCCAACAGAATGAAAAGTTATGGGGTGGACTCCTGTCCTCTCTCTAAACAGCCAGCAGTTTTACAAAACGTGGAACTCTGTTATTTTTGAGACTGTTCCCCTCTGAAGTTTGAATGATATCAACCAATATATTCAAAAGTTTTATGGAAGGAGAATGAAGGTGCCAGCGAGTAGAAAGTCTGGTCTGACATTGCTAGAAAACCACCTAAGATATCAGACTATGCTTTACAGTTTAATCTCTGACTTTAGAACTATGGTAAAAGAACAAGATCTATTGAAGCCCCACATACTGTATGAATACCAGCAAAGTTTTATTTTTGGCATTCCTAATAAGCAAATTAAAAAATGCAACTTGCCTGCAATATCTCAGAACAAGTATGGGCTTGCCTTGTTCTTTTTCTGTTTAAGATGCATCATGTAGAGATATTTACCTCTGTCTGCAGTGGGGAACAATGCTTCCTAACAGAAAAGTCTGGATTTCAAGACTGAGTACAGCAATGTTTTGGACTATGTACAGGTTATATTTCTAGTCCAAAAGTGTGATTACAAAACTGGGATGGAGATAAACAACTAGGTAGCACATATTTTAAAATGATCTTAGATTTTGACTTGTTAAGGGCTTCTGGTTTTGTTTAAGAATTTAAGTTTAGAAACTCTCTTAAATCTAATCCTGGAGCCTGTTGGCGTTGACACCAGCCTTCCCGGTGGTACTGATGAGACTGCTGTGACTGCTTACTAGCTGGTCTGCGATGCTGTGCCCAGGTCCTGTAAACACTTTGTTATGGATGGGAAGTAGGTAAGATCTCCATTTTGTCCTTTGTATAAAGCCCGTCCTGCATAGCAGACAGGATTGAGTTATCCCAGTTCCATGGTAAGCCTTCCTCAGCCTCCTGCCTTTTCCTCTCTGTACCCTAGAGCCTTCAGCTCTGTCCTGGTCCATACAGAAAAAGCTGGAGCTGGATCCTGGCTGTGTTCATGGAGGATTTTCACAGGAAGCTCCTGCTGACTCTTTTCATAAAGACCAGTCTTACATGGGGGGCTGCAACAGGTGTAAATGTCTAGATCATCATTAGTCCCTAAAGTGCAATGTCCATTTAGCCTCCGAAGGTAGCAGTCTAATCACTGATGGTTGGTGATGGACCCCAGAAGACATACTCTAATAATGAAAATGCTCTTTGCCCCCATTCTCCAGCTTTGGAGCTTGCCTTTGACACAGGGACCTGTCTGAGCCTGCCCAGGCCCACTACATGGCCCAGATTATACATCCGGCTCAACACAGCATCCACTGTGCTTCTGTGCCAGGGATAACTGAGGAAGAGTCTGTCCTCATCCTGCCTCTTCCATATGCTGCAGGGCTGTCTCTGTGGGGCTGAATTCATTGTGCCTGCGCAGCCTCTGAACTGCCCCATGGATCTCAGCACAAAGTCACTCCAGCTGCAGCAGTCTGGTTGGGGCCCCTCACAGAGGCTTGCAGAACTAGTACATCCCACCCTTCAAATGTCCCTCCTGCCCTGTGGTTGATTGCATCCTTTTACGTAATGACAATATGAAATTAAAGTAAAAGGAACTCATGACTGTGACGAAATATGTAACAACCGTAAGATATTTGCATTTCAGGGCATTTGAGGGGAAAGATAATATCCATAAAACTTGTAGCAGTAGATCTGATTTCTTCTCAGCCTTTTCTGTTGTTCATTGCAAACAAAAGTCCCACTGTAGCATCAACAGTAATGGAAGGAATGCTGCTGCTTCTCTTCCCCTTACACAAACATATAGTTTGAGGAACAGGAGCAGTAGCTCAGAGGTAAGAGAGGCTCTGTAGCTTGGTGCCTACGTGTTTCACTAGTGACAAACCTAGATTGACTTAATTAGATTTGTGGTCACTGTATGTAGGAATGCTGGCTGGCGCAGATGTGGGGACTCATGTTTATTCTCAACTATAACTGGGTCCAACTACTTTGTGACTACTGAGCATAAACCAAAGATCCTTCAGAAGGAGGGGCTCAGGCTGCTGTGTGCTGGTCTGCAGATGGGTGTCTATCATCCCAAGGGCAGCCTTTTGAGTCTGGCAGGTGTGATGATCAGTGCTGTGCTCGATGTTCACTAATGTGATTGTCTTCTAGTTTATTAGAAATTAGACATGCAGTGTAATATTACTCAGGCTTCAGGGGAAATGGATTTCATTAGGTATGCTTGTAGGTTTAATGTGTAGACATTATAGACATCAGTATCATTGTTTTGTGGGTGTTGTTTGTTTTTTGTTTGGTTTTTTTTTTTTTTTTTTCTGTAGTAGTTCTTCCTTTCTACCTACATTGGGAACAAATTATGGGATTTTCAAGCTAGTGCATATGTGATGGGACAACTGTGCTAGGAAGATGGGGTCTTGCTCATGGTCCTGAAGCCACTCAGATGTGTCTCGTGTCACCTTCAATCTTATTTCCCACATACTCTCACTCTGTCATCAGCTTGTCTATGGTTTTGATTCAACAACTTGACATTGGTTCAGCAGTCTGGTCTGACACTCACAGAGGCTTGGTTTGACTGTGGCTTTGCTAGATATTGTGCTCTTAAGACTTTCTATCACTTATTTTCTTTCACGTCTTCCATAGGCGATTTTACTGTATGGTGTTGCCCCCCCCGTTTGATTTAAGTGTACAGACTCATCTTTGAGTCTTACTACAGATTTCCCTATAGGCTATTTCCCATATGACAGGTCCTTCTCACCCACATCAAATTCCTGGAGAGGTTCACGCTTTGACTTCATCCTGCTTCTTGGTCTTTCACTAGCTACTGATGTGATGGTGTGAGGAACTGGAGCTTCAGCTTTGCTGGATTAGGCCTGTTGCCAGTCCTTTGCACTGCAGCCACACGGCACCTCAGCTCAGTTCAAGGCTAAAAATCTTTAGTCAGTGGCTGTTGTCACCAAAGCAAAGCAGGAAACCCTCTTTCATTAAAGGTTAAAATACTTTTCACATATAATGAAAAGTCTTAGCGCTCTGTCAAGGAGAGAAATCTCCTCATACAAGAGCACTACGTTTTTTTTGGAAGTTAGCTAATGTGGAGAGAAAAATCAAGCGTTACCAGAAGACTAGATGTAAAATCTTAGTCCTTCAGCTCCCTTGTGTTATTAATACCTCAGTAACACGATCTCTTTAGAAACAGATGAAGCCTCACTCTTCAAGGAGGTGGCCAAGGTTCTCTCTATGGCTACATTGACACAAAGGATAGTGCAAGGCTTGGAAGGGAAATTGTACCAGTGAAAAAGAAGCATCTGCAGGCATGTGCGTGAGTGAAAATAAAGCAGAGAAGTAGGAGCTAAGTAGTGGGAACAGGATCAATGTCATAGATCTGCAGGAAATATTCAAACCAACCATATAGTCTGTGTAGCCATTTCTCCCAGATCTCTACAGCTAGCCTGGGACTTCACAGTATCACAATATCACAGTATGTTTGGGATTGGAAGGGACCTCAAAAGATCATCTAGTCCAATCCCCCTGCTGGAGCAGGAACGCCTAGGTGAGGTCGCACAGGAATGTGTCCAGGCGGGCTTTGAATGTCTCCAGGGAAGGAGACTCCACAACCTCCCTGGGTAGCCTGTTCCAGTGCTCTATTGCCCTCACTGAGAAGAAGTTCTTTCTCAAATTTAAGTGGAACCTCTTGTGTTCCAGCTTGATCCCATTGCCCCTTGTCCTATCATTGTTTGCCCACAGACTCTTTGAACACAAGAAGCAGGTGGATGTTCATGTGTCCCAGGAGCCAGGAATTTCTTCAGAAGTGGGTGCTGGTGCCTCGGATTTGCTACAAGCATGATCCTGAGTGGCCTGGAATTGCACCTTCTTTGCCACTGTTTTTTCTTTAAATGAGGTGGAAGGAGGCAAATGAAGGGTGAGTGGAGAAGAGATGCAGGCAGGAAAAGAAGGGGTAGAGACCAGGTTGAGAGGAAAGGAGTCAGCCTTGTCTGAACAGAAACCACAACTGCTCAGCCATGCTCAGGTATCCTCTGGGGAGTCTGAATGGTCATGGCACATGGATGCAGAAAGGATTGGTACATGGTACTGGGAGCCTGAGAGCTTTTTTAAAAAGGGGTGTCACATAAAGGTTATTATTACTGAGCTAAAATGTGGTAGATGTGCCACCTATATTCAACGATAGTGAGAGAGAGGAAGAGGAAGTAAAGAAGTAACAGCTAGGCACTGTGTCCAGATCATTTGACCTTTACTCACATGAGGATCGTATAGATTCAGGACAAATTTTGAAAGTAAATCTAATTAAAGACATGGAAGGAACAGGAAATGGTGCATGTGGGGGAGTTTACAAAAAACAGGACTTGCTAGAAGAAATGCTTTTTTATTTATTTTTTTTTCTCTCTATCTTTTTTCCTTTGATAGCAAATACTTTTAGACGAAGAATGCATAGTGCTGGTTGTCTGTGGGGGTTTGAAACAGTGTCAGTCAGGCCGTTCATAAGCAAAAACTGGAGAAAACAGTAATTAGTGCAAGAAGCAGTAATAATTAGAACAAGAAGTACCTGGGGAGCTGGAAGGGCTGTCTCAAAATCCTGTCTGGGGGCACTGAGCGTCCCAGCACCCCTCCTCCAGGACGATGCGATGGGTTGATGAGAGGGCTGGGAGTGCCACGTCAGGCTGACGGCAGGGTATAGAGGGGTTTGTTTGTAACCAGAGGTTAAGGCTTGGGAAGAAGCAATGGGGTCCTATAGTAGATTTAGGCTGGGTTTGAAGGCTCTGTCTTAGCTTTGGTGGAGGGCAGCAGGGTAGCAGACAAGCACCTCAGAGCTGATCCCAAACCAAGCCCAGGTCAGGCTGAAATGCAGTGAGGGAAGGTGAGGCTCAGACTTGGGCGTTTGGGCAGGGTGGGAGCCTGGAGACAGTGGGGCCTCTGGCCAGTGTCTGTGGTGATGGATGGGGCCATGATGAGCATGGACCAAACCCTGCCAAGTGCTGGTGATGGTGGCAGGATCAGACAAGGCACCTCAGGGCTGAGGTGCAGGTTCCTGTCAGCCAGCCATGGCTGAAGGCCAGGTGGGGCGTTTGGTGCATGCTGGTAAGCAGGATCAGTGTGGCACATGCTGAGGGGCTGCCCCAAGTCAGTGACCTTGACCAAATCCTCATGTGGGGCCCTTGCACATGCATGTGTTTTTACAGTGTGCAGCCTAAGTTTTCCCAATTTCTGGGAAGCTGTACTCAGCTATACTGAGCTGCTTTGTCATGCTTCAAACCCCTCTTCCACCCACAGGTTCTTCAGGGAAAAGTATCCCGCCTCTCTCAGGAGGTATATCGAGAGGAAAGATGAAAATGTAGTTGCCATCCCTTCCACTCTGCAAGTGCCAGTTCTGTGAGGTGTTTTTTTCTCAGATGGTCTAGTTGATAAATATAGATAGCTAAATTCAGAGTAACTACTTTCAACCTGCATTTAGTGCCAAAGTGAACTGGTTCTATTTTCAGGCTGAAAAAGCATTTGTGTGCCTGAAATCCTGTCCAAGTTCTTCTAACTATATCAGTCAGTCTAATAAAAGACATTACCTCTTCCTACAGACCTTGCCTCGCTTCCATCCTTCAGGCACTGTGAATACAATAACCTGCATCTTCTTTCCTTTTGCTTCTCTGCCACCTACAGTGCACAGCTTGAATGCACAAGACAGAGGATGACAGGAAACGCATCAGGGTATTTCTTAGCTTTACAGTGTTTTATTTGCAAACTTTAAGATGTTACTGTAAACAAAGAGAAACTTAAGTCAGAAGGGACCTCTGAAGGTCACTCAGTCTAGCTGTCCTCTATGCTGGGCTAAGAAATTGTGATCAGACACTGAGGATCTTATCCAGTGAAGTTGAAGACACTTCAGCGGACAGAGATTTCACAACCTCTCTGGACAAATGCTGCAGTGCTGCATCATTCTGACTGTGAAGATTTTTTTCCTTATATCCAACCAATTTTTCCCTCATTGCAATACATGGCTGTGGCCACTTGCCGTTTTGCTGTGCACCTCTGAGAGGAGGCTCTTTCTTCTTTACCACTCACTGCAGTTTCTTTCCTACCCCTCCCTAGTGGTCTCATCTCTGGGCTACAGAAAAAAGTTTCTCCTCAGGTGGCCCATGCTCCAGCCTCAGTGATCTAAGTGTTCCTCTGTTGGACTCTCTACAGTTTGTCAATGTCTTGTTTGCTGGCCACCATGTTCCAGGTGTGACCCTGCCAGTACGGACTAGCAGGGAATAAGCACTTTCCTTTGTCTGCTGGCTATGCACTTGTTGGTGTAGCCTTGTATGTGGTTAGCTGCCTTCATCGCAAGGCACACTACTGTCTCTTGTGCAACTTACCAAAAAGCACTCCTCAAGTACTCTTCTGCAAAGTTGCTAGCTATCCAGTTCATCCCTAGTAAGTACAGCTATGTGGGGGTTAAGCCATCCCAGTTGTAGACTTTGCACTTTACCTTTTTGACCTCCATGAAGTTTCTGCTGGCCTATTCCTCCAGCCTGTCAAAGTCTCTCCAGTGTTTTTTCTATCCACTATTCCCTTCTGCTTGTGCTTGTGTTTATTCTATACAGACAAGTTCAAAGACCTTGTTCCTCTTCAGAGCAGTGTTTTCTTTGATTATAGCCTATAGAGGCATGGTGGGATGAGTTTTCAGAAGCAGACTCTTACTTGCAGTGGAGGTTATAGTCTTGGAAGGGGAAGTGCCTGTGCTACCCAGCAAGTTGCCCAATGCCTTTGGAAATTTTCTTTTTCTTATCAGCCTCCCACTTACCACCAAAAATGATAGTGATATGATGCACACCTGTCCCCCAGCAGGAAACACAGGCCCTGAGGTGTTCACCTTTGTTATCTGCTCATTGATGGAGTCACTAAGGAGACAAATTAGTGAATTTCTGCTCTGAACTGCTTAGGAAAATTGTTTTAAAACAGACAATTTGCTTTATTTTGCTTTGTACCTTACCTTGTACTTTGCATCATCTCCTATCCACTTAGACCTAAAAGCTTCAGCTTAGATGAGGACTGAACTCAAGACTGCTTTTGTGTGGAGGTTTTCAGATAACCATGATCTGCCCAGAGAGGAAATGAAAGGACAGCGTCTGAGTATGAACTTATCACAGCCCAGCTCCAGACTTCCCTTCAGGGCAATCACAGGCTATATTCTGAATGAGAAAACATGATTAGTTTCCTTTTCTGCCCTATACCTGGCCAGCCTACTGTAACATTTCCAGAATAAATGAAGGTAATCTTCACAAGAAGGTTTTGTGTCTGTTTAAAGACAGAAAAGAGAAACAAATATAATCGGCTACTACTCCTCCTCTGTTCAACATGCTGCAATATGTTCTTTATCTTGCATGTTTCTGTAAAAAACATCCCTCCTGCATAAGTCAATCATGGGTACAGTTAAAGAGTTCTGGAATTAGAAGTGACAATTAAAAGAGAAAGATAAGATCGGAGTGGTAGGAAGGGAAAATTAAATGGTTTATTTCCACTCTCCTTCCCCCTTGCTCCCCGTATCATATTTTTGTTGAAGGAGTAGTATAGTTCTGCCTTGTTAGATACCACTTTATAGCATTTACCCTGTGCTACCTAAAATCTACCCATATCTGCACACTTTCTGCTACGGCTCCCTAGTGGTCCTTCTTCCAGTGAGTCAATCCCACTTAAATTTATTACTCCTTGATATGTAAATCAAGGCTCCAACTGTATCACATTTAAATATGCGCTTCAAATACCATTTAAGAGTGCGTGGATTCTGTGGGTTATCATGTTGTCTAGGCTGATGGGTCAAAATTTGACTTTCTGGTTGTTTCTAGCAGTCCCCAATATATTTTTCTGGGTAGCAAGAGCAGTTAGGGTCTGCTTTTGGCCACCCCAGGCTGCTCATTTGGAAACTGGGAATAGCAAGGCATACTCTGTAACAGTGGAGGTGTTTTTTTGTACTTGAATTCTTAAAATCTGTGCAGTCATGCTACAAGCGTGTTTTCTGCTACGTCTCCCTTATTTGGTCTCCTGGTTAAATGTAATTATTCCACCTACATACATATTATTCTTATTTATGGTTTCAGCTCACTCTCTTGTGGAATCCTCCAGTTGTCCTCAATCTTTCCTGAAAAGCAGTGCCTGAAAATGGGCATAACATTTGGCTGAAGCCTCTTCTGTGCTGTGCACATTGACAGGAGTATTCCCACTTGGTATGGGTTGAACACTAGCCTGTATTTGCCAGAATGGCATTTTTCTTGCTCACCATACTGACATTGTTGGTTTGTGCTGACCATGTCATTCAGCATATTACCCAGATATTTTCTAAATAATTTTCTACTGATCCAGCTGTTGCTGGCCGCTGAGCAGCTGTCTGTTTCTGCACATATTGAAGTTCATCCAGCTGTTCTCAGAATTTTATAATTTATCAAGAGCATTTTCAGTTCCAAACCTGTCTTTAAGAATATCTGCATACCCTCTCCATTTCATGTCATCCTCAAATTTAACAAGCATACAGTGTATTTTATCACCCATAACTAAACAATAATTCTGGAAAAATTAGATACAGATTCAGGATAAATCTCCATATAGTACTGCTTGTCCTTCCATTTGCACAGGGAACCTTTATGATTACTTTTTGAATATAGTTTTACAGAGGTTTGTTTTGTTTTGCACCCATGCTAGCTTATCTCCAGCTAGATTATTTTCTTTTTTTTATTTGTTTTGCTTTCTAATAAAAATGCCACTCAAGACAAGGCCAAAAGCCTAAGCCAAAATACACAACAGCTACTTCTCCCCTGCACTAACACTCTTAAACTGTCAAACTGGTTATTATTCAGCTCCTTGTTTTTCACTGCTGTGGTTAGAACAAGTTTACTTTTTTCCAGGATGTTTATTCTCTTTGGAAGTTGAAGGTAAAGTTGCTGTGCTTTTACTCATCTGCTTTCTCCCTTCTGCACTTCTCTTAAACACAGCCCCTGTGCTTAAGCTATTCCCATTGTTGGTGGCTGACCAGACTGCAGCTGTGCTTCTTGAAAGTAACTGCTAATGTGTCTGAGACTGTTTCAAGTAGTTTTTCACACATGCTAGACAGATGTTCGTCAGGTTCAGCCAAATTAGCAGTATATTAAGTGCTGTCTAGCCTGGTTGAGCAGCAGGATTTTTAGCATTTATTTATCCTTCTCTTGCTGATGTTACCAGTACAAGCTACCTGCTCACCTTTTCAGCGATGACTGAAGGAAAAAGCTCACTTTGGCATTTTTGACCTTCTCTTCCCTCTTCCCTCCTGTTAAGCAGGATAGCCACATTGCTTTGCTTTTGCTATTAATGTTAATGCATTCAGCTCATAGTGGCTTGTATTGCTTGAAACTAAGAGACAGTACTTCTATGTGTTTCTGTGGAGGGACTGTATCCCATCACAAAGAAACATCTTCTCCCATTTCAGAGCTGCTGGACACAGGTTGTCACTGTATTAGCACTGCTGTCTCGCTGAGTCAAAGTCCCCCCTTGCTACACGCCCTCCATGTTCACCACCGGGCAGGGCCAGCTTGCCAGGAGGAGCGCTGGTGTGCTGTTCCTACAGCAGACATGCAAACTGGTTTTGCTGGAGAGGAAGGAGGGTCTAAGAAGAACCTGTTTTAGCCGCATTAGGTTGTCACCGTCTTGAGGAGGTGAAGCCAACTGTGCTAAGGAGACAAAAGCGAGAGCCACTTGGAATTATTAGCTCCTTGAAGCTGGCCTTGCCTGTTACTGGCATTGAGAGCAAATGCCACTTAGGCGTTCTGGCATATGCTGAAAATGTAAATGTATTCCTACCTTTCTCATTAGTTTTCTCATGGGCTGCCGTTGGGTTTGGAGTGTGGGATGCTGAGATCAGGCTGTGCCCTTGCCTTCTGGCATGGCCTCTGGTAGACTTGAGTGTCTTTCATATGTTGCGTGGTTGTCTGTTAGGGTGTACAGCAGTTTTAAGGTCTTCTCCTGCTCCCTGAGATACAGAGAGCTGGCCTGAGTAGCAACCTGCGCCTTGGTTGCTGCCTGGTCCTTTGCTTCAGTGCAACATCGAAAAGAGTCACATTGTTTTCCTCCAAATTGCTGTCCATTTGGAGACA